>NC_081315.1:92782301-93400114 GCF_026419965.1 Kogia breviceps | reverse complement strand
AGCTGTTTCACTTAAAATAAGTTACTTATAGTTACCAAGGTTTCATCATGCTCCAGGATTTTTTCTATGGGTCCCAACATCACTTAATTCTTATCACAATCTTATGAGGTAGACAGTTATTTTTCTTAAATAAGGAAAATAAATCAGAGAGAGAAAGAGTAATTAATTTGCTTGTAGTTATAATTCTTAAGGTGTTGAACCTGGATTTTGATCCAGACTCTTTAACTCCATGTTCTTAAACACTGTCAACACAGCCTTTCTACTTGTACAGACTAGCTCACTTTTCGTTGAAGAGTATGCTGCAAATTTATAAAGATATCTTATGTCATACTTACTACTGGCCTCCAAGGTAGGCTCCATTTTTAGTTCCATTTTACAGAAAACTAAAACTCAAATAGGTTAGCTATTATTTGTAGAGACATGTAAATAATTGTAGAGGACTAAATACTACATATCATGTCCTGTGGACATAAAATCCTTAGACATGATGACTAGTTTTGGCATACTCTTTACGTCATGCAGTCATCGGATTAACAAATTTGTTGATTCACTGTGGGGTGGGGGGCACTCATAGACATGGCCTCATCCTCTACTGTTACAAATTTTAAAAATTAAGAATAAAAAACGTGTAGGTGTTAAAGAGATACTTTTTAGACTGATAATATTCTTTCTAGTCATTCAGTTATTTCACATTTTCTTTATGAGCCCATTAATTTACATTTAGACAGTGTCTCTTGGCAAAGGGTTTGATAAAATGAAAGTTACTTTAATTTTAAATTTTACACTAGGATTTTCAAGAAAAGAACAATTTGTTTATCTCATGCATTACTGAGAATCACATATCTATGTGTGTTATATATAACTCTAGCCACAGACTCCACTGGAGCTTTTCAAGAGTGTGATACCACAGCAGGGACACTTATTCTGGGGCTAGAACAGTTTTAAACACCTGCCCAGAGGTTGCCTGGAAACGACACTTGTTGCACATTAAGCATCCATGTTAAGGCACTTTAAGTGGGATTGTTTTTTTTTTCCTCTCAGGACAAAGAACTTTGTACCACAGTTGTACAAAAATGGCTGGCAATTGTTTACTCAGATTTTTCTCTGGGCGTTTATTTTTGGGATTTCACTTTTGAATTCATTTATCCAAATGCAATATTTAGAGATTTCTAAACAAAAGTAACTTGCATTCCTGAAATTCACATTTTAGACTGATATGCATCTTCTAGAAGAAAATGACCTGAATGTCAAAAAAAGAGGAAAATAATCTGAAAAGGTACAACACAATTTTTTTTATCTCAAATTTTTATGCCAGAGAAAAGAAGGAATACTGCAAAATATCTTGAAAGAGGTCTTAACTTTTTCTCATCTCAGCTCATACATTTAATATTGATCTTCACATTTCATTCCCATGTCTGATTCTTATGGTTTTCATCTGTGAAGTGGGGATAATAATTCTTCACTGTATGCTGCACAAGATTTATTTATTAGATGAAAAATGTATGACATGCTTAGAAAATATTTATAAATTATGTCTTATAAATGTAAAGTATTTTTGTTTATATAGTCAAAGTCATACATTCACTCATAAAAGTAGATGGTGAGCTTTCCTGTAACTCTGATTAACTGCTTTGAAAAGAGGTTGGCTTTTAACAGAACAAGGCAAGATGATTGAACTAAGAAGAATCAATGTAAACTTACTCCTACCAGTAGAGAAAAATTAAAGTGCTTATTCAACCTCAGAGATTTAGCAATGTAATTTTTCTGCATGAGGGACAACCATCTACTGAGTCTCCATGCAGTGCCTAGCAACTAGGAATTTCTCCAAAAAAGTCAGTTATTATTGCTGTGCCAGTTTCTATTTTAAAAATCAACAGATGACAATCAAAAGCTTTACATTGCACTAATACACTTAAGCCTCATGAAAACTTTCAAGATTCTTGTCTATTTTATAGCTGAGAAGAAGGAGGAACAGTGAAGTTATGCAAATTGCACATAAGCACCTCAAAACTTATTGGCATAAAACAGCTATCATTTTATTATATCTCATAATGTTGTAGGTCATGAATGTCAACAGGGATCAGATGGTATTTCCTGTGTCCCATATGACATAATCAGGGGCATTAAGGTAGCATTTAGCTGGTGATTGGTCTGGCCTGAGATGTTTAAGATGCCTTTATTCATAGGACTAGTGCCTGGAGGGAACAACTGTAAGATAGGACACAAACAGGCAACCCTTCTCTCCATGTAGTTTCATATTTTTTTCCTGGTCTATCCAGCAGGGAATTCAGACTCCATATACAATGGCTCGGAGCTCCAAGAGAGCATAACCAAGTGGGATCTTGTGAGGTCCTCCTGGGTACAAAAGCCCTTCCTTGTCCCTGTTTCTTATAAGCAAGAAAAAGGCTTCAGCCTCCTAAATACCGAAGAGCAGATTCAAACAGTTGTTAATCAGGAAAGTAAGGGAATGCAGAAACAAAGGAGGAACAATCAAGAAACTATGGTGCAGAGATTATAGCAGTATCCTGGTTCTTCCACAAGGGTTATACATAACAATATCTTTGAGTTCTTCTGCAGGAACTAAGGCCCTCACCCAGGTGGAGAATGGAAACTTCAGGCTGAGCCCAAGATTTCTGGAACACTGCCATCTTACTTCACTGCCAACCAATCAGAAGAAAGTCACACACCCTGCAGCCCTCACCCCAAATTTTGCCTATAAAAACTTCTACCTGAAAACCATCAGGAAGTTCAGAGTTTTCTGAGCTTGAGCCACACGTTCTCCTTGCTTGGCTCTGCAATAAACATTTTTCTACTCCAAACTTTGATGTTCTAGATTGTTTGGCTAGTGAAGCACACAAATTTTGTCCAATATCAAGGGTAAGAATGAAACTGCCAGTGACCTGAATCTGGATCTTCATTTCCACTCTGCTCTATCGGTCAAAAGAGTCACACTTTCAAAGAGCGAAAAGTAACACTTCCCACTTTTAAAAGGATAGAAATAATTCCATCCCTCAATGGGAGAATTTGTAGCCACATTTAACCCACTATAATATGAGTCATTTTAGTCATAATATTATTTTTTCCCATATTGCTCTTTCAAATATTTAGTGAAAATCTTTCCATTACTTCTCATCTAAGGAATTTTATTGGGTGATTCATCAGAGTAATATCTTCTTTCAATATTTTGTGCCATTTCAAACTTATGCCCATGTGTCAACCAAAGAATACGCCCTGGTTTTGTCACTAACAAACTTTCAGTGAAATCATAAAGTGATCGCACAGGCTCGTTGGCCCAAAGTTAATTGTCTTTAGAATTGATTGGCTGGTCAGAAAGAAAATTTCTAAGTCAAATATTCTCTACATTTATTCATAAGTATTCCCCTTAAAGTCACACATTTTTAAGATGGTTTTCCCTATGATGTTTTAAAGTAATATATTTAATATACAGACGTTTTTCACTTGAAACATTAAACCTACTAAAACATCTGTACAATTTTCAAAAGGATTTTAAAGTTTTTTTATTACTTAACATTCTGGTTTCTTTTCAGGCTTGGAGATTAAAACGATAGAAGATTTCTAGACAAATTTCTACCAAATCAAAGTAAAAAAAAATAAGATGAACATTATGCTTTTACCCAGTCTTTATCTCACAAATAGTTTCTTAAACAAAATTCAGAGCCTCACTGCCATATAGATATTTGCTATATGTTTCTCTGAAAGTTAAGATACTGAATGTATTCACTGTTCTATTAAATCTTTAACTTTGACACCACCTTGAATTTTCAGAATGAGTAGATTTCCTCACTTCTTGATTGTTCTCTAATATCTTTCATCTCCAGAAAATACAATGTCAATTTCAAAATTATATATGGCATTATGTATGGCCCCTTGCCCAGCATTTGCAATTAAAGACAACTTTCAAGTATGGGTTAGCAAATATGTGGGAACCTGAGGACACTTTTTGGTATGTCACTCCCTAGACACTTTCTGTACAGCTCCTCCAGGTGTAAGGGATGATTACTACCTTCACAGTTGCTTGGTAGTCCTTTGGGACCCTGTTTCTGGAGACTGATACATTTTCCCAAAAGTTATATATTCCTAAACACTTGTGTTAGCAAGGGAGGCATTATGCAAAGCCAGATCCTTAGAGTATTTGGATATTCCATTTCTTTCCTGAAGTAAAGGAGACTGTGTTTATGGGCTCAGTAGCACTGTTGTCCCAGTCATGCTTTCTTCATTCCTCTCAGCATTCCTATCATTCCTATTTACATGGCAGTTCAGTTGCTCTATGATTTGTGACAAGTTACTCTCTCTAACTAATTTAGAATCTTCTTTATGTAAAATGGGATGATGATAATAATATCCAATTCATAGAGCTGATATAAGAAACAAATATAGCAATGCATACAAAGTTCTTAGCAGAGTACTACCTACATTGTAAATGCTCATTATATTTTACAGTTTTAAATCTAGGAGATCCCCTTTTATCTAGCATGTTATATTTCTTATATTAACAAATTCTACCACTATAATATTTCTCACATTGTCCCTTCCTTTCTTTTCTCATTTACAGAAAATTTCAACTAATTATTGCAAATGCCACCTATCTTTCCTAACTCTAAATGTCACTCTGATTAAACTTTCATACCTCATTCAACTCAACTTTATAAAATGACGATCTGGCATATTTCTCACTTGGATTACAAATGTTAGTAATGTTCCTTTTTCTTGTAAGGTGTATGTGTTAGTTTCCTATAGCTGCTGTAACAAAATTTCACAAAATTAGCAGCTTAAGATAACCCAAATTTATTATTTTATAGTTCTAGTTTTATAGTTTCTGAATTTAGTTCAGAAATCTAAAATCAAGGTGGTGACAGGGCTGTTTTCCTTTCAGAGACATCAAGGGAAAATCTATTTCCCTGTCTTTTTCAGGTTCTAAAGGTTTCTCTCATTCCTTGACTCTTGGACCCTTCCTAGCATCACTCTGACCTCTTGTTACTGTAGTCACATGTCTGCTACTGACTCCTTCATTTCTCTTAAAGGGACCCTTGTGATTACAGTTAATATAATTAATAATATAGACTAATGTATTAATGTTATATACCCTGGTTAATATAGGATAATCTCCTCATCCCAGGAACCTTAAGTCAATCACATCTGTAAAGTCGTCTTTACCATGTTAGGTAGCATATTCATAGATTCTAGGGATTAGGGTGTGGGCATCCTGGGAGGGGACATTATACAGTCTACCATAGTGTATATTCAAATTCCTTAGCAAAATTTTTAAGGACCTTCATTATCTGGTCCTAAACTGACTTTTACTGCTTTCCTGTCAGTTCCTGATATTCTAGTTATATCCTTTGATTTTTACATTATATGACTATATATTGAATTGTCAATACATCATTCACTTTCAATCTATGTGAGTTTGCTCATGCTCTTCTGTCTTCTTAAAATGCTTTTTTAAAGTATTTTGCATCTGGAGAAATACACATCCAGACTGAGTTTTTGGAGTTATCTATGCTTCCAGAATACACTAAAGTTTGCATTAACATAGAACATATCATGCTATACAGTAATTAAACATATATTTTTCCACTTTTCTAGATTGTTAACAACTTCAAAGCTAGGGCCTTTTAAAATTCCTATTGCTTTTTTCACATCAAACACAGAACATAGCCAAAAACATTGTTGCTTATGAGATTAACGAACCAAGTTGTCACAGCTTGCTTGAAAATCTAGATAGGTGGTGACAGCTTTGAGGGCCACAGTATATTGATTAAATGATTAATTACTCTTATGTCAGCTGGGGGGTCTTAGTTGAAAAAAAAAAAAAAAAAAAAAGCAGAAATCCCCTAAAGCTGGTTTGTTGAGAAAGTGAATATAAAAAAGAATGCTAGGTAGCTCACAGAGTCTCCAAAAAAAAGAGAGAAATAGGATTTGAGGTCATGCAGCAGAAATAATGGCCAAATCATACCATTAGATGACTCCTGTGGGGCTTAGTGAGATGCTATTGTCTCATACAGACACCTAGAATCACACATCACAAATGTTACCACTAAGTCTTGACCACTGTTGCTTCTAAAATATAGACTCTTCCTGTCCCCTTTGCCAGGAAGGGGTTGGAAAGACTTATTCTTCCCATGAGAGCATCTGACAGACAAAAACTGAGGGTAACTTGCCTCCACACCAGCTGTGTAGAAGGTTAGAATAGCTACTCTGGCTATAATTTTAGATTAATGAATTCTTTAGATGAGAGACACCTCCAATTTGAAAGTATTAAAAATATTAAGAAGGTTGGTAATTTTAACTATGCCTTTTAGAGAAATAATGTAGAACTAGATAAGTGTTTTTTAATGAATTTGCTGTAAAGAAAGACATCAAAAATCAAAACTATAGTTTATGGAATATTGACAATTTTTCATTTGGAGGGGCAGAAATATTCAAAGAAAAGTTTATATTTTTTGTATTCTCAAAATGAACTATCCATTTTTATGTAATGGTCCTGTCAACTGGGTAATGCTATGAGACACACACTTAGCAGAAGTATTAAACAGAGACTCATTTGCATTAAAAGATGATAAAAGTTGTCTAGTGTAGTAATGGATAGTTCATTAGATTAGTAATAGAACTGTGGTCCATTCTGCCTTCGGTTACCAATCAAAATCCATCACTATGCTTTAGACATGAAAGCAACTCTTTCTGATGGGGTTAATCAGTTAGTCCTGTCTGAATGGAAGCAACTTACTTTTTAAAGGACTAAAACTCAGTGGGGGAATAGGATTAAAAACACTAGGCTTGGAGTCAGGAGACCAATCTTCTAATGCTAGTGAGCTACTGACTAGCTAAAAAAAAAACAGGGAAAATAAAAATTATCTTGGCTTTATGCTGTCATATGTAGAATTCGAAGGGGAGACTAGATCTCTTACGTGCCTGTTAGAATTAATATTTTGTGCATAATTAGAAAGATACATTTCTAATCATATATTTTATAGATGGAAAAATAAAACACCTAATCCACTGTGAATAATATAAATTTTTACATTTTCTAATTTTGGCAATTGGTAAAGCTGTTCCCTTTGTGTTTCTAGAATATGTAGAACTTTTATCATCTTTTAATGCAAATATAAGGTACAGAAAAGGACTTGATTCCTCATCCTAATTCCTCTGATCTTGTGCAGGGAATTTATTTCTTTGCTGCACAGTGTCATCTGCTGTAAAGTGGACATCATTGTATTGCTTTACTTTATGGCACAGGTTGCTGATGAAAATCAAATGAATAATGCAGAAGGAAGTTATTCGTTACGTAATTCTCTGTTATTATAAAGATCCT
This sequence comes from Kogia breviceps, assembly GCF_026419965.1. Lineage (NCBI taxonomy): Eukaryota > Metazoa > Chordata > Mammalia > Artiodactyla > Physeteridae > Kogia > Kogia breviceps. The sequence goes on along the minus strand of NC_081315.1, from coordinate 93,392,781 downwards.
TTCTGTGCATGTTACTTTCATAGCTCAGCTAATGCAGAGCTTCAAAGTCAAACAAATGTTCAATAATTGTTTAAGAACTTGCCCTGCAAAAGCCAAAATATCAGGATAGATTGTTACAAATAGTTCACAAACCCATTTAGCTGATAGAGATAAGGAGAAAAGGATTGTAAGGAAAAATTGTTAGTGGAATTATGTGGCTTTTTCACAATTACACCTTTTACAATACAGAAATATAATGATATATCAGGTCACATTTTAAAAAAATAGCACCGAGGATAACAAACACACATTTATGTATGTATACATGTATGTGTGTGTGTGTGTGTGTGTAGATAGATAATAGATGGGTAGATGGATACATAGGTAGATAGGGATAGAGATATGTATAGTCAGAATGATAGAGAGATAGTAGTACATAAACACACACATATATAAGCAATAAACTTTGTTTTAGATTAGTGAAATGTTAGAAACAAAACAAATGCTCATCAATACAGGAATAGCTGACCATGTTATGTTTCATTTATATACAATATAAAATGTATTTATATTAAATTATATATATTAAATATATGCACATTTTGAATACTATGTAGAAATTAAAAATTATTTAGGACTGTATCAGTTGATTGTACTTGTGTCGGGGTGTAAGGGGGAATTGTTCACTAACAATTTGCTGTTGTTGTTAGTGTGGAAGGAAGGAAGTAGAAAAAACTGTCAAAGAAACAATGATTGTAAAGGAATGTGTATACATGTATATGTTCAGAAGGCATCCTGGGAAATCCAGGAGAGATAAAACAAAGTGGTAAAATGACCCTAGACCGTGTGTAATGAGTGTACAACTAAAATTTAGAAAAAATGAAATAAAATAAAATACAATCAAATGAGAAACTATGGTGCCACCAGTTAAGGAGGATTATGACAGACAACTGACCAAGTATTCTACCAAGGATAATGAGACTCAATTGCTTTCAGTCCAGGTCAGAGGCAGTGAAGTATCTAATTAATAAATGAATGGAACAGATCATTTCCATGAACATACTAGAAAAAAATGAAAAGATGGGTTACTGGAAGCAGATCTCAGTTTCAGTTCATGTGTCACTTTAGAAGTGTTAAGTGGGTTGAGTGCCCCATTTTGTGCACTGAAATTTAGAAATGAGTTCCATATGCTGGTATCAAAATGTTTGGCTTCTGACAGTAGCTCAAGTTTTTGAGGCTCCCTCTTGCAAGTGTGTCTTATATTTCTTTTAAGATTCTTTCTAGATTAGTGGTTAACTCTCTATTTAGTTTACCGCAACTTTTTGTTAATGTTTTAAGATACTTATTAGGTAGAAAACTCTTCTTATTCTGTAAATTTTCCTAGAGAAAAAAATGATGACTGATGATCAGATGTGAGAGAGATGGTCATGCTTCATTTGTGAGTAACATCTGATATGTAAATAATATTTTATTCAGGAAATTTATAATTTTTATCTTTTATGAAATTAAATTCTATGACCAGTTTATTGCAGTTGTCAATATATCTAACTAGAAACATAGAGACGATTTGACCATGTTCAATTTCCAACTCTGTTTGCTATTTATGTAACTTTACGTAATATACTAATTTCTCCAAAACTCAGCTTTCTCACTAAAAATATAACCTCAAAGGAATGTTGTTTGTATTAGATGAGATAATGTGAATAAAGTGTTTATAAAATATTATTCACTTGTCAAAACTTACATGGCAAAAGTTATTATTAAAGTATGTCTTCATAAAGGGCTCACTTCACATATTAAGAACATATGAAATAATTTAATTTTAATCATAAAGCTAAGAAGTATTAGACCTAAGGCAGTTTGGCAATGTGAATGAAAGAGGGGTTTGGGAGAAAATTTAGTCAAACAAATTTTGTGTACATATTATGTGAAATAGGGCTTAAGAAGTCATTGAGATGTGCTTCAATTTTTTATCTTTAAAACTGAGATGATTGGGAGAGTCTTTATTCATTTCTCAACTTTAACGTGAGAATCAAAGTACATAAAATACATTAAAGGACTCTTTAAATTGTGAAGTACTATACAAATGTGAACTATTGTGATAATTTTATAGTTCAAAATGTCTCTATACTGACATTTTAAATGCTAGATTTTGTAGGTCTTTAGGAAATTCATTCATTCAATTATCAATTTGTTTTAAAAATTAAGGGAGGTGCAGCATAAGAGAAAAATGACTGTAAAACAAGGGCAGTGAAGCAAGCCTTTCATGAGAGCTAGCATTTTCAAAATCGCAAGAGGCTATCTGAATAAAATTACACTCCAGTGAGGTTTGGGTAGGAAAAAAAAAAAAATGAAAAATGATGGTCTACAAGGATGGCTTATTACTTTCACTTATCCATTTCATAAAATAATTTACCACTAACATAATAGAATTTTAATGTTTAATTGTATACTATTTTTAGGTAACTCCTCATATGCTGTTAATACTGTCTTGTTTTGAGATGAATATTTGGAATAATTAATTCAATTTTTAAATGCCAAATGTCTATGTTTAGCCACAGTCAGAAAAAAAAAAAAAAAAAAAAAAAAAAAAAAAAAAAAAAAAAAAAAAAAACCAAGAAGAGTTAGCTGCATATGCAAGGGGGTTACCCGTTGGTATTCCACTTGTGATGGTATTAGCACTAAATTAATCCCTTGAAAAATGTTTTACAAACATGGACAAATCTTCTGATCTTTGATTGATAGACCAGGTTGATTTTAACAAAATTTTGGTTAAAACTGACTGCAGAGCAGTTGTGTCTTCCAAAAGAGTATGGAGTATAGACTGAGAATATTGGGAGACCTCCACATTAATTTACTATGTCATTCTGAAGGTCCTAGGTTATAATGAATGTATAGTTTAATCACAAAACTCTGGATAAGGCTTAGTTTTCTGACTTGGATTTGCATCATCAAAATGCAACACAGTGAAACAAACACATTATTTTTCAAAGAAGACTTCATTTCTGTGTATTTAAAAGAAATGACCTCACTTGTATAGCTTTTCAGAACGCTAAATATTGTAACTCAAAAAAAATTTTGGAGGGTTACTGATGATCTATATGCCAAATATTGGTATGCATCAGAGCAATTCTGCAGCCACTCCACTCACCCAACCTCGCCTATTCACCTACCCACCAGCCCACAACATCAATGAGGTGATGTTGTAATGGTGGCTGCCAAATAGAGACCTCATCCAATCACTTCCATTTCTTGTCAGAAGAATACATAAAGCCAATATGGACCAACAATATGCAATGTACTAAACATGTGGCCATACTGCTTGATTTAAGAATCCATAATTGATCAGATCAGTCAGTATTACTGGAGTATTATCAAATATTCCAGTATTTTCAATCTCAAGTGGAATAAAGTATCATTTTCTCCCTGATAGCCATCCCATGAGGCTTTGCTGACTCCTGTAGAGAAAAAGGTGCTTTGAGGGACAGCCCTGATGGAAAATTGTATCTGGCTACAATCTTCTCGACCAACCCACCTACGTTTCCTGTTTATGTGAGGAAGCTTACTATGTGCTTACCCTATATTAGTCTGAGATGCATTTTTATCACTTGAAATAGAGAGACATAAATGAGTATAACTATAAGTACTTTTAGCCAATGAATACTTTGACTCAGGCAAAATATAACATGTTAGAAATTGAAACATTCAACCAAAAGTCTATTTGCTAACGGTGAAGAGTGAAATTGGTGTTTGATTACACAATTTGGTTAATGACTATAATCCAGGGTATTTTTTTTTAGTTAATTATATTTTCCATTTTGTGCATACAGAGATAGAATGAGAGTGTAGACATTGATCTGGAATGCCTGAGGGTCATGGTTTTACATGATATATAACGGTATCAGTGACAGCCATTGAAGAGAGTATAAACTCCACAGGGTGTACGATCTTCGTCTTGGAACAGTAAGGTAGAAACTTGACCTATGTATAATTGCTCTTTGTGCAATTTTTCAAATTAAAAGTGGGAATAATTATAGTATTTTCAACATTATAAATTATGGAGCAAGACTAAATTAACTATCATGAGAATATTAGTTATTAAGATATTATATTTAACTAGAAATATATAAAAGAGAAATTTTTTGTTTTTTTTTCTTTGGGTTTATTTTAGTAAATGGGGAATAATTACTATATGTAAGATTATATTTTTTTGTATTAACATTGTTCCAGGTTAATTTTTTTTAAAGCCACTGAAATGAAATATTTGGGGGAAATGTAAAACTTAGGTTGAATGAAATATCGTGACTGTTTAATAAACGTTTGGGAGTAATACTAATTATAATGTAGTAAAAGCAACAAAGAGTTTTTATGTGATTTTTGGCAAACACCTCAGAATTGTTTAGGGAAAATAACTTATAAGTTGCTTATAGTTAAGTGTTTTTACTGTTGTTACGTAAAGTTTTATTCTTCCCAGAAACAAATACTTAATTTACTATGCATTGAGCATAAATAGTTTTTAATTCTTACTCTTTGTGCTAAGCCTCAGTCAATTCAGATATATCTTGATATTCTTTAACTAAAACTGACATCTAACAGAGAGGTTGAAATTACAGATATGTGTCATTAGGTGTATGTATTTCTGTGCATTTACTCCTAATTTGCATATTTATTTCATTAATATTTCAGTCAAGAATTCCAGTTGAAAAACTATGACTGGTGCCTGTGGAAAGGAATGAGCAAACAGGTCTTTCAAAGTTTTATAAAGGCAAAAGTAAACCACATCTCAGCAGAAATTAGTATTTCAGAGATTTTTTTTCCTCCATTAAATTAGTTGTTTGTTACCTGGTATCAGCATATCTGCCGGCAGCCGCGGCGGGTCCTCAAAGTGCAGCAACAATCGACGAGAGGGGGTAGGGAACTGAACGCACCAAGGTATGGGATCAGAAGGGCACAAGCAACTGATGGTTGCAAGGGAAGTTTAACAACAAAGCATAGCCATATATATATACCCCTAAAGCAGGGAATTTGCTTAGTCATGCCTTATCGGCATCAGCTGGTTGATTGGCTTCTCGGCTTAGTCACGCCTTATCGGCATCAGCTGGCTGATTGGCTTCTCGGCTTAGTCACGCCTTATCGGCATCAGCTGGTTGATTGGCTTCTCGGCTTCTCCCTCAAAGGCACCAATTTCCCGCCAGGGTTGCTTTTCCTAGCTTTAGGGAACAACCAGGGACTCCCAGTAACTGAGCAGGTCCCTAGAGCGATTTGGCCAAAGGCCATCTCCTTTTTTACGTTCATACCATAAAGTCCAGGATGCATACCAAGGAGAGTACAATCGGGCCCTGAGGCTTATGAGCGTCTTAATGGCGCCTTCCTCAGAGGGCAATGCTCGCCACGTTTCCCCCTCTTTCATTTTTTAAAGCTTGATAATGCAATTTCAACCCATACACCTCCTGACGAAGAGCAACGAGACGGCCAACAATAAAGAGTAATAAACAAGGTAAGGCAATTAACATTAACAATACACATGACCCCACGGTAATCAATCCTGTGAGTCCATTTTGAAACCAATGCATTGGGTTTAACCATTGAAGCTGATCCAAGAGTCCTTGAATTAATTGTTGGGGCCTGACTTCTTGTAGATGAGCTTCTTGAATTGCTTGTATTTCCGCATTAAGTTTTTGTATGTCCAAACTAATGTGTCCATCAGTCCATACACTTAAAAGTGCATTTTTACTTTGTTCCAATCCCAGTCAATTTCATTATAAGCGTGTTGAGTCACACAAATCCAAGTATATTTAGCATGGCAAATCAAACGCATTTTCAATTTTAAAGCCATAATTTGGTCTCCTAAACCTATGAGAGCATTTTTTAACTCATCAACCTCAGTTTTTAGTTGAGTATCAATATGACTTTGTAATGCTAATGCAATACTGGTATTTTTAGACAATTGATTAACATAATGTGCTTTTGTACAGTTGTACTTAATGCTAAACCGGCAGTAGCGGCTATGGCTGTTAAAGCGGCTAAGGTTAATATGCTACATATTAACATTCCAATGAATTGTTTAGGTCTTTTTAAAGCTTCAGATAATTCTAGCCAAGCTTGCATGCTAGTACTATGATAACATGGTTCAGAAATATTTACAGGCAGCATTACATAGGAAGGTTGTTTTAACATCATAACAGAAAAAGTTCCTTTCATAGGCAGAATGCAAGTACTAAAAATACAATTCTGACAAGTTATATTATATCCTAAGGAACCAGAAGTAAACTCAATCTGTAAATCTCCTATTAGCAAGGCATATGAGGGTGTAACACAAGTAATAACCGGTTGATAAGAATAAGACAATGCAAACTTCCCAAAATCCCAATGCTTATAAAACACCAAACTATTATTAGTAACAGAAATAAATTAAAATGGTACCATTATTATAATTTAAGGTGCACCAGATTTGAGAATTCAAAAATCAGATTGGGGAAAATCAGAAGGAAAAAAGGAGGGAAACTTAAAACTTGTAACAGCTTTAACTACCTTTAAACTATGGCCGGCCAGTAAAGTCCCTTGTCCTCCTACATATATTTCAACACAAAAATAGTATCTTTACTAGTCTCATTCTTTCCATTTTTGTTATTGTTGCCCTGTGAAATCATTTTTTTCTAGAACAGCAAGAAGATGTAAAGCTTTCTCAGCTTGGTAGGTTAATATATACAGGTCTACGAACAAAAAACACACTGCTTGGGCAAATTTTTCTTCAAAAGGTTCTATGAACTGATAAAGTTTTTCACCAATGGGTATGGCTTCTGTATACTATCAGACTGATACAGGATGACTGCTTGATTGTAATACAACATACTGTTTTCAAGATCATCTAGTCCATCCATTTCTTCAACAGCCGAGTGCACCTGATTCTTCAATTGGTTAAGTGTCTGTCTTAAACTATCTGTTGTTATCTGGTTACTTTTGAAAAACTCAGCTACTGCCGTATTCAAAATTATTTTATAATCGTCTTTGTTTATATCTTGTAGGCAGGCAAGATGTTGCAGACAGATATCATAATTTCCAGCTGTAAAAGCCTGGAAAGCACTGGTGGACAACTCTTTCTCTTGATCAGTGATTTCAGGTCGCTTCTTGGATACTTCTTGTCCCATATTTTTTTACTTCTGACTATTGCCCCGAGTTACTATCTACTTTACTATGTGGCCACACTTTCACTCTTCACTCTGGGGATTCACCTACCGAGATTCAGATGTCCCTCTCGTCAGGTTCCTGTTCGGGCGCCACTTGCCGCCAGCCGCGGCGGGTCCTCAAAGTGCAGCAACAATCGACGAGAGGGGGTAGGGAACTGAACGCACCAACGTATGGGATCAGAAGGGCACAAGCAACTGATGGTTGCAAGGGAAGTTTAATAACAAAGCATAGCCATACATATATACCCCTAAAGCAGGGAATTTGCTTAGTCATGCCTTATCGGCATCAGCTCGTTGATTGGCTTCTCGGCTTCTCCCTCAAAGGCACCAATTTCCCCTCCACGGTTGCTTTTCCTAGCTTTAGGGAACAACCAGGGACTCCCAGTAACTGAGCAGGTCCCTGGAGCGATTTGGCCAAAGGCCATCTCCTTTTTTACGTTCATACCATAAAGTCCAGGATGCATACCAAGGAGAGTACAATCGGGCCCTGAGGCTTATGAGGGTCTTAATGGCGGCTTCCTCAGAGGGCAATGCTCGCCACATATATCTGTGTTTGAAAAAGGCATCTAGCAAAATATCTGATAGCATTTTCATGAATGAGAGGAGACTATGTGGGAAGTTAATATATTTTAGTAAATTTGAAGATATTTGAACAACTTCACTTTCAAAGAATATTGATAAATGAATCAATGTTCTCTAGTTCTGTTTCCCAAACTGTTTTTTTTTTATGAAGTGAACTCCTTAATTTGCATGCTTGTGACACTATTTAAATACCCATTGGTTAAAAGGCACCAGAAAATTTTAAAATTAGGATGTTTTTATGGTAGCATGAAATGAAATAGTGACAAGCTTTTGACTTAGTAATCATCAATGGTTTAATCAGTTTATTGGATAAAAATTTGACAGATGTGTGAAAATTACAGATAGCACTTGAGTGAGAACATGTAGCTGGTTTGGTAGAGAGCTGACCCAGAACTTTGTGATACCCCAACAGATTATGCTAATGGCTTAAAACAGCTCAACTATGTATGGACTACCTAAAGGCAGAGGCTGTTGTCTCTAGTCTGTTTCTTCTTAGATGCTCAATGCTTCCGTGGCCTTTAGCCTGATTGATTTTTTGCCTGGGAAATAGTATCTTGTTACATCCTTCTGCTTCTAAGTTTGCCTTACATCCAGTCATCTCCAAGCTGCCATTAGAAAACAACTATTTATTTATTTATTTATTTATTTATTTATTTATTTATTTATTTTTAATTGAAGTGTAGTTCATTTACAATGTCTTATTAGTTTCTGGTATACAGCAAAGTGATTCAGTCACACATATATATATATACACATGTATAATATTTTTCATATGCTTTTCCATTATGGTTTATTATAGGATATTGAATATACTTCCATGTGCTATACAGTAGGGCCTTGTTGATTATCTATTTTATATATAGTAGTTTGTATCTGCTAATCCCAAACTCCTAATTTTTCCCTCCCTCAAGAAAACAATTTTTAAAACTCAAACTTGATTGTCTCTTTCTTCATCTTAAAACTTTTAAATCTATTAAAATTTCAAATTTGTAAAACAACGAATGTTATACCAATTCCCATTCACCTCTTTTAATTCTTGGTTCCAATGTCACCTTTTCAGTGAGACCTATTCTTTCCATGCTATTTAAAAGAAGAAATCGTTCATTTTCACTCTTATCTTATAGTTTTCATTTTACTTATCACCTTGAACCAAAATAAAACCTACTTATTTACTCTATAATTTTTATTTGCTAATTCTGTCCTGCAGGAATGTCTATTCTCATCAATGTGCAGTTCTTCATCTATTTTACTCACTGGTGTAACCTAGTACCTAGTAACGCTCAACAAATATTATTTCTAATTAAGTTGAGTGGATAAGTTGATTCCTACTGGACCATTCATTTAATAATTCTAAAGATGCTTATTTTCTATGTAAAACATGTCTTAAAGAGAATATATAATTTCAATACCAAAAAAAGCTGGAGGAGTCCATTTTTCAGTAGAGGAAATATCCCCATTAAATTCTAAATTTAAGTTAAAATAAACATAGAAAGTCAGTATTACAGCACATTATTTTTGGCTCCCATAAACATTTTTTGTTCCCAGTCTTTAAATGGATGTTTAGATATAATATAGGAAAGATTATGTATTCCAGACAAAATGGAAGCAACAGCAATACCATGGAATAATGTTTACAATTATTTTAGATTTTTTCTGCACTAAAAGACTCAGCAGAAAAATTCAATTCTCCAATACTTTTAAGTGTCACTCCAATAAAAATAATCATTTTCCTTCTGAACTGTTATAGCTATTTGATAAGATTATTTTGATCTATATCTCATATACTATACACTGTAGCCTTACGTTTATTCAGGCACATGGCATGTTTCCTGAGAAACCAGGAATTCCCTTAGGTTGGGAATTCCAGCAAAGAAGTCTTTTTAGTAAAAAACATTTACAACAAATGATGACTTTGTCATGTCTTTTTGTTACTTAATTCCCAGAAAAACTCTTTAAGTAAACATAATAAGGTACACCGAGTTCTTTACATTAGAGTCTTGGGGAAGTGGTCGTGTGGAAGTTATATAATATTTCTAATCTTCAGATTTCTAATCTGTAATATAAGGATAAAAGTAGTGTATACCTCATGGCATAGGGGAATAAGTTAACAATTAAAAATTGTTTTAAAGAGAGCCCAGAATCATCAATATTTTTGTTAGCATTATTCTTTCTACCAATACACATTAAAAGTTATAAATATTTATGTATCTCAGTAAATAAAATAATTTCTGAATAGTGGGTTTATCTCTGAATGGAATGAAAAAAAAAAATTAAATCCTGAAGAAGGTGGAAACATCACTAAATCTCTGCACTCTAATCTGTCTAAAGTCAGATTTGTCAAGAGTGTACAAAGGATGACAGTAGAAGTATCCGGTTACTTTTTACTTGATTTCTAAACATGTAATTTGAAAAGACCATGAGCAAATGGGACACGTGGGTTTGAATTAAAAATCAAGATTCTAAAATGGGCCTGGTCATTTGTAAAATTTCTAATCACTCTCAGCCTTACTGTTCTCATCTGTAAAATGAAATAGGATTATTAGGCAAATTAAAGGACAAAAGTAAAAGCTGTTTCTTAATAGTGTAGTTCACTTTGTCCTTTCCTTCTTCCTTTTCTCCCTATAAATGAAGCTATTGACCCCACCCCTCTTTTATTTCTCCCTCCCCATTTCTAGGATCAAATCAGAATTTTATCAGGAAAGATTTAAGGAAGGCTGTCACAGTACACTTTAGCTAGTTATTTTCATATTTTCAGCATTCTTGTCCAGAACCTACCTTAGAATAGTTACAACACAAGGAGCTTTAATCTATCATATTAATTTTTCACTTTACATTTATATATTTATTTTTATTGAAGTTTGATTGACAAATAAAATTGTAAGATATTTAAAGTGTACATCATGATGATTTGATATATATATACATAGTGGAAGGATTCCCTTCATTGAATTAATTAATACATTCATCATCTCACATACCTGCCTTTTTTTTTTTTTTGGTAAGAACATTTAAGTTCTACTTTCTTATCAAATTTCAAGTGTAAAATACAATGTTACCAACTACAGTTACCATATTTTACATTAGATCCTCAGATCTATTCCTCTTATAGCTCAAGGTTTATTCCCTTTTACCAACTTCTCCCTATTCCTCCCACCCCTCAGCCCCTGGTAACAGCTTTTCTACTCCCTCTTTCCATGAGTTCAACTTTTTTTTTCCCCAAATCCCACGTATAAGTGATAGAATACAGAATTTGTCTTTCTCTGCCTGTCTTATTTCACTAAGTGTAATGTCCTCCAGGTTCTTCCATATTGTCACAAATGGCAAGATTTCCTCCTTTTAATACTGAATAATATTATATATATATATATATATATATATATATATATACATATATACACACGTATATATGAAACATTTTAAAAATCTGCTCATTAGTTGGTGGACACTTAAGCACTTAGGCTGTTTTTCATATCTTGGCTATTGTGAATAATGGTTCAATGAATAAGAGACTGCAGATATCTCTTCAAGACAATGGTTTCATTTCCTCTGACTATATACCCAGAAGTGAGATTACTCAATCAAATGGTAGTTCTATTTTAATTTTTTGAAGAACCTTCATATTATTTTCTATAGTGGCTATACCAGTTTACGTTCCCACCAACAATGTACAAGGGTTCCCTTTTCTCCATATCATCACCATCATTTATTATCTCTTGTCTTTTTGATAATAACATCCTAACAGATATGAAGTGATATTTATTTACACTTAAAAATATTAAATGAATGCTGAATCTCATCTAATATTGAAGTTTACATAATCTAGGAAAAACATGCTTTAGATCTCACTTCCACCTATATATAGTTGAAAAACTGGTGGACATTAATATACAAAATCACTCCAAAGCTGTTACAGTGTCTAAAATAATGTAAGTGTATGCACTTTGGAGTGTCATAGACTTTAGTTCAAGCACTACATTTGCCACTTCTGACTGATAGATGGCTTCTCTGAAGCTCATATTCCTCATCTGTTGAATGGGAATATTGATGTGAATCATAAATCATAACTATAATGATAATAAATACATGCCTGATATATATTTATAGTAATAATAAGTTCTTTGTAGACAGTTTGATGACTTTTTCTTGAATGAGTGAATGAAGAAATGAATGAATCAGATCTGCCTTGGTGCCTGACATTAAATTTCCATTTATATCTATTTCTCGTAAGTGGAATAAATTTGTTTTTTCTTCTAAGCTTAGGGCAATATATTGTTCTTGCCAAGTGAAGCCTAGAGAATTCTAGGTCTGCCTACAAAATCTCGCTTTTTGCCTGTGATCCTGCTATAAGTTAACAGATTTCCCTGATGATACTGCCACTACTTTCTGCCCACTGATCTGAACAGGTTTTTTTTAATCTTTTTTTTTTTCTTAATGCAAACTACTTGCTAGCATTAATTCCTTAAGTATGTTTTCCTGACATCCACCTTGATTTTGTCCCAGCAGTAATAGTTGGTTTGTCTCCCAGTTCCTGCCTCCCTGAATTTCTACTCATGCCTACTTGTCCTGTTGGAGATAACCAGGTGTTATGGGTTGAATTGCGTCCCCTCCCCAAATTCATTTATTGAAGTCCTTACCCACAGTGAATGTTAGTATATTTGGAGATGGGTTTTTAAGAAGGCAGTTAAGTTAGAATGATGTCATTAGGATAGGCCCTAATCCGATATGACTGGTGTCCTTAGAAAAAGAGGAGATTGGGACACAGACATGCACACAGGGAATGCCATGTAAAAATAAAAGAAGAAGTCAAGGAGAGAAGCCTCAGGAGAAACGAACCTTAACAACACCTTGATCTTGGACTTCTAGTCTCTAGAAATCTGAGAAAATACATTTCTGTTGTTTAAGCCATCCAGTCTGTGGTACTTTGTTATGGCAATTCTATCAAACTAATACATCAGGAAATTCATTGGAGATTACCAGGTAAACAATTGGTGGTAATGGCAAAATTCCATTCAGTATCCACTTCTTTCAACAAACAATATTGTGTCAGAGATGGGACTACCATCTAAGGACAAAAGGAAAATTAAAATATAAATAATATCTTGGTCCTCAGGTCACTTATGGTCCAACCTGGATCAAAAACCAGAAGTAAACTGGAAGAATATGCTTTAAGGAAAAAGAAGAGAAAAAAGATGTTAATCACAACCAAAATGGCTGAAACTGTTCTCGTGGTCTTACAAAGTTAAAGGTTGTCAATGTGCTTCCAAAAATGTAATCTTCACCTATTACAGACAGTTGTTTTAAACACCTGCATTTTGTGTCTGTTTTTTGTTTGTCTGTTTTTCCTTTTTAAAAAAGTCTTTAAATTAATCTAAAGTTCTTTAAATATAAAAGGCTAGAACAAATAATATACAGATAATGTACATTAAATAAATTATAAAGAATTTACCATTCCAGATACACCATAGTCTTTTGGCAAAAGAAGCCTACAGTTGTCATTTTTAGAACAAGTTGGAGTGGATAACTAACATTATGTGGAAAGTGCAAGACAATTGGCCTAGAATTTTCAAAAATATCAACGTCACGTAAGACAGAAAAAGAGGTTTTTTGGTGAAGTTCTAGACTAAAGGCACTCAAAAGACTTTGCAGCTAAGATGAACATGTGCTCCTTGAATTCTGAAGATAGGGAAAAATACATACTTTTAAATATAGATTGCATATTAGATAAGAATATTATATTGATTTATCTCTGTATCATAATTGTACTGCAGTTATATAGAAGAATGACCTGGTTCTTGGGCAGTACATGGCAAAATAATGTCAGTATCTGCAACGAAACAAAATCCTTCAGCAAAAAGTATATCTGTATATATAAATATATATATCCATATCCATATACATATGTATATATGGAGAGAGCAGAGACAGAGAAAACAAATGTTTAAAAATGTGAAATTAGGGGCTTCTCCGGTGGTGCAGTGGTTGAGAATCTGCCTGCCAATGCAGGGGACACGGGTTCGAGCCCTGGTCTGGGAGGATCCCACATGCCGTGGAGCAACTAGGCCCGTGAGCCACAACTACTGAGCCTGCGCGTCTGGAGCTTGTGCTCCACAACAAGAGAGGCCACCACAGTGAGAGGCCCGCGCACCACGATGAAGAGTGGCCCCACATCACCGCAACTAGAGAAAGCCCTCGCACAGAAACGAAGACCCAACAAAGCCAAAAATAAATAAATAAAATTTTAAATAAATAAATAATGTGAAATTATTGTTGATATTCTTTGAAAGAATAGAAAACTAATTTATTAAACACTTTAAGCTTGAGAAAATATTGTAGTCAAGAAATTACCAAGAGGTAAATGTTAATTTAATTTTTGAAAAATTCTCGAATGGATTGTCAAAAAGATAGCCTGTAATAATCTAATAAAAAGTAGTTATCCATTAAACAATCACGATTTGTCTTAATCACTAAAATATGTTATGCTATTTTTACTATATTTTCCATTGGTAGGGAAATGCCAAAGTCACCTGTTAACTTAAATTCACCAAAACCTTTTGTGGTAGACATGATTTAGTTGGTGAAATATGGGATGTGTAATAAATGAAGTGCTGGAAGTTAGTACAAACCCAAAAATGCATTATTCTATATTTTTCTCTTCAATGTACCAGTAAATATAACTCTTAAATTTAATATTTTACATAATAGAGTTAGTGGTCTCTATGAGAATACTTATTTCTAGAAATCTATATCTTACTTTACCTGTGACAATTAACAAAGAGTAAAAGTACAAGTAGAAAGCAGTTAATTATAATTTTGCTATTCAGCTTTCTTTGCATGTTTGAAAGTTCCAATTACGATGGCTACATGGCGACCAGCTACAAGGAAATCACATTTAACATATGTTTATATTGACCAAAGGACAATTAAAAGGCATTACAATGACAAACATTGGACATGGCATTATTAACCTGAGCATAAACTGAAAAAAAAAATCCATATTCCCACAATTTAAAAATAATTTAAATGCAAAAAACGCTCATGCATTTAAAACCATACTGACTTGAAGCCAATAAAATCCACTCACAGGGTAAAAAATAAAGATAATTGGTTATTTATTTTGCAGCTGAATAAATCTTCCTAGATTCCTAAGCAAATAGTAAACTAAGTTTTAACTTATTTAGGAAGGAAGCAAAAAACAATGGTTTGTTCTGTAAATGTCTACTTATAAGAGTGAGGGAATTGAGGCTTAGGGTGATTAAAAAAGTGATTAAGGGCACATCTAATTAGGGGAAAAACAGTGTATGGATTCTCCTCGATATGACCTCAATTTCTGTGTTCCTTGTCATTGTACTATGTACCACACAGAAAGCCATCAATATTCATATTGTAAAGTTTGGACCCTGGTGCAAACATTCACTGTCATGAACTGGAAAGTTCTCAGTTTCTTCATCTTTAAAATGAGGATAATAAATTCCATATTGGAAGATAGTTTATAGAATTAAAAGTCATAATTATTAAGAGTTGAAAGGATACAAAGCAAAGCCTAGCTAAAATAATTTTAAAACTGAAAATGTTCACAATGATGATTATATCCAACACCTTCTTTACACATAATAGATTCAATTAAATAGTCTTATGATAATTGTTTTCATTCTCAAATACAGTGAAACAAAATGTGCTAGCAAATCTGGAAACAAACAAGTTGAACATCTTGAATGGCACTTCATGCCAACTTAAGCACTGCATTATTTCAATAATTTTTTTAAATGTTAGAAATATTTTTCTAAAAGATTTTCAGGATTACTGAATGTAAAAACAATGTAAAATATGAAATATACACAATACAAATATAAGAAATAATTATTGATAATATGTAATATTAATTACATAAACTAAACACTGTATAGAGATAAAATAATATGAAGTAATTAATGATTTAATGAACATGTATGAATATTTATATTTTAAAATAATACATATAAAAACAAAAATAGAAACAGGCTAATAGAAAACTGCTTATAAAGTTTGGCTAAGTATAAAATATATCATTTGAAACTTTTCCCTTTCTCCCCCTCTTTTCAATTACTCCTATGCCCTAGAATATCATGTAGCACCTTGGCTTTTCTGGATATTTTACCACATTTTGTATTTTCTTTTCTGTGGCTAATCTGGGCCTTTTTTTATTAGTTAACTATCCTCTCACCAGCCTGCCTCTATCAAAGTGTATCAGTACTTTCTATATAATTTCTTTTGAAACTTTGTTTTTAGTATTGAGATTCTTTGCCATTCAGAAAAATACTGTATATCTTGTAAATTCAGGGAACATTTATTTTGGGCAGTGATGTTAGCTGTCTACAAGAGAGTAGAAAATGCAATGTTGACCTTGATCTCATAGGATGACATTTTTCTTGTACACATTTACTGTATTGTGATACTTTATCAACTACAGTCACTTTAAAAGACCCATTTGTATCCAGATGTGGAGATACTGCTTAGTGTTTTATTATTCTTTCTCCACCAGTAAGGTAGTAAAATCTACATTGACCATATTTTATATATGGGAATTGACAAAAGCCACCTTTAATCAAGTAATTTTACAACAATCACAAAAAGAAAGTATACATTTCCTAGAAAAAAAGGGTTAATTTTTACCTTTAATTGGTGCATTTAGACCAATTGATATTGAAAATAATTAACATAGTTATATTAATATAAACCATATTTGTTACCATGTTCTGTTTGTTGCCCTTGTTCTTTGCTTCTAATTTTGACTCCCAATCTTTTTCTACATTTTGTGATTTCACTGAGCATTTTATATGATTCAATTTCTTTCCTTTCTTAGCCTATAAATTATATTTCTTTTTTAAAAAAAGTTTTAGTGTTTTCCATAGAGTTTGCAGTATACCTTTACAACAAATTCAAGTCTACTTTCAAATAACCCTGTATTACATCACAGGAAGTGCAAGTACCTTATAATAACAAAATGTTTTTTAATTCTTTTCTCTCTTCCCTCATGCCATTGCTGTCATCCATTTCACTTATACGTAAGGTACAATCATCAAATATATTGTTGCTATTAGCTTTTCAAAAGTAATGTTTATCTGTTAGATCAATTAAGAATTAAAAACTTTTTTTTTTTTTTTTTTTGCGGTACGTGGGCCTCTCACTGTTGTGGCCTCTCCCGTTGCGGAGCACAGGCTCCGGACGCGCAGGCCTAGCGGCCATGGCTCACGGGCTTAGTTGCTCCGCGGCATGTGGGATCTTCCCGGACCAGGGCACGAACCCGTGTCTCCTGCATCGGCAGGCGGATTCTCAACCACTGCGCCACCAGGGAAGCCCTAAAAACATTTTTAAGAAAGTATTTTACCATTACTTATTTCTTTTGTAATACTATTGTTTTCTTTATGTCAATCCTAATTTCTGATATATACCATTTTCCTTCTCTCTAAAGTACCTCTTTTTAACATTTCTTATAAGGTAAATCTACTCGCAAAATAGTCCCTCAAGTTTTGTTTGTCTGAGAAAGTCTTTATTTCTACTTCAATTCTGAAAGATATTTCCACAAGATACAGAATTCTAGGTTGTTTGTTTGTTTGTTTTTCTCTCAACACTGTAAATATTTCACTTTATCTTCTTCTTGCTTGCATGGTTTCTGTGGAGAAGTCATATGTGAGTCTTATATTTGCTCCTCTGTAAGTAGGGTGTTTTATTTCTCCCCTTTGGTTTCTTTCAAAATGTTTTATCTTTGTCTTTGATTTTCTGCAGTTCAAATATGATATATCTAAGTCTAGGCTTTTTCTCTGTTTTTAGCATTTATTCTGCTTGGTGGTTTCTGAGATTCCTGGATCTGTGGTTTGGGGTTTGGTGTCTAGCATTAATTTGGGGAAATTCAGTCACAATTGCTTCAGATTTTTCTTCTGTTCTTTTTTCTCTTTCTTCTCATTCTGATATTTCCATTATGCATATACTTCAGCTTTTCTTAGTTTCACAGTGTTCTTGGATATTCTGTTCAGTTCTTTTCAGTATTTCTCTCTCTGATTCTTTTTCTTCTTTTCTTTTTTCTTTGTTTTTCTTTCTCTCTCTCTCTCTCTCTTTTTTTTTTCAGTTTTAGGAGTTTGTATCTCAAGCTCAGAGATTCTTTCTTCAGCTGTGTTCAGTTTACTAATGAGCTCATGGAAAGCATTCTTCCATGAGTGTTGGAGTGTTTTCAATCACTAGAATTCTATTGGAATGTTTTTTTGTTTTGGTTTGTTTTTGTTTTTGTTTTTGTTTTGCAGTATGCGGGCCTCTCACTGTTGTGGCCTCTCCCATTGCGGAGCACAGGCTCCGGACGCGCAGGCTCAGCGGCCATGGCTCACGGGCCCAGCCGCTCTGCGGCACGTGGGATCTTCCCAGACCAGGGCACGAACCCCTGTCCCCTGCATCGGCAGGCGGACTCTCAACCACTGTGCCACCAGGGAAGCTCCATAATTTCTCAACTAATCTATTCAGTGTTTTAACTGAGACAAAATATGAATTGATTTCTTTGTGTCTATTGTTTTCCTGGATTGTACCATAATATCATCATTTAATTATAAGAATCATATTCTTACTATTGGTTTACTAGGGCTATTACAGCAAAGCACCATGAACTGAGTGGCTTATAACAGCAGAAATTTATTTTCTCACATTCCTGGAGGTTGTAAATCAGGAATCAAGGTGTTGGCAGATCCTGCTCCCTCTGAAATCTATAGAGGAAGAATTTTTCTTTGCATCATCCAGCTTCTGGTAGTCCCAATGTCTCTTGGTTTGTGTTAGCATAACTCCTTTTTGCCTCCAACTTCACATGGTGTTTTCCATTTGTCTCTTCACAATATCTTCACTCTGTGCATGTCTATTTATCCAAATTTCTTTTTTTTTTTTTTTTTTTTTTTTTTTTGCGTTACTTGGACCTCTCACTGTTATGGTCTCTCCTGTTGCGGAGCACTGGCTCTGGACGCACAGGCTCAGCAGCCATGGCTCACGGGCCTAGCTGCTCTGTGGCATGTGGGATCTTCACGGACCGGGGCACGAACCCATGTCTCCTGCATCGGCAGGTAGACTCTCAACCACTGAGCCACGAGGGAAGCCCCGAATTTCTCATTTTTATAAGGACTTCAGTCACTTTGGATTAGGTTCACCCTTATGACCTCATTTTAACTTAATTACCTCTACAATGACCCTATTTCCAATGAAGGTACCGGGGATTAGGATTTCAATATGTCTTTTTGGGGATGACTAAATTTATTCCATAATACTTAGAACTTTTTACTATAATAAAATATTTATTACATTTTTTCTTTCTCAAACTCTGCTAACATAAATCAGACCATTTAATTTATTTTTTTATTATTGTTTCCCAGAACTACATAAAAATGTACATAATTAAACTCTTAGAGATGGAGGGCTGGCTGACAGCTAGGGTTATTTTCCACAGAAAAAAACGTGTTGTGAAAAATCAGCTTAAAAATAAGTTTTATTTCTATAATGCTGAGTTACATAAAATTTTAGTTTGACTAAAAATCTTGGCTGTTTCTTTAGACAGCAAAATCTCAATACTTTCCTAAGCAAGTGCACAATGCAAGAGAGTAAGTATTTGGTAATGAGGAACTGCAGGAGAAATGTACTTCTAAAATATATTTTTTTTCTTTTCATTATCTGTGAAACTTCACTTATTTCACAGTTCAGTTCAAAATCCTATAACTTAGATTTCACATTCATGATCATTGATCTGTTTGCAGCCTGGGATGCCAACATCCCCTTTAGAATCATTAATTTCAGAATATCAATATTCTAAGGGGAAAAGAAAGCTTTTTATTTCTCTTTTACCTTTATGATCTAGGAATAGACTGAAATGTAATAAAGAGCAATTGCAAGTAATTAAAAATATGATAATTTCAATTAAAAAAAACTACCATAGTCATTACAGTGTTATCAATGGTATATATAAAATATATGTATGTAACTATACATAAAAAGTAAAAAGGGGATGTATTTTGTTTGAATTTAATACAGCATGATGTACTTTTCATATATTCATTTTGTTCTTTACTATAATTCCATCATTAAACATGAAATTGATTTATTATCAAGTGGTACTAATCTCATAAATTTAATTATCTAGGTAAATTCTCCAAAACTTTATTCTTTTATATTTTATTCAGTGGTTAACATCTTACATATTATATACAGTCAGTACTACAATAGTTTGTTATCTTATTAGAATACCCTCTTTCTCTCTAAAAGTGTGACTTGACATATTCTAAATGATTAGGTTAAAATGAGAAAAATGTATAAAAACTATCATTTTCTATTAAAATGAACAATTTATATCAGTTGGACATAGCATCATTTAACAATTATCACCTATATGTTAGTTCTTCTTAAAAATACATTTGGTCAAAGGAATATTCATTTTGATAAAGAAATAGCATGGCAATGAAAGTCATGAAATGAAATAATGGAAACACTTTGGAATATGTTTCTTATTTTTTTTTTCCTTGTCTTCTGTGAAATAAAGCTCATGAACAAATTTTGTATATATATTGAAATTTGTGCGTGAGACTCTGTACTACATAAAATACATAACGTTCTGTCATAGTTCAATGCCAGAAAACTTGTCTTGATGGTCTAAATGACATAATATATGCCCCCCAAGAGTAAGATGTATTTTAAATATATCTTTTAAGTATGTAATAAGTGTGATTTACAGAACTATGTACAAAGAGAGGTTTTTTTTTTAATGTCCTATTTCAAATCAGTCATTTTTCTGATCTTTCTTCACCAAGGTGAGTGTTCATTTTTAGTTTATTCTTTTTATAACAATCATTTTTAATTATTTCCTATTTTCCCTTTCATCTTAATATCAAAACATTAACAGTATAGTAAAGAGTATGTCACCACTCCTAACCTCCTGCACACTCCCCCTTTGAAAATTATTTTAGTCTTCTTTATTTAGGAAAGGACTTCAATAACAAAGGCTTATTAGCTCTCTTAAAATGACAATGTTCCATTCTTTGGGTTAAATCTTTTCAAATCTTCACTTCACAGTTAAGATAACAAAATTCAAAAACTTATCTGATCTAGCCCTTAACTACCTCTTCCACTTCAACTCAGATCACTCTCCCCTAGCCCACTTGGCTACAAGAGAACTGTCCTTTTTATTCTTGGAAGACGCTAAATGTATGCTTTTACAATACCTCACTGGAGTATTCTCACTTATATTTGTCTAATAGTGTAGTATATATTCTTGATGTCACACACAGATCCACCCTTTATAGGATGATGCACCCATCCACCAGCCACTGTGGAATTTAGCTGTTAACCCTGGAAAATTGTTCTAAAACGGTGTATGTCATTTTGCCCAGATATGACCAGAAGGTAAATTATCCCTTGCAAGAGGGATAGCCTGCAACCAATGACTGATTGGTATGAGGGTATGAAGTTCAACCTCCTTGTCTCAAGAGAGAGACAACCCTGTGGTACAATTCATGCTACAGATGTTCTTGTAGGATCAGACTGAGAACACACATTTTACCTAGCTCCTTATCCTGACCAATTCTGATTTCCTCCCTTCCTTTTAGGTTTTACCCAAAGCAAATCCTTGAAAAAACTTTTGCACAAGAAACCTCATCTGAAACACTGTTTGGAGAATATAACCTAAGACAGCTGATACCAGATATAGTCCAAGAAATTGGACTTTAAGGATGGAATTCCAGATTTGTATAATTTGTTTCCTGGATGGCAATGTCTACCCTATTACAGGGGTTCTGTAGAACAGTGATAGTCCTTGGCATGCTCTTTTTTTGTAAACTAGGTCAGTATAAAAGTACAAGAGATGTTGTATCTTGTGCAATGTCTCTGATACTTGAGAAATCTGAGGGAAATAATACCCATAAGATCCATGGAATTAGATGGATACTATTAAGGCCACGGATTTGTATCCATTATTCACAAAATTTAACAAAAATGTGAGAGTCAAAAGGCCTCTTTGAAATTATTCAAAGATATCTTAATTTCCTATAGCCAGAGGGCATGTGTTACAGCCACCCCACAGGAAGATAACATACTTCTACCCAAAACCTGGTTTGCTTGTTGAGATCGACCATGCCATACACACACCAAGATTGTATGAAAGATGCATTACTCACATAATTGGGCTTTCTGGAGAGAGCAGGATAGCTTTCCAGCAAGTGTAAATTGTCTTGAGAGCACAGGAAAAGGATACTTGATAGGGATTTTTATGGTAATTAGGTGTTGGGATTGGTCATGTGGTTTGAACCCCTTCAGTACCAATTGAGGGAGGACCCAGGCTTTCTTATCAGATTTCTCAGATGTAGAACAGAATAGGAAAGACGGAGAGGTTAGGCTTAAAAGATGTCAGCAGTCAAACTTGAAGTAATTGATTCAGACTATTACAGAAACAAAGATGAAAAATTGCACCTTATTGTAAGACTGCCAGACATTCAGAAAAGTTTGCATTTCTTAGACTAGATAACTCTTTCCTGTTAAAGTCGGGGTCTTGTTTTGTTTTTGTTTTTTTAATCCAATCAGCTACGCTATGTCTTTTGATCTTTTGATTGGAGCATTTAGTCCACTGACATTTCAAGTAATTATTGATAGGTACATACTTATTGCCTTTTTTTAAACTTTTTTTTCTAGTTTCTGTAGGTCTTCCCTACTCTCTTCTTCCTCTTTTGGTTTCCTCCCTTGCAGTTTGATTATTTTCTTTAGTGGTATGCTTGTGTTCCTTTCTCTCTAACTTTTGTGCATCTATTGTAGGATTTTGATTTGTGTTTATCGTGGGGTTCATACATGTTGACCTATAACTATATATCTATTTGCTTTAAACAGGTAGTCCTTTAAATTCAAACACATTCTAAAAGATATACATTTTTTATTTCCTGCTCCCACCCTTTTTGTTTTTGATGTCATATTTTGTCTTCATATTTATCCCTTTACTATTTATTGAAGCTATAGTTGATTTTACAATTTTTGTCTTTTAATCTTCGTACTTATGTAAGCTTACTTAAGCGGTTGATTCTCAGCCTTTGCTGTATATTTGCCTTTACTAGTGGGATTTTTCCTTTCCTATAGATACTTACTTCCTATTATAACCTTTTCTCTTCCATTCAGAGAAGACCTTTTAACATTTCTTTAGTGTTGGTTTGCTCTTAACGAACTCTTTTATCTTTTGCTTGTCTGAGAAGTTATCTCTCCTTCAATTCTAAATAATAATTTGCTGGGTAGAGTATCTTAGGTTGCAAGTTTTTCCCTTTCAGCCTTTTCAATATATCATGCCACTCACTTGTGACCTGCAAAGTTTCTGCAGAAAAATCAGTTGATAACCATATGGGGGTTCCTTTGTATACTACTCTGCTTACTGCCTTTACAATTCTCTTTATTTTTAAATTTTTCCATTTTAATTATGGTATGTCTTGGTGTGGTTCTATTTAGGTTTATCTTGTTTAGGACCCTCTGTGCTTCCTGTACCTGAATGTCTGTTCATTTCTTCAGGTTTGGGAAGCTCTCAGCCATAATTTTGTCATATACATTTTTAACCCCCTTCTCTCTTTCTTCTCCTTCTGAGACCCTTATAATGAGAATGTTGGTACATTTGATGTTATTCCAAAGATCCCTCAAACTGTTTTTATTTTTTTTTAATATTTGCTGTCTTGATTGGGTGATTTCCATTATTCTAACTTCTAGATCACTTATGTATTCTTCTGTATCACCTAGTCTGCTGTTCATTCCTTCCAGTGTGTTTTTATTTCAGTTATTATATTTTTCATTTCTGACTGATTATTTTAATATGTTATAGTTCCTTGTTAAAATTCTCACTGTGTTCATCTATTCTTTTCCAATTCGGTTAGCAATTTTATTACTAATGCTTTGAATTCTTTATGTCATAAATTATTTCTGTTTCATTAGTTGTTTTATCAGTGTTTCTTTTTTTTTTTTTTTTTTTTTTCAATTCAGACAAATTCCTCTGTCTTCTCATTTTTGCTTATCTTTCTTTTCTCTATAAAATTAGGTGAAAGATTTCCCTCTGGTGGTCCTGAAGGAGTGTCTTTATGTGGGACCATCCTTATTCAGTCTGTGTGTACCCAGTGTCTTTGGTGGGAGAGCTGGATTTGATGTGAACACAAGTCATGTCTTTCCTCAGAGTGTGCTGGCAGCTATTACTTTAGTAGGAGGTGGGGCTGGAGATGGAGGGGCTAAGGTCGGAACCAGTTATGAGGTGGCATTCTTCTCTGCTCAGAGGCTATCACCACCCTCTTGGAGTAGGGTGTCAAGTCCCAACTTGCTGGAGCAGAAGCCCTGAGCTGTCTCAGTTCCCTTTAAGTGTGAGTTCTTTCCCCTGACCAGCACCAAAACTCTCAGCCCCAAATGAGAGTAGTGCTGGAGCAAGAGGGGCTGGTGTGGGTATTTAGCAAGGTCAGGGCACAGGGTGTAGAGATCTGTTCTGCCTCTGAGGCACTGCTTGTGTAATTGCCCGTAATGGGTGCCGCCTACATGCTCAGATGCAGCTTAGGGTTTGAGCCACCACAGCATCTGGTGGCCAAGCTTTTTGCTTGGTCTTGGCTCCAGTGTTGAACTGCAATGTGAGACAAGTGGTGCTAGAGCATTTACTTGGCTCAGGCTTTGGTATGTGTCAGGGAGGTGGCGGGAAAGCAGTCAGCCAACTGCAAGGTTTCAAGTTTTCCTTTCCTCCCCGCTTTGGGAGCAAGCAAGTATATGTACACTCCTCAGGAGCAGAGTCCAGAGGCCAGGCTTCCTATAGCCCTTATGTTAATCCCATCAGCCCTCCAACCAGCCCAGGGGGCTTATCTTCCTTTGTGGGACCCCGGGCTAGGGCATCCAATATGTGGCCTGAAACACTCACTCCCCAGGGATGATCTCTGTCCATGTAATCTCCCTTTTCTTCTGAGTCTCCTCCCAGGGGTACCTGATTGCTTCTCTTCCTTTCCTACCTGATTCCACATGTATCTTTCTTACAGCCTTTTTGTACAGGGGTCTTTCTGCTAGTCTCCAGTTAGTTTTCAGTGAGAATCTTTCCACATGTTGATGCATTTTCAATGTGTTCCTGGAGGGTAATGATTTCCACATCCCCTTACTCTGCCGTCTTGATTTGAGTCCAAAAAGAGTCTTTTTGAAAGTACTTTTAAATATAAAGTTCTACAGTCATAATATTGTTATAAGATGTGATATTTTTCAAGAACCCCACAATGTTTTAAGCAATCTGTAGTTTACAAAAATCACAGTGGAATTGGAAGTACCAAAAAGAAAAAGAAAGAAAAAAAACACAATCAGGTCTGTAATGCCATATAAAAATCTTTATCTGTATATCCTACTAAAACATCACTCCCAAACACTTGCCTAGCTTAGTTACTTTTTCTGATGGGTTTCTTTACATTTGTTAGAGAACAGTCACCACCTACGGTGCTAAATTCAGCCTTTAGATAAAGGCTGACAGCTCCCTTTGACTGCCATGTACTTGCAAGAGCAGAATTTGGCCTGCAGTGATTCACATGGATGGGGGTGGGGGGAGAGGGGTGGAAAAACAATCTTCAAAGAACTAAAGTGGCCATGAAGCTAAGGCTAAGGAGAGGAAATGGTGAAGGGGATTAAGTGGACTGAAAAAGGGATTTTGTACAGCAGCACTGTGGGATCTCTTACTTACACTTGTTGAACAGTAAGAACATTGCAACCCCCTGGAGTTCCAAAATAGCATCCTTAACTATGAAGTCTGATATCTCAGGCATTCCTTCGGCAAAGTAGTATTGGCTTAAAAGTTGTCAGTCAATAGAAGATACTCTTTAAGGACCGTCAATGACTGACACTGTTTTTTTCTTTTTCACCATAAAAGAAAAATACCACCTTTGTCCTTCATTTTGACTAACATCTCATCCAATGTAAAGAGACATAAGAAAGGAAAGAGCGACATAAGGAAACTATTGAGACTTATAGTCTCTCCCTGTCTTTTATATATAGTTAGGAAAGGGGCTCAGATGTGTTCCTATCAAACAACTTCCAGAGAGAGTAGCTCTTATGGAAACCCACCTGAAGAAGTATAATTCTACTTTAGCAGCACCATTTAGAAAAGTGATTCTTTTGAATTTGCAGTGCCACTTTTTAAAGCAGAATAACTTTTTTTTCTGTTTGATTTAAAAAAAACAGGCATTTTATGGAATTTTTTCCAAGTCTTTCATTTTCTTATATAATATAATAGGAAATATATTGTTTAACTTTTAATTTAAAAGTGCTTCTTAAACATATCACCCCTTATTATCCAAACAATTCTATGACTACACATTGCTGTACCCACTTATGCTTGAAGAAACTAAAGTTTTGAGAGATTAAGTAACTTTTCTAAGATTCACAGCTATCAAACATCAAAACTCAGATTTAAATCTAGGTCTCTAACATCAAATTCTATGTAAGTTCCACTATCATGTACAATTATATAGAAATATGGTTTTAAAATATTAAGTAACTATACAATTATGGGAAAATAATCATATTTTTTTTAAAAAATCAAAATAATGAAATTATTTGCAAGATTTTGGAATCAGATCTAGAGATACATCCAAGGTTTTCTCCATAAAATAAAAATGAAAAGTTACTTAATCACTTTGAACATCAGTTGTTTCATACAGCAATAGTACTTATGAAACTATTTATTATCTAACATAGATAGATGTACATACAGCACATGACAACAGATGCTTTCCCAATAAAGCCCAGTAAAGTATTTTCAGTAGTTTCCAGGAACTCTTTGAATAATATTAGCTTTAGGATGTTGCCCATCTCCTACCTCCCTCAAAATGAGTTTATTTTTCTTTTTTATGTCACAATAGCCATCTATTCACAGAGAGAACTGCTATACCATTCCTGTGTGATACAGTGTGTTTGTGTGTAGAAGATTTAGTATAAGCCAGACACAGAAAGACAAATATCATGATCTCACTTATATGGGGAATGTCAAATAGTCAAATTCATAGAAGTAGAGTAGAAAGGTGGTTGCCAAGTTTGGATGTGAGGAGGGAGATGTGGGGAATAGTTGTCAAAGGGTACAAAGTTTTAGTTATTCAAGTTGAATAAGCTCTGGACATCTAACATAAAACATGGTTCTGATAGTTAATAATATAGTATTACATACTTAAAATTTTCTAAGAGGAGAGTTCTCTAGCTGTTTCTTTCATAAATTTAAGTCCTACCAAGAGCTAATTTAGTCCTCTCATTTTCTTTTTACCTTATATTTTCTACCACGAAGATCTATATTTCCTCATCATTATTCTCTGCCAAAATCACTGATACTTTCATTGATCTTTTTCTCATGGACAATTTTTTATTTCAATTACTGTCAGAGAAGTGCCTGACATACAGGTAATTCTATTAAGGAAACATTCACGGTATTACCCTTTAAATGCTACTTCATTTTTTTTTTCATTTTATGTGGACTATTTTCTCCATAGTTGAGAGCATCCACATTTAGCATCTAGGTATTTCATTTGCTACTTAATTTTCCCTCAGTGATTCAATTATGAATAGCTCTAGACCAAGTCATCATCCATTTAAAGAGCTTAAGATCTTTCTTATGATCCATCATAAATGGATCTCAAATGGCATATGGATTAAAAAAAATAAACCCACTTCTCTAACTCTATAAAAGTATTTGAGACTACAAGTATATTATTTGAGATTATAAGAAGTTTGTATATGTTTTCTTGCAAGGATATTATGCAGCTATGGACAGTTAATACGTATTAGTTTGTTTGGAAAGACCATGAGGGAATGGATGCTTTTTGATTGCTATTACTGGGGAATTTTTTTTCATGTGGAATATGAACTCCTTGGAAAGGAATGAAGGTGAAGCTTCTGCTAAGGAGTCTGGGCAAAGAAGCAGCAGTATTATGTGTTTACTTATTGAAAGAATATTTATTGAGTGCCTACTGTGTTAAAGGCAGTTCTGATGGGCACAAATGTGATAAAACCAAAATTGTTTCATTATTAAATGAAGGATCAATTAAATTCTTTTAAAAAGTAATTATGAGAAATGACTTGGTAAAAGTGGAAAAGAATTGACTATGCAGTGGACTCTTGAACAACACAGGTTTGAACCATGGGTCCAGATACACAGAGTTTTTTCACTAAATACATACTAGAGTACTACATGATCAGCTGTTGGTTGAATCTGTGGATGTTGAAATGCAAATATAAGGGCCAACTGTAAAGTTATATGTGGATTTTAGACTCTCTCAGCATTCCTAACCCCCATGTTGTTCAAGGGTCAACTGTATATATATATATCTATATCAATATCTATAATCTATCTGTAAACGAAATCACTCAAACATGGCCAATTAATTTGGCTACATAAGAGAAACAAGTTAACTTTAAAAGAAAGGATTAAAGTCAGATGCAATATAGTGAGTATTGGAATTATTTTTTGTATGATGCACATCCTCTTCGAGAAATTAGAGACAGTTTTGGTATAGCTGAGTAAGGACTTAAAGGATAAATTGAATTCTTTGGAGAGTAGAGTAAATCTAGGTGCCACTATGAAATGGTAGAAATTTGTCTGATGAAGATATTCTTAGTATTACCAGGCAGATTTTTCCTTTTTGTGTGTTTCATCGTCAATGTTCATGTCTTAGTTGTACATGTAATACATATGCCTTCCACAGTAATTTTCATTAATTAATATACCAAATATCTTATGTCTCAAGATTTTTTTTTTTCCTCTTGGGTATACAAACAGATAAATACACATAGAGAACAAACACACACACAGAGTTTGGGTTTAATAGAATGGTTTATAATTCTATTATATCCTGTTTGAGGAAACCTATAAAATACCAGAATTCTACTTTCAACCACAGCCCCACAAGTAAAAAAAGAAATGAGATAAATAAGAGAAAATGACAACATTGAGAAAATAATATTTTATCCTTTTCAGATCTGTGTTTGGAATGCCAATCAGAGTCTTCCTGGTGAGCTGGAATGGAGTATATTGAACACTGGGTCATATTTCTGCCTCACAACGAATAAACATAAGGTTCCTCATCCATTTTACCACTCCTAGTCCCCCATATAAACTTTGGGAAAACTGAAAGACAAAAGGCAAACAAACAAACAAAAACAAAACAAACAAACAAAAAAACCAAAAAACACCCCAGAAATGACAGAGCAGAACACTCTTCTCATATGAAAGTGAGACCTAGCTCTTTACTGTTTGGTGGCATGGAGGAATGAAGAGTGAGAGCTGTCAAGACTGCCTCAAAAGGAAAGGACATAGGTCAGCTGTTCTTTTCTGAAGAATGGATTCAGTGAGGATAGCAACATCAGAGAGACTTCTATCTACATGCATGACATCTTACCATACCACAAGCACACCAAATCACAATTATGACTAAATATTTGCCCTAGACTATGACCAGCAATGTTATTATACCTTGCTTTTAAGAAGGAATCATGTGGGAAAGAATAGAGAACATAGCTAAATTCCTCTTTTACTTTCTGTGAAAGATAGTATCATTTTCATTTTTCACACCTACAAATTAAAAAAAGAAAAGTGTCTTTAGGCTGAAAGTTTCTTTTTCATATGCTTATTTCTACTTTTATTTTTTTCAATTTTTAAGGATTTTAAAAAAATTTTTAAGTGTTCTTAAATTATTCATGTAAACAATATAATTTAAGACCTCTCCTGCAAGCTTTTATCATGTGCTAGATATTTGTGCTTCATATATAGGAATGTATCAAAGAACAAAATCGATAAAATGTACTAGTGCAGTTTACAGTTTTGTAAGAAAAAACAAATAATAAACCACACATATAATAAATAAGTAGCTTTTATTATGTTTACAAGATAATACATACTGTGCAACAGTAAAATAAAGTAGACCAGAATAAGGAGATTGGATAATGAACAGCCCAAAGGCCAATGTGCTAGGGTAAGTAAGGAAAAGAAGAAGCAAGAATGAATCGATGTTGAAGTGGTGAGTTATAACAGTAAGGCAAATTATCTTGGGCCTGGGAGGCCATTATAAATTTTTTGCTTTTTAATTGGAATAAAATGGGACCTTTACAGAATGTTGAGCAAAGGAGTAACATAATCTGATCTATCTATCTATCTATCTACCTATCTACTTTTTAATTAAATACGTAAGATTTTATCTATACTTACAATGAAGAAGAAAAACAGAAAAAAAAAAATCTTGAAACAAAACCTAGATGTTAGTTTCTCTTTTCTAAAGTTAAGAAAACTAACATTGAAATAACAATTATAATGAATAAAGAAGCACAAGAATATGCCAAGGTTTCATAGCATCTTTAAGACATAATGCCAGGTAATAATGAAGTTTGCTTATCTATAGTTCACTTTTACTGACTGTTTCCATTTTGAAAACTATTTTTGGCTCTTTCTTGTCTGATGAGACAGATGACTTTGATACAACTCTTTGAAATTTAGATTAACTACATGAAATTCATCACACCCAAAACAACACAAGTAGAGATTCAAGAACATTAGATTACAAATCCAGGTTTTATGAGGCATCTGCTCCAAACAGAGAAAGGAAGTGTGATGGCAATCCACACAATGAAGACCACTGCCGTGAATATTCATTGATGACTGTAGCTTTGGCAAACTTAGAATATTTCAGAGAGTCAAAGAACCACTACTAATTCACTAGAGTTGGAAAATTCTGCAAGCAGACAAGAATTCCCAGTGCATGCCATTCAGTATAAAAGCATCACTCTGACAGCTGTTAAATGAAAAAGCTGATGATTGTAAGCAAGGGTTTTACTTAGGAAGATATGGCTGGCAGTAACCTAGGCATGGAGATGTCTATGGGACAAAGAGTAGAACTGTGATGCAAGGTTGTTGGGGTTTGGGTATATTTAAAAATAAGAGGCAACTGGATTGATGATTTAAAGAAGTTGCAAGAGAAGGTGAGGAGTCAAGGAAATCTCCAAGACTTCTGGACTTGACAAATTGAAAGAAGTTACTGTTATTTGGGATGGGGAAAGTTTTGGATACACCAACTTGCAGGGAGAACTTCAAAGTTCAATGTTTAGAATTTTTGATTTTCTGGTATATATTGAAAATATTTTTCCACTTTAATATTTTTGTTTAAAATTTTCTTTTTGTTTTTGCTTTTTGCTATATAGAACTTTTATATTCCCCCTAAATTATTTATTTGTTAAAGTGTGTTTATTATTCATCTCTTATATGTCAGGTACCATAGTCAATATAAATAATAGCCTTGCTCCCATGCACTTATAGTCTATTGATTGGGAAAAATACTAAAGAATAATAAATAACTATCTGACATGAATATATATGCACACATATTTTATTTATTTTTTGTCACATGCTGTTAAGTGTAAGATGAGTTTTTTTTAATAGGAAGGTATTTTTCAGTGTATGGAGGACTTCTATTTAATTTGAGCTCTCAGAAAAAGCCTTTCTTGTGACAAAAAATTTGAGCTGGCATCTATATGAAAGAGGACTCAGTCAACAGAGCTATCTAGAAGAGTATGGGCATAAGTAAGCACAATGACCCCAAAGCAGGAGAGTTTTTGAAATGTTAAAAGTATGGCAATAACTCAGTAAGGAAAGAAGAGACAGTAAGAGATGAGTAGGGGAGCAGTTAGGGACCAGCTCATGTCAGAACATGTTAGCTCAAGAGAAAATGTGAGTATTTTTCTAAATGTGATGGGAAACCATTGGAGAACTTCATCTAGAGGAGTGTCAGGGACAGAGTCAATTGTAAAAGAATCATTTGGAAAAGATAGACTTGTAGATACATATGTGTGAGGGGTGGTATTATTTGAAAATAAAAGACCATTTGAGAGGAGATTGCAATGTTCAAGTTTAGATATGTTGTAAGCTTGGACTTAGGTGATATTGGTGGAAAGTATTTCAGAAGTATTTCAAAGATTGAACTATAGAATTTGCAGATGGATTGAATAAAAATGGGAGAGAAAGAGAAATTCGAGTTTATCTCCAAGATTTTTGACCTGAGTCATTGGAAGAAAAGAGGTGCCATTATTAAGATGAGGAATATTTGAAGGATACTAGGTTTAAGAGGAGTTTAAAAATGAGTTTGATAGTATTACAAATTACATATTCTGAAGGAAATACTGAATAAACACCTGAATATATATGTCAGGAGTTCAATGAATAGGTAATGGCTAGACTTGAACTTGAACCTATGAACTTAGGTTCTCTGGAATAAGAAAACTAAGAAGTTAGTATAGAAAAAGAAGGAAATTAGTCTATGGGCCAAACTCCTGGAGTCTGAGAAGCAGCCAGTGAGGTTAAATTGAATATCTTTTAAAATATACCCTCCTTTATTTGAGGCTCTGGGAGAAGACACCAGGTGCCCTATGAGTCAAAGGTCTCACTGATCACACATCATGGGGTGGGGGAGACACAGGTGGGAGGTAGGGCTTCCTGAAGGATATAAGATGCATGGAAGTATGTCTTTGGCCCTTGATGCAAAGACCAAGTGTCCCTAAGGCATATCAATTCTCAGAGCACTGGTGAAAGACCCTGGGCTGCAGACTTCTGTTTGATGGGCCACCAAAACTGCTGATGGAGACTGTGGTTTTAGCAGCTTGCTGGCAGTTGACTGTGTGTTTCTCTCATCTTTGCTCAGTCTGAAGGTGAGTGGTACCTGGAGCTTGCGCCTCCCCAATGTCACCAGAGGAAAGGCACGATCCCCAGAGAGTAGGGCTGAAAATTAGCTCAGTGACGCAGGTCTGTGTTATCAGATGTCATCCCAGGCTCTGACCTCTGCAGATTCAAAGCGCTGCAAGACTGCTGCATCTCTCAGTGCCGTATGCTAAGTCCTGAACTCTAGACCCTCTTCTTGACCCCTTCTGAGGGTCCTTGGCCATGGCACCTCACCTCTTGGTTGCACCCAGGACATTACACAGTATCTCCAACTCTCCACATTTATGCCTGTCCCCTGGGCTCTGAAGCCCTGCCCCACCTCCCCAAGCCTTACTACAAGCACTTCCTAAGGGTGTAATATCCAGCAGAAGTGATATTGCTTGGAGAGTTTAGACGTGTCCAGATATATGGTGACGGGTGCTAACTAGATTTATTTTGGTGATTATTTCACAACATATACAAATATTGAGTTATTATTTTGTACACCTGAAACTAATATAATGTTATATGTCAATTATACCTCAATAAAAAAGTAAAAACAAAATAAAATATATCTTTTTGATGTATGTGTAAAAATTAAAATACTCTTAAATATAATGAATTTTTGTTTGTATACTTGTTGATAGGTAGGTAAACAAGTACAACTATTTTAAGCATCACAATTATTTCAGAGTGTATAGAAGACACAATGATACCATCCTTACTAAGTACCAAGTGTAGTTTTGAGATTCTGTTGGAAAGTGTTTATATGCAATCTAAAAACTATATATTGTTGAGAACATGTTATGAAAATTTCCTGTTATAAGCAGTTGTTAGACAAAATATATCAAGCAGAGGCCAGTCCTCATGGATTTAAAATTCAGTATGGAAAAGAGCTTATAAAGATTAAAAGATAAACTCAGGCTGTCCCAACTCACAGACTGACCATGTTTGTAAGTCAGTTGCTTGGCACTTCAATGTCACATAGAAATTTAGACACTGAATACATACTTATGATATCAACTGACACACCTAGTAATGGCTTTGAAAAATAAAGTGTTACTTAGAGCAGACTCATACCACTGTCCACACCACAGGCCAATAAATCGAGAGAGGAGTTGTTCAGTCAAAGAATAGAGACTTTATTCTGAAAGATAGCAGACCAAGAATATGGTGGACAAATGCTTCAAATAACCATCTTAGAATCTTAGAATCAAAGAACCATCTTAAAATTCATGCTTGTTTTATACTAAAAGGGGAGGTAGTGTGGTTGGTTGTTGCAAACTTCTTGGAGCAGAAGTCCTTTGTTCTTGTAACTGTCCGTGTGCGTTTGGTCACAGTATTCCTGTAAACCTCAAACAAGACAAGTGTTATTCTATTTTCTGTGACTTTGTATCTCCATATGAATAGAAAAGAGTTAAACCTTTAAAGATCAGAGCCTTGAGAATGGGCTATGGTGTTTATTTCAGGCTATAGGCAACATTCTTTTACAAAGGTGCAGAGCCAGCATAACTAAGCACAGGCAACAGAGCACAAGGGTTAGAGCTAAAGGGGTCAGATTTGTTCTTCTCTGTTACAAAATTTCAGGTGCTGGCAAACAGGAAGAAGCAAGGATGAGTGATGACTATTTCATCAACAAGATATCTAATCCTAACCTTTTATTTTACTGCCTGAAAGAATAACCTCTTCATTGCAAAACCTCTTTGCTTTTAGTAAGCTTCGCCTCACCTCTATCTGACACCAAGTTAAATGAAATCATCTTAAGGGTAAATGCAGTAAATGGATATGACTTTGGAGAAGCTCATAAATCTGAAATCAAATCCCAACTCTCCTATTAAGAAGGGAAATGTTGCCTTAGGGTTGTTACTTAATTTCTTTAACACAGCTTTTCTTTTTGTTACAAGTGGATAAATAATAATTTCTTAATGGGATTACAATGATATAATAAATGCAATATAAAACACATTCTTGCCACTCAGAAAAATGCTTAGTACATTTTAGGTAGTCAATATATAATAATTAATCATTTTTCTCTAAGCACATTATCATTTTGAGTTTTATAAAATATTTTAACACTAGAAAGGCTATGATAATGGCATAAAATACAAGGTATACTTTTGTGCCCCACCTATTTTACATTTTTCCATTACGTACTTTTAGAAATAAAAATGTTCTGTGTATATTAATATAAGACCTTAGTATCTGCTTTGCTGGTGATTACATTTATCTGAAGCTTTGAGTTTCAGTATTTGGTCATTGAGGATATCAAAGAATAAAGAAAAATGACACATGTCAGGGAGCAAAAAGATTTAGGAAATTATGGAAATTTAACCATGAGATTCTGGGACATCTTGCTAAGAAGCAAGATGTGGCCAGATGAGAGGTAGGTGAGGGGATAGAAAAAAGATTCAGTATGCCTAATCATGTTTGGGAGAGAAGAGAGTGGATACTGGGGGAAGGAAGGAGCTCCCAAGAGCTCTCTTTCACTTTTCAGTTCAATACATTTAATCCTGCCATTATAGATGCCTCCCTAAACTAGTCCTGAGAAGAATTAAGAATTCTGGATGGATTAGAAGTCAAAGAGTGTTCTTGTCATCAATTTTCTAAGAACAAGGAGAAAGAACAGGATATTGGTTATCCAAAGCAGCAATAGCGGGGACAGAAGGGAATGCCAATACTCACTGCAGTGGGATTTATATTAAATTTTTTGCAGTTTATGTTAACAGTCTATTGAGGTATCCTAAGGTTTCAATAGAGGCATTTCAGGTACAAGGTGGCTTATTAGACAAAGCATAGGATTTTTTACTCCTTTCTCTATTTTTTCTTATTTTATTTATTTGGGTTGGCATATAAGTTTTTATGACAAAAGTTGTTCTCAGGGGAAAAAAAGAAAGAAGAAAGAAGAAAGGATAGAAGGTAGGTGGACAGAAAAAGAAGGAAGGAAGGAAGGAAGGAAAGAACTCTATTCTATAAATAGTACATGTTCAAAGCAGGTGACTGGTAGAAGCAATAACATATCCAATTTTAGGAAGGGAAAGCTCATTATATAATGGAATGAATGGTAGTGATAAAGAAAGTTTTATGGATATGCAAAGTTGAATTCAACTTTGAAATCTGTTTCATATTCAAATAAGTGATAAGAAGGGGGAACAATTTAATGGTTGGGAGAATGAATTTAGACAGATGAAGATAAGAATAATCCTCAAATATGACCATTCTTAAAAATTTTGAATGCTCCTCTGATGGTGACTAGCCTTTGTCCCTGTGCTTCATTCCACAAAGCCAAGGGAGTTTTAGTAGAGTTCTCTATTGGCCACCAATCTTTTCTCCTGCTGATAAATGTGTTAACTTTCTAACTACTGCTGAAACCCACTTGGACAAATTGAAAACAATTATGTTTTCATCAGCATTGAATTACAGATATAAAATATTGTATGGGAATTATAATTTGATAAATGGGAATATTCTGGGTCCCATATTGAGTTTAGATGGTTACAGTGTCTTTAATACATGCATCCATTTGGCACTGGCACTTTTGTGTATCACAGTCTCTTTCTCATTTATGTTTAATGATGGATAGATTCCAAATAATACAAGATGTTCCTCAACATGTTAAACTTCTGGTGAGTAAGTGAGCAGACAGTGAGTTCTCTTTTTTCCAGTATACCTCATACTCTCAACATAACTGTTCAAAGAAGATCTGAACTTCAGACTGATTAACTGATATTTTCCAATCCCAGGCAAAGAACAGAATAAAATGAACAATTTCTTCCCTCCAAAAGAAGAAAGTATACTTAATAAGAACAAAGTACAGATTGCAGTGCATCTAAAATTCCAGGCTATTTTCTTCAGTCTACAGTCAAATGTGGAATTCAAGGCAACTTCCAGTGAGGTGTAGATTTTGGGGGCACTGGATGTTTTCAAAGATGTCTACTGCTAAATCAGGGAACTAGGTAGATATTTCCTTCAACATGATTCGAATTTACTTATTACTTTATCTATTACCTCTACTATAAATGCACCACTCACCTATCAGTTTTTCCCGTCTTCAATTTCCTTCTCTTTAAAGCCAGCAAGTGTTTGCAATTTATTTTCTTTGAATACTTCTCAGGTTTTTCAACCTACTCTAAAATTTGATAGTTTCCCATTTCCCATAAAATTACAAAATTAAGTTATTTAGCATGGCCAGAAAGGTTACCTGCATTCATTGTCCATTCTAGATTTGCAACATTATCTCTCTGTTTTTTTCTTTTCTCTTTAAAAAATGTTTTTTCTTCCATTAATCCACTTGGTATTTCATCCAAATTAAACTATTTTTCTCCCTCATATTTCAACAGACCTGACGATAAGCCTTACTCTGGATGGTTACATCTTGGGATGCCTGGGATTGGTACCCCAGTACAACTAAATCCTCTGAATTTTTTTCAGCATTATGGTATGACTTCCACTCACTAGCTACCATGTTGATAAGAGGATTAGAAATCAGTATCTCTAAGGCAAGATATACTCACATCCTGATACAGTTTATGTAGACTTTGCACCTGGCTGTACCAGACCAACCTACCCATGTAGAGTCAGAGTGAATGATTATGTACCTCTCATAATAATAGAAAAGAAACAGAACAGTATAAAGTTCTTCTACCTGAGAGTGGCAAGAGGTGTTTTCAGAACCAAACTCTTTGATCCCCAGCTTCATTACTTCTAGCTAAATAAAATAGACTTTTCCACAGGCTACATTCATTCTCCAAAATTTCCTGAGGAATAGAACACTGATCAATGTGCTCAGCTAAAAGACTACAGTCCTCAGCCCCCTTTCTAGGTTATAGGACTGAATTTTGGTCACAGAGAAAAAGCAGAAGTGTTGTGTATGCATTCTGTAAGACTCTTAAAAGGCAGTGACAAGTTTATTTCCCTTCTATATTAATTAGGCATATGTTAGACCTTTTGAAATGGTCTCATAATTCTTGGGTGTTCTTTTCTTTTTTCTCTTTTCTTTTCTTTTACTTTACTTTTTTGGCTGCACCATATGGCTTGCAGGATCTTAGTTTCCTGACCAGGGATCAAACCTGGGCCACTGGCAGTGAGAGTGTCAAGTCCTAAGCACTGGATAGCCAGGGAATTCCCTATTTTTTTATTATTATTATTCTTTTTTTCTCCTTGGATTTTGTTTTGGGAAGTTTCTGTTGTCCTGTCTTCCAGCTCACTGATCAATACTATGTTAAATAGAAGTGATAAGAGTAGGCATATTTGACTTGTTCCAGATTTTAGATATAAGGCTTTCAGCTTTTCACTGTTGATATGATGTTAGCTGTGGGTTTGTCATAAGTAGCCTTTATTATAATGGTTTTGCTATCTCTGTACCAACTTTGATGAGAGTTTTTACCATGAATAGATGTTGAATTTTGTCAAATGCTTTTTCTGTGTCTATTGGGATGATAATGTGATTTTTATCCTTCCTTTTGTTAAGGTGGTATATCAAACTGATTGGAGAATATTGAGCCATCCTTGCATCCCTGGAATAAATCCACCTTGGTCATGGTGTATGATCTTCTTTATGTATTGTTGAATTTATGTTGCTAATATTTTGTTGAGGGTTTTTGTATCCATATTCATCAAAGACCTTGGCCTGTAATTTTCTTTTTTTGTAGTGTCTTTGTCTGGTTTTGGTATCAGGGTAATGGTGACCTCATAGAATGACTTTGGGAATGTTCCCTACTCTTCAGTTTTTTGGAACAGTTTGAGAAGGATAGGTATTAGCTCTTCTTTACTTGTTTAATATGCAGAAATATGTTGCTTTTCTATACACTAACAATGAAATATCAGAAAGAGAATGCAATAAAAATTGCATTTAAAAATCACATCAAAGGGCTTCCCTAGTGGCGCAGTGGTTGAGAATCCGCCTGCCGATGCA
Organism: Kogia breviceps; assembly: GCF_026419965.1. Taxonomy (NCBI): domain Eukaryota; kingdom Metazoa; phylum Chordata; class Mammalia; order Artiodactyla; family Physeteridae; genus Kogia; species Kogia breviceps. The sequence goes on along the minus strand of NC_081315.1, from coordinate 93,354,443 downwards.
GGAGACACGGGTTCGTGCCCTGGTCCGGGAAGATCCCACATGCCGCGGAGCAACTAAGCCCGTGAGCCATGGCCGCTGAGCCTGTGCGTCCGGAGCCTGTGCTCCGCAACGGGAGAGGCCACAACAGTGAGAGGCCCGCATACCGCAAAAAAAAAAAAAAAATAAAATAAAAAAAAAATAAAAAAAATAAAAATAAAAATCACATCAAAAAGAATAAAATACCTAGGTATAAAGTTAACCATGGAAGTGAAAGACCTATACTCTGAAAACTATAAAATATTGATGAAGGAATTTGAAAATGATTCAAATAAATGGAAAGATATCTCACGTTCTTGGATTGGGAGAGTTGATGTTAAAATGTACATAGTACTCAAAGCAATCTACAGATTTAATGCAGTCCCTATCAAAATACCCATGACATTTTTTACAGAGCTAGAACAAATAATCCTAAAATTGGTATGGAACCACAAAACTGCAAAAGAAAGCTTGAAATTAAAACCTGGAAGAATCCTCCTCTCTGTGACCTCAGACTATACTACAAAGCTACAGTAATCAAAACAGCATGGTAATGGCACAAATATAGATACATAGATCAATGGAACAGAATAGAGAGCCTGGAAATAAACCCACACACTCATAGTCAATTAATCTGTGACAAAGGGGACAAAAATTTACAATGGAGAAAAGAGTCTCTTCAATAAGTGATGTTGGGAAACTGGACAGCTATGTGTACAAGAATATTAGAACATTCCTCACACTATATACAAAAAGAAACTCAAAGTGGATTAAAGACCTAAATATAAGATGTGAAACCATAAAACTCCTAGAAGAGAAGATAGTAGAACACTCTTTGACATAACTTGAAGCAATGTATATTTTTTATCTGTTTCCTAAGGCAAAAGAAACAAAAGCAAAAATAAACAAATAGGACCTAATTAAACTTTAAAGTTTTTTCACAGCAAAGGAAAACATCAACAAAATGAAAAGACAACCTGTTGAATGGGAGAAGATTTTTTTTTTTTTTTTTTTTTTTTTTTTTCAGTATGTGGGCCTCTCACTGTGGTGGCCTCTCCCATTGGGGAGCACAGGCTCTGGACGTGCAGGATCAGCAGCCATGGCTCATGGGCCCAGCTGCTCCACGGCATGTGTGATCTTCCCAGACTGGGGCATGAACCCATGTCTCCTGCATCAGCAGGTGGACTCTCAACCACTGTGCCACCAGGGAAGCCCATGGGAGAAGATATTTGAAAATGATATGACAGATAAGGGGGTAATATCCAAAATACATAAATATCTTTTACAAGTAAATGTCCAAAAAAAAAAAACAATTAAAAAATGGGCAGAGACTCTGGGAGTGCCCAGCACTGGGACGCAAAGGAAAGTAGTTGCTGATTGTTGGAGTTTCTTTTGGTCTTTGTGAGTTTTCACAAATTCATTATGATGTTGTGAAGATTAAAATTGATCCTGAGTTAGAAAGAAAGCTGAAAATGAATAAAGTGTCATTGGAATCAGAGTATGAGAAAATAAAGGACTCCACTTTTGATGAGTGGAAGAATATTCAAGGACCCAGGCCTTGGGAAGATCCTGACCTTCTCCAAGGAAGAAGCCCAGAAATCCTTAAGACTAAGACAACTTGACTATGATGATTTTTTTTTTTTAATAGAAATGTTATCAACTGGAATTCCTACTACATACTCCTATCCAGTGGAAAGAAATTTCCAGACCTGCAGAAGCCTGGATGAGAATAATATGATGACACGTATTCTTGAAAAAAAGTCAAGTACAGGTTTTCGTATGTCCTAAGTCATTTATTTGCAAATGAAGGTAACAATGTTGACCACACATACTTTATACTGCTCAATAAAAATGTGAATACAGCTTAAAAAAAAAAAAAAAAAAGGGCAGATAACCTGTATAGACATTTTTCCAAAGAAGACATATAGATGGCCAACAGACACATGAAAAGATGCTCAACATAGCTAATCATCAGAGAAATGCAAGTCAAACTCAGAATGAGATGTCACCTCACACCTGTCAGAATGGGTATCATCCAAAATCTACAAATAACAAATGTTGGTAAGGGTGTGGAGAGAAGGGAACTCTTGTACACTGTTGGTGGGAATGTAAATTGGTGTAACCAACATGGAAAACAGTACGGTGTTTCCTCAAAAAAGCTAAAAATAAAGCTACCATATTGTCTAAAAACCCACCTCCTGTGTATATATACAAAGAAAATGAAAACACTAATCTGAAAAGGTACACGCATCCCAATGCTCATTGGTTTTAGTATGCTTCAACTAACCTCTTTCTGACAGCAAGTTAAATGACATAATCTCAGGGGTAAATGCAGTAAAATGAACACAGACTTCTCAGACAGAAAAAGGCAAATACTAAATATGGAATATTATCACTTATATTTGGTATCTAAAAAATAAAACAAACAAATGTATATAACAAAACATAAACAGATTCACAGATGTAAAGAACAAACTAGTGGTTACCAGTAGGGAGCAGGAAAAGGGAAGAAGCAAGATAGGGGAAGGAAATTAAAAGATATAGGACAGGGAAATATAACCATTATTTTGTAATAACTTTAAATGGTGTATAATCTATAACAATATTGAATCACTATGTTGTACACTTGAAACTAATATAATATTGTAAATCAACTATACATCAATAAAATTTAATCAATTAAAAGTAAATCAATAAGTAAATTTCAGCAAAGATCAGCACCTGTAGTTCTCATTAAAACACATATTGCCTAGTTCTGCTGCTCGAAATATCTGATTCAGTACGTCTGAGGTAGGAACTCATAATTTGCATTTCTAACAAATTCTTACGTGATGCTGAGACCCTTTGAGAAGCAATGTCTTAAGTCATCTCTTGTATGTAAGGAGTTTTCTCCCTTGCATCTAGAACAGTACTATTGAAAAAAAAAAAAAAAAAACCCACAGATCATTTTATATGTGGCTTAATTTTCTCATAAATTTCAGTTGAGAAAGTTTGCCAGAAAATGTCACAGTATTTATGAAAAATGCCTCTTACCTCTTCCTATGATCTGTGTGGAAACAATGTGAGAACTTTATTAATGAGAAACTCTTAGCATCTGTGAGATTGCTTTGAAAATCCCCATGCACTAAAAATAAGTATTTAATTTTAATCTTGTCTAGTTATACTTTATGGAAATGACCTATGTTGAGAGTGCCCTACACTAGTTTGAAAGAAAGTGTCTATTAATTAAATATCTAGCTGAATAAATCATTGAAAAGATTTATATACTGTGGGGTCTCTGGTTTGCAGAATGTGTTACCACACCCTTCTTCTCTGACCTGTTTTATGTCTCTAAGTACTTATGCAAGTTTAACTCTGAAAACTGAATCTGAAATTATTTCTGCTTTGAACCCCTTATTCCCTAATGCAGTAACAGTGAGTGAGTGTAGTTTTGAGAACAAAAAATATTTCTCTACATGTATTTAATAAAGAATGAGACTCTCTCAAGTCTCTCAGGCATCTTAAGATTTATGGTATAGAATTTGCACACACTATAATATTCCCTCCCTTTTCTTAGGGCTTCTTGTCCTCTCTTATTTTATTTTATTTTTATTTTATTTTATTTTATTTTATTTTTTTAAACATCTTTGAGTATAACTGTTTTACAATAGTGTGTTAGTTTCTCCTTTACAACAAAGTGAATCAGTTATACATATACATATGTTCCCATATCTCTTCCCTCTTGTGTCACCCTCCCTCCCACACTCCCTATCCCACCCCTCTAGGTGGTCACAAAGCAGAGAGGTGAACTCCCTGTGCTATGCGGCAGCTTCCCACTAGCCATCTAATTTACATTTGGTAGTGTGTATATGTCCCTGCCACTCTCTCACATCGTCACAGCTTGCCCTTCCCCCTCCCCATATCCTCAAGTCCATGCTCTAGTAGGTCTGTGTTTTATTCCCGTCCTACCACTAATCTCTTCATGACATTATTTTTTTCTTAGATTCCATATATATGTGTTAGCATATAGTATTTGTTTTTCTCCTTCTGACTTACTTCACTCTGTATGACAGACTCCAGGTCTATCCACCTCATTACAAATAATTCAGTTTCATTTCCATTTATGGCTGAGTAATATTCCATTGTATATATGTGTCACATCTTCTTTATCCATTCATCTGTTGATGGACACTTAGGTTGCTTCCATGTCCTGGCTATTGTAAATAGAGCTGCAATAAATAGTTTGGTACATGACTCTTTTTGAATTATGGTTTTCTCAGGGTATATGCCTAGTAGTGGGACTGTGGGGTCGTATGGTAGTTCTATTTGTAGTTTTTTAAGGAACCTCCATACTGTTCTCCATAGTGGCTGTATCAATTTACATTCCCAACAGCAGTGCAAGAGTGTTCCTTTTTCTCCACACCCTCTCCAGCATTTATTGTTTCTAAAGTTTTTGATGATGGCCAATCTGACCGGTGTGAGATGATATCTCATTGTACTTTTGATTTGTATTTCTCTAATGATTAACAATGTTGAGCATTCTTTCATGTGATTGTTGGCAATCTATATATCTTCTTTGGAGAAATGTCTATTTAGGTCTTCTGCCCATTTTTGGATTGGGTTGTTTGGTTTTTTGTAATTGAGCTGCCTGGGCTGCTTCTAAATTTTGGATATTAATCCTTTGTCAGTTGCTTCATTTGCAAATATTTTCTCCCATTCTGAGGGTTGTCTTTTGGTCTTGTTTATGGTATCCTTTGCTGTGCAAAAGCTTTTAAGTTTCATTAGATCCCATTTGTTTATTTTTGTTTTTATTTCCATTTCTCTAGGAGATGGGTCAAAAAGGATCTTGCTGTGATTTATGTCATAAAGTGCTCTGCCTATGTTTTCCTCTAAGAGTTTGATAGTGTCTGGCCTTACATTTAGGTCTTTAACCCATTTTGAGTTTATTTTTGTGTGTGGTGTTAGGGAATGTTCTAATTTCATGCTTTTACATGTAGCTATCCAGTTTTCCCAGCAACACTTATTGAAGAGGCTGTCTTTTCTCCACTGTATATCCTTCCCTCCTTTATCAAAGATAAGGTGACCATATGTGTGTGGGTTTATCTCTGGGCTTTCTATCCTGTTCCATTGATCTATATTTCTGTTTTTGTGCCAGTACCATACTGTCTTGATTACTGTAGCCTTGTAGTATAGTCTGAAGTCAGGGAGCCTGATTCCTCCAGTTCCACTTTTCGTTCACAAGATTGCTTTGGCTATTCGGGGTCTTTTGTGTTTCCATACAAATTGTGAAATTTTTTGTTCTAGTTCTGTAAAAAATGCGAGTGGTAATTTGATAGGGATCGCATTGAATCTGTAGATTGCTTTGGGTAGTAGAGTCATTTTCACAATGTTGATTCTTCCAATCCAAGAACATGGTATATTTCTCCACCTATTTGTATCACATTTAATTTCTTTCATCAGTGTCTTATAGTTTTCTGCATACAAGTCTTTTGTCTCCTTAGGTAGGTTTATTCCTAGATATTTTATTCTTTTTGTTGCAATGGTAAATGGGAGTGTTTTCTTAATTTCACTCTCAGATTTCTCATCATTAGTGTATAAGAATGCCAGAGATTTCTGTGCATTGATTTTGTATCCTGCTACTTTACCAAATTCATTGATTAGCTCTAGTAGTTTTCTGGTAGCATCCTTAGTATTCTCTATGTATAGTATCATGTCATCTGCAAACAGTGACAGCTTTACTTCTTCTTTTCCTATTTGGATTCCTGTTATTTCTTTTTTTTCTCTGATTGCTGTGGCTAGAACTTCCAAAACTAGGTTGAATAAGAGTGGTGAGAGTGGGCAACCTTGTCTTGTTCCTGATCTTAGTGGAAATGGTTTCAGTTTTTCACCATTGAGAATGATGCTGGCTGTGGGTTTGTCATATATGGCCTTTATTATGTTGAGGAAAGTTCCCTCTATGCCTACATTCTGCAGGGTTTTTATCATAAATGGGTGTTGAATTTTGTCAAAAGCTTTCTCTGCATCTATTGAGATGATCATATGGTTTTTCTCCTTCAGTTTGTTGATATGGTGTATCACGTTGATTGATTTGCATATATTGAAGAATCCTTGCATTCCTGGAATAAACCCCACTTGATCATGGTGCATGATCCTTTTAATGTGCTGTTGGATTCTGTTTGCTAGTATTTTGTTGAGGATTTTTGCATCTATGTTCATCAGTGGTATTGGCCTGTAGTTTTCTTTCTTTGTGACGTCTTTGTCTGGTTTTGGTATCAGGGTGATCGTGGCCTCAGAATGAGTTTGGGAGTGTTCCTCCCTCTGCTCTCTTTTGGAAGAGTTTGAGAAGGATAAGTGTTAGCTCTTCTCTAAATGTTTGATAGAATTTGCCTGTGAAGCCATCTGGTCCTGGGCTTTTGTTTGTTGGAAGATTTTTAATCACAGTTTCAATTTCAGTGCTTGTGATTGGTCTGTTCATATTTTCTATTTCTTCCTGGTTCAGTCTTGGCACGTTGTGCATTTCTAAGAATTTGTCCATTTCTTCCAGGTTGTTCATTTTATTGGCATAGAGTTGCTTGTAGTAATCTCTAATAATCTTTTGTATTTCTGCAGTGTCAGTTGTTACATCTCCTTTTTCTTTTCTAATTCTATTGATTTGAGTCTTCTCCCTTTTTTTCTTGATGAGTCTGGCTAATGGTTTATCAATTTTATTTATCTTCTCAAAGAACCAGCTTTTACTTTTATTGATTTTTGCTATTGTTTCCTTCACTTCTTTTTCATTCATTTCTGATCTGATCTTTATGATTTCTTTCCTTCTGCTAAATTTGGGGTTTTTTGGTTCTTCTCTCTCTAATTGCTTTAGGTGCAAATTTAGGTTGTTTATTCGACATGTTTCCTGTTTCTTAAGGTATGATTGTATTGCTATAAAATTCCCTCTTAGAACTGCTTTTGCTGAATCCCATAGGTTTTGGGTCATCCTGTCTCCATTTTCATTTGTTTCTAAGTCCTTTTTGATTTCCTCTTTGATTTTTTCAGTGATCACTTCATTATCAAGTAGTGTATTGCTTAGCCTCCATGTGTTTGTACTTTTTATAGATCTTTTCCTGTAATTGATATCTAGTCTCATAGCGTTGTGGTCAGAAAAGATACTTGATATGATTTCAATTTTCTTAAATTTGCCAAGGCTAGATTTGTGACCCAGTATGTGATCTATCCTGGAGAATGTTCCATGAGCACTTGAGAAAAATGTGTATTCTGTTGTTTTTGGATGGAATATCCTATAAATATCAAGTAAATCCATCTTGTGTAATGTATAATTTAAAGCTTGTGTTTCCTTATTTATTTTCATTTTGGATAATCTGTCCATTGGTGACAGTGGGGTGTTAAAGTCCCCTACTATGATTGTGTTACTGTCGATTTCCCCTTTTATGGCTGTTAGTATTTGCCTTATGTATTGAGGTGCTCCTATGTTGGGTGCATAAATATTTACAATTGTTATATCTTCTTCATGGATCGATCCCTTGATCGTTATGTAGTGTCCTTCTTTGTCTCTTGTAATAGTTTTTATTTTAAATTCTATTTTGTCTGTTATGAGAATTGCTACTCCAGCTTTCTTCTGATTTCCATTTGCATGGAATATCTTTTTCCATCCCGTCACTTTCAGTCTATAAGTGTCCCTAGGTCTGAAGTGGGTCTCTTGTAGACAGCATATATATATGGGTCCTGTTTTTGTATCCATTAAGCCAGTCTGTGTCTTTTGGTGGGAGCATTTAATCCATTTACATTTAAGGTAATTATTGATATGTGTGTTCCTATTACCGTTTACTTAATTGTTTCGGGTTGTTCGTGTAGGTCTTTTCTTTCTCTTGTGTTTCTTGCTTAGAGAAGTTCCTTTAGCATTTGTTGTAAAGCTGGTTTGGTGGTGCTGAACTCTCTCAGCTTTTGCTTGTCTGTAAAGGTTTTAATTTCTCCATCAAATCTGAATGAGATCCTTGCTGGGTAGAGTAATCTTGGTTGTAGGTTTTTTTTCCTTCATCACTTTAAATATGTCCTGCCACTCCTTTCTGGCTTGTAGAGTTTCTGCTGAAAGATCAGATGTTAACCTTATGGGGATTCCCTTGTGTGTTATTTGTTGTTTTTCCCTTGCTGCTTTTAATATGTTTTCTTTGTATTTAATTTTTGACAGCTTGATTATTATGTGTCTTGGCGTGTTTCTCCTTGGGTTTATCCTGTATGGGACTCTCTGTGCTTCCTGGATTTGATTGACTATTTCCTTTCCTATATTAGGGAAGTTTTCAACTATAATCTCTTCAAATATTTTCTCAGTCCCTTTCTTTTTCTCTTCTTCTTCTGGGACTCCTATAATTCTAATGTTGGTGGGTTTAATGTTGTCCCAGAGGTCTCTGAGACTGTCCTCAGTTCTTTTCATTCTTTTTTCTTTTTTCTGCTCTGCAGTAGTTATTTCCACTATTTTATCCTCCGAGTCACTTATCCATCCTTCTGCCTCAGTTATTCTGCTATTGATCCCATCTAGAGTATTTTTCATTTCATTTATTGTGTTGCTCATCGTTGCTTGCTTCCTCTTTATTTCTTGTTAACTGTTTCTTGCAATTTGTCTATTCTATTTCCAAGATTTTGAATCACCTTTACTATCATTATTCTGAATTCTTTTTCAGGTAGACTGCCTATTACCTCTTCATTTGTTAGGTCTGGTGTGTTTTTATCTTGCTCCTTCATCTGCTTTGTGTTTTTCTGTCTTCTCATTTTGCTTATCTTACTGTGTTTGGGGTCTCCTTTTTGCAGGCTGCAGGTTCGTAGTTCCCTCTGTTTTTGGTGGCTGTCCCCAGTGGCTGAGGTTGGTTCAGTGGGTTGAGCAGGTTTCCTGGTTGGGGGGACTAGTGCCTCTGTTCTGGTGGATGAGGCTGGATCTTGTCTTTCTGATGGGCAGGTCCACGTCTGGTGGTGTTTTGGGGGATGTTGGTAGCCTTATTATGATTTCAGGCAGCCTCTCTGCTAATGGATGGGGCTGTAGACCTGTCTTGCTCTTTGTTGGGTGTAGGGTGTCCAGCACTTTTTGTTGCTGGTCCTTGAGCGAAGCTGGGTCTTGGTGTTGAGATGGAGATCTCTGGGAGATTTTCACCGTTTGATATTACGTGGAACTGGGAGGTCTCTTGTGGACCAGTGTCCTGAGGTAGGTTCTTCCACCTCAGAGACACAGCCTTGACACCTGTCTGGAGTGCCAAGAGCCTTTAATTCACATGGCTCAAAATAAAAGGGAGAAAAAAATAGAAAGGAAAGAAAGGAAGGAAGGAAGGAAGGAGGGAGGGAGGGAGGGAAGGAAGGAAGAAAGGAAGGGAGGGAGGAAGGGAGGAAGGAAGAAAGGAAGGAAGGAAGGGAGGAAGGAAGGAAGGAAGGAAGGAGGGAAGTAGGAAAGGAAGAAAGAAAGGGAGAAGACAAAATAAAGTAGGATAAAATATAGTTATTAAAATAAAAAATAATTATTAAGAAGAAAAATTTCTATTAAAAAAAAAAAAATGGGTCGGTCTAACCCTAGGACAAATGGTGAAAACAAAGCTATACAGACAATATCTCACACAGCTGCACACACATACACACTCACAAAAAGAAAAAAGGGGAAAATAATAGTATATCTTGCTCCCAAAGTCCACCTCCTTAACTTGGGATATTTCTCTGTCTATTCAGGTTTTCCACAGATGCAGGGCACTTCAAGTTGACTGTGGAGCTTTAATCCGCTGCTTTTGAGGTTGCTGGGAGAGATCTCCCCCTCTCCTCTTTGTTCGCACAGCTCCTGGGGTTCAGCTTTGGACTTGGCCCCGCCTCTGCATGTAGGTCTTCCGAGGGCGTCTGCCCTTTGCTCAGACAGGACGGGGTTAAAGGAGCAGCTGATTCGGGCGCTCTGGCACAGGCCGGGGTGGGAGGGGGGAGGGGCACGGATGTGGGGCGAGCCTGCGACGTCAGAGGCTGGCGTGATGCTGCACCGGCCGGAGGCGCACCGTGCGTTTTCCCGGGGAAGCTGTCCCTGGGTCACGGGGCCCTGGCAGTGGCGGGCTGCTCGGGCTCCTGGGAGGGGCGGTGTGGAGAGTGACCTATGCTCGCACACAGGCTTCTTGGTGGCCGCAGCAGCAACCCTAGCGTCCCACACCCGTCTCTACTGTCCGTGCTGACAGCCGCGGCTCGCGCCCGTTTCTGGAGCTCCTTTACGCGATGCCCTTAATCCCCTCTCCTCGCGCCCCAGGAAGCAAAGAGGCAAGAAAAAATCTCTTGTCTCTTTGGTAGCTCCGCGCCCGTTTCTGGAGCTCCTTTAAGCGGCGTGCTTAAACCCCTCTCCTCGCGCACCAGGAGGCAAAGAAGGAAGAAAAGGTCTCTTGCCTCTTCGGCAGCTCCAGACTTCAACTGGACTCCCTCCCGGCCAGCCGTGGTGCACTAACCCCTTCAGGCTGTTTTCACTCTGCCAACTCCAGACTGAAGCCCGAGGCTCAGCTCCCGGCCCCGCCTACCCCGGCGGGTGAGCAGACAAGCCTCTCGGGCTGGTGAGTGCTCGTCGGCACTGATCCTCTGCGGAATCTCTCTGCTTTGCCCTCCGCACCCTGTTGCTGTGCTCTCCTCCGCGGCTCCGGAGCTTCCCCCTCTACCACCCGCGGTCTCCACCCATGAAGGGGCTTCTAGTGTGTGGGAACCTTTCCTCCTTCACGGCTCCCTCCCACTGGTGTAGGTCCCGTCCCTATTCTTTTGTCTCTGTTTATTCTTTTTTCTTTTGCCCTACCCAGGTACGTGGGGAGTTTCTTGCCTTTTGGGAGGTCTGAGGTCTTCTGCCAGCGTTCGGTGGGTGTTCTATAGGAGAAGTTCCACGTGTAGATGTATTTCTGACGTATCTGTGAGGAGGAAGGTGATCCCTGCTTCTTACTCTTCCGCCATCTTCTCGCTCCCTTGTCCTCTGTTCTTTTAGTGTATCCTTTCTTGGTTGAGAAAATTAAATCTGAATTATAAATTTTCTTCCTTCCTTTTTTCTTTATCATTCAACTTAGCATGATTATTATTATTATTTTGCTTTTGTCAATTATTTTCATGATGGATTACCTTTGTTTATTTTAGATTTCATTTGCCTTATTTCAGTTTGCTCTTCTGTGTTGCTGCCTTTATTTCATGTTCAGAATTGTTTGTCAGCCTTTTGGTTTTTCCTGCCTTTTATTTTCCCTTTGTTGATTCTCTGGTGCTCTTATTTTGCTGCTAGAGTCAAATTGGATGTGAAACCAGTGTCACATGTGGATTTACTCTGTTCTGCATGACATTTTTCCTTTATGTTTTTGTTTGTTACAAATTATCATGGTTTATAAACCCTTCCAGGCTTTTCAAAGGGTTTTGTATTACTAAACATGAAAAATAAAAGGATGTAGCAGTTTCAAAGGGACAAATTCCCTTTTAGAAGTCAAAGAGGATGCTAAAGTAAAGCAGTAGAATGGCAATTGAATACATTTTCCAACATCATGAGGTGATATGGTTGCTCTTATAATGTCACCAAAGTTAAGGAGGCAATATCCTGTGGAGTGACAGTATGGCTCAGAGCAAACCTCATGGCACATTTTGAACAGAAAAACGAAGGCCTCTTTGCTCACTGGAGATTAGTTTCAAAATAATTTAGAAAATAGTGTCTACTTATGAAAAATTGAATCACTGACCCAGGTTTATCCAGGACCTCAGATTCCTGGTAGTAAGGTAGACATATGGTTGGCCGAACATATTCTTTTCTACATACCTTGTTGACCCAAACTTGAAAAAAAAGATCCTTAAGCAGTCTTTGTCCATCTTAAGATCTTGTTAGATGGTACCTCCAGGTTTTTCAGTGTCCAGCCCTAGCAATTACCGTCTCATTAAGGAGGAGGCTTTACTGGTGTGGTTTATGCAGGAAATGTCCAGGACACTGATGACTTAGGGTGAAAAACAAAGCAAAAACTACATCAAAGTTCAAAGGAAGTTAGATTGCTAGAATGCCAGCCAAAAACTTGCCAAAGAAAGACACTGTCATGGCGACTATGGTCACTGGGAACACTGGTTTTGTAACAGCATAAATTCTTCACTGCTCTACCTTTATTTATTTAATTTTTTTTGAACTTAGAAAATATGCAGTAGGCTAGAATTTTTTATTTGTAAAGCAAACAACCACTTTAACAATCATCTATTCGTGTAGTTCTCTGTTCTCCACACTGAGAATCCAAAACAGGTCCTGGGGATAACTTTTAAAAACAACACACCCATGAAAAAAAAAATCTCAGCCAAGAACACACACTTCCTGCCTATCTCTGGCGTTCCAAAGGATGAAGGAAACCTGAACATTTACATAAGACTCTGATGCCAGGAGCTAACTGCTCCTGTTGGACTCCAGCCCATCCCTCCCTACCCGGAGGAGGACAGGATACTCACCAGTCATTAGGCTGCAGTAACTGGGATAAGAGAGACTGGGAAATTCTGGGGTCAAGTAATCCTCATTTACCCCCGTGCTCACAATCTCTCTGAAACCAAGCAAGGACTCCAGGACCTTTACTTTAATCTAGAAGTTCCAGACAGGGTATTTTGCTGGTTGAAACTAGATTATACACTCATGACCTAGAAGTCAGGATGGTGGCAGAAGTGTTCGCCTTCTCACCTGAGAGCTAGGCACATAGGAATTCTCATGGTGGAAATTCCTTCAATAGAAGGAAGCCAAGATGCAGGAGAGCCAATGATGAATGTCTTTTATGTACATATATTATATATACATTTTTGAACACTAATCTTGGGGATAAATGCAGTAAAATAAATACTGCAGTAAAACTATTTTACCTGTTTTGGGATTTTATAAAATTGAATCAAAATGTATGTTTTATAGAATAACATTCTTCTTTTATTCAATATTAGGTTTATAGACTGCATATTGATATGTGTAACAAATAGGTTTTTTCCTGAATGACATTGTATTCCATTTTAAGAATACATTACAATATATATATTTATTTATTCTATTTAGGATTTTTCCTGTTTTGATTACTACAGACAATGTTTTAAACACTCTTTTCAATGTATCCTGACTTTCTCCAGAGTATTTCCCCAGGGGTGGAATTTCTGGGTTTTAGAGGAATATTTACATATTTATATTTGATAAGTAATGAAAAATTATTTTCCAAAATGTTTATACCAATTTGTACTTCCACCATCAATTTGTGAGAGTTCCCATTCCCCCTGCATTTGTTCATTATTGCTACAGTGATGCTGGCAAGCCACCTCAAACAGAGTGGCTGAGCATAGCAATCATTTATTCTCATTATAATCTGTGGGTTGTCTCTACTTCCCACTGTAGTTGTGTGGGTCTAAGTCTGCTCCATGTGCCCCTCATTCCAACTTCCTATGGTGATGGCAGATGCATGAGAGAGCAAGGCAACAGCATGCACACTTTCAAAGCTTCTGCTAACATTACTTTTACTAACACCTCACTGGCCAAAGCAAGCCCACAGCCTAATCAAAAGTCAGAAGTGGGGAAATATATTCCACCTTTTGTGGGAACTACTGCTTGGTTACATGGCAAAGATGTGGACATAGGGGGGAGTGAAGAGTTGGGACCAGTAATTTATCATATCTCTGCATTCTCATCAACATTTGGTATTTTCAAACTTCTTAAAATGGTATGTAAAGGTATCTCATTGTCACTGTAATATGTATTTACCTGATCATTAATGAGGCTGGACATATTTTTATACCTTCATTGGCCTTTTATGTGTCCCCTTTTGTGAAGTGCCTGATTAAGTTTCCTGCCCCATTTTTTTAAAAAAAGGATCCTTAGTCTTTTCTTAAGAGTCATTTTGTATTTTGATATTTGTCTTTCCCCCACATATATTCTTATCAAGTGTTTTAACTTCCTTTATAATGATTTTTATCAAAAGTTCTTACTTGTAACATAATCAGATATATCCTTTGATATATGGTTAACACCTTTTTTTTCTCCTGCTTAAGAAGTCCTTTTTCAGAGTGAGGTTATGAAAATATTCTCCTACATTATATTATCTTTGAAAATCTTTATAGCTCTGTCTCACAAATTTAGTTACTCAATGTATCTTGATATAACAGGTCTTTCCACTTGATCTTCCTTAAGTGTGTCTTGGGCTATTCTTGTCCTTTTGTACTTGAAATAAATTTTAAATCAGCATTCCAAGGTGTACAAAATACTGGTTTATTTATTTTAATGTATAGTACATTGAAGTTACACACTGAAGTTACATATTGAATTAAGACAGAATTTTTTCCAATAATAAATTTAATGAATTTTTTCAATTCGTAAAACATATTTTGATCTTTAGAATTTTTCTACTTTTGTAATTTTCTCAATAAAGGCTTTATATTTTTAAGTTAAGTTTATTCCTGGATACTTGATGTTTTTGCAGCAATGGTAAGGGTGTCATTATAAACATTTTATTTTCTAGCCATTTATTTTCTAACCATTTAGTGATGGAATGTAACATTCATTTGTGAGATCTTTATATTTTGCCCAGCAATACTTTTGAGTTCATTCACTAATTCTAATAATATTATCTATTGATTACTTTGGGAATTTCTATGTATGAATTAATATCATCTGTGAATATTGAAAGTCTTATTTCTTCCTTTCAAATTCTTATAACATTTATTTTAATTGCTTGCATTTAATGTATTGGCTATGTCCTAAAGTAAAATGTTGAAAAAGCAGACATTTGGGCTTTAAATTGGTTATGAAAAAGAATGGTTTGCACATTTTACCATTAAATATTATTTGCTCTATATTTTGAGGATATGTTTATCACTTTTTGAAAAAAAACTCAGATTTCCACTTTAAAGAAAAAATCATGAATGGTTACTTAGTTTTTAAATGTTTTTATGGTATCTATATATTCAAAGGAATATTTCATTTTTTTACTCCTTAGTCTTTAATGTTGTTAAACTTTAATTTTCTAATGTTAGATTAACTTTGCCTTCATTAGATAATCTAAAATTAATTATGATGAATTTTCCTTATATGCATTGCTGGAACTGTTTATTAACATTCTATTTAGGGTTTTTGCATCATTATTTATTATTAAGATAGGCTTTAAAGTCCTTTCTTTGATGTCTTTTTCAGGTTTTGATATCAGGTTAGCCTAAAATGAGTTGAAAAGTCGCTTAATGTTTTATTTATTTAATTGTTTTTGTAATATTGGAAATAAATATTCCCTGCATTTTAGAAAAACTTAGTGGTGAATTCTTCTCAGCCATAATTATTTCATGGGAATATTTGTGTCTACTGATTTAATTTTTGATAAATATATAAATTTTAGGGTTTTAAAATTTCAATTGTTTTTGTATATTTCATTTAAATATTCAAAATGTTTCTATAATTCTCTATTTTTAAAACACTTTTAATGTTTGAAATATCTGAGTTATTTTTTCCTTTTCATCCTTGTACTAAATTCTGTGCCAACTCTTTTTTCTCCATTACTTACTCTACACTCTTAATTTTTTTCTTTCTATAATAGCTTTTTTCCAGCTTCTTGAATGAATGTTTAGGTTATTACTTTACTTTTATAATTACCTAGTATAAGCTTTATGACTATGTATTTCTCTTAAATTCTGCCTTATTTCTAGGCCTTAAGTTTTGACATGTGATATTTTTACCATTTAGTTCAAAATACTTCCTAACATTCACTGTGATTTTTTTCTCAAACTAATGCATAATTTAGAAGTGTTCATTAATTTTCAGAAACGTAGAAAATTTTATTTATTTTGTTTTTTAATATTGGAGTATAGTTGATTTACAAGAAGATTTTAAATTATCTTTTGTTTATTGATTTCTGCTTTACTGCATCATGGTTAGAGAGCATGGCTTAGATATTTGAAAAAAAATTTTGAAACACACTACACATTTCAATAAGTATAAGGTGATAATATTACTTATTTTCTGATATGTTACACTTTTGAGTGTGAAAAAGAGATGCTAACCAGCTAACCCTCAGGAAAACAGTTTGAGTAAATCAGGCTGTATTGTTATCCAAACCATGTAATACATCTTCAAAATTTTCCATGGGTGCTGGAAAATTATGTGTTTTCTATAATTGTTTTGTGAAGGGTCCTATATATAAACTAGTAAATTGCAGGAAAAAAAGAGGTTATGAGGAAGCAAAGATTAATAAAATCACAGATCTATACCCAGTTTAGAATTTGTCATGTGTCATTTGTCAATTTAAAAAGAAATTATAAGAATATTCCCACCACTACACATAAAATAACTCATAAACACACACACACAATATTTTTTATAATTTCACACCCAGAGTTTTCAATGAAACTTTTCGAAAAATGTTTACTTCTTTCTCACTGTAGTTAATAAAGATTCCATTATATGTGTACCTAAGCGGCAATATCCTAAAATGAGCAATACTCTCAATTTGCCTTTCTAGCTAACACTCTTAGATAATATTAACTTACTCTCTACCCTTTTCTACCCTTCTCTGTGACTTTAGATCACATCAGTTCAAACTGCCTTTCCCTCCGGTTTTTGGATGGCTTCAGCTTTTGGAGAGCAGAGGTGGGAAGAAGGTAAGGTCTGATTACTTATTGCCCTGGTTTGCTTTACTGGTTCTCAAGAAGTCAATGATCAGTTCCCTATACCAAAGGCCACAACTCTCTTCTACAGCTGCAGATCTCTGTTTGTCTTCCTTTCCACTTGCCTCTTCAGGCCTAGGGGTAAGAATGGCTTTCCCACTCTTGCTTAATCCTGGATGTTTCATCCTTCCTTTTCTTGAAACTCCATTCACATTTTTTAATATTTTTTTTATTAAACACTTTTTATTAACCTGATAATTACCTGTCACAACCCTGACTAATATATTACTATATTTTTTTCAAATATATGTAAAATCAATTTGTAATTATAATTCATAGTTCAAAAATAATCATGTAATACCTGCAAAAATCTAGGGTATCACTAATTATATATAATACATAGTCATACTTTAGGGAACACTGTCCTGTACACTACTTAAATTTACTCAGTTTTCCTAAACATAACTAAGATTTGGTTTCTAAAGAAGATGTGGAGGAGACCTCCCCAATAGTAAGTAGTATTAATTCCAAGAAAGTAAATTTTATATAATGCAAATAATAGATGTAATCTAATGAGAGCTATTATTAGGGACAATAATATATTACTTCTATGTAGTGATGTCCAGTAGAACTAAGGTAGATTATAAAGCTACTAAAATGCTCACATAAGACTAGATATCAAATTTTACCTACAGCAAATATTTGGTACATTAAGTTTTCAACAAATATCACTAACTGCTTTTACATTTATTATTTTTATCATGTTTGTTTCTCTGTTTGCTTTGAAAAAAAATGTTGTGTTCTCTGCCTCTTGGATAATACCTCTAATATCCTTAAAACTTTTTGCAGAAATTTTGTATTGTTTTTCAACATACTATAAGTAAAGCTTGTTACATCTGGACAATTTCATGAGAAAAACGGTCAGTTACAGATCAATTCCCCATCCCCCTTTGCCCAAAGGTGAGACTTTAATAGATCCAAGTGAAAAGGAGTTTATCATAGAAAAATGAGAAAAGAGAAATTAAGAAAATGAGTCTTCATTCCATTTATGTCATCCTCAGCATCTTTAATTGAGACAAAGTCACATTTGAAGAATCTTGGAATGTGAGCATTTGAATTTTCAGGTAGAGGATTTCAACTTTCTTATCACCTCTGTTTATACCAGGAGCCAAGAGTTTGGAATGATTCTGAACTTGAGAAGAATTAGGTGCCATAATGATGAGTGAACAGCTAGATATATTTTGTAAAGTGCCTTGTATAAACACATATTCTGCCTTCCACGGTATAGGCTCTTTAGGAAAGCCTTCTTATAAAAAGACTGAACTGCCAATTTCTTAGCAAGCAGAAATCCTAGAAATATCATCATTGATGAATCACTTCTTACTGAGGAGCCAATTTAGAACAGAAATGGACAGGCAAGCTGCTAACAGTAGGGTAGAGGCTTCTGAGGGATATGGGGACAGAAGAAAAGAAGAACAGCATGTTTTCACGTTAATTTGGTCCATAACCTTGGCACTGAAGTGATAATGGAAATCACGTTAAGGTGTGACCGAAGGTCTCCAACCAAGCTAGTGAGGATGTTACATAATGCATCAGTTATAAAACCTCTTTCAACTGCATATATACATTGAGTGTCTCATACCTCATAGCACTTAACATACTGTTATTGTGGAGTTGTAGAATAAGCATGGATTTTGAAGTTAGATGTGTGGAAGTTAGCGAGTACAGTAGGTGAGCCATTTAACCTTTCTTGCCTTTGGTGTTCTCATCTGTAAAATGAGGGTATTTGAGCTCCATAAGATCTGTGGCTCTACATATGTTTAATGATCAGACTCTAAGTATGGTAGATATGGTATAATGGCAAGAAAAGTGGATTTATTTCAAGAGAAAACGGTTCTGGTTTTGAGGTGTAGCACTACCTAAATCTTTACTTCTTACCTTGTGATCTTGAACTTGAAGCTTAAATGTTATGAGACTGCAACTTCTTTTCTTCAAAAAGGGCATAATAAGTCTTGGTAAAGGTGTTTTTTTTTAACTAAAAAGTGGAAGAAAGCATAGCGATACAGTTTCCAAACACTATATAAATGTAACAAATGGACAAATATATTGGTCATGGATACTGGGTCTCAAATTAAACTTTGGTTGCCTAAATCTAGACCCTTTTTTGAAAAAAACATATACCCCTTGTTCCAGGCAGTAAAGAACAGACACAACTTCTTGGTCTCTCTTTCCTTGTCAGGCATACTGCTGTGTGTTAAGCCTTTGGTGTAACAAGACGGTGGATCGTTTGTCATCCCAAGACCCTGATTGACTAACAAAGCAAAGTCCCCAGCAACCTGAATTAGACAGATAGAGTTAGTGAGAAATAAATCTTTGCTATTATGCCACAGAGATTTAGAAGTTAATTTGGCTTTGTAGCATAACTAAACTTTCCTGAGCAAATAGAGGCATTAATACTAGAAAAAAAAATATTTGTTGAGTATTATAGGACAGAGAGAATTCACTGTCAAAGTACTCTAACCAAGTATGAATATTAAGTATGCTTGAACTTCAAAAAACACATCATTTAAAGTAGACTAGTCCCCAGAGGGGCATGTTTAGTATTGGAGATCACCAGAAATTGAACCAAGTCCATGTCAATAACCAAAGAAAAATACAAACTCGGAAAAAGTTTCTCTTAAATGGAAATTGTGTTTCTGGAGTGTTCCTTTGTGTCCCCTTTTCTCCAGAACCTCATTATTCTGGGAAAAAAAAAAAAAATTCATCTTGAGAACAGAAAGTGTCTTATTCTGGCTTCATTCATATAGACAGGGATTCAATGCAGTCCTCTATCTGAAGTTGGACAGTAGAATTTAGATATTTATATGTACATATTTATAAAGATATAATATAAACATACACATATAATTCATGTACCTGCTTATATTAGTCTCAATAACTAAAATATTCCACCATAGCTGGGATTTTATCTCTTGTGTGACTCATAGTATGAACTCACTAGGTATTTGCTTTATTTACACATGAGTGAATAATCGAATGAAATAAGTAGGTGTGAGAATGAATGGATGAAAGTATAAAGATTGGATACTATGTATTTGTGGCAGAAGGCTGTAGCTTGGTGCCATGTGGATGCTAATCACTTATGTTAGAAACAATGGGAACTGGGTTTAGGGCAGCAAAGTGTATGCTAGGCCAAATTCTCACTGGTAGACACTGGCCTCTCAATACTTTTCCTACTTTAGTCATAATTATCTCAGGAACTGACAGGGTAGATGAATTATTTTTACTCTCAACAATTTAGTAAACTAGTTTTTGACCCTGACATTATCTTTCTCAGCTGACTGCATTTGTTCCTTTTCTTATACACATTCTTCTGTATTCTGCTTGGTTGTAATACCTCACCATCACCCCCCACTCCATGTGCCTTTATCTGGTTAATTTCTATTCATCATCTAGCTTCAACAGCTTTATTTTCATTCTCCCCAAACTGAATAGTTGATTTCTCTATGTGTTTCATAGTAATCATAGTTTTCTATCATTTAAGATCAGCTTCTCTTTAATCTCTAATAATCTGGAAGCTTCTATGTCTAGCTCAGGGTACATAATAATCATTCAAGAAAGATTAAATCCCCTGATACTTGAAATTCAGGGACTGTCAACTTAGTTTTATTTAGTAGATTCACTTACCCAACTGCATTTCCAATGCAGAAAATGGGGGTTCTATAACACCCCTAAAGTAAGGTACTGTATCTCTACTTTTGCCCTGCAAGTGAATATACAGATAGACTATTTATGCCTTTTAAATAGTTTCTTTAGAACTTATATAAAATGTGAGATTCTTAGGATCACACACATATCTTTTGTGAAATTATGTAGATTAAAAATGATTTTTTCCAGGTGTTCATACTACTCTGCAGTTTGTAAGGCTAACCAGCAGGAAGCCACAAGAAAAAGAGAGGTGGGAGAGATGAAAGAGAACATCAAATTGATGTTGGTCTGGTATGAATAATGATAGCATGTCTGTGTGAAACCTATACACAGAGGTCAAACTTTCCTGGACCACATAATGAAAGGTGACAGAATCACATCCCTGATCTTAGGTAACAATAATGTAATAACTTAATAAATATACATATGTTTACAATATAAAGTAGTCACAAGAGCATGTTCAAATCATCAGCATTGTGCCAATTAATACTAAAAATTATAGCAAAAGAAAATTAAGGAAAATTATAAGAAATGGAAATTATCCAAATAGAATTTCTTAAGATCTGTCTTTCCATCTTTCTGAGAAGTTTCTAAAGAAATGGCTTTTGAAAACTCTAGTTAAAACATTGTAGTCAACAGGTAAGTATAGAATGAATATGCAACGTCTGTCAAAGAGTAGGTGTATCACATATGAATAGACACAATCAATCCTAAACCACTGCTCTGTAAGGAGATCCATTTTTCTTACCTGCCCAAAAAATCTTAAATATAATTAAGGATGTAGTAGATTTTAAAAAATGTTAAGTATACTATATGAGTTTGAATCCTGACTTAGACAAGCTAAATACCTTCTTTATGTCCCAATTTCCTCATTTGTAGAAAGAGGGAAAATAATAGCAGTTACGTCTAAGTTTTTTGTAGAGATAAAGTAAGTTAGTACCTGTCAATATTATAGATTGAGTGAGTGCCAATTATCAAGTATTATTTCAACTGTTAGTACCGAACTATCATTATGGACACCTGTGTTCAACAATACTCAAAGGGGTTGTGTTCCATTTATTGCTAGTGCATAATCTCATTTAGGACTCTGACCTTTGAGAGATTTGCTCTCTTCTTTATTATATTCTCCATGATGTTATGCTGAAGATAATAGTTAACATTTGTTTTGTAGTTACTATACGTCAGGCACTTAATGTATGAATGCCTTTAATTATGAAAAATAAATAAATACATAAATAAATATATAAATAAAACAGGACAGGAATACCTCTACCATCCTCATTTTAAGTTTATGGAAATTGAAATATAGAAAGGTGAATGACTTGCTCCAAGACAATTAATAAGGTCAGAGACAGGATTTGAACTCATACACCCCAAATCCATGTTCTTAATCCTCACATACATTTTCTTGCCTCCAGTGAAGATCTCCTCTCTCTGCCTCTCCCTCTTCCTCCTCCTTCTTCTCCTTTTTCTTCTTCTTCTCTCTCTCTCTCTCCCCCACTTATTTTTTATCCCTAGTACTCTCTCTGTTTAAAAAATCAGTGTACATTAACTTAAAACTTGTCAGAAAAACAAAACAAAACAAAACACTTCTCAAATGATGAAACCAGAAAAACTATTCTACTTTGTACAAAAATACTTATTATAACATTCATTTATTCATAAATATTAATTTTGTTTCTACTATGAACCAGGCTATGTTCTATGTGATAGAGATAAAATGGTGAAGGATATATGGGAGCCTTTATTCTAGTATTTTAAACAAAAATATTAACTAAAACTTATTCTGAATCAGATGGTGATAAGTGCTGTGGGATAAGGTCAAGGAGAAGAGTATTGGGAATGAGTGTGTGACAGAGAGAGGGGGGGGGGAGAGAGAGAGAGAGAGAGAGAGAGAGAGAGAGAGAGAGAGAGAGAGAGAGAGAGAGAGAGAGAGAGGAGGTGATGTTCATTTTTAAACATATGGACCAGGGAAAGCCTCACCACAATGATGACATGTGAGCAAAGAACTGAAGAGAAAGCACCCAGAAACCAAGGGGAAGAGAATTCCAGGAAGGGGGCAGACAGTTAGTACAGAGCCTCTGAACAGGTGTATATTTCTGATGTTTTGGA
Source organism: Kogia breviceps (assembly GCF_026419965.1). Taxonomy (NCBI): domain Eukaryota; kingdom Metazoa; phylum Chordata; class Mammalia; order Artiodactyla; family Physeteridae; genus Kogia; species Kogia breviceps. The sequence goes on along the minus strand of NC_081315.1, from coordinate 93,332,033 downwards.
AGAAGTGTAACATGGCCACATGTCTGGGGTAGAGTGGGAAGGGAATAGGGCATGAGGGTAGTGTCAAACAGAGCCCGAATTTTGCAGGCCATTTTAGGGACTTTGGGTCTCACTTGCAATCAGACAGTTAACCTTTGAATGATTGCTAATATTAGTAACACAAACTGATTCAATTTGTATCTGTGTCACTTCCCAGTGTTAGATGGGGAAGAGACTGTAGAAGGTCAAGAGCAGAAGCAGGGGTGCTAGTGGACTAGGGTGAAGTTCCTGAGAAGACGTAATGGTGCCTTAGATCAGATGAACAGGGTGACAAATCAGACTCTGAATATGTGATTGAGGTGAGTCTGAGAGTGACTGTGACATGATCAATGTCCCGCCCCAATTACTGTAGCTGCTGTAGTTGTGCAGTTTAGTTCTAGGGGCAATAAAAGCATGTAGTAGAGTATGGGTTACATGGTGAGCAGTTTCCCAATGATAGCTGAAATTTAAACCTGAGTTTTGAGTAGTGGTACAGCCATGATTATCAATGAACTATTCTTTTTATTGTATGGGCACCATCTGAAAGGGTAGTATTCCACCAAGAAAAGGTAGGATCTAAGGAATGGGGCATAAGAAGGATTGTAGATTGAGGTGGCAAGGGAGCAGCATATGGTAGTGAGTGGAAATAAAGGAAATGGTAGTGGTGTCCAGACTTTGGGCCTCCTCAAAGTATATATATACTTTACATATATATACACACCCACACATATATGACATCAAAATGCCCGCCCACAGGCGTTCCAGAATTAGGACTAGCAGAGGGATCTATACAGAAGTATTAGGCGTATTAGCTGTAGAACGAGATGAGAACACTCATAACTGGTGATTCTTTACCCAGACAGATCAAGGTTTTGCAGACTGGAAGCTGGTACAATTCTTAGTATACCCCTTTAGAAAGAGAATAAATAATTATAAACACAAAGTGAGGTTCAGAGTCTTGCAAATGGCCTGTGCAAGTGAGATTAAGCTTTACTAGAACCATGGTAAATCCACTACTAATTATAGAATTTTCATATGAAATACATTTTAATTGCATTTATTCCTAATAAACCTCACTAAACATCAACTTATAAAAATAATAAAAATAGGAATTTCTTTAATTAAAAAATTGGAAACGGTAAAGTATATATCCCTGATTGTTCTCAGGCTGCCCCCTTAAGCCCTTCCTGATACAAATAGTTTATTTTTTTTTTAAACATATTCTGAAAAAAATAGCACACAGTTTGGGTTACTTACAATTTCTATCATGGTTTTAAAGTGAATGATGCAATAGTTGTCCCAAATACCTATTAAAAAAATCAAAGCACATTCAGCTCTGGGCAGTTGTTTAGAAAATGAAATACAGATCAGAAGTGGTCTAAAAATTGGAAAAGAAGTTAGGATTTAATTTTTTAAGAAATGATGGGGAAACCAATATTACCTGATAAAGGAGAAGACAGGAGCAGGCTATTTGTACTTGACTATGCCCCATATGCCATCCTTTATCTTCTGTGCAGGAAACCTCTGGGTGAGAAAAGATGTATTTCCTTGCAATTAAAAACCCCTCATTCCCATAAATTCCTTTCACTGCCATTGTCTAATCTGCACATTTTGTGGCTGAATTAAAGGAATAGAAAATATATCTTTCTCGAAATCAATTTTTATTTTCCCCCAAGTGTTCAACTTTCCAATTTGCAGAGTCCCACTATTTCTCTAAATTCTTGTTTTCCACATATCCAAGTATTTTCCCCTTCTTTTTGGATTTTAACAAGGAATTAAATGAACATTTTAGTGATTATTAGAGAACAGGTTTAGCATTTCTTAAGGGGTCGTCCTAAGTTAGCCTTCAGCTGGAAATAAGGGAAAATCAAAACTCTCCTTTGACCCCTTTAGCTCTACCCTCCAAGGAAACTATTATCTGGACTAGAGCAGCATCCTCTGCTGTTACTCCACCCAGATTCCCTGAGGTTACTTGTAATGGTGTGGTGTACCTACTGTGCCTTAGTGCTCAGGTAAATATACTCAGCTTTGAGTTTAGGAGAAGTAAAGAAAATACATCAAGTGTCCTAGTTTAGTTGTTAACCATTTGGATTAATCTAACTTGGGTAAATTACTCTCCCAACATATTCAACAAAAATCTCTGGGTCTTGCAGTGAAGCTTGGGGCTAAACATCTAGGTAGTAATTACATGTCACTTTACCAGGTACTGCTTTGGAAAAATGTAGGAAGGATCAATTATCATATTAACATCTATTCTTAAGTGTATTTGAGTTTTGTCGCCAAGAGTCTAAAAGTTACCTAACTTTCCTTTCCTTCTAAACAGAGGTTATTAATTTGAAACCTAATCATAAAAATGTAACTTTTAATTTAATTGAGCAATAGTGCAAGGTATTTGCCAGAAACCATCATCTGGCACCAAGCTAACAACAAGGACATGTGTGCAATCTACTCTCCCTGTGAATCCTGGAAAAGGAAAATAAAGTGGGATTTGGTAAACATAGATACTGTCTTTGCTATGTTAACTAAGCAGGCATTTTAGTTAGCTTTTGCTGTATAACAAACTGCCTCCCCCCCCCCCCAAATATAATGATTTAAAACGTAACAGTGTTATTTAGCTCATACTTCCATGGGTCGTCTTGATATTCTTGTGGTCTAGGCCAGTTTGGCTGGTGATGCTAGGCTCTCTCACTTATCTATGGTGAGCTGGCAGGTTGGCTGGTTGTTGGTTGATCTCACAGGGCCTCAGTCACAAGACTGGCAATCGCCAGGCATGTTGGCTCCTCAGGTGGGATGGCTCATCTCAGCTACATGTGGTCTCTCAATTTCCAGTAAGCTAAGTCAGCTTTGTTTACATGGCAATCTCAAATTTTCCAAGCATAGGCAAATGAGCTCTGATCTCTTTTCAAATCTCTGCTTGTATCACATTTGCTAACATCCCGTGGGCCAAGGCAAGACACATGATCAAGTCCAGATATAAAAAGTGAAGAAATAATCTCCATCTCTTGATTGGAAGAGCTTCAAAATTACTTTGCAAAAGGGCATGCATGTAAGGAAAGTAAAAATTTGTGGCTACTTTTTGCAATCTTCTCTGTAGACTAGTTGAATTGAAACTATTGTGCTATTGTGTTGAATTGAAAACCTTTGATGGTCACTCTCCTGCATTTTTGCCTTTCTCTTGCAGCTCTCAGAGCACATTCTTAATCTTCACAACTTCTACTTAGAGATAAAATGTTCTCCTCCCATACCACCTTATTTTTCTTTGTAATTTTTTTTTAAAGTATTGATTAGGGGAGACGATTTGGCTTAATGATTCTATATTATCCTGTTTGTCTCAACACATCCCTAGAATTAAATACAGTAAAAAGATTTTGAAAATGATATTTATTTTCAAAAAAGTGGTATGGTTTTTGAGAGTCAATGACTGCATACCAGCATTATTATTTCTTTCTTCTTAACACTGTGATTTATGCATTGTGCATATGCTTATACTTCTCTGCAGAATTTCTAGGAACCTATTGAATGACATCCACATTAATTTCCCTAATAAATCATAAATTTGAAACAGGTGGTCAATATGTACTGGGAAGTTGGATGGTATACAGTGTCCCTACAAAATTTTTAGATGCTAGGTCTCTTCCAAAGCAACAGGACTAAATGATGTCATCTTGTAAATTCCTCTCTGGAAATGGGGTGAAGGTCAATGAGTGAACTCTTTGCAGTTGACAGTGAATTGAAGTCCATTACATTATGATCTTGATCATTACATGGATTCAAATTATCAAATTACTGGCCATGATATCAGAGCAATAGAGAGGAAGGGGGGAAGAAAGAGACAAAAGAGAGAAAGACAGAGAGATAATTTACTGTAGATTCTGATATTTACCTATGGCATCGTTTTCCAAAGTTTGTTTCACAGATCATTAATCTTAAAAATGATTAGAGGAACTTTCCTGGTGGTCCATGGTTGGGAATCTGCCTTCCAGTGCAGGGGACGTGGGTTCAATCCCTGATCAGGGAACTACGATCCCACATACAGCGGGGCAACTAAGCCTGCGCTCCACAATTACTGAGCTTGCACGCTCTAGAGCCCATGCGTCAAAACTAGAGAGAAGCCCATGCGCTGCAGTGAAAGTTCCCATGTGCTGCTGCAACGAAGACCCCTGCATGCTGCAACCAAGGCCCGACACAGCCAAATGAATAAATAAATATTTTAAAAAGAAAAGATGATTGGAGAAAAATTTTTAAAAATGGAAAAACTTGGAGTAACATAAGGAAATAAGTTTGGAAGATAATACCTTTGATTTTTCTCCCTTTAGATATTTATGATATACATCAGAATAATTAGGTAATCTGGGAAATCTTTAAAAAGCAAACCAAATTCACCTATCTATATTTACTGCTTTTTTTTTTAAAGAACATAGTAAAGCACTTCTCAAATGAAATTGGTTAGATCAGCTGACCCCACTCTGAAGATTAGGAGCTAGACTGGGAAGGGGGCAGATTACCTAATCTCAGGCAGCAATGATGGTTGCATTAGATTTTCTTTCCTTATGGTATTATGAAACCCAACTCCCCTCAAGCTCTTTCAAATGAGGAAAGTTGAAAACTTGTGTAGAATACCTATTCAGGAGGAGACATTAACAAAGATTTTGGTAATCTGAAGGGGGAGAATATGTGGCAAAGGGGTGATTGGAAGTTTCAGTCAGCTTTTTGGTCTCTGCATCCAATACATTGCTTCCAAACTTTTTAAGCACGTGGTTTTTATTTATTTATTTTTTAACCTCTTTATTGGAGTATAATTGCTTTATAATATTGTGTTAGCTTCTGCTGTATAACAAAGTGAATCAGCTATACGTATACATATATTCCATATCCCCTCCCTCCCACTCTCCCTATACCTCCCCTCTAGGTGTTCGCTGATCTCCCTGGGCTATGCGGCTGCTATCAACTAGCATTCTATTTTACCTTTAGTAGTTTGTATATGTCAATACAACACTCTCACTTCATCCCATCTTACACTTCCCCCTCCCCATGTCCTCAAATCCATTCTTTACATTTGCATCTTTATTCCTGTCCTGCCACTATGTTCATCAGAATCATTTTTTTCTTTTTAAAATTCCATATATTCGTGTTAGCATATGATATTTGTTTTTCCGTTTCTGATTTACTTCGCTCTGTATGACAGCCTCTATGTCCATCCACCTCACTGCAAATAACTCAATTTCATTTCTTTTTATGGCTGAGTAATATTCCATTTTATATACGTGCCACATCTTCCTTATCCAATCATCTATTGTTGGACACTTAGGTTGCTTCCATGTCCTGGATATTGTAAATAGTGCTGCAATAAATATTGTGGCACATGTCTCTTTCAAATTATGGTTTTCTCAGGGTATATGCCTAGTAGTGGGATTGCTGGGTCATATGGTAGTTCTATTTTTAGTTTTTTAAGGAACCTCCATATTGTATATAGTGGCTGTATCAATTTACATTCCCACCAACAGTGCAGGAGGGTTCCCTTTTCTCCACACCTTCTCCAGAATTTACTGTTTATAGATTTTTTTATGATGGCCATTCTGTCTGGTGTGAGGTTATACCACATTGCAGTTTTGATTTGCATTTCTCTAATGATTTGTGATGTTGAGCATCCTTTCATCTGTTTATTGGCAATCTGTATTTTTTCTTTGGAGAAATGTCTATTTAGGTCTTCTGCCCATTTTTGGATTGGGTTGTTTGGTTTTTTGTTATTAAGCTGCATGAGCTGCTTGTAAATTTTGGAGATTAATCCTTCGTCAGTTGCTTCATTTGCTAATATTTTCTCCCATTCGGAAGGTTGGTTTTTCATTTAGTTTATGGATTCCTTTGCTGTGCAAAAGCTTTTAAGTTTCATTAGGTCCCATTTGTTTATTTTTGTTTTTATTTCCATTTCTCTACGAGGTGAGTCAAAAAGGATTTTGCTGTGATTAATGTCAAAGAGTGTTCTTCCTATGTTTTCCTCTAAGAGTTTTGTAGTGTCTGGACTTACATTTACAACTTTAATGCATTTTGAGTTTATTTTTGTGTATGGTGTCAGGGAGTGTTCTAATATCATTCTTTTACATGTAGCTTTCCAGTTTTCCCAGCACCACTTATTGAAGAGGCTGTCTTTCCTCCATTGTATATTCTTGCCTCCTTAATCAAAGATAAGGTGATCATATGTGTATGGGTATATTTCTGGGCTTTCTACCCTGTTCCATTGATCTATATTTCTGTTTTTGTGCCAGTACCATATGGTCTTGATTACTATAGATTTGTAGTATAGTCTGAATTCTGGGAGCCTTATTCCTCCAGCTCCATTTTTCTTTCTCAAGATTGCTTTGGCTATTCAGGGTCTTTTGTGTTTCCATAAAAATTGTGAAATTTTTTGTTCTAGTTTTTTGAAAAATGCTATTGGTAGTTTGATAGGGATTGCATTGAATCTGTAGATTGCTATGGGTAGTATAGTCATTTTCACAATGTTATTCTTCCAATCCAAGAACAAGGTATATCTATCCATCTGTTTCTATCATTTTTAATTTCTTTCATCAGTGTCTTATAGTTTTATGCATACAGGTCTTTTGTCTCCTTAGTTTGCTTTTTTCCTAGGTATTTTATTCTTTTTGTTGCAATGGTAAATGGGAGTGTTTCCTTAATTTCTCTTTCAGATTTTTCATCATTAGTGTATAGGAATACAAGAGATTTCTGTGCATTAATTTTGTATCCTACTACTTTACCAAATTCATTGATTGGCTCTTGTAGTTTTCTGGTAGCATCTTTAGGATTCTCTATGTGTAGTATCATGTCATCTGCAAACAGTGACAGTTTTATTTTTTCTTCTCTGATTTGGATTCCTTTTATTTATTTTTCTTCTCTCATTCTTGTGGCTAAAACTTCCAAAACTATGTTGAATAAGAGCAGTGGGAGTGGGCATCCTTGTCTTTTTACTGATTTTAGAGGAATGGTTTCAGTATTTCACCACTGAGAATGATATTTGCTGTGGGTTTGTTATATATGGCCTTTATTATATGTTGAGATAAGTTCTATCTATGCCTAGTTTCTGGAGAGTTTTTATCATAAATGGGTGTTGAATTTTGTCAAAAGCTTTCTCTGCATCTATTGAGATTATAATATGTTTTTTATCCTTAGGTTTGTTATGATCCTTTTAATGTATTGTTGGATTCTGTTTCTACTATTTTGTTGAGGATTTTTGCATCTATGTTCATTAGTGATATTGGCCTGTAGTTTTCTTTCTTTGTGACATCTTTGTCTGGTTTTGTTATCAGGGTGATGGTGGCCTCATAGAATGAGTTTGGGAGTGTTCCTTCTTCTGCTCTATTTTGGAAGGGTTTGAGAAGGATAGGTGTTAACTCTTCTCTAAACATTTCATAGAATTCGTCTGTGAAGCCATCTGGTCCTGGGCTTTTGTTTGTTGGAAGCTGTTTAATCACAGTTTCAATTTCATTGCTTGTGACTGGTCTGTTTATATTTTTTATTTCTTCCTGGTTCAGTCTTGCAAGGTTGTGCTTTTCTAAGAATTGTCCCTTTCTTCCAGGGTTTCCATTTTGTTGGCATATAGCTGCTTGTAGTCTCTCATGATCCTTTGAATTTTTGAAGTGTCATTTGTTACTTCTCCTTTTTCATTTCTATTTCTGTTCATTTGAGGCTTCTCCCTTTTTTTCTTGATGAGTCTGCCTAGTGGTTTATCAATTGTGTTAATATTCTCAAAGAACCAGCTTTAAGTTTTATTGATCTTTACTATCTTTTCCTTCATTTCTTTTCATTTATTTCTTTTTTTTTTTTAACATCTTTATTGGAGTATAATTGTTTTACAATAGTGTGTTAGTTTTTCCTTTACAACAAACTGAATCAGTTATACATATACATATGTTCCCATATCTCTTCCCTCTTGCATCACCCTCTCTCCCACCCTCCCTACCCCACCCCTCTAGGTGGTCACAAAGCACAGAGGTGATCTCCCTGTGCTATGCGGCAGCTTCCCACTAGCTATCTAATTTACATTTGATAGTGTGTATATGTCCCTGCCACTCTCTCACTTTGTCTCAGCCCACCCTTCCCCCTCCCCATATCCTCAAGTCCATGCTCGAATAAGTCTGTGTTTTATTCCCGTCCTACCACTAATCTCTTCATGACATTTTTTTCCCTTAGAGTCCATATATATGTGTTAGCATACGGTATTTGTTTTTCTCCTTCTGACTTACTTCACTCTGTATGACAGACTCCAGGTCCATCCACCTCATTATAAATAACTCAGTTTCATTCCTTTTTATGGCTGAGTAATATTCCATTGTATATATGTGCCACATCTTCTTTATCCATTCATCTGTTGATGGACACTTAGGTTGCTTCCATGTCCTGGCTATTGTAAATAGAGCTGCAATGAACATTTTGGTACATGAGTCTTTCTGAATTATGGTTTTCTCAGGGTATATGCCCAGTAGTGGGATTGCTGGGTCGTATGGTAGTTCTATTTGTAGTTTTTTAAGGAACCTCCATACTGTTCTCCATAGCGGCTGTATCAATTTACATTCCCACCAGCAGTGCAAGAGGGTTCCCTTTTCTCCACACCCTCTCCAGCATTTATTGTTTCTAGAGTTTTTGATGATGGCCAATCTGACCGGTGTGAGATGATATCTCATTGTAGTTTTGATTTGCATTTCTCTAATGATTAATGAGGTTGAGCATTCTTTCATGTGTTTGTTGGCAATCTGTATATCTTCTTTGGAGAAATGTCTATTTAGTTCTTCTGCCCATTTTTGGATTGGGTTGCTTGTTTTTTTGTTATTGAGCTGCATGAGTTGCTTGTAAATTTTGGAAATTAATCCTTTGTCAGTTGCTTCATTTGCAAATATTTTCTCCCATTCTGAGGGTTGTCTTTTGGTCTTGTTTATGGTATCCTTTGCTGTGCAAAAGCTTTTAAGTTTTATTAGGTCCCATTTGTTTATTTTTGTTTTGATTTCCATTTCTCTAGGAGATGGGTCAAAAAGGATCTTGCTGTGATTTATGTCGTATAGTGTTCTGCCTATGTTTTCCTCTAAGAGTTTGATAGTGTCTGGCCTTACATTTAGGTCTTTAACCTATTTTGAGTTTATTTTTGTGTGTGGTGTTAGGGAGTGTTCTAATTTCATACTTTTACATGTAGCTGTCCAGTTTTCCCAGCACCACTTATTGAAGAGGCTGTCTTTTCTCCACTGTATATCCTTCCCTCCTTTATCAAAGATAAGGTGACCATATGTGTGTGGGTTTATCTCTGGGCTCTCTATCCTGTTCCATTGATCTTCATTTATTTCTGATCTGATCTTTATGATGTCTTTCCTTCTGCTAACTTTGGGGTGTTTTTGTTCTTCTTTCTCTAATTGCTTTAGCTGCAAGGTTAGATTGTTTATTTGAGATTTTTCTTGTTTATTGAAGTAGGATTGTATTGCTATAAACTTCCCTCATAGAACTGCTTTTGCTGCATCCCATAGGTTTTGGGTCATCGTGTTTTCATTGTCATTTGTTTCTAGGTATTTTTTGGTTTCCTCTTTGCCTTCTTCAGTGATCTCTTGGTTATTTAGTTGTATATTGTTTAGCCTCCATGTGTTTGTGCTTTTTACAATTATTTTCCTGTAATTGATATCTAGTCTCATAGTGTTGTGGTCAGAAAAGATATTTGATATGATGTCAATTTTCTTGAATTTACCAAGGCTTGTTTTGTGACACAAGGTATGATATATCCTGGAGAATGTTCCATGAACACTTGAGAAGAAAGTGTATCCTATTGTTTTTCAATGGAATGTCCTATAAATATCAGTTAAGTCCATCTTGTTTAATGTGTTATTTAAAGCTTGTGTTTCCTTATTTATTTTCACCTTGGATGATCTGTCCATTGATTAAAGTAGGGTGTTAAAGTCCCCTACTATGATTGTGTTACTGTCGATTTCCCCTTTTATGGCTGTTAACATTTGCCTTATGTATTGAGGTGATCCTTTGTTGGTTGTGTAAATATTTACAATTGTTATATCTTCTTCTTGAATTGATCTCTTGATCATTATATAGTGTCCTCCTTTGTCTCTTGTAATAGTCTTTATTTTAAAGTCTATTTTATCTGATCTGAGAATTGCTAATCCATCTTTCTTTTGATTTTCATTTGCAAGGAATATGTTTTTCCATCCCCTTACTTTCAGTCTGTATGTGTCCCTAGGTCTGAAGTTTGTCTCTGGTAGACAGCATAGATACAGGTCTTTTTTTTTTTTTTTTTTTTTTTTTAATTTATTTATTTTTGGCTGTGTTGGGCCTGCGCCGCTGCATGAGGGTTTTCTCTAGTTGCGGCAAGCGGGGGCCACTCCTCGTTGTGGTGCGCGGGCTTCTCATTGCGGTGACCTCTCCTGTTGAGGCTCCAGGCGTGTGGGCTCAGTAGTTGGGGTGCACGGGGCTTAATTGCTCCACGGCATGTGGGATCCTCCCGGACCAGGGCTCGAACCCACGTCCCCTGCATTGGCAGGCAAACTCCCAACCACTGTGCCACCAGGGAAGTCCGCAGGTCTTGTTTTTTTATCCATTCAGCCAGTCTATGTCTTTTGCCTGGAGCATTTAATCCATTTACATTTAAGTTAATTATCGATATGTATGTTCCTATTATCATTTTCTTAATTGTTTTAGGTTTGTTATTGTAGGTCTTTTCCTTCTCTTGTGTTTCCTGCCTAGAGAAGTTCCTTTAGCATTTGTTGTAAAGCTGGCTTAGTGGTGCTGAATTTTCTTAGCTTTTGCTTCTCTGTAAAGGTTTTACCTTTTCATCACTTTAAATATATCTTGCCACTCCCTTCTGGCTTGTAGAGTTTCTGCTGAAAGGTCAACTGTTAACCTTATGGGGATTCCAATAAGGGAATTATTTGTTGCTTTTCCCTTGCTGCTTTTAATATGTTTTCTTTTTGTTTAATTTTTGATGGTATGTTTAATATGTGTCTTGGCATGTTTCTCCTTGGATTTATCCTATATAAGACTCTGTCTTTCCTGGACTTAACTGACTATTTCCTTTCTCATGTTAAGGAAGTTTTCAAGTATAATCTCTTCAAATATTTTCTCAGTCCCTTTCTTTTTCTCTTCTTCTGGGACCATGATAATTCAAATATTGGTGCATTTAATGTTGTCCCAGAGGTCTCTGAGACTGTCCTCATCCTTTTCATTCTTCTTTCTTTATTCTGCTCTGTGGTAGTTATTTCCACTTTTTTATCTTCCAGGTCACTTATCCATTCTTCTGCCTCATTTATTCTGCTATTGATTCATTAAAGATAATTTTAAATTTCATTTATTGTGTTGTTCTTCATTGTTTGTTTGCCCTTTTGTTCTTCTAGGTCTTTGTTAGACTTTTTTTTTTTTTTTTCTCCATTCTATTTCCAAGATTTTTGATTATCTTTACTATCATTACTCTGAATTCTTTTTCAGATAGGCTGCCTATTTCCTCTTCATTTGTTTGGTCTGGTGGATTTTTACCTTGCTCCTTGATCTGCTACACATTTCTTTGTCTTCTCATTTTATTTAATTTCCTTTGTTTTTGGTCTCCTTTTCACAGGCTGCAGGTTCATAGTCCCCTTTGTTTTTGGTGTCTACCCTTAGTGGGTAAGGATGGTTCAGGCGTTTGTTTAGCCTTCCTGGTGAAGGGGACTGGTGCCTGTATTCTGGTGGGTGGGGCTGGATCTTGTCTTTCTGGTGGGCCATACCACATCCAGTGGTGTATTTTGGCGTGTCTGTGAACTTATTATGATTTTATGCCACCTCTCTGGTAATGGGTGGGGTTATGTTCCTGTCTTGCTAGTTGTTTGGCATGGTGTGTTCAGCACTGGATCTTGCTGGCTGTTGAGTGTTCCTGGGTCTTAACATTGAGATGGAGATCTCTGGTAGAGCTCTCACCTATTGATATTATGTGGGGACGGGAGGTCTCTGATTGTCCAATGTCCTGAACTCAGCTCTCCCACCTCAGAGTCTTAGGTCTGACACCCAGCCTGAGCACCAATACTCTGTCAGCCACATAGCTCAGAAGAAAAGGGAGAAAGAAAGAAAATAAATAAATAAATAAAATATTATAAAGTAAAATAAAATATATTGTTAAAGTAAAAAAAAATTAACAAAAAGTAATAAAGGAAAAAATAAGAGAGCAACCATACCAATAAACAAATCCACCAATGATATTAAGTTCTAGAAGCTATACTGAGATAAACATAAAAATCATAAAGAAGTCAGTTGCATACAGCAAACCCCAAGTCTACAGTTACTTCCAAGGTCCACTGACTCAATTTTGGGTTGATTCATGGTCTATCCAGGTATTCCAGTGATGCAGAGTACATCAAGTTGACTATGGGTATTTAATCCACTGCACCTGAGGCTGCAGGGAGAAATTTCCCTGTCTCTTCTTTGTTCTCACAGCTCCTGGGGTTCAGCTTTGGATTTGGCCCAGTCTCTGTGTGTAGGACGCCTGAGGGCATCTGTTCTTTGCTCAAACAGATGAGGTTAAAGTAGCAGTTGATTCAGGGGCTCTGGCTCACTCAGTCCAGGGTGGAGGGAGGGCTAGAGAATGCGGTGCAAGCCTGCAGCAGCAGAGTCCAGTGTGATGTTGCAACAGTGGGGGTTGTGCCATGTGTTCTCCAGGGGAAGCTATCTCTGGATCACGGGACCCTGACAGTGGCAGGATGCACAGGCTCTCTGGGGGTGGGGAGGGAGGTGTGGATAGTGATCTGTGCTTGCACACAGGATTCTTGGTGGCTGTAGCAGCAGTGTTAGCGTTTCATGCCCATCTCTGGGGTCCACATTGATAACCGTGGCTCATGCCCATTTGTGAAGGTCATTTAGGCAGTGCTCTGAATCCCCTCTCCTTGCGCACCACGAAATAATGGTCTCTTGACCCTTAGGCAGTTCCAGACTTTTTCCCAGACTCCCTCCCGCCTAGCTGTGGTGCACTAGCCCCCTTCAGGCTGTGTTCATTTAGCCAACCCCAGTCCTCTACCTGGAATCTCACCTCCGAAGCCAAACCTCAGCTCCCAGACCCCACTTGCCCCAGCGGGTGAGCAGACAAGCCTTTCAGGCTGGTGAGTGCTGGTCGGCACTGATCCTCTACATGGGAATCTCTCTGCTTTGCCTTCTGCACCACTGTTGCTGCGCTCTCCTCTGTGGCTTTGAAGCTTTCCCCCCACCCACCCGTCTCCACCAGTGAAGGGGCTTCCTAGTGTGTGGAAACTTTTCCTCCTTCACAGCTCCCTCTCAGAGGTGCAGGTCCTGTCCCTATTCTTTTGTCTCTGTTTTTCCTTTTTTCTTTTGCCCTACCCAGGTACGTGGGGTGTTTCTTGCCTTTTGGGAAGTCTGAGGTCTTCTGCCAGCATTCAGTAGGTGTTCGGTAAGAGTTGTTTCACATGTATATGTATTTTTGATGTATTTTTTGGGAGGAAGATGATCTCCACATCTTACTCCTCCACCATCTTGAAGCACCCCTAAGCATGTGTTTTAATGTATGCAGAATTCTATTGAAATCTTAGGATGATTCAGGGAGAATTCATATAAATAAGTATATAAACCTTTCTCTAATCATTTCTTACTCACACTGCATAATTAGTAGTTGATTAAGCAAAAAATGTTTATAATACATTAACACTAACCTAATTAAGATACAAAAGCATGTAATGTATCCATTTGTAAAAATGTGCATAAGATTTTCATATACAAAACTCTTATGGTTTGTGCATAATGACTTACCTGAATTAACTTTGTATTATGTAACAGTAATTAAAAATAGCTACTGAATATTAAGCCCTAGACATTCCTGATTGTCCTTTATAATTTTCACCCATCTCTCACCTAAATATCTGTCCATAAGCTATATATATTCATCTCCAACAAGACTTATATGATCAAACCACTACTCCCATCTGATGGCCATCGACATCTTCACTTGCAACACTGACCTTCTTTCTACACACATGCATCAACTATTTATGAGATTCAGGGAGAATAAAAAGAAATAGTAATGACAATATTTTTTTTCACTCTTCAACTCATTACAAAATGATTTCCACTTTAGATAATTCTCCTTCAATTCCTTAAAAGACAGTTTTAGACCAATTTATGACACGATAAAAGCAGAAGTTATAGACAGACATTAAATACCCTTCTTTACCCCTTATTGCTCATCACAAGTCATAATACGCTCATCTTCTAGAGCTAATAGTTGGCACAATATTAATGACACCCTTGGATTGTGACTTGGCATCATTGTGAACCTGGAAAGGCTCCTGGTTACAGAAAGTCTAAGGTTTTGGTTTTGGTTTCAGATCACTCATGAAGTTGATGGGCAAGCCAATACCTATTTCTCCCCTCTATTCTGGGATTAACTTTTTATAGTATTCTCTTTGACCTCTGCCTATATACGTTGTTCCCAAAATATCAAATCATAGTTGACTCCTTCTGGTCCTTTTTTCCTAAAGCTGTTAAAGCAGAATGTGAGTTTATTTTTCATTGGCTTTTTACACCTAAGTGTCACTCAATAAAGGACCTAATCATAATTGTCTCATATTTTTGAAACATTATAGATTGACACATTTAGTAATATTCAGAAATTAGGTATTTATGGCAGATGTTGACCTGTACCACCTTCATCTTGGACATTGTATATTTTCATTCAAAGCAGACAAAAGCAGACTTATTTTAATACTCATCTATTGCTACACAGGAAAGTAATTACAGTTCTGTGGGAATTACCTCATTCACAGGTTGACCCAAGTTCATTTCTTCTACTTCAACTAGGTGATCATATAATACTTTCCCATACTCCTTCTTCCAGTCAAATATATTTATCTGTCAAGATGTGAATCTGCTCACAATGAAAACAACTTGTCACATTTATATAAAGGATATTTTTTTATATAAAGGATATTTAAACATCTCATTGACATCATAAAAAATATCTTAATTCACATTAACAAAGCCAAAAGGATCTCTGATGTATTTTTTCCCATATAAGAGATCTCTCAGGCCCACAGAGATGAATTCAAGCCTTTACCAAGTAAATAATCATAGAAGCTATGGAACTGCACTTTTTCAGAGTTTCCAAGATTTCTGGATTTATAACCTAAATACAAGGTATAACCATAATAAGAACACCTCTCTCAATCCAGAAATTTTGTTGAAAAGATAGATTTTCTACGCAAATGCCCTGATGGAGTAGAAGGGCAAGGAAGGTGACAGATCTATCACTCTATTTTAAAGCAAATCTAAATGGTCATATTTTCCCTGTTATACTTTTATTTCCTATTATATATATTTTCTTAGGTCAATTAAACTTTGCTTATGGGGGAATGGGTGCAATTCCAAAAAAAAGGTGAGTCTAATTAATCTTAATGCTATACACTCAATATTGAAAAATTCTGGAATAAGGTCTTGGTGTAAAAGTGTCTCACTTTATGTTTTTCAAGAAGACTGTGTTTGCCCAATATATACCAATGGATCTGGAGAACATTCTAGCTCCCAGTCCCCATCCATTCCCTGTCCAGTAGAAACACACTTGGATAGATCATGGAAACCCCATAAATATATTGCTATATTAGATATTAGAAATTATTGATATCACAGAAGTATTTCTATATTGTGAGACACAGAATAATTGTAATCATTTTGAAATAATATAACATTCCCTCAATGTGGATCTGAAACTACATCTCAATCCTACTTTGTGTTTGAATGATCTCTAAATACTCCTTTTTACTTAATATAATAGCAATCAGTTGAAGCTCATGTCTGAGATGGACATTTTTGAATTACATTAAATGCTTTAGGACTAGAGAACATGTCCATATTTGCTTAGAATTATCTAAACTATATTGGATAAAACATATTTACCTCTAAGCTAAGCCATTTTAAGGCTAATTTCAGCGTGAAGGTCCCTTTAAAAATGGAATCTATAACAGAAACTCAGAGAAGGGCCGAAGAATATCTGTGCTAATGGTTACCTGTATACTTAATAATACTATTTATTCAACATTTTCTCCTTTATCGATTGTTTAAATTCTACGTAGCAACCTTCAGCAAAAACATTTAAACAACAGGATCATAAGCTGGTAAGAATGGCATACTGAAGAATGTAACTTCTTTTTTCTTGCATTTTGACTTTTGGCATGCCTATCTACACAACCATTCTTCAAATTAATTTGGAGAACTGAGAAGTTTCAAGGAGAAGGATGGAAATGTGGAGAACTTTATTGAGACATTTGTACTAAAAATAGAAAGGAAAAAAAATAGTATCATTTATCTAAAGACATATCATCTAGAGCTGTGATCTTGTCAGTTCTTAGTAGCTGAGTAGGGTCAGTTCCTCTTAGCACTTGAATGTGAGATCTCAGGAAATAATATAAAGGATTGAAAGAAATGGTGTTTGTGATTTTTAAAAAATAAGTTATAACTTTATTCTTCTTTCAGATTTCATCCAGGACTCATAATAGAGTTAAGGAAACTATTGGTCATGTTAACTTAAAAATAAAAAGTTAACAAAAGCAATATTTTATTAGAAATTCCTGGGTATTTTTAAAAATTCATTTGTGTTTTCATTGTCATTTATAAACTGACATGTCATTATTGTCTTTGTCACATTAGACACATTTTCATTACAAAGTTTCATATTCTATATGCAAAATAGGTTTAGGATAAATTGTTCCAAACTCCTGTCCCCATATCTAGGTTCCTTTTCCTGTGCACCCATCAAATTCTGTGTTTCTGAAATTGACCTTATCCTAGCTTTATTCTCACACCTAATGAGATTTATTTGCTTGTATCTCTAGCAGAAATAAAATTTCTATAGGGCTAATTCCCGACTTCTTAATACTTAATTGAAGGCTTGGCCTACAGTAGGTAGTTAATAAATATGTGTTGAATATATGAATTAATAAATGAATAATACCAAGATACATAATGCTGGAAGAAACTGAAAAAGGAAGGGCTCTAAATTGGGAATTCCTGAACCTAACAACTGTTCTTCAAAACCCATGACAAAATTTTAAAATTATGTGCTATTCTTAAGTGTATTTATGTCTTTATTCCATACTGTTTTGTGAGTTTATTTCTATCTTAGATTGAAAAATATCCTAATGGAAGCAAATGTTTTCAGACATAAAATTTTAAGTATATGGAAAAGATAGCAAACTCGATGTGATTTTAGAAATGCTAAAATATTTCTTCGATTAATGTAATTGTAATAGGGAAGAACAAATCTGACTCCGTATTGGATCTGTTTCTTTTGTTAACCTTTATATTCTATTGCTTTTGCTACAAATTAATCACTAAAGTGATGTTGCTTATGGCTTAAAGTATACATAATGACCCATCTCTGGGAACCCTGCCTCCCATGCCTAAACATTAAGCTAAAATACCTTTGTTTAGCTCACAAGAAACATCCTGACCAGGCCCATCTATGAATGGCTGCAGGAGAGATGAAATTAATATATCCCCACCAGAGTCTGGCTGGAATCAGGAAATATTTGCAACAACATATCATCTTTTTTACTTGACATCCTAACCTTTACCTCTTTTTTCTATCAAAGAAACCAGCATCCAAAGCCAGGCAAGATAGTTCTTGGAACACAAGTCCACCATCTTCTCCATCTGCTGGCTTTACAAATAAAATAGCTATCCCTTGCCCCAACAACTCGTCTCTCAATTTATTGGCCTGTAGTACAGCGAGCAGTATGAGCTTAGACTTGGTAGCATAATTATTCCAGAAGTTAGAGAATTATATTTGTGATTTATGATTTTAAGATTAAAAACCTTAAGATACAGTAGAAGAGTCTTTTACCTTATCTCTAATGTCCTTCCATTTATGCCATTGAAGTAAAGAATGATTAGTGAAGTAGAATAGAGCTGGATTCCAATTTTTTATCCACTTATTTACCATCTTGTGGTACTAAACTGGTATCCTAATTGTTTTCTTTTATATCTGTTAAAAACCTGTGCCTCTCATAAAGTAGAACTCCAATAAATTATTGCAATTCAACATTATTTTCACAGTTATTTCTTAAAACCCTTTTTACATATAAAGCATTTCACCTTAGCTCTGCAAAACTCTGGTGTCCATTTTCTACTTTTTCAAAAGAGAGATCAAAATACTGGTTTAAGCAGAAAAAAATTTTCTTGGGATTGCTTATAATTTCAATGCTCCAGATCATTAATCAAAGCCATATTGTTTGGTGACTATTTCACTTTAACAGTAATTAACCAAGAGTCTCATGTAATAGAAATTGAAATGACACCCCCCTCCCCCTCCTCAGAAAAGAAATGTAAAAGCCATGAGACTTGGAATACAAGGGAATAGCAGCAAGCTGTGATCCTTTTCTCTATTCATACATCTGGTGCATGAGGTATGAACCTGTGAAGAGAGAGACTCTTAAAGGAAGTCATTTTGAAAGCTGTTGAAAATGTTTCCCAGTTTGGCAATAGCTCTTACCTTGGCCTCAGACTCAGAAGCTTGTCCCAAAACAAGTGATATTAAACTCATTCATACTCTAACAATTTTGAGCTTCAGTCATTAGATTTCAGAAAACATGCAAAATACTTTCCAAAAATGAATTATACAGCAGAATAATACTGATATTGAAATATTAATAAAGGTCCTAAGAGACTGTTCATTTATTTTTGCTCCAAATATAGTAAATTTCTTCTCACATACTATACATTGTTTAAATTTGTGTAACATAAATAGTACATAAATAAATAAATTTAGTACAATGGTAATATAAATAAAATTCTAATATTGAACAAAATATGTATATAACAAAGTGAAACATCTAAGCTCTTCACAGAGTAGGTAATATTCTTCATTTGATTTGAAGAAATAAACTCTTAGAAATAAGATGCAATGTCTTGACAGGCACAATTTACAAGGATAAGTCTCATTAGTCTCAACGGGTTCTAAATAAGGATTCCAAAATTCATTAGATTATCCAGTGTTAGCCATAGTGTATCTAAGATTTCTTGGTATATGAACCAATCTGAAAGAGTCTTAGATATTATCAGTCTAGTGAAATTCTTGCTTCTCTTTTACTCTCCAAGAGTTAAAAATAAGAGCAAACTGTGTCCGTGTTCTATTCAGTCTTAATATAATCAAATGGGTTTGTTGATTTTAGCATAAGTTTATTCTCACATGAGATCCTACGGAATAAAATCAGAAATAAATTGGCACTGGAGTTACAATTCTATTCCCAGGTTTTAAAGATGTTCACAGGGAATAGTATTTCAATAGATGTCAGGAAATAGAGGGAATGCAAGTTCGCATTTTTTTTTTTCTTAAAATAAATTTTACGAATAGACATAAGTAGGTGTGTGGACACAAAAAGGTTTTTTTTCTTAAGTAAATACCAAATCAAGAAAATGAGTATCCAGTTCTGTGTTGAACTCCAATCTTCTGTATTTTCTTCATTTTACTTTTGCTTTTTTGACTTCACTCAGCCCAGAAGGAGACACAGTTCTAGTTATCAATACATAAAACCATAATGGGATAATAATAGTGACAATAGTATCAATAAATTAGTAAATAAATTTATTGAGCAATTATAACATTCAGTGAGATGTTTAACATAAATTTTCATTTAATGGATTAATTTTGTGGAATAGTTTTCATTTAATCCACACACAAAAAAACACTTCAAGGGAGTTACTTTTATAATCTGAATTTTACAAAAGAAGAACCTAAAGCAGAGAGTGGCCACATGGCACATCAAACTTAAAACAGCTACTACTGCAAAACTAATGTTTAAAAAATCCCTTATTTATTACATTACATTAACCCTTTATCTCACTTTTACTATAATTTATCAAGTCAAGGACCAAATCATATTTACGTTTAACATTCCCAGTACCAAATGCTGTGTAAAGTTCACAGTTGATAATACTCTATTGATGGGAGTGTGAAACATATTTTTTACTCAACAGTTATTCATTATCAACTATGTGCTTTACAATGACCTCCTTGAATAGTTTCAGTGATCAGTTGTGATGTAGTTTCAGTCCTTCAGTAGTAATCTGTTCTGCTGCTAATTATTTTGTCTCATTCCTGGCCTTTTGCCTACAAGGTGGTTGGCATTGCTTCCTTTATCCTGTTTCTCTTTGGCTAATTAGCTTTGTCAACCAGCACAACGTTTTTTTCTTTGGTTTGATCATGAAATTCCTAATTCTTAGCTGAGGAAAGACTCTAGATCTCATAGTGGAGCAGAAGAAAATGAAGTATTTTGAAGCACAATGAGGGCCGGAGAAGTTCAGGGGGCTAATTTTGCCATTTTTTTCAAATTTCCTGGATTATTCTTTAATCAGATTATGACTATGAAGAGCAATTTCTCAGAATCAGCAATTTAGTTTTTGCTGATTGGTAATGTGACAAATATGTTCCAAGTTTATTGAGAAAAGAATAAAACTCAGAGTCAAGAGGATGTAAAGGGCATTCATTACAGGGAAGCTGAAAAATCACCTTCATATGACTTTCTCTACCTATTTCTGCTTTTCCTTCTTATTAATCCCTCTCTCTTCCTAAACTGTCTCTCTCATCTTCCTCCTTCTTTTTCTGCTTTCCATCTTTATCTGCTTATCTACAACCACACACATACATATCTACAAATCTACATACAGATACAAAGATTGATTGATAGATGATAAATGGATAGATTGATAGGTATATAGAAAAAAATGTGTAAATATGTAAATCAGAGTATTCTGGGGTGTTTCATTATTTCCGTAGAAGACTAAAAGATCAGAATAATTCACTAGATGACAAATAATCACATAGCCTAAAACTAGGTGCTTGAATGAATATCTACAAAGAATGGACTAAAGCTTTTGCTAACAATATTCTTTACCTTCATGCAGGTTACTCAAGTAAAGTTGAAATATTCACTGGAAGGTTGAGAAGCTGATAGCAAAAATGTCCTTGTAGAGATCAAAGTGCGTTGTGACCCCTTTGTAGAGTCTGAGGAAGCAAGAAGAAGTATTTGGAATATGCCAGGAGAAAGTTTCAATCAGATAGACTGACTAGCTTAGCCTGAGACAAAAGAGCAAAGAGAGACAAAATTGCATTAACAGAAAGCTGCACTTACAGGTTCTGCCAGGATAAGGAAAGTGCATGTGACAGAATTTACTGTGGGTTACTTTGGGAAGAAAAAAATTCCCATTGAAGATGTTATAGACTCATGATGCTTCGTCACTTCACCAGAAAGTGACTTGAGGTGGAGAATTCAGTGTGGAGCTGATAGGTTGTAAGGTGCCAGGTGGGGTGGTAAACCCAGTGCCAAAGGAGCTGCAGGCAAGAGATCTCCAACTGTGTGTGCATGTGCGCACACACACGTGGAATAACAGGAGCTTCCCTTGAAAGGAAGGTTCATTAAAAATTTGATATCAGCCACACCCAGATTACAACTGTAGCAGTCAGTCAAAAACATGTTTCCCTTTTCTTGTTCCTCTTCCCACTCTCTTTTCAGGAGTTGTGTTAAACAGCAAAGTGAGGGAAAGAGGAGATGAATTGAGAAATAGAGAAGGGGAAGAGCCAACTTTGCTTTCTTCCTAACTGTGGGGTTCTTGGGCTGAGGTTGGCACAGGGATAAGTTATACAGATGAGACTGTTGTTTCCCTTTTCTTGTTCCTCTTCCCACTCCCTTTTCAGGATTTGTGTTAAACAGCAAAGTGAGAGAAAGAGGAGATGAATTGAGAAATAGAGAAGGGGAAGAGCCAACTTTGCTTTCTTCCTAACTGTAGGGTTCTTGGGCTGAGGTTGGCACAGGGATAAGTTATACAGATGAGACTGTTACATTTTAATATTTCTGGACTGAAATTTGTACCTAGCAAAGGTAACATTCACCTATTATCTAGGGGTAATCAGAAAAGTTATGAGACATGCCAGGGATTGGAGATGTAGGAGTGGAGTTGAGTGGGATTGGAGGAAGGAAAAAGTTGATCAGCAAGGAAAATGAAGAAACTATATGAAAGGGTTTGAAGAATTACTTCCTGTTTGACTCCTACAAAACACAGCTTGTTCAATTAAATGCATAATCATGATTATTATGTGCCATTCACTGGGCCAAGTGCTTTATATTCATTATCTTCTTTGAATTCACTTAAATTCAAGTGTAAATGGCAAATATTGCCTTGCTTGATAATTAAATGAGCACTGTGGAAGAAAAGCAACTAGGACACCACGAACACAGCCTTCACTGACGAATGCTGGGGATGAAAAGGCTCTGGAAGAGAGTTCAGGCTTGAGGAAGGAGGGGGGAAATATGGAGCTTCAGCAGGAGGATGTCTATTGAAGCTCAGCTAGTTTCAAAAATGTGAATACAATTGTTCTTGAAGACTAGTAGCCACTGTTTGGGCAGTGTTTATTGAGAGTTGTGAAGAGAAGCAGAGGGTAAATTATGTGCCAGAGAAATTGTCAAGAAACTGATGCAGAACACAAGATCTTGTGAAAGTGAAGTTTTCAGAGGAAAATCTCAAGCCCTTCAGTGTCTCTCACAGGGCTTTCACATCAGCAAAACTTTAGCATTTATAACCCCATCATGGAAAAAAATATGCTTTGGGCAACTGATTTTAACTTTTAGATATATGGGCAGTAGAGAGAGACTTTTTTTAAAAGACAAATGTATTATTTCTTGGTATATTTTTCAAGCCAAGTTAGTTTTATTTGGAAAACAAAGACTCCAAAGATTCAAAAATTCTTGGGAAAAAAAGTTCTGAAAGGTTGAGTGTGCTGATTTTGCATAGTTTACCCCAAAATCAAACTCAGGAATTCTCTTACCTATGAGTTATGATTTGGAGAATATGTTAGAAGTGTTAAAAACATATTCTGTGAAGAGGTTCAGAACAAGCTTCCCCAAAATGTGTCACTTTTGTATGTGGATTATTTGGGCTGAAAATGATCAAGGACCAAAAGACTTAGGAAGACCCTTTTACCACCCCCTCAACTACCTAAAATAATTTAGATAGGGGTCCTGACTCAGACAGAGAAAGCTATTACCAGAGGTAACTATTTTTCTGAATGAACGATCTGTATAGCAGGACAAACATCTAATTACCAATCCTGTGAATTACCCTCCTTCCCTTTGAAGTCCCAGGCCCTATTCCAATCCTTAGCTCAGAATAGCATATAAACCTCAACTACCTGACTTACTTTGAGTCGGTCTTATATCTTTAGGTATCCTGTTTGTATGAAATTAAAATTTTTCTCCTGTTTATCTGTATTATATCAATTTAATTATTAGATCAGCCAAAGAAACTAGAAGCATAGAGAAAATTTCTTTCCTCCCCAACACTCGTCATTATGATCTCTACTTTTTAATCAACCACGTTCCTTAAGCCATCCTTTAAAAAAAAAAAAAAAAGCACATTTTTGATGGCAATTTTTAAAAACTGGCCATAACCAAATTGGCCATATCCATTTAAGCAAACACAAGAAAAAAAAAAAAAAAAAAGGGAACAAGTATGCAAGACTCTCCTACCTATTTGCAAACATTTAAAATATGAATTTCCCCTAAAATATATATAAAAACAATTTGGGAGCTTTCTAACTATTTACAGTTAGAATAATTTTATATACATAGTAAGGACAAGTATTCTGAAAATATTTTATCTATTTTTATGCTTCATATAAAAAAGTATTTTTCAAAAAATTGTTAGATATTTTATTGTTCTCTAGTTGTACACATCTTCTGACAATACCTTACACTTGATCTAAAAAAAGGATAGTAGTTACAAGGTGAAGGCTCAAAGAACCAGCTCTCATTAAATATAAGAAAATATTGATTTTGTGATCCACCATTATTTTAGGTAATGTTAAGAAAAAAAAATACTGACAATTAAAACAGAACATGTTGCTAAAATACTGATAAAACAGAACCCAATGTTTTCTTATCATTTAGATTTTTTATTTTCTTTTTTTAGACTCATTTTGATATATGTTTTTATCATATATCAAACTTGAGCACATGTGAAATGAAACTATAAGTGAAATAAAATGGTTAAAGCATTCCAAAAATATCTTCTTATACAGAGTTTGGTATTACCAATGTTAGACCTGAACGGTCTCCGAGGGATCCCAGCTCGCCCAAGAACCGCCAAGAGTCGAGGGTCGCTGCAACACGCAAGAGGTTTATTAGGAGCCGGTGCACCGGGGTTCCTTGGTCCTCACGCAGGAGGCCGAAGAAGAATACCCCCCCCCCCCAAGCGGAATCACATACATTTTATAGCTTTCATTTTTCATTATGCAAAGTGTGGATATATCAAGGGTTTTTTTCTCATTGGTTTGTTTGTTCCGGACCAGAGTGGGGACTTGGCTCTAGTTCCTTGATTGGTTGGCTGTCGGATGCCTACTTTACATTTACCGGAGTGGGGTCTTGGCTCTAGTTCCTTGATTGGTTAGCTGTCGGATGCCTACTTTACATTTTCGTGTTTTTGTGGTGGGGGGTTGAGTCACATGAGTTATGGTTGGCTGGGGCGACCTTTAAACTCTTTGGCTTAATCATTCTTATCACCCGCCATACTTGTTGGCTCGAGGTCTTATCCCCCGCCATACTTGTTTGCTCGCGGTTAGGGCATGTCTCAGACATGTCCTGTTTTCCAGGCCTTTGTTGTTTGCTCGGAATGGTTTCTGCCCAGGGGGGACATTCCAGTATCTTATTGCCAGCCGAAAAAGCTCAAAGCTCAAAAGTATCCATAGGGAAGTAGGGGTGTAAGTATAGTTAAGGCCCTACACCAAATCACATTGTCTCAGAGTGGTCAATGTCAGTTTTTCCATGTAGCATCATTCTCTGTGCCATCAAAGCAACTACACAGTAGCATTTCTTAAATAAGTCTTCTACCATTTTCTTCAGGATGTTCTTCCAAACTGATAAAACCCATACTGCAAGTTTCAATTTGCAGGTACCTGCTTTGTCAATAACAGTGCAACAACTGCTGCCTGGATTGTTGTGATTGTAAAAGGTCCTGGATTTCATAATGTTTCAGGTGAAGAATGTACACCTTGGAATTCACAAAATATTGCAGGAAAGCTTAATAGTGTCTTTCAAATGTACTCTTAGAAAAAAGGAATACCTTACATTTCCTCATACTTGATTTAGGATGTAAAATTATGGGAACAAAGTCACATTTGCATTTGAAAGATTTTCATTTAATTCCTCAGTTGTAAAGCAAGGAAAAGGTATTGAAACCTTATTCATTCTGTGCTTTCTTACACTGTGGTTCTCTATTTTTTACATTCTTCTTCTTTTATTTTTTGTCACTTTTGTTTCCTGTATTCTTTTTTTTTACCTTTGACTATCCTAAGAATCTGAGAGCCTTTAAGACCCTCAGTTAACTCTGAGACCATAAAAAATAGTTCCTAATACAAACTAATTAAAATAATTATTAAACATGAAAAGTCACCCTCACCATTAACTTTTGACTTTAACCCAGTCTTTTTCTTCCTCAGCTTCTAAAAAGCATTCAAAATTTCTTTGTTCTGCTGCTCACCTGCCAATCTCTTAGGAAGTTAAACCTTGCTTGTTAATTTCTTTGGGCTAAAGAATTCGGAATTCTTTGGTGGTCAATGCTTAGTTTGGGAAAGGACACATAAGAATAATAGGCACATGAACTAGGCAGACTTTAGAAAGACAGAAGGCTTGAAAAAGTTATGCCACATGACATGACATCACATGCTACATATAAGTACCCTGTGTTCTGTGTATTTCCACTCTAGTTATTTATGAAATATCTGTAAGGAGTTTGAGCCATTATGAAAGTAATTTTGGTTATTTTTAATGTTGTTTTGATGAATACACCATAATGAGAAATTGGCCAAGTAGGTTACAAGTTTATTAGTGGTACCAAGAGTCCCAAATGCAAATGCATCCAGAGAGCAACACATAAGGAAAGCAGACAGTGTTTCCCTTAAGAGAAACATGAGAAGTGTGGCAAACTGGAAAGGACACATTCCAATTAAAACTATTCAAATTCAAACATTTTCTTAACACTTTGGACAAACACAACTTCAGCCTCAACAAAAGCCATTGCAGCCTCATTTAAGTTGAGGCTATGCAGTGTAAAACGTAGACATTACACAAATGACTTTAAAAAAAGCTACTCTTGATCACACTTGCTGTGGGATCAAATTAAAGAAAAAAAGGAAGAGTTGGGATTTGAAGCTGTGGGTGAAGGCCTAAAGTTAAAGCCTAATATTATGCACTACTTTGGTATCTGGTGAAACCAGGAGCGCCTTGAATGGCTTAACCACAAGTTCCCCTTCTGACTCTGTTGCCAATGATAAGGTCCCTAGCCAAACAATTCTCCTTACCAAGGAGACCAGGTACAGTTCTGGCATATCCCTGAGGACCAGGTTTCAGTTCCTAGCTAGGCTGTGGAATTGTTCCTGAAAGCTAATCACATCCTGCCTAGAACAAGAGGTCAGGCATCCTCTTGATACTATAAACTGTGCCTCCCACAGCCCTGGTTGTTCTGTTTCTGGGTGCAACCTTCATGGGGCCCTTTATGGCTTGCAGTGTCCTCCTTCCCTGCTCTGTAATTAGATGTGGCAAACAAACTGTTGTCTATCTCATCTGTCCAGTGTCATGAGTCCTGCATTCAGCCATCCCCACAACCCTGGGGGGAGGGACGATCCCTCCCTCATAAACGGGGTGCAGAGGAATCATTAAAGCAGAGGTAGTGGCCTCATGCAGAATAAATGTTCAAAAACTTTGTTGAATTATTTTTGATTAAGGACAAATATAAGAGTTAATACACAAAAGTCCATTTGTGGCCATTTGCTACTTGTTTGCAAATAATTTAGATGCTTCCAAATACTGAAAATTAAATAACCAAACTTCACAAAACCAGTAAATCTCTATTCCATGAAGGAGAAGATGTTTTCTAACATTTAGAGTGTCAAAATAAGTACTGAATTATTTCTGAAGGGCTGTTGTGCAAGCATTCTTTCTTTGGGGTTTCTGAAAAGTTTGGTCTTTAACCCCAAAAGCCTAAAACTGCCTCAGGACAAAAATGCCTTTAGTGTTCCCTCCTTTCATTATCCTGCCTCTAAGCTGTGTTAAAAGGAAAAGAGAGCCTCTCAGTTTACTATAGCTTTAGAAAGTTTGCCTGTCTTATCATGCAAAGAAAAGCAATGGGGATTTGTTTACGTGTTGCTTCACAAGTTTTAACTTATTACCCTTGAAAAAAAAAGTTTGATAAATCACCATGCATATATCATAGAGTTATGTGAGCATTAAAGGCTTAATCTTTGCATTTGGGAAGCTTATATGTCTAATGTAAAGTAGCTACTTAATAAATATCTGCCAGCTGAATATATGTGCTATAGTGGCCAATGCACTCCTGTGATAGAGTGCTAGGAAATGTGTCAGTTAAGTAAACCATGACATTATTATTATGCAATTTTACTTACATTTTAAAATTATCTCTTTGGAATAATTTGTAACATTTGTCATTATAATCAATACATTTCATAATTGTTATTTAATTAAGTCTTTGTTTTCCTTTCTTCTTTACTGATTTTTATTAGATTATGACAGTCATGAATGCTAAAGCTAGTAAATTGTGCTGCTGTCTGTTCATAGTACATCACCACAGATAACAATTGGGAATGTACTTTATTCAATTTATTTTTTATTTTTTAATATCTTTCTTGGAATATAATTGCTTTACAATGGTGTGTTAGTTTCTGCTTTACAACAAAGTGAATCAGTTATGGGAATGTACTTTAAATGGTCTTCTCACAATTAATGGCAGTTTGAGTTGATCAACACATACTATCACTTTGTGCCTTTGTCACCAATAGCTTCTTTTTTTTTTTTGGCTTCTGTCTTGGAGTTAAGACCAGAGAAATATAAAATTACCTACTGCATATACACATTCACGGGGTTAGATTAGCTAGTAAAAAGTATGCTAATTCAATTCAAATGTAACAATAGTAAAATTTATTGAAAAGTTACTATGTGTCAGGCACTGTGCTAATAGGACTTATAGCTCTGTTTAATTTTTCTAATAGTCCTACAAGCAACTTATATCAAGTCCATTATACAGGAAATGAAACTGAAGGTAAGTGAAATAATTTTTCCTTATATGGTACATAATGACTAAAATGATTAATTTAATGTGTGAATTTCGCTAGACCACAGTACCTGGCTAGTTGGTAAAACACTATTCTAGAAGTTTCTGTGAAGCTGTCTTTTGGATGGGATTAGTGTGTAAATCAGTAGACTGTTAGTAAAGCAGATTGTTCTCTATAATGTGGGTAAGCCTCATTCAATCAGTTAAAGGCCTTTCGAAAAAGATTGACATCCCTGGAGGAAGAAGGAAGTCTGCCCTAAACTCCCTCCAGCTTTGAACTGCTACTCTTCCCCGACTTCCATTCTGCCAGCCTACTCTGCAGATTTTGAACTTGCCAGGTTCCACAACTGCATGAGCCAATTTCTTAAATCTCTGGATAGACAGGGAGAGAGAGAAAACCCTGATTCATACAGTGGCGGAGTGAAATTTAAAACAAGGATTTTCTGATTGTAAATTTTGAGATTTTTATAATTCTGGGCATAATGCATACTCAAATTATGCTGTTTTATTTTATCCTTTAATATGTGTTTATCCTTCTGTAATGTGTGTGTGTGTGTGTGTCTGCTTGACATCACTCTGGTCTACCACCCATCCACCATGTCCAGTCAGTTTGGCTCTGGTCATATCCCTACTATCCCCTGGGTTAGGGGAAAGCACATACTTCACATTTGGCCAATTAGAACAGTACTTTGTTTAGACCACAATGATTGGTTTAATGAAAGGCTCAAAGTGAGGCCAGTTAAAGCCTTCCTGGATCTCTCAGGAAAGAGGATTTCCTTCTAAAATTCTTTTTATTAAGGACAATGTAGATGCTCATATAGGACCCAAGCTGCCAGAAGATAAAATAAGCAAAGAAGAAAACAGAGGAGAACGACAATATTAATGAATCACTGGAGTTTTTAGGACCAACCTCATTTAACCACATTTAGTTTTTTGATATTATATATTCTGATAGTGGAAAACAATTTATCATTTAGTTTAAATTAGAGTTATGTTTATGTCACTTGAAACTAAAAGAACTTAAATTAAAACTTAATTATAAGAACTTAATTAAAAGAATAAATACTTTGTAATATAGTTGAACATTTTTCTTTGTTTTTGGTTTTTTGATTCAGAAAGTTTTGTGACACTCAGTATACTGATAAACATCACCATGGGAGAAATTATAGCACAGGCAACTATTAGGTGAAAATATCCATTTACTTATCCATCACAGTAATAGATTTAATTTATCTTCACAGAGGTGAATCTTCTATAATACTTACAGACACATATAACATTCCATTTTCATAGAATCTTTTGGTTTTCCAAATGTTATTCCATTGGTTATCTCATTCAGATATTCATCAAGCCCAATGACATGGCTTGAATCAGTATGATGATCACAATGTATTGATGATGAATTTATTGCTAAGATGTTTGAATGACTTAATATTTCACAATTAGTTAATGGCAAATAAAGACTACATAAATCCAATGTATACAAAAAATGCAGAGGTTGTCACATAGTAACCAAACCACAAATACTAAATAAGTAGTTGCCATACATATATGAATTTAATGTATATATACAGATATGTGTATATATAAAATGCATATGTATATTCATATACGCATATATAGCTGTTATATCACATATTTAAGCACTTTGTACTGAAAAGTGCTTATCTTTTCTAATTCAAACACTTATTAATGATTTAATATTTTTGATCAAGGAAGGAAATGTGCAGAAGACCACAAATAGGTTGGATCTATTGTAGGAGACTATCAGGAGATAACCTGAGAGCAAAATAGATTTAGATGGGTAAAGTTTTTGTTTAATCCAATGGTATAGAGAGACAAAGAGAGGAAATTAACAATTCAAAATTGTTAAAAGTTTTCCTACTCTTAATATGTACAGAGATCTGAATTAAAAACCTGTGGAAAAGGAGGATTCGTATTAGAACAATTGTTAAATAAATCCTAATACATGCAGCAGGAATAAAAATGGGATTAAATCTTTAATAAGTGAATATTGATTATAATACTGTAGAAAATCTCTCATGAGTTAGGTATATTGTTAAAAATTTTAATAGAATAACTTTTTGAAAAACATCTCTATAATAGAATGTATTTTACAACCTAGAATGTATTTTCATGCTCACTGAATGAGCATGAAAAGCCAAAATTCTTTCATTAGTCAAAAGAAAATAAGACTTCAGTGGAGAAATTTCAGATAAATAATTTCTTGGCTGATGTTTTGAATATTTGGAAGAGTCTATAAAAGATGATTCTGAGACCAATTTAAGGCATACTTTTGGTAAGTCTTCTATAAGAAATATATATAATAGAATATGATTTCATAAAAATGTGATATTTTCAATGCCTGAATACATCTAGAGGTAACACTGCATGTTCATTAAAGTTATCTCCTGCAAACTGCTTTGTCTGAATTACTGTCTCTAAAATCGAAATCTGATCAAGTCCCTATACTACTAAAAAAAAAAAAAAATCCTGTCTTTCCTTTGCTCATAGGACAACGTCTAAACCCTTTATAAGTTGCCTCCTTGCTCTATCCAGTCCTATCCTCTTAGAATATACAATCTGGTGATTTTAAGTTTTATCAGTATTTCAACAGGACCTTTATACCTGTGCAACTTTGTACATACTATTCTTCGGACTCAATGCCCTTGATCCCCTTTCTTTGTTTGCCTAACTCTAAACCTACCATCAAGATCTTGTCAGCTCAAAGTTGTTTCTGTCACTATGCTTCTTTGGCTCCCTCAGGCAGAGAGTAAATATCCTTTGCCCTCATGTGATGTTACTCATACTTTTAATTTTATATTTATCTGCCTGAGCTATAATATCTTCATATTTCTCTTTGTCTAACAAGACAGTGAGTCCATCAAGGTCTAATTCCACATGTTTTTAACTTTATATTCCTGGTATTAAGAAGTATGAATCAGACATAACAAATGTTCATTAATTATTTGTTAAATATTTAAATGAACATTTGAAGGAATAAATGAATGCATAAATTGAATATTTTTTCTAACTTCCTAATCTGTGCTTTCAGAAGTGTATCCTTTGTTTTGATAGTGTATCAGAAGAGGCCTAATTAAGAAAGAGACAAAATCTACATATAGAAGATTTAAACACTATTATCACATTTTGGAGCAAAGGAAATATGTTTAGAGAGATTATTAGAAACATTTAAACTGAGACTTCCATTTTCTTGACATTCAATCCAGTGTTGCTTTAAAGGTCTTTTGACGATCCCATTTTGTCTCTCAAGAAAAAAAGTGATAATAGAGTGAATTTTATCATAGCTTGACAATTTGGGGAATATCTTTTACTATCAAAGAAACTAGATGTTGAATGAAATGGAAGCGCAAACCTATGTGATGCTAATTTATCTACAGTTACACTAAAATTGTCCTAATAAAATATAAAAATATTGAGTTGTTAGATTTAAATACATTATAGCACAGTAAAGTATTAACCATAATAGAAAAATTGAATAAATTTAACTGTATCAAAATTAATAACTTCTATTCATCAAAACACACTGCTGAGAGAATTAAAAGGCAACCTAGAGTATGATAAGATATTTGAATGAATTTATACAAGAGACATTTACCTAGAATATGCAATAAATGCCTGCAAATCAAGTATAAAAAGAAAACAGCAATAGAAAACTGGGCAAAAGTCTTGAACAGACACTTCACAGAGAAGATAAGTAAATGGCCAAAAAAACCTATCAAAATGTCTTCAAATTTAAAGGAAATGCAATTTGTAAATCATAATATGATACTTATTTATCCACCAGAAAATAGAAGTGAAAAAGATGAAAAATGAAAATACCAGTTGTTGATGAGAAGAGGGAGTAAAGAGAGCCCTCATTCTTTGTTGGTGAGAATGTAAATTGGTACAACTTTGCTGAATAGCTGTATACCCTTATAAGACAGTGACTATACTCCTAGATATATATTCAATAGTAATATACATGTGTATTCAACCAAAAACATGGACAAAGATGTTCATTGATGCACTATTTGTAATATCATACCTCTTCAAAAATCCAAAAGCCCCATAAGCAATTAAATGAAAAAATAACTTGTAATACATTCACATAGTGACTATAGCAATTGAAATGAACAATCCAAAACTTCACACAGGAAGGATAATTCATGTTCATGTTCATATATCACTCACAAGTGTAATGTTGTGTGAAAAGCAACCAGACCAACCAACACACAAAGCACAAACTGTGTGATTCCATTTATCTAATATTAAAAAAAAAGGCAAAGTTAATTAAGCTATAATGTTAGAACTTGTAGTTATTAACTTCTGTTGAAGTTAATACCTGGAGAAAAAGTAGAGGCTTCTAGGATTAGGCAAATGTTCTGTTCCTTGAGTTATGTTGGTAAAAATTTATTTAGCTGTTGACTTAGGGTCTTTGCAGTTTTTCTATTTTTATTGTACTTCAATGTAAATTGCTAATACTTTGCTAATACTTTTATTACAGTGTTTTAAAATAAAATAGTTCATGGGCCTGCTTCATAGTTTAGAGTGTAGATCTTAATCTTTGAATACTCCTTAGAGTTTGTAGCATCGCTCCCTTATTATCTCTCCTACTAAAAATATTTTTATCATTTGGAGTTTTGTCATAAGTTATCAAATTGTACAAAAATTATGGATTCCTAAACTTTAGAAATATGATCCTATGAGAATGTGAGGGATTATTCTGAGAGGAATACTGATGATATATACCTAATTATAAGATTACTCATTTTTTAATTTGATAAATTTGACATGTTAACATTTTATAAAGTATACAGCATGGTACATTTATATTTTGTAATATGATTGCCATTTAAGCAATATTTATCACATTACATCATTATAGTACAATTTTATTGTCTATATTCTTTTTTTTTTTTTTTTTTTTTTTTGCAGTACGGGGGCCTCTCACTGTTGTGGCCTCTCCCGTTGCGGAGCACAGGCTCCGGACGCGCGGGCTCAGTGGGCATGACTCACGGGCCCAGCCGCTCTGCGGCATGTGGGATCTTCCCGGATCGGGGCACGAACCCGCGTCCCCTGCATCAGCAAGCAGACTTTCAACCACTGCGCCACCAGGGAAGCCCGTATTGTCTATATTCTTTATACTGTACATTAGATCCTTCTGGCTTTATCTTACTTGTTACAAGTTTGTACCCTTAAACATCATCAGTCTTCTCCCTCCACCTCTCATCTTCTGATAATTACCATTTTACTCTGTTTTTTTTTACAGGTTTGACTTTTTTGGATTTCACATTTAAGTGATACCACACAGCATTTTCTTTCTTTGTCTGACTTATCTCACTTAGCTCAACGTGCTCAGTATCCATCCATGTTGTTGCAAATGAGATGATATCCTCCTTCCTCATAACTGAATAATATTTCATTATGTATATTTACTACATTTTTGTATCCATTTATCCATTGATAAGCCTTTGGGTTGTTTCCATATTTTGGTCATTGTGAATAATGCTGTGATAAACATGGGTGCATATATATTTTGTCAAAATCCTGTTTTCTTTTGGGTATATACCCAGAAACAGAATTTCTGGATCATGTGGTAGATCTATTTTCAATTTTTTGAGGCACCTCCATGTTGTTTTTCATAAAGATTGGACTAACTTACATTCCCACCAATAGTGTATAAGGGTTCCCTTTTTACCACATCCTTGCCAGCACTTATTGCCTCTTGTCTTCTTGATGACAACATTCTAACAGGTGTGAGCTGATATCTCATGGTGGTTTTTATTTGCATCTTCCTGATGATTAGTGATGTTGAGCATCTTTCCATGTCCCTGTTGGCCATTTTGATGTACTTTCTGAAAAAAATGTCTATTTAGTTTATTTGTCCATTAAAAAAAATCATTGTTTTTCTTGTATTAATCCCTTATCTAATATATGGTTTGCAAAAATGTTCTTCCATCCTATAGGCTGCTGTTTTATTTTGTTAATTGTTTCTTTTTCTGTGTAAGAAGCTTTTGAATTTGATGTAGTACCATTTGTTCATTTTTGTGTTTTATTTTCTGTTTTTGGTTACATGTCCAAAAATCATTGCCAAGACCAGTATTAGTGAATGTCTTTCCTATGTTTGCTTCTAGGAGTTTTATGTTATAATGCCTTATTTTTAAGTCTCTGCTCCATTTTGAGTTGATTTCTGTGAGTGGTGTGAGATAGGTGTGCCTTTTCATTGTTCAGTAAGTGTTCCTCTAGTTTGGCCAGCCACCATTTTTTATTTTATTTTATTTTTTTTTGCTGTGTTGGATCTTCTTTTCTGTGCGAGGGCTTTCTCTAGTTGTGGCAAGAGGGGGCCACTCTTCATCGCGGTGCATGGATCTCTCACTATCGTGGCCTCTCTTGTTGCAGAGCACAGGCTCCAGACACGCAGGATCAGTAGTTGTGGCTCAAGGGCCTAGTTGCTCCGTGCCATGTGGGATTCTCCCAGACCAGGGCTCAAACCTGTGTCCCCTGCATTAGCAGGCAGATTCTCAACCACTGCACCACC
Source organism: Kogia breviceps (assembly GCF_026419965.1). Classification (NCBI taxonomy): domain Eukaryota; kingdom Metazoa; phylum Chordata; class Mammalia; order Artiodactyla; family Physeteridae; genus Kogia; species Kogia breviceps. The sequence continues at coordinate 93,297,361 of NC_081315.1, read as the reverse complement.
AGGGAAGCCCCCAGTACCAATTTTTAAGAGACTATTCTTCACCTATTGGGTGTTCTTGGTTCCCTTGTTGGATATTAGTTGAATGTGTACACCAGGATTTAATTCTAGACTCTCTTCTGCTCCTCTGGTTTATGTGTACATTTTTGTGTAAGAACAATACTTAAAAGAAAATTTTTTTTTATCACTATGGCTTTGTAGTTGAATTTGAGACCAGGAAGTGTGATGCCTCCTGCTTTGTTCCTTTTAATCAAAATGCTTTGGCTAATTGGGGTCTTTTGTGATCTAACACATATTTTAAGATAGTTTCTTATGCTTCAGTGAGGAATGTTTTTGGTATTTTGATGGGGTTTTGCTGACTCTGTAGATGGCTTTGGGTAGTATGGCTATTTTAGCAATATTTATTCTTCTGATCCATGAACATGAGCTGTCTTTCCATTTGTGTGTGTTTCTTCAATTCCTCTCTGAAGTATCTTGCAATTTTCATTGTACAGATCTTTCACATTCATGGTTAAATTTATTCCTAAGTAATTTATTTGTTTTTGTGCTGTTGTGATTAATAAAATTTTTATTTCATTTTTTTGATGCTCTAGTATTAGTGTAAAGCAATGTCACTGATTTCTGTAATTTGATTTTGTAACCTGAATATTTATTGAAGTCATTGATTAGTTCCAACAGTTTTTTGATTGACTCTGGGATTTTCTATATATGAATCATATCATCAGCAAATAGTGACAATTTCACTTCTTCCTTTCTGATTTAGATGTCTTTTATTTATTTGTTTTGCCCAATTGTTCCAGTGAGGACTTCCAGTAGTATATTGAGTAGAAGTGGTGAGAGCTGTCAATCTTATATTTTTTCTGATCTCAGTGGGAGGCTTTCTAATTTTTTTTCTCATTGAGTATAATAGTTAGCTGAGAGTTTATCACATATGGCCTTTATTATGTTAAGGTATATTCTTTCTATACCCAATAGGTAAGGGCTTTTATCATGAAAGAATGTTATATTTTGTCAATTTTTTCTGCATCTTTTGAAATAATCAACTGATATTTATTTTTCATTTTACTGATGTAATTAATTACATTTATTGATTTGCATATGTTGAACCATTCTTGCATCCCAGGAGTAAACCCCACTTGGTCATAGTGTATATTTATTTTAATGTGTTCTTGAATTTGGTTACCTAATAATTTGTTGAGAATTTTTGCATCTATATTCATCAAAGATATTGGTCTACAGTTTTCTTTTTTGTGGTATCCTTATGAGGTTTTCTTATCAAAGTAACGTTGGCTTTGTAGAATGAGTTTGGAGGTATTCCCTCTTCTTCTTTTGAAAGAGTTTTAGGAGGATTTGTGTTAATTCTTTAAATGTTTGATAGAATTTACCAGTGAAGCTATTTGGCCCTGGAGTTTTCTGTGTTGGGAGTTTTTTCTTACTGTCTTAATCTCTTGACTTATTATTGGTCTGTTCTAATTTTCTGTTTCTTATTGATTGAGTCTTTGTAGGTTATGTGTTTCTAGAAATGTATCCATTAATTATAGGTTATGTAGTTTTTTGGCATATAATATAATTGTTCATAGTAGTCTCATTATTCTCTGTATTTCTGTAGTACTTGTAATATGACCTCTTTAATTTCTAATTTTATTTATTTGAGTCTTCTCTCTCTTTTTTTAGTCTAGCTAAATATTTGTCAATTTTGTTTATGTTTATCTTTTTGAAGAACCAGCTTTTAGTTTTGTTGATATTCTCTCTTTTTTTTTTTTTTTTTTTTTTTTTTTCTGGTCTCTATTTCATTTATTTCCACTCTGATTTTTATTATTTCCTTCCTTTTTGCTAGCTTTGGGATTAATTTGTTCTTCTGTTTCTTGTTCCTTGTGGTGTACACTTAGGTTATTTATTTGAGGTCATTCTAATTTCTTAATATATGTGTTTATTGCTGTAAACTTTCCTATCAGAACTGCTTTTGCTGCATCTCTCAAAATTTGATATGTTGTATTTCTATTTTAATTTGTTTTGAGATAATTTTTGATTTGCTTTTGATTTCTTTGACACATTGGTTGTTTAGGAGTGTGTTGTTTAGCTTTCACATATTTGAAGATCCACTAACTTCCTCCTGTTATTGATTTATAATTTTATGTCCTTGTGGTCAGAGAAGACAGTTGGTATGATTTCAGTCTTCTCAATTTTGCTAAGATTAGCTTTGTGGCCTATGATACGATCTATCTTGGAGAAAGTTCCATGTGAATTTGAGAAGAATGTGTATTCTGCTGCTGTTGGATGGAATGTTCTATATATGTCTGTTAAGTCTATTTGTGTTAAAGTGTGGTTCAATTCTAATATTTCCTTGCTGATTTTTCTGTCTGGATGATTTCCCCTTTGTGGTGTATTGAAGCCCCTACTATTATTGTATTGTCTGTTTCTCCCTTAAAATCTGATAGTATTTGCTTAATATATTTGGATATTCATATGTGGGGAGTGTATATATTTATGATTGGCATATCTTCTTCATGCATTGACACCTTTATCATTATATAATGACGTTTTTTGTCTCTTGTTAACATTTTTGGCTTAAAGTCTATTTTCTCTGATATAAATATGGCTAAACCTGCTTTTTTTTGGTTACCATTTGCTTGAAGTATTATATTTCACCCCTTTACTTTGAGTCTATATTTATCTTTGGAGCTAAGTCTCTTAAAGGCAGCACATATTTAGATCTTGTTTTCTTAATTCATCCAGCCACTCTGTGCCTTTCAATTGGTGATTTCAACTATTTACATTTAGGGTGATTATTGATATATGAGAACTTACCATTGCCATTTTATCTTCAGTTTTCTGGTTGTATTTGTATCTCTATTTCTTTTCCTTTTTGTTTCTGTTTACCATTTTCAGTTAGTGGTTTTCTGTAATGCTTTTCTCAGTTTCTTTTTTTTTTTTAATATTCTATGTATTTGTGCTAGATTTTTGTTTTGTGATTAACATAAGGTTTGCAATGAAACATCTCACAGAGAAACACTGCTGGTAGCAACTTATCTTCACTTGTCTCTACAGATTCTGTCATTTTCCTCCTCCTTTTTATATTTTTATGGTCACAAGTATCCCTTTTTATGCTGTTAGTTTGTTACCAAGTTGTAGTAGCTATAGTTATTTTTACTTTTTTCCTTTAACTTTTATTTTATAAATGTGCTTAACACCCTATTCTAAAGAAGAGTTACAATTTTCTGATGCTGTCTACTCAAAGTTTTGTATACTTTTATCACTTTATTTCAGGTATAAGAGCTCTTTTCAACATTGCCTGTAAGGCAGATCTGGTGGTGGTGAACTCCTTTAAATAAGCTTTCTGACCCCTTCTTCTTGTCTCCTCCCAGAATGCCCATTATTCTTATGTTTCTCTGAATGGAGTGTGATAGATCTTGGAGGGTTTCTTCAATGTTAAATCTTATTTCTCTCTCCTCTTCCACCTGAATCATTTTTATATTGCTATTTTTCAGATCCCTTATTCTCTCTTCCATCTGATCTGCTCTATTTCCACTGCTTTCTAATGCACTATTCATGTCATGTACTGAGTTCTTCAACTCCAGAATTTGTTTGGTTCCTTTAGAATTTTAGTTTCTTTGGTAAAGTACTCCTTCTGTTCATTAATTTTATTTTTGATTTTACTGAACTGCCTTTCTGAGTTTTCTAATATCTTATTTCTTCCCAACAACTATTTTGAATTCTCTATCAGTTAGAACCTAAGATTCTGTGATTTTGAGTTTAGCTGTTGGAAAACTGTTATCTTCTTTGTTTCTTTTTGTTGAGTGGTACATATTACCGTGATTTTTCATAGTGTTTGGTGAGATATGTCTCTGCCAGCACATTTGAGGTAGGGAGAACCTTTCTTATTTAAGGCAAAGCTTTGTTTACTTTGATTTCAACAGATTAACAGGTTGGGGACTGGAACTGACCAAAAAGATACCCCACATCCAAAGACAAAGGAGAAGCAACAATGAGATGGTAGGACGGGTGCAATCACAATAAAATCAAATCCCATAACTGCTGGGTGGGGGACTCACAAACTGGAGAACACTTATACCACAGACATCCACCCACTGGAGTGAAGGCTCTGAGCCCCACATCAGGCTTCCTAACCTGGGGGTCTGGCAATGGGAGGAGGAATTCCTAGAGAATAAGACTTTGAAGGCTAGCAGGATTTGATTACAGGACATCAGCAGGACTAGGGGAAAAAGAGACTCCACTCTTGGAGGGCACACACAAAGTAGTTTGTGCATCAGGACCCAGGGGAATGAGCAGTGACCTCCAAATTGAACCAGACCTACCTGCTAGTGTTGGAGGGTCTCCTGCAGAGGCAGTGGGTGGCTGTGGCTTACCGTCGGGACAAGGACACTGGCAGCAGAAGTTCTGGGAAGTATTCCTTGGTGTGAGCACTCTCAGAGTCCACTATTAGCCCCACCAAAGAGCAAGGTAGGCTCCAGTTCTGGGTTGCCTCAGGCCAAACAACCAACAGGGAAGGTACATAGCTCCACCCATCAGCAGACAAGTGGATTAAAGTTTTACTGAGTTTTGCCCACCAGAGCAACACCCAGCTCTACCCACCCATCAGGAAGTCCCTCCCATCAGGAAGCTTGCACAAGCCTCTTAGATAGCCTCATCCACCAGAGGGCAGATAACAGAAGCAAGAAGAACTACAACTCTGGAGCCTGTGGAACAATAACCACATTCACAGAAAGATAGACAAAATGAAAAGGCAGAGGACTATGTACCAGATGAAGGAACAAGATAAAACCCCAGAAAAACAATTAAATGAAGTGGAGATAGGCAGCCTTCATGAAAAAAAAATTATCAGAATAATGATAGTGAAGAGGACCCAGAACCTCAGAAAAAGAATAGAGGCAAAGATGGAGAAGATGCAAGAAATGTTTAACAAAGACCTAGAAGAATTAAAGAGCAAACAAACAGAGATGAACAATACAATAACTGAAATGAAAAATACACTAGAAGGAATCAATTGCAGTAAAACTGAGGCAGAAGAACACATAAGTGACCTGGAAGACAGAATGGTGGAATTCACTGCTGTGGAACAGACTAAAGAAAAAAGAATAAAAAGAACTGAAGACAGCCTAAGAGACCTCCCTCTAGGACAACACTAAATGCACCAATATTCACATTACAGGGGTCCCAGAAGGAGAAGAGAGAGAAAAGACCCAAGAAAATATTTGAAGAGATTATAGTTGAAAACTTCCCTCATATGGAAAGGAAATAGCCACCCACGTCTAGGAAGTGCAGAGAGTTGCAGGCAGGATAAAGCCAAGAAAAACACAAGACACATAGTAATCAAACTGATAAAAATTAGAGACCAAGAAAAAATATTAAAAGCAACAAGGGAAAAATCACAAATAACATACAAAGAAACTCCCATAAGGTTAACAGTTTATTTCTCAGCAGAAACTCTACAAGCCAGAAGGGAGCAGCATGATATATTTAAAGTGATGAAAGGGAAGAGCCAACAACCAAGATGACTCTACTTGGCAAGGATCTCATTCATATTCAATGGGGAAATCAAAAACTTTACAGACAAGCAAAAGCTAAGAGAATTCAGCACCACCCAACCAGCTCTCAACAAATGTTAAAGGAACTTCTCTAAGTGGCAAACACAAGAGAAGAAAAGGACCTACAAAAAGAAACCCAAAACAATTATGAAAATGATAAAAGGAACATACATATCAATAATTACCTTAAGTGTTAATGGATTAAATTCTCCAACCAAGAGACACAGGCTTGCTTAATGGATTAAAAAACAAGACCACTATATATGCTGTCTACCAGAGACCCACTTTAGACCTAGGGACACATACAGACTGAAAGTTAAGGGATGGAAAAAGATATTCCATGAAAATGGAAATTTAAAAAAGCTGGAGTAGCAATACTAATTTCAGATAAAATAGACTTCAAAGTAAAGAATGTTACAAGAGGGCTTCCCTGGTGGCGCAGTGGTTGAGAGTCCGCCTGCCGATGCAGGAGACACGGGTTCGTGCCCCGGTCCGGGAAGATCCCACATGCCGCGGAGCAACTAAGTCTGTGAGCCATGGCCGCTGGGCCTGCGCGTCCGGAGCCTGTGCTCCGCAACGGGAGAGGCCACAACAGTGAGAGGCCCGCGTATTGCAAAAAAAAAAAAAAAAAAAAAAAAAAAAAAAGAATGTTACAAGAGACAAGGAAGGACATGACATAATGATCAAGTGTTCAATCCAAGAAGATATAACAATTATATATATATATATATATATTTATATATAAATATATATGAACCCAACATAGGAGCACCTCAATACATAAGGCGAATGCTAACATTTATAAAAGAGGAAATCATCAGTAACAGAATAATAGTGGGAGACATTAACACCTCACTTACACAAATGGACAGATCATCGAGACAGAAAATTAATAAGGAAACAAAAACTTTAAATGATACAATAGACCAGATAGATTTAATTTATATTTATGACATTCCAACCGAAAACAGCAGATAACACTTTCTTCTCAAGTGCACAGAAAACATTCTCCAGGATAGATCACATCTTGAGTCCCAAATCAAGCCTTGGTAAATTTAACAAAATTGAAATCATATGAAGCATCTTTTCTTATCAAAACACTATGAGATTAGAAATAAATTACAGGGGAAAAAAACCCTAAAAAACACAAACACACGGAGGCAAACAATACATTACTAAATAACCAGAGATCACTAAAGAAATCAAAAAATACCTAGAGATATATGACAATGAAAACACAATGACCCAAAACCTGTGGGTTGCAGCAAAAGCAGTTCTAAAAGGGAAGTTTACAGGAATAAAATCCACCTCAACAAACAAGAATAAACTCAAATAAACAATCTAACTTTACACCTAAAGCAACTAGGGAACGAGTAACAAACAAAACCCAAATTTAGTAGAAAGAAAGAAATCATAAAGATAAGAACAGAAATAAATGAAATACAAACAGAACAATAACAAAGATCAGTGAGACCAAAAGCTGGTTCTTTGAGAAGATAAAAAAAAATTGATAAACCTTTAGCCAGACTCATCAGAAAAAAAGAGGGAGACAACACAAATCAGTAAAATTAGAAATGAAAAAGGAGAAGTTACAGTGGATGCCACAGAAATACAAAGCATCATAGAGACTACTACAAGCAACTCTATGCCAATAAAATGGACAACCTGGAAGAAATGGAGAAATTCTTAGAAAGGTATAACCTTTCAAGACTGAACCAGGAAGAAATGGAAAATATGAACAGACCAATCACACAATCACAAGTAATGAAATTCACACTTTGATGAAAAATCTTCCAAAAAACAGAAGTCCAGGACCAGATGGCTTCACAGGTGAATTCTATCAAACATTTAGAGAAGAGCTAACCTTCATCCTTCTCAAACTCTTCCAAAAAATTGCAGAGGAACTAGCACTCCCAAACTCATTCTATGAGGCCACCATCACCCTGATACCTAAACCAGAGAGAGATACTACAAAAATAAAGGAAATTATAGACCAATATCACTGATAAATACAGATGCAAAAATCCTCAAAAAAATACTAGCAAACAGAATCCAAAAACACTTTAAAATGATCATAAACCATGATCAAGTGGTATTTATCCCAGGGATGCAAGGATTTTTCAATATATTCAAATCAGTCAATGTGATACACCATATTAACAAACTGAAGAATAAAAACAATATGATCACCTCAATAGATGCAGAAAAAGTCCTTGACAAAATTCAACACCCATTTATGATAAAAACTCTCCAGAAAGTGGGCACAGAGAGAACCTACCTCCACGTAATAAAGGCCATATATGACAAACCCACAGCAAACATCATTCTCAATGGTGAAAAACTGAAACCATTTTCTCTAAGATCAGGAGTAAGACAAGGATGTGCACTCTCACCACTATTATTCAACATAGCTTTGGAAGTCCTAGCCCTGGCAATCAGTGAAGAAAAAGAAATAAAAGGAATACAAATTGGAAAAGAAGACGTAAAACTAGCTGTTTGCAGATGACATGATGCTATACATAGAGAATCCTAAACATGCCACAAAAAAACTACTTGAGCTAATCAATGAATTTGGGAAAGTTGCAGTATACAAAATGTATGCACAGAAATCTCTTACATTCCTTTACATTAACAATGAGAGATCAGAAAGAGAAATTAAGGAAATAATCCCATTCACCATTGTGACAAAAAGAATAAAATACCCAGGAATAAACCTACCTAAGTGGGTAAAGAACCTGTACTCAGAAAACTATAAGACACTGATGAAAGAAATCAAAGATGACACAGATGGAGATGGAGAGACATACCATGTTCTTGGATTGGAAGAATCAATATTGTCAAAATGACTATACTACCCAAAGCAGCCTACATATTCAATGCAATCCGTATCAAATTACCAATGGAATTTTTTACAGAAATAGAAAAAAATAACAAAATTTGTATGGAAACACAAAAGACCCTGAATAGCCAAAGCAATCTTGAGAGAAAAAACGGAGCTGGAAGAATCTGACTCCCTGGCTTCAGACTATACTACAAAGCTACAGTAATCAAGACAATATGATACTGGCACAAAACCAGAAATATAGATGTAACAGGATAGAAATCCCAGAGATTGCCCCATGCACCTATGGTCAACTAATCAATGACAAAGGAGACAAGGATATACAATGGAGAAAAGACAGTCTCTTCAATAAGTGGTGCTGGGAAAACTGGATGGCTACACGTAAAAGAATGAAATTAGAACACTCCTTAACACCATACACAAAAAATAAACTCAAAATGGATTAAAGACCTAAATGTAAGGCTGGACACTCTAAAACTCTTAGAGGAAAACAGTAAGAACATTATTTGACATAAATCACAGCAAGATCTCTTTTGACCCACCTCCTAGAGTAATGGAAATAAAAACAAAAATAAACAAATGGGACCTAATGAAATTTAAAAGCTTTTGCACAGCAAAGGAAATTATAAACAAGATGAAAAGACACCTCAGAGTGGGAGAAAATATTTGGAAACTAATCAACAGACAAAGGATTATTCTCCAAAATATATAAACAGCTCATGCAACTCAATATTTAAAAGAACAAACAACCCAATCAAAAAATGGGCAGAAGAACTAAGTAACATCTCTCCAAAGAAGACTTACAGTTGGCCAAGAGGCACATGAAAAGATGCTCAGCATCACTAATTATTAGAGAAATCAGAATCGATACTACAATGAGGTATCACCTCACACCGGTTAGAATGGGCATCATCAGAAAATCTATAAACAATAGATGATGGAGAGGGTGTGGAGAAAAGTATAAGAAACACTCTCATACTGTTTGTGATAATATAAATTGATACGGCCACTATGGAGAACAGGATGGATGTTCCTTAAAAACTAAAAATAGAATAAACATACGACCCAGCAATGCCACTACTGGGCATATACCCAGAGAAAACTGTTAATTCAAAAAGACACATGCACTCCAATGTTCATTGCAGCACTATTTACAATAGCCAGGTCATGGAAGCAACCTTAATGCCCATCTATAGACAAATGGATAAAGAAGATGTGGTACATATATACAAGGGAATATTAGCCATAATAAGGAAAGAAATTGGGTCATTTGTAGAGACATGGATGGACCTAGAGACTGTCATACAGAGTGAAGTAAATCAGAAAGAGAAAAACATATATCGTATATTAACTCATATATGTGGAATCTAGAAAAATAGTACAGATGAATTGGTTTGCAAGGCAGAAATAGAGACAGATGTAGAAAACAAACCTATGGACACCAAGGTGGAAAAATGGGGGACAGGGGGTTGTGGGATGAATTGAAAGATTGAGGTTGACATAAAAACACTAATATATATAAAATGGATAACTAATAAGAACCTCATGTATAAATAATAAATAAAGAAAATTAAATTTTAAAAAATGTATAACAACAGCAACCAAAAACAGGTGAGGGATTAGAGGCCTTCTTTTCATTTTCTAACAGATGACCATATAGGACAAATTTCTGGTTTTTCTTACCTGAGCTGCCCCATGACTATATTAAGGAATGTACACATTTCACCCCCACCTCCTCTTCCAGAAGGGTTGCCAGTGCTGTCTTTGTTGTTTGTTGTGGTTGCTGCAGCCATTACCAGGGTGGCAGGTGCTGCCACAGCTGCTGAGATTACTGGTGTCATGGGCAATGCTGCTGCTGCAGGGGCCTGGGGTCACAGGCACTGCTGCTGCTGTTGGGGTTATTGAGGTTGTGGGCACCAGTGCCATTGCTCCCGCAATTCTATCACTGCTCCACTGGCTCAGCTGCTTCCATGAGGTCCAGTCCCTTCACCTTCAGATGTACAGATGTATGGATCTTTCCAGCTTTCTAGTGTGCTGCACAGAGGAACCTTTGTTGGGTTATGGATGTCCTACTGGTTATAAATTAAAGGGGAGAGACAAAGGAATGATTCATATCACATTGATACTGATGGCACTCTCCATTAGCTGACTCCAACAGGCTACCGAATAGGTTAATGCATCCTTTCCAAATTAGTCATGACAAGCTTGTTCTGATCATTTATTTGCAAATGTAGACTTCAAAAAAGATTCAGTATAATGGATAGTGTGGCATGGGGGACCTAGGCAGTAGGTGATACTTGTTGTCATATAGGCATTGTTTGTACTGTTCTAATTGATCACTTCTTTCAGAATAGGAGTTAGATAAGCAAAATCACATTCCATAGGAAGAAGCTGCTCATAAAAACCCATTGGGTTAATAAATCAAACATTTTCAAACTAGGAAATGACTCTAGTTTATATACAAAAGTACTTTGATATACATACAATAAATCAAAGGTCATTCACATAATTTCAGCATGGCTGTGTGGCTATTATTCAGCCAGCAAGTCAGTGTCAAGGGTTAGTGCAAAATATTTCTCTCCTGGCTAAACTCGGTGGATGGATTCTACCCTGCTTGGTGACAGTAAAATAGAGGAAAAATATCAAGGAAGACAGCTACAAAAATACTGTAATCCTGGACCATTCACAAGGATAATATTATTGAATAATAAGGTCCAAAGCTACTGAGTCTTAGGATTGCTTTCCCATAGTAATGACCATCTGATGGAAGAAGTGAGGTAATGGTGTGGCAAGACCATTGTATTACTAGAGTAATGCTTGCTGTCCAACAGGTGGACCTATACGTGTACTACAGTTCAATTAAAATAGAAGATTATGTGTCTTTCACATATACATTCCAAGATGTTTCCAGGGAGATGGACATCTGATCTACAAAGTCATTCAGGGACACAGACTTATGCGATTCTGTCATCTTTAGTGCATGGCTTTCAAATTCAGTGTTGGCATTCACATTAGCAAAGAGAAAGTGAAAGTACAAAAATAGCATATGGAAATACTTTCGTTTTTGTGTTTGTTTATTCTGGGCAGAGCTAGGATTGGTAGCATTACACATATTTTTGCTCACATTATATTTATTAGAAATCAGTCACATGGCCACATTTAATTGAACAAGAGACTAGAATTATATAGGATAATATTTCAGGAAAAATAAGTAATTGGTGGTAGCTAGCATTAACTCTTACATCTATCTAGTTATTTGTACTATTAACGCCCTGATAAGCACAGATGCATTATGTATGCAAAATTCCTGAAATGGTTCTCAGTACACTTTCTTTAGTTTGCACACAAGCTCACCCCCTTATGATCCTAGCTATTGTCTACTTGTCAACTCCAAATTCTCCATTCTTTTGCAAAAATGATAGCTAAACCAAAAGTTGATTCAACTCTCAAAACTCATGGTTTTATTTACATGAAAATCTTATTGTAGTATCAAGAACATGATGATGGCATTCAGTCACCCAGAAAATCAGGATTGGTTCTTCCATCGTCCAGTCTTTGAATTACCTGGCCAAGAAGTACATAACTATCTCAAGATGATTTTCCAATGCACATAGAACATAAATTCAGTTTTGTTGGTGTATCACATTGTCTATAAAAGTGTTTGTAACATTTAGCAGATCACACTTATTATGGATTTAATATTATAAATATTTTGTCTTCTCTCTTCATTATCTTATGAATTTTTCCCTAAAGTCTTCCAATCTCTGCTAGTTAAGGTGAAATCACTGATTTAACATGTTTCTTTTATATCAATTAAAACTTATATGCTTAATATTTCTCATCACTATTATCAAACATATGCATACGTGATACTTATATTAAAACTAACTAAAATAACCACTAATATTAAATAAACATTATTTTGTAAGCATTGTGCTATCTCATTCAATGCTACAAGATCTAAAGAAGAAATAAAATTATTACCAATATTTTAGGTATAAGGATATGGAGAAGAGAGGTCAAAAACTTGCCCCAGATCATACAACTATCAAATTTATACCAGGGTTATTTTACTTCAACACATATGGATTTAACCACCACGCTTGTGCCACTTACTGTAGCCAGACCTTTTATAGGCTACACTGACTATTGTATTGCAACCTCAAATATACACATAAGAAGTTGTGCTGGACCATATAGTAGATTGCAAATAAGTTTTGCTATACCAAGGGAGACCATCCATAAATTTCTGGATTATTTTCTCTAAGTACACGTGAAATATGCCTTACAATATTTTCATTCTATATATCACTTGAGCTGAAGAAAAACTAATGTGGAAAATGCAGAGTTTATTTACATTAGGAAATAATGACAATAGACATAGGTCTATTAACATAAGTCAAGCAACAAGCTCATTTATTTAAGAAAAATATCTTCTTTTCTGTTTTGTCTTCATTTTCTTTCTGCTACCTGTTCTGCTAACTGCACATCCTCTGAATAACACTTAGGTGGTTTGTGGGAAGGAAATTATTCCATTTAGGTTGTACATTCTAAGTTAATTATCCACTAATGTCTGAATAACGTTCTTCATTTCTGAAATTATATTTAAAAATTATCTAGTGCTTATAATATTTTTCTTCTCCCTAGAATTTTCTTTCAACTAGTATGATACATTTTCATTAAAGTAAAGCCTTATATATTAAAGTTAAATGTCTTTAAAGACAATTTAAATCACCTTCTATATGTCATTGGAAAACATATAACCACCAAGGGGAAGGGAAAAAAAAATGATAAATTTCACTGGCCTATCACAGAAATACATTGAAAGTTTTACTTTAATAATTATAAAACTTTGCTAAAAAAAGAATTATGGCACAACGAGTTCTTTTCATCTCTAGATCCTTTTCATGAGCAATCTCAGGAGAAAGCTCATAACTGCTGTTTCTATATTCATTTGAAGGGGAGGAAGAGGACAAACAATTGAAGGTGATTTTAGCAAGATTTCAAGCAGTAGCACTGGAATTAAATGTTGAAAACAGAAGGGCTATAATGTCAGGGCGCTTGTGAAGAATGTGAGTCTTACAATATTTTCATTAAACTTTCAGCTTAAGCATTTTAAAGGTTGAGTGAAATATTTTACTGCTGTAAATATTCAGAAATCATGAATTAAATTACTGAAAAATTTGCTATAGTCAACTTTTTAGAAAGATTTCCAAAATTTTATTTATCACACACATTTTAAATGACAGTGGCACATCTTGTGACTAACTCTAATAATAAAAATATTGTATTAAATAGCTATGTTTTGATAATGGTTGCCAGGGGTTATAAATTTGAAATCAAAGCAAAACAACTGCTATAAGTAAATATTCAGAAGACTATGCAAAGACTTTTTTGTTAAAGGAATTTAAAGATTACTAAAGAACTTAAAAAATTATGCCTAACTCTTTCTTATGCCTCACCTATATTCCATCTTACACAGTTGTACCTTCATTCGCCTACTCAACAGGAAGCTGGAAATCATCTCAGATTCCTTTATTTTTTAATATCCAGAATCAATGAGTTACTCACCTATGGCAGATTTAACCCCCTTAAAAACTATCAAAATGAACTTTACTTATTTATTTAGAGCTTTATTGAGATATAATTCACATATATTATAATCCATCCCTTTAAGAGTGTACAACACAATTTTTAATATAGTCACAAAGTTGTACAACTATCTCTACAATCAATTTTAGGTAATTTTCATCACCTTCAAAAGAAATCCCATACCAATTTCCACTCACTTGCCATCCCCTCAACTCTCAGCCCATAGCAATCATTAATTTACTTTCTATCTCTCTAAATTTTTATATTCTGATCATTTTATATATAAAAAAATCAAATCATACAATATGTGGCATTTATTGACTCACTTCTTTCATTTAAAATAATGGTTCCAGGATTTTCCATATTTTAGAATGTATCAATACTTCATTCCTATTTATGGCTGAATTGATACTCCATTGTTGGACACACCACATTTTATTTATCCATTCATCAGTTGATGAGCATTTTAGAATTTCCACTTTTAGGATATTATGAATAACACTGCTATTAGCATTCATGCACCAGTTTTGTGTGTACATATTTTTTAAAGTATTTTTTAATTTAATTTTTATTTTATATTAGAGTATAGTTGATTTACAATGTTGTGTTAGTTTCAGGTGTACAACAATGTGATTCGGTTTTACATTTACATATATATATTCTTTTTCAGATTCTTTTCTCATATAGGTTATTACAGAATATTGAGTAGAGTTTCCTGTACTATAGAGTTGGGCCTTGTTGATTATCTATTTTATATATAGTAGTGTATATATGTTAATCCCAAACTCTTAATTTATCCCTCTCCCCATATTTCCTCTTTGGTATCCATAAGTTTGTTTTTGAAGTATATGATTCTGTTTCTATTTTGTAAATAAGTTCATTTGTATCATTTTTTAGATTCTACATATGTGCTACCATATGATATTTGTCTGTCTCTGTCTGACTTACTTCACTCGTATGGTAATCTCTAGGTCCATCCATGTTGTTGCAAACGGCATAATTTCATTCCTTTTTATGGCTGAGTAATATTCTATCATATATATGGTACCACATCTTTTTTATCCATTCCTCTGCTGATGGACATTTAGGTAGCTTCCATGTCTTGGTTATTATAATTAGTGCTGCAATGAACATTGGGGTACATGTATCTTTTCAAATTATGATTTTACTGGATATATGCCCAAGAGTGGGATTGTTGGGTCATAAAGCAGTTCTATTTTTTATTTTTTTAAGGACCCTCCATACTGTTCTCCATAGCAGATGTACCAATTTACATTCCCACCAACAGTGAAAGAGGGTTCGCTTTTCTCCACACCCTCTCCAGCATTTATTGTTTGTAGACTTTTTGATGATGCCTATTCTGACTGGTGTGAGGTGATACCTCATTGTAGTTTTGATTCTCATTTCTCTAATAATTAGTAATGTTGAGCATCTTTTCATGTGCCTCTTGCCCATCTGTATGTCTTCTTTAGAGAAATGTCTATTTAGATCTCCTGCCCATTTTTTGATTGGGTTACTCATTTTCATTTTTTATATTGAGATGCATGAGCTGTTTGTATATTTTTGAGATTAATCCCTTGTCAGTCGCTTCATTTGCAAATATTTTCTTCAATTTTGTGGGTTGTCTTTTTATTTTGTTTATGGTTTCCTTTGCTGTGCAAAAGCTTTTAAGTTTCATTAGGTTCCATTTGTTTATTTTTGTTTTATTTTCATTATGCTAGGGGGAGGATCCAAAAAGATATTGCTATGATTTATGTCAAAGAGTGTTCTTACTGTTTTCCTCTAAGAGTTTTAGAGTGTCCAGCCTTACATTTAGGTCTTTAATCCATTTTGAGTTTATTTTTGGTGTATGGTGTTAGGGAGTGTTTTAGTTTCATTCTTTTACATGTAGCTGTCCAGTTTTCCCAGCACCACTTATTGAAGAGACTGTCTTTTCTCCATTATATATTCTTGCCTCCTTTGTTGTAGATTAATTGACCATAGATGCATGGGTTTATTTCTGGGTTTTCTATCCTGTTCCATTGATCTACATTTCTGCCAGTACCATACTGCTTGACTACTGTAGCTTTGTAGTATAGTCTGAAATCAGGGAGCCTGATTCCTCCAGCTCCATTTTTCTTTCTCAGACTTGCTTTGCCTATTTACATTATTTTGTGTTAAAAAAATATTTTTCTAGTTCTGTGAAAAATGCCATTGGTAATTTAATGGGATTGCACTGAATCTGTAGATTGCCTTGGGTAGTATAGTCATTTTGAAAATATTGATTCTTCCAATCCAAGACCATGGTATATCTCTCCATCTGTTTGTGTCATCGTCAATTTCTTTCATCAGTCTTATATTTTTGAGAGTACAGGTTTTTTGCCTCCTTAAATAAATTTAATCCTATATATTTTATCCTTATTGATGCAATGGTAAATGGGATTGTTTCTTTAATTCTCTTTCTGATCTTTCATTGTTAACATTTAGGAATGCAAGATATTTTGTGTATTAATTTTGTATCCTCTGTGTATTAAAATTGTATCCAAATACTTTGATGAGCTGTAGTAGTTTTCTGGTAGCATCTTTAGGATTGTCTATGTATAGTATCATGTCATCTGCAAACTGACAGTTTTACTTCTTTTCCAATTTGGATTTCTTTTATTTCTTTTTATTCTCTAATGGCCATGGCTAAGACTTCCAAAACTATGTTAAATAAAAGTGGTGAAAGTGGACATTCTCAAAAACATACCAGCAAACCGAATCCAACAATAAATTAAAAGGATCATACACCATGATCAAGTGGGATTTATCCCAGGATGCAAGGATTTTTCAATATCTGCAAATCAATCAGTGTGATATACCACATTAAAAAAATGAAGAATAAACACCATATGATCATCTCAATAGATGCAGGAAAAAAAACTTTTGACAAAATTCAACACACATTTATGATAACTCTCCAGAAAGTGGGCATAGAGGAAACCCACATCAACATAATAAAGTCCACATATGACAAACCCACAGCTAACATAATACTCAAAGGTGAAAAGCTGAAAGCATTTCTTCTAAGATGAGAAACAAGACAGAGATGTTCACTCTGTGTACATATGTTTTTATTTCTCTTGCATATACAACTAGGAATTCTCTATTTGCTATTGAGGAACTGCCACTGTGGTTTGCACCATTTTATTTTTCAACCAGAAATATAGGAGGATTCTAATAACTTCATAGCCTCCCCGATATTTTTCATTGTCTGTTTTATTGACTGGAGCCATCTTATTTGTGAAGTGTTACATCATCTTGCTTTTGATTTGCATTTCCTGGCAACTAATGATGTTGAGCATGTTTCTATGTGCTTATTGGCCATTTGTATATTTTCTCTGGAGATAAATCTATACAGATACTTGGCCCATTTTTAACTGAGTTAGTTCTCTTTTTTTTTTATTATTGAATTGTAAGAATAGTTTAATTATTTTAGATACAAATTCCTTATCAGATATTGGATTTGCAAATATGTTCTTCCATTCTGTGAGTTGTCTTTTCATGTTTTCGATGGTATCCTTTGAAGTATAAATTATTTTTACTAAAAAATTTTGATAAAGCAAACTTTCTATTGCTAAATTATTTAAGATTTCTGCCTTAATTTAGGTACCATTTTACTGCCTGATACTATTGCTGTAAATTTAAGACTAATTTCCCTTCTTTCAGTCCCACCCCCCTCCTGTATAATCTTTATCCTGCTATCAGTTTGATCCTTCCAAAATGTAGTTTGGTCATTATCCTTATTCCTAAAGCAGTGAACAGTAAGGAAAAAGTACATACTCTCTGGGAAGAAAATAAAATATTTTCATGAAATTACTCCTGGTGATCTCTCTAGCATTTCTTTTCACTGTACTTCTCCCTGCATGTGACATTCCAGATATCCTATAACTTCCTAAGTTCAGTAGTTATGACCAAACTCACTTTGACCTCTATCCCTCTTGCTAACACAAATATACACATATGCTTGCATCTTCTATCTCAGAGGACACAAGCTGGTTATTTGTGGGCTGTTTTTTTGGGCAAAGGTACATCCTTTAGTATTGTTTAAGACACATTCTTTAATTTTAATTAATTTCATACAGTTAACAGAAGAAGAGTTGATATAAAATCCTGAATTTCTATCTTCTATTAAAAAATTAGAAGTTCTGGTAAGATTAGACCTATATTCCTTCAATTGTAATTGTCCAAACAATGATCATTTGACTCCTCCACAGTGAAGTCTAGTGCTACTGTAATTTGTTAATTCATAGCTAGTTCATTTCACTCATTTAGATTACCTGATTGGTACCTCAATGTATTTCATAGTAGTCTCTATTTTATATACGTCTCACATTGATATAGTAGTACTTCATTATACATATCTATTATTATACATACCTTATAACAACATGGTTTTGCAATTAAGAATATAGACAGGCTTTGAAATTCAAATATCTGGGTCAAATTTTGGCTCTACTTAAAACCTATGTACACTTTTTTATTGTTATTTAAATTTCTATGCTGTATTTCTTCAACAATATAAAAAGTACAACAGTGATAACTATCTCAATAACGGTGTCTGTCTATGTGTATAGATTACATAAGTCATCATGTGTATCGTCCTTAAGTCCTATGGATGTACCTTGTAAATGTGTAGTTTTACTATACCTCTGTTTGTTTAAAAAGGCTATTTTCTTATTATCTTCATATTTACAGTACTCAGTATTTTGTCTAACAGGTAGTAGATACTCAGAAATTACTGGATCAATTTGATAAATGTAAAACAAGTCAAAGATGGAGGAAATAATTTTCTAATGTAAACTACGACAAACTTATAGCTAAAAAATAGAGAATGGTTCCGACCTCATTCAGTCCATCTCCTGCTCCCCAATTATTAATTTGTTTGCTAATTTCTTTGTTTATATTTATGTTACCTGGATTACAAGGCCGTGAGAGTAATTCATTGCTCTTTCATTTTTTTGCTTTATAGAGAGTGTCCATATTTTTAGGTGTGGTTTCTGGAAAAAATGCATGAGTGATTTATTCAAATAAATCTTTTTTGCCACAAATACTTAACAAGAGGTGTAACTTCTTTTATAACATCAGTGCCTAAACTAATTCTTGATGAATTCCTCACTATCCCACCTACATAGTGTGTAAGATGATAATATTCATTCCATATACTTTACCATAAAGTACTATATTTTTTTATTTTAATCAATTCTTTAATTATTTACAACAATCTTTTGATAATTTCTGCCAAATTTGTTCTGATATATATTTTTTAACATCTTTATTGGAGTGTAATTGCTTTACAATGGTGTGTTAATTTCTGCTTTATAACAAAATGAGTCAGTTATACATATACATATGTCCCCATATATCTTCCTTCTTGCATCTCCCTCCCTCCCACCCTCCCTATCCCACCCCTCTAGGTGGTCACAAACCACCTAGCTGATCTCCCTGTGCTATGAGGCTGCTTCCCATTAGCTACCTATTTTACGTTTGGTAGTGTATATATGTCCATGTCACTCTCTCACTTTGTCCCATCTTACCCTTCCTCCTCCCTGTATCCTTAAGTCCATTCTCTAGTAGGTCTGTGTCTTTATTCCCATCTTGTCCCATAAAGTACTATGTATGGATTTTTAGTTCATCATACATTTCATATATTTATCTCAGAAGTTCAAATTATAGCATACACAAATAGTCTCCTGAGGATGTAAAAGGAAAACTAGCTTGCAATGCTAGAGCTTTGCACAGTCATAGATTATACAAGTAGTTCAGACTGCTCTTCCAAAAATACTTTAATCAGAACAGTTCTTAATACATTTAAAATATGAATACATTTTAGAATCAGTTGATGAATTACATTTCGTATATCAAACATTTGTGAAACAATTATGTGTAAAACACTCCCTGGAATTCATAAGGTATATCATGGTACTTGCACTCAGCCAGATGGAAAGTTAGATATAGAAACACAGGAAAGAAATAAGTGCTCAATAGATTTATAAGCTAATATCTATGAAGTACAGGTGGTGGGGGTATAAAGAAATAGTACTGGGATTTTGGTAAATACCTATACAACAGTGGTTTGATAGTCCATGATAAAAATGAAAGTCTATGGTGGCTGCCCAGGGGGAGGGGAGTGGGAGAGGGTAGGAGTGGGAGTTTAGGATTAGCAGATGAAAACTTGTATATACAGGATGGGTAAACAATAAGGTCCTACTGTATAGCACAGGGAACTATGTTCAATATCCTGTGATAAACCATAATGGAAAATAATATGAAAAAGAATGGATATATATGTATAACTGAGCTCACTTTGCTGTACAGCAGTAATTAACACAACATTATAATTCAACTATACTTCAATAAAAAATAAATTTAAAGAAATGAAAGTCTAGGAAAAATATTCCAGGCAAAGAACACAGTTTGTTGCTGGTCACTGCCAGTGTGAGCAACTACTCTCATCTGCCGAAGGCTGAAGAATTTGCAAGAATAAAACAGGGAAGTCCTAGGAAAACTAGGACAAGTTTGTCATCCTAAGTAAAGACAATGAGAAGATGGTGAAAGAAAGTCATTTTAAAACTCCACCTGTGGTGAAAGATGATGAAGACACAAATCAACAGTCACATACCTTATTTTTATCCATAAATATGAACTCAATTCACCTGCGTGCTGCCAAATCTGAAATTATCAGTTTTAGAATCATCATTTTTAGAGTACTACTATTTAGGTTCTAGCAGGAAAAGCTGAGCTAGGACCTCCATTATCTGTTAAGTTTTTTATACTAAATTATAAATACATATATTCTGTGTTGAGGTGACAAGCGGAGGTCCCAGTTATAATCCCTTTAAGAAATGACTATTTATGAAACGATATGAAATACTAATGATACTCTTTTTGATGGTTAGTTATGAGACTTTTCCACATATAATTTAACAAAAAAAGTGTGGTGACTTAAATAAAACATTTAACATTAGCTACAAAAATAAATCTGATATGTCCCAGTTATGAAGTCACTTCTTGATAGCAAATTAAGAAGAAAAGATGCATTTGCCTCTGTACTTTAGAAATAAGACAGTACATTTCTACTACAAACTAGTGCACAGAAAAAATATAGTCTTGGCAGCAACCTTAGATATTACCTGGTTCATATGTTTCCAATGGAACTACTGTGGCATGTGTCATAACCAGTTACAAGATCAACAACAAATAATCTTTACCTATGTTGGATTTTGATGAAATTACTTTTCTTTTAATTATACAAATAGAAATAATTCAAGATTGTCACTAATAACTTGTCTCACTTAATCACGTATATCTCTGTATTTACCTGAATGAGAAAAAAAAGAATGCAGTTATAGCTAAAACCGTGTAGAATTGTGAACAGTCACCAAATGACCTTACCTATACTGAGGCAATATAAATGACCAGTACTATTTTCACTTTTATAGATAATAAAAAAGAAGTCTAGACACAGCAAAAGTCAAGCCCAAGGCGCTGCTAAAATACATATCTCTGACTAATCATTTTATATGTGTTTTTATCTGCCCTGCATGACACAGCTTTCAAACATGTGAAGAACCATCGAGAACTATGGAGGCTCTGATATTTCACCCTACTTGAAAGCTGCCAAATTAACCTCCTGCAGTTTCCTAGGTGGTGATAGAAGACAAGTGTGTGCTGAATCTGAGACAAAGGACTTCATTACTCGTGGCACAATAAAGTGCGTGAACTTCCTGTTTGCTTTGGGTTCCTGTACACCCTCTTGTCAAGTTCCACAGAGTTGATGTGGAGCAGGCACAGGTAAACGCTCCATATACAATGGATGTGTATCACAGCCAAAGAACGCTGAACATAGAATCCCAACTCTTTTAAAAGAATTACTGGCAAAGCTGTCCCATCATTATTCCAGGGGAAGACATTGTCTTTACCATACTGGTCAGAAATCACATCTGTCCTTTTCCCCAGAGGGAGACCCTGTTTGTACCTTCCAAGGTTGCTTGCTATATAAACAATCTTGGGAAAATAGTTCCAAGCAAAAGGTGATAGAGGACATGCAGAAATGACACAGAGCATTATCCCTCAGCAGGACTCCACCGCAATATGGTCTTCAAGGGGGCTGCAAATTATGGATGGGATTAGGTCCTAATGGGAGGGTTTAAGTAAAATATGCCTATCATATAACTACAATATTAGCTAATTTATATTTAAAGGAAATGGGACTCTCACAATTACAGGTTAAAGATTTCCACCTAGGGGCACTCACCATCAGACCTGAGAAATAATTCATCTGATTATGGGTAACACATTATGACAAATGACATTCTAGGACAAACTGACCTGCCTAATCTTACTGCAGTCATCTCAGACTTGCGTGTAAGGAGTGATAACATGACCAAGGGGCATGTTCTCTTCTATGTGCCAGGAAGAGCCTACTGCCAGCTTCCCTCCTGGTGCCAAGATTAGGCAGGCTCTTAGGATCCTTAGGATTCTATAGACACAACCTCTCATTCAGAAGAAAAGTCACAATGAAGAAACTGGTATTTTTGTGATTATTTATCTGGATGGCATTTATACAGCTGCAGCCATTTCTTACATCTAATATAGATCCACGAGTAGACTAGGATTATCTTTTCTAATGTGCTTTCTTGGTAAGACATATTTTAAATTACTTTTGCAATTTTGATCTGGGGATGGAGAGGAAAGGAGAATTGTTTCCTGGTGACAGTTCATTAAATCATGAACAGTCTCCTATTCATTAATGTAATATTAATATTACTGAGAATTTAAGTTATTGTGTCCTGAACACACTATTAAAGAGGCCAAACTGGTCTTGCATATGATGTAAATGAATTATAAAATATTTAAATGCAAAAAAAGATTATTGAAGAAAATTAAATTTTTTCTCAAGAGTAACATTCCAAGAATCCCAGTTTGGGTATAAATATCAATTAGCTTACAAGAACATAATTGTGTAATATATAGAAATTGCCTCAAAATTTCAGGGAATTGAGGGTTCATGTTTATTATATGGGGTGCTTGGTGAAATGTACTCATACAAAATGACATAAATTAGAATTTTGAGAGGAAAGAATGGTTGAAACATATTTATTCATTAAAAGAGAGGGAAAGAGAGAGAGGGACACTCAAATTTACCCAAATATTAAATGCTTGAAAAAATTTGACTTAGTTTCAAAAAAAGTTCAATGTGTCTCCTTAATACCAAGAAACATTGAAAACCAGAAAGAGCCTTATTTAGGAAAGAAAAATCCATTTAATGCAGCTGGAGCTAAAATGCACAAGTTATAGAAATAGGGTGGCCTCTCACATTAGATTTATTTCTCTGAGGAGAGACAGGTTTCCATTCCCAGATGAGTGACTATTCAAGAATTAAGGGTGTAAAATTAAAAGCACAAATATTTTTCGGCGATAAATGAATGGCCACAATCTAGGGTTAGGACTTAATACCTGTAACTGTCAATATTTTTATTCTATTCAACATAAATATTAGGCACACATAATAAAATTTTAGTTGGCAGTATGTGACATCTGTCAGACTTTGAGACTATGAATCAAACAAATTGTATAATATGGGCCAAAATATCATGATAGACAATTTTATTTTATGAGAAAATGTTTGGTTTAAAAAATAGTATGTCTGATTCTTTTTTAAGAAATATCTAATTCTGGAAGTTCTAGGGAATGAATTACGAGGAAGCCTGGAGCCATTTATTCTCATTCTTGAATGAAGGACTCAATAAAAAATATCTCCCGCCATATCATTTTTCTTCCCAAAAAGTAAAGAGAAGAGAAAATGTATCAAGAAAACTCAATTTATTTGATTAAAAATGAGGCTCAAACTTGGAAATGTGTCCTCTAATGATCCAGTCAGAAGTATCAGACTTTTAATTTGTATTATTAACCAAAAGCCCACATAAAGTTTCCCAACCTTTAATCCCAACTAGTTCTTCTTTTAACTAAGAGAGTTTTCAGATTGTGTGTGTGTGTGTGTGTGTGTGTGTGTGTGTGTGTGTGTGAATACCTTTTCATTCCTTCATACTGATTGTCTTGAAAGCCTAGGTCTTGTGCATTTTGTGAAAGAAAAACTAATGAATTGCATATTTGGAAGCATATCTGTATTTGATAGGATGTGTAATTAGAGAAAAAGAGTTAGTTTAACAGACTTCATGACAACCAAACATGGAAATAAAAGAATACATTATGGTGTGCATGAATGTATGTGTGTATGTGTGTTTGTATTTCAATGATGGGAGGATGGTGAGCCATACATGCAAGACTTCTAGTAAAAAATTGGAGATTTGGGGGGGACCTTCAAGACGGTGGGGGAATAAGATGTGGAGATCACCTTCCTTCCCACAAATACATCAAAAATACATCTATATGTGGAACAACTCCCACAGAACACCTATTCAACATTGGCAGAAGACCTCAGACTCCCAAAAGAAGGCAGAGCACCATCTAAATGAGCTCCAGAGAAGGGCACAAGCAGCAGCTATCAGCTTGGACACCAGAGATGGGCATGAAAGGCTTATGTTGCTGCTGCAGCCACCAAGAAACCTGTGTGCAAGCACAGATGCCTGAGTGTGACCTACACGCAGAGGTGGGAACAAAACCAAAGCTGAACCCCAGGAACTGTGCAAGCAAAGAAGAGAAAGGGAAATTTCTCTCTGCAGCCTCAGGAGCAGTGGATTAAATCCCCACAATCGACTTGAGGTACCCTGCCTCTGTGGAAAACTGGAATAGACAAAAAATCAACCAAAAATTAAGGTGGTGGACTTTGGGAGCAATTGTAGACTTGGGGTTTGCCGTCTGCAATGGACATGTTTCCGATTTTTATGTTTGTCTTAGTACAGATTTTAGAGCTTGTTATCACTGGTAAATTGTTTATTGGTTTGGTTGCTCTCCTTTTTTTTAAATTACTTTTTACTTTTATTCTAATTTTTTTTTAAATTTTAAATTTTATTCATTTTATTTTATTTTTTAATTATTTATTTTCTTTCATTTTTCTCCCTTTTCTTCTGAGCTATGTGGCTGAAAGGATCTTGGTGCTCTGGCCTGGTGTCAGGCCTGAGCCTCTGAGGTGGGTGAGCTGAGTTCAGGATTTTGGACCACAAGAGACCTCCTGGCCCCATGTAATATCATTTGATGAGAGCTCTACCAGAGACCTCTGTCTCAGCATTAAGACCCAGCTCCACCCAACAGACAGCAAGCTCCAGTGCTGGACGCCCCATGACAAAAAACTGGCAAGACAGGAACACGATATCACAGAGAGGTGGCCTAAAATCATAAAAAGTTCAAAGAAACCCCAAAACACACCACTGGACTCAGCCGTGACCACGAGAAAGGCAAGATCCCGCCCCACCCAACATAACACAACCACAAGTCCCCTTCACCAGGAAGCCTACACAAGTCATTGAACCAACTTACTCACTGGGAGCAGACACCAAAAACAATGAGAACTACAAACCTGCAGCCTGCGAAAAGGAGACTTCAAACACAGTAAGTTAAAGAAAATGAGAAGACAGAGAAATATGCAGCAGATGAAGGAGCAAAGTAAAAACCCACCAGAAAAATAAATGAAGGAGGAAATAGGCAGTCTACCTGAAAAAGAATTCAGAGTCATGATAATAAAGATGATCCAAAATATTGGGAATACAATGGAGAAAATACAAGAAACATTTAACAAGGACCTAGAAGAACTAAAGAGCAAACAATTATGAACAACACAATAAATGAAATTAAAAGTTCTCTAGAAGGAATCAATAGCAGAATAAATGAGGGAGAAGAATGGATAAGTGACCTGGAAGATAAAATAGTGGAAATAACAAGAGTAGAGCAGAATAAAGAAAAAAGAATGAAAAGCATTGAGGATAGTCTCAGAGACCTCGAGGACAACATTAAATGCACCAACATTCAAATTATAAGGGTCGCAGAAGAAGAAGAGAAAAAGAAAGGGACTGAGAAAATATTTGAAGAGATTATAGTAGAAAACTTCCATAACATGGGAAAGGAAATAGTCAATCAAGCCCAGGAAGCACAGAGAGTCTCATAAATGATAAATACATGGAGAAACATGACAAGACACATATTAATCAAATTATCAAAAATTAAATATAAAGAAAAAATATTAAAAGCAGCAAGGAAAAAGCAACAAATAACATACAAGGGAATACCCATAAGCTTAACAGCTGATCTTTCAGCAGAAACTCTGCAAGCTAGAAGCAAGTAGCAGGACATATTTAAAGTGATGAAAGGGAAAAACTTAACAACCAAGATTACTCTACCCAGCAAGGATCTCATTCAGATTCAATGGAGAAATTAAAACCTTTACAGACAAGCAAAATCTAAGATAATTCAGCACCACCAAACCAGCTTTACAACAAAAGCTAAAGGAACTTCTCTAGGCAGGAAAAAACAAGAGAAGGAAAAGACCTACAAAAACAAATCCAAAACAATTAAGAAATGGTAATAAGAACATACATACTGATAACTACCTTAAATGTAAATGGATTAAATGCTCCAGCCAGAAGACATAGACTGGCTAAATGGATACAAAACCAAGATGTGTATATATGCTGTGTACAGGAGACCCACTTCAGACCTAGGGACACATACAGACTGAAAGTGAGGGGATGGAAAAAGATATCCCATGCAAATGGAAATCAAAAGAAAGCTGGAGTAGCAATTCTCATATCAGAAAAAATACAATTTAAAATAAAGACTATTACAAGAGAAAAAGAAGGATACTACATAATCATCAAGGGATCAATCCAATAAAAGATATAACAATTGTAAATATTTATGCACCAAACATAGGACGACCTCCACATATAAGGCAAATACTAATAGCCATAAAGGGGGAAATTGACAGTAACACAATAATTCAGGAGACTTTAATGCCCCACTTTCAACAATGGACAAGTCATCCAAAATGAAAATAAATAAGGAAACATAGCTTTATATGACATATTAAATGAGATGGACTTAATTGATATTTATAGGACATTCCATTCAAAAACAACAGAATACACTTTCTTCTCAAGTGCTCATAGAACATTCTCCTGGATAGATCATATCTTGGGTAACAAATCAAGCACTGATAAATTTAACAAAATGGAAATCGCATCAAGTATATTTTCTGACCACAGCACTATGAGACTAGATATCAGTTACGGAAAAAGCTGTAAAAAACACAAACACATGGAGGCTAAACAATATGCTACTAAATAACCAAGAGATCACTGAAGAAATCAAAGAGGAAATCAAAAAGTTCCTAGATACAAATGACAACAAAAACACAATTGCCCAAAATCTATGGGATGCAGCAAAAGCAGTTGTACAAAGGAAGTTTATAGTAGTACAATCCTACCTCAAGAAACAAGAAAAATCTCAAATAAACAACCTAATTTTCACCTAAAGCAATTAGAGAAAGAAGAACCAAAAAATCCCCAAAGTTAGCAGAAGTAAAGAAATCATAAAGATCAGATCAGAAATAATTGAAAAAGAAATGAAGGAAAAGATAGCAAAGATCAATAAAACTAAAAGCTGGTTCTTTGAGAAGATAAACAAAACTGATAAAACACTAGGCAGACTCATCAAGTAGAAAACGGAAAAGACTCAAATCAACAGAATTAGAAATGAAAAAGAAGAAACAAGTGATACTGCAGAAATTCAAAGGATCATGAGAGATTACTACAAGCAAATATATGCCAATAAAATGGACAACCTGGAAAAGGTGGACACATTCTTAGCAAAGCACAACATTCCAAGATTGAACCAGGAAGAAATAGAAAATATTAACAGACCAGTAACACGCAATTAAATTGAAACTGTGATTAAAAATCTTCCAACAAACAGAAGCCCAGGGCCAAATGGTTTCACAGGTGAATTCTGTCAAACATTTCAGAAGAGCTAACACCTATCCTTCTCAAATTCTTCCAAATATAGCAGAGGGAGGAACACTCCCATACTCATTCTATGTGGCCACCATCACCCTGATACCAAAACCAGACAAAGATGTCACAAAAAAAGAAAACTAGAGGCCAATATCACTAATGAACATAGACGCAAAAATCTTCAACAAAATACTAGCAAACAGAATCCAACAGCACATTAAAAGGATCATGTACCATGATCAAGTGGGGTTTATTCCAGGAATGCAAGAATTCTTCAATATACACAAATCAATCAATGTGATACACCATATCAACAAACTGAAGGATAAAATAATATGATAATCTCAATAGATGCAGAAAAAGCTTTTGACAAAATTCAACACCCATTTATGATAAAAACTCTCCAGAAAGTAGGCATAGGGGGGACTTACCTCAACATAATAAAGGTCATATATGACAAACCCACAGCCAACATTGTTTTCAATGGTGAAATGTTGAAACCATTTCCTCTAAAGTTAGGAACGAGACAAGGATGCCCACACTCACCACTATTATTCATCATAGTTCTGGAAATTGTAGGCAGAGCTGTCAGAGGAGAAAAAGAAATAAAAGGAATCTAAATCAGAAAAGAAGAAGTAAAGCTGTCACTGTTGGCAGATGACATGATACTATACATAGAGAATCCTAAAGATGCTACCAGAAAACTATTAGAGCTAACCAATGAATTTGGCTAAGTAGCAGGATAAAAAAATTAATGCACAGAAATCCCTTGCATTCCTATACACTAATGATGAGAAATCTGACAGAGAAATTAAGGAAACATTTCCATTCACCACTGCAAAAAAAAAATTAAAATATCTAGGAATAAACTTACATAAGGAGACAAAAGACTTGTATGCA
The DNA here is from genome assembly GCF_026419965.1 of Kogia breviceps. Classification (NCBI taxonomy): domain Eukaryota; kingdom Metazoa; phylum Chordata; class Mammalia; order Artiodactyla; family Physeteridae; genus Kogia; species Kogia breviceps. Next base: position 93,268,559 of record NC_081315.1, on the reverse strand, counting down.
GAAAACTATAAGATGCTGATGAAAGAAATTAAAGATTATCATCTTTAATGATGATACAGATGGAGAGATATACCTTTTTCTTATTCTTGGATTAGAAGAATAATATTGTGAAAATGACTCTACTACCCAAAGCAATCTACAGATTCAATGCAATCACTATCAAACTACCAGTTGCATTTTTCATAAAACTAGAACAAAAAATTTCACAATTTTTATGGAAACACAAAAGACCCTGAATAGCTAAACAATCTTGAGAATGAAAAGTGGAGCTGAAGGAATCAGGCTCCCTGACTTCAGATAATACTACAAAGGTACAGTATCAAGACAGTATGGTATTGGCACAAAAACAGACATATAGATCAATGGAACAGGATAGAAAGACCAGAGATAAACCCATGCACATACAGTCACCTTATGTTTGATAAAGGAGGCAAGAGTATACAATGGAGAAAAGCCAGCTCTTCAATAAGTGGTGCTGGTAAAACTGGACAGCTATATGTAAAAGAATGAAATTAGAACACTTCCTAACACCATATACAAAAATAAACTCAAAATGGTTTAAAGACCTAAATGTAAGGCCAGACACTATAAAACCCTTAGAGGAAAACATAGGAAGAACACTCTTTGACATAAATCACAGCAAGATCTTTTTTGACCCATCTCCTAGAGAAATGGAAATAAAAACAAAAATAAACAAATGGGACCTAATGAACTTAAAAGCTTTTGCACAGCAAAGGAAACCATAAACAAGATGAAAACACTCAGAATGGGAGAAAATATTTGCAAATGAAGCAACTGATAAAGGATTAATCTCCAAAATATACAAACAGCTCATGCAGCCTAATATCAAAAAAACAAACAACTCAATCCAAAAATGGGCAGAACATCTAAATAGTTCTCCAAAGAAGGTATGATTGCCAACAAACACATGAAGGGATGCTCAACATCACTAATCATTAGAGAAATGCAAGTCAAAACTACAATGAGGAATCACCTCACACCAGTCAGAATGGCTATCATCAAAAATTCTACAAACAATAAATCCTGGAGGGGGTGTGGAGAAAAGTGAACCCTCTTGCACTGTTGGTGGGAATGTAATTGATACAGCTACTATGGAGAATACTATGGAGTTTCCTTAAAAAACTAAAAATAGAACTACCATATGACCCAGCAGTCCCACTACTAGGCCTATACCCTGAGAAAACCATAATTCAAAAGAGTCATGTAGCACAATGTTCATTGCAGCACTATTTACATTAGCCAGGACATGGAATCAACCCAAGTGTCCATTGAGAGATGAATAGATAAAGAAGATGTGGCACATATATACAATGGAATATTTCTCAGCCATAAAAAGAAACAAAATCGAGTTATTTGTAGTGAGGTGGATGGACCTAGAGTTTGTTATGCAGAATGAAATAAGTGAGAAAGAGAAAAACAAATACAAATACCATATGCTAACACATATATTTGGAATCTAAAAAAAAAAAAAAAAATGGGTCTGATGGACCTGGGGCAAGACAGGAATAAAGACGCAGATGTAGAGAATGGACTTGAGTACAAGGGGGCGGGGAGGGTAAGCTGGGACGAAGTGAGAGAGTAGCATTAACATATATACATTACCATATGTAAAATGGATAGCTAGTGGGAAGCAGCTGCATCACAAGGGGAGATGAGCTCAGTGCTTTGTGACCACCTAGGGGGTGGGATAGGGAAGGTGGGAGGGAGATGCAAAAAGGAGGGCATATGGGGATATATGTATACATATAGCTGATTCCCTTTTTTATACAGCAGAAACTAATACAACATTATAAACAATTATACTCTAATAAAGATGTTAAAAAATAATTGGCAATTTCATAGTTCTCTTCAGAAAATTAATAATGTTTCACAATATAGCATTGTCATGAGAATGATTATGAAACTTTAATTTCACATCAGAAATGTTATTAGGGATTTTTAAGTGCATGTTTACATTTCAAAATTTCAAAAATTTCAAAATTTTGAATTTTTTCTGGTAACTGAAAGTTGTATACTTCAGGCATTCAGAACCAAGGGCATATAAAAAAATTAAGCATAATAATTCTATTTATCTATCAATAAATATTCCTTGAGCATCTATTAAGTTCTAGGCATTATTCTATGTATTAATGGTACAGTAGTTTACACACAGAAATACTGTGTAATAAGCATTAATGAAACAGATATATACAGCCACATAAACCAGTCATGAAAATGTGTATTGAACCTTGATTGTGGACATTTAAGAGACTGTGAAGCAGAGAACCCAACTAAGGTGTGCTTGGATCCCTGACCCTCAGAAACTCTGAGATAATAAATATTCGCTGTTTGAAACCACAAAATTTGAGCATAATGAGCTTTGCAGCAAGAGTTAAATAATATAAATAATATGAAATATATACAAGTACATCTAAAGATACACTGCAGGAGAAGGGAAATTGGACTGCACATATTGAATGACGGGAACACATTTTTTTTAAGATACAAAAGAAGAGACTCAGGTCCAACAAACAGCGGACAAAGTGAAATGCATGATTAACTTAATGTGTTTGCATCTTCCGTAAATACACATTCTGAAATAGTAATATACTGGGGAGAAAATGGGTGTGGTGGGTATATTAGGCTGCTGGGCACCCATAACAAAATACCACAGACTGGGTGGCTTAAAAAACAGAAATTTATTTTCTCACAGTTTTGGAAGCTAGAGTCCAAGATCAAAGTGCCCTCAGAGTTGGTTTCTAGCAAGGCCTTGCTTCCTGGTTTATAGATGGCCACCTTCTCACTCTGTCCTCATATGGCCTTTGTTCTGTGAGCTCTCATGGAAGAAGAGAGCTCTCTGGTGTCACCTCCTCTTCTTATAAGGACACTATTTTTATTGGATTAGCCCTCGCCCACCTTTATGACTTCATTTAATCATATTGCCTTCTTAAAAACCCCGTCTCCAAATATAGTCACATTGGGAGTTAGGGTTTCAACATGTGAATTTTACAGAGACACAAGTTCAGTCCACAATAGTGGGTCATTTTGTTTTCCCCTTTTGTTGAAAAATATACATTATTATGCAGTTTTGTTCCTCAGGGAACAAAGATTCTGTATATAAACAAATATATATGAATAAAATACCTGTGGAAAAAAACATTCAGAAATCATGTCAAGTGTAGCAACCTGCATTTGTAGCAACAGAAAAAATACTACCTTTTGGGTTTTTCTGGTTCTTACACTAAGCAAGGCCTTTCATATTAAGCCATCACTCTCAACAACTTTTAAATCTTTTCTTATGCAATTCATCATTTCAGGCAAACTTTATAACTCTCTAGTCCTTTTACTATTTTTTCTATTTCTTACCAAAAGAGAAAATGATCTAAAAAGCAGCTGTCTGTACTTGTTTTTTTGACTACCCTTCAGCTAAAATTCTAAGTACTAAGAGCTTTTTTACATATTAGGTCTTTTACTTTCTAATTATGGAAAAAAATGTTTATATTTTAGGGGGTCTTCCAACCATCCAAAATAAGGTAATTTAAGTTGCAAATCTCTATAAATTGAGTGGAATATGAGGCTTTATGAAATCAACTTGTGCTTACTAAACTAAACCTAATTTTCTCAGCATAAATTGTGTGAAAAAGTATTAGGGGCTCCATCTTATGGCCTGTAATCATTAGAGATCATTTTGGAATTTTCTCACAAAACATTACTGAATTTATTTTCCCACTTTATTCCTTGTTTGAGAGCAGGCCAGTCCCCCTTTCTGTGCTGCAAAATGTCCAGCAACCTCTAGGTCTCTTATTATGCAGTTGACATTATCATCCTTAATATTTAATAATGTTTTCTACTATAATTTATCATATTTGGACATCCAGAAAAGATTCCCAAGCCTTGTATTTTAATTCAAGAATGTTCTGACAAATAAGGATCATTGGTACTCTTTCCTATGTTAACAAAAGCAATTATATTCACTTTAACTTCCGTTCTTTATAGTCAGGACATTTCTTAATACAACAGACTTAACATCCTGAGAGCTACCAGTGACTTTAGATCTGAAAAGGAATATAATTTTAAAAAATAAGAAAACTTTAATTCTGATTCTAAAATGAAATTACCTAGTTCCTTAAAAAGTAGGGCAATGAAAAAATGACATTATTAAGGGAAAAAAATTCTGTGCTGGAGTCCACAGAGAAATGTGTATTTCAACAATATTCAGTGAGTAGAAATACACACCGAATACTACTTCCAAAATATAAAACTGAAGGTCATATGGAGAGAGAAATATTCAGGTGGACATTTTCATAAAAAGGAATACCCTTGATAATTATTGCCTTAAGCAATAATCTATTAATTAAGTATAAGGAAAATATATGCACATTAATTCAAAATATATTATAATTTAACACAAGCAGAATTATTTAGGATTTACACTGAAAAAATATCACCAATATGTGGTGCTTCTGTGATTGAATTTGATTAAACTTCATGCAAATCTGACCCTAGGTTTTACTATTTTTAGTTTCCTATATCCCTCTATCTCACAGTCTACTTAGCAACTGTTCAGTAGTGAACTGGTGATAAAATGTCACTGAGGATAAAATTTTTTACGTATTTGGGAGACATTTTCTATCACCATCATTTAAAAAGATGAGAAATAAGTCAGAGTTCATAGCTATAAAAAATAGACTGCTTAAGGTGGTACTTATCTGATAAATGAATATACAAGTGCTTGACTCAAATGGAGGTTATGAATTTTGCATAAAGCCCTTCATCAAGGTTGAATTACATAATGTCTCATTTAACAGCATATCTATGTGACATTCATTGTCAAGCATTATTTTTCTTTGTCAGACTAAACATTTGATTTGTAAGGTATAAAGTGAATTTCACTGTAAAAAAAGCATGTTTGCATTTGTAATTAAACATGAATGATAAGATTAGTGAATGCATAATGTATTACTATAAAAAACTATGACTTTGCACATGTGATATTTACAGTGAAACACCAAAAGTATTAGTGTTACTTTGACTTTATTTTAAAGACATTTAAATATAAACTGATTTTAAAATTAATTCAGATAACTGATATCAGAATTATTGTGATAAAATTCAATACCTGCAGGCTTCCCTGGCGGTGCAGTGGTTGAGAATCTGCCTGCTAATGCAGGGGACACGGATTCAAGACCTGGTCTGGGAGGATCCCACATGCCGCGGAGCAACTAAGCCCGTGAGCCACAACTACTGAGCCTGCGTGTCTGGAGCCTGTGCTCCACAACAAGAGAGAGCCGCGATAGTGAGAGGCCTGCGCACTGCGATGAAGAGTGGCTCCCGCTTGCCACAAGTAGAGAAAGCCCTCGCACAGAAACGAAGACCCAACACAGCAAAAATAAATAAATTAATAAACTCCTACCCCCAACATCTTCTTAAAAAAAAAAATTTCAATACCTGCAATGACTTATCAGAATAGAAGTCACTTCTCAAAATTAAATGTTAATAACAAACCTTTAATTTGACATTTATATAAGTTGAAAGTGCATTTATTTAAAACTATGCTGGACCATTAAAAAATTAACTACTAAACCAATTCGAAGTGGATATTCCAAAAATGAATTATTTTAATTATTGCGTTCCTTCTTTGAATAAATTCATATACCAAAATTAAAATTTCTTTAGCCAGTGAAAATGGGATTTTTAAAGTATAAAGCGTAAGTTTTCTCAGCAATATTTTATTTACTAGATTTCTCAGTTTTCCCTATTATCTCTATCTTTCTCTTAAACACATTTTGCCACTTTGCCATATAACATCATAGAGTATAGTATATTTAGGCTGCTAAAAACAAAATTTCTTTAAAATAAAGGATGCCTTACACAACACATTCCCTTAGTTATGTAAAATATTAAATGTCATGGATTTACTTGTGTCCTCCCTCCAATTCATATGTTGAAGTCCTAACCCCCAGTACATCAGCATGTGACCTTACTTAGAGATAAGGTCATTATAGAGGTAACCAAGTTAAAATTAAGTCGTTAGTGTGGGCCCCAAAACAAAATGACTAGTGCCTTTATAAGAAGGGGGAATTTGGAGACAGACACACTTAGATGAAAGACTGATGTAAAGAGGATGGAGAAGACAGCCATCGAGAAACCAAGGAGACAGACCTGGGATAGATCCTTCTCTCACAGCCTTCAGAAGGAACCAATTCTATCTACAACTTGGTCTTGGACTCCTAGCCCTCAGGACTATGAAACAATACATTTTTGTTTTTTAAGCCATTTAGTTTGTGGTGCTTTGTGTGTAGCCCTAGAAAGCTAAATTAGTTACCATGTATAGTATCTGTGAAAACTTTGAAACTGTATGTTATGATTCAAATAAGTTTAAATGCTATTTCAGAAAGTAAAACTTCTGATTTAATTTTATATATTTGATTTAATTTTATATATTTAATTTAATTTAATATATTTATATATATTTAATTTATTTTATATTTATTATTTATATTTATTATATTTATTATTTATATTTTATATATTTGATTTTATATATTTGATTTAATATATATATGATTTAATTTTATATTTTACTGTATCTATTGTCCTTCTCTTGAGTGCTTTTAATTTTTTCTAATTTCAATTCACTGAAAAATAAATTATGGGGCCATAAAAATTATGTGTTAATATTAATTATATCATGATTTTCTAAAAAATGAAGTATTCTTGTTTTTTTAAGCTTTTAAATAAATAGTACTTACTCTAAGAAATGTCATAAATAATTTACAAAAGCACATTTTATAAAATATAAGATGTATTAAAATTTATATTGAATATAATGTACCTTTTCCTGATGATTTAGGTTTATTGTAATCAACAAATACTTCTGTTAAAAATGAAAGCAAATATTGAGGGCAATTATTGAGGTATGTAAACCTGTTTTATTCCATTAATAAGATGACAGGCTTCTAAATTTCTGTTTTCTTATTTCTTTCAATGTCAACATGTAATCTAAAGAAAACACCCTGATTCTTCCAGTATGCTCTGGGATATATATTTCCTGTCAGAACTTTTCATATATCTGTTTTTATAATAAATCTGTAGTAAATACATTAATTCTCATTAAGATGATGGTAACTTTTTTTAGTTGCCCACATTTGGACAGGCAAAACTTGAGGTATGTGCACAGGCAGTGAGCTGAGAGAAAGTTTATATGCTTGGGAAGGAAAAGGCAAAAGTTACCATAAATAAGAACATTTTTCCTTCAGTATTACCTAATTTCAGTTCTAATGTGTCCATCATTTTCTTATATTTTTCTGCAATAAAAATGGCATGAAAAGCTACTCTATAAACTTTCCATTTAATTCTTAAAAGTCAGTCTTTTGAAATAGTTTAGACCAAGTTATTTCTACTGTTATGGCACTTCAACAACAACAAAAATAACCATAATCACAATTATACCATAGATGCACACACATATACACACACATGCACCCTATATAATTGGAGCAGACACTTACACTTGTCTTGGGATTGTTGTTAGACAACATCCAAGGTTGTGTGTTGTAATCACATGCAGGTTATGCATTTCAGATAATTATTAATAAAAATAGTAGAAGTAATCAGGTATATGAAATGAAGAGTCATCAGGAAATGTAGGGTAAATGTAGACATCATCGTCTTTGCTGTTTTATAAAAATAAGTTGAAAGAACGCTACTGCTCAGAAAGATCACAGGGTTGGTAGATGAAAATAACCCATGGCTTCTTCAGGGTTAAACATTATTCAAGCCTGTATAAAGTTCTCAGCTGTCAAGATAAGCCTCTTGGGGACTTTTAATTCTCACCCTGGAGAGCTGAATACAGTCTGAAACTTGGAGTCTCTAATGCAAAATCAATGTAAAAAATACATAAGCATTTATTTTAAGGGTTGGAAAGAGAAAAAAAAAATCAGTTTTTTTTGGTGATAGTTATAATTCTGTTAGACTCTTTTTAGGTAACTTATTTATTTAATTCTTGCTCTAATATTTTAAAATAGATACTTGGGATAGTATAAGAAGTACTTTATTGCATTCTGTTAATAATGTATTAAAATTTTAAGCACTCAAAATATTTACAAAACCCATATATTTCTATTGATTGTTTAGTATGCAATGTGTGAGATCTGAGACACTGGGAATACTATTTAAACATACAAAATAAAAACTTAGGCAGCAAGGTCCCTTCCTCGAAGACAGAGTATGATCTATGTGGGAGTAATGTAAAGCATGGGGTGAATAAATCCAAATTAAACAAGAAAGAGAAATGTTGAAAGCTAGAGTTTTAATGATATTGCCAATGGCAGTTTCAGGGCAAGGTTGTTTCTGAATTAGGATGTCAATATTTCTTGAAACTCACTAACCAGAGCAGAAAGGAACAACCAAGATAGCATTCTAATTTAAAATTTTAATCATGTCAATAACAACTTAAGCAATTGCTAAGTCTCTGCTCCATGTAGCTTAACTAGCTTTCCCTTAATTTCCACTCTAGTGCCATCTCTTCCAACTATTTCTTACCATGCTATTTCTTGATCCAGTAAACTTAGTATTTTTCCCCAGATGTAATATTTTTGTTGTGTCTATAACTTTAAAAATATTATTTCTTTTAGGTAATATGTCTCAGGTGGCTAATTGAAGAACTGAGTCAAATATCTACAGTCTTTATTAAAAACAAAACAAAGTCAACAACCATTTCCAATTTCATGTTGTTGTGGCACTTGGAACTTTATCTAACCATATTGTTAAAGTTGATGTCCAAGTCAGTTTGCTTAGAAACAGAGCCAGAAATTATGGATGATTATTAGACAGGTGATTTATTAAGGGAGTGCATTTTAGAGAAAACTGTAAAAAAGTTTGTGAAACAAGATAGGACAGGGAAAGAAGGTAGGTAAAGAGATGTTTTCAAGGATAGTTTAGAGTCTTACTGATTCCAGAGGTAGCTCTGACCTGTGAATTGCACCATAATATTTGTATTCTCCTGAAGCATGATGCTGTACCATCATATCAGTTATTGGTGTAATCTCCCAAGTATCTTTTTACAGAGTTGTCCCCATTAATGAAAGGACAATTCTCCATGAAAGCATGAAGATGGGAGTCTTTTAGCAGCAGTTGTTTAGGTGTGGAATGATGTTGACAGGGGATGGAAAAAAACAGGAAAAAATCATGATGCACTTTCCATATAGAAATCATAGTTTTGCAAATGTATTGCATACAGAGAATGATGGAAAATAAAGAATCAAAGCTGGAAATTAGCTTATGTCTTGAGCTGTTTAGAATAGTGGTATTATTGTAATTGAAATGAGTTGGATTACAGCAGATTTTGAAGCATAAAATCAAGGCTTCCAATTTAGCCATAAGTTTTGAAATACCTTCTAGACATGCAAATTAATATATCAAATGAGGAGTTGGGCATAAAATTCTTAAACTCAAGAGAAAGGCCAAGTGTGGAGATGTGAGTAAGGGAGTCTTCAGCATATAGATTATATGTAAAACTCTGGAAACAGAATAGACTACCTTGAAAACAGTTGGTTAGCGAAGAGGACCAATACTGATTCCTAAGATATTTCAATATTTGGAGCTCAGGTAGAAGAGGGAGAGCTAACAAATGAAACTGAAAAGGACTGACCATAGACCTAAGAAATAATCCTGGTGAGTATGGTGTCAATGAAGCTAAAACAAAGTTTTTCAAAAATGTTATGAAATGATCTTGAGAGACTAAGTAAACTGGGAACAGAGAAGTGTCCTTTGCACTTGTCAGATGGATATTGTTGGAAATCTTGTAAAGAACATTTTCAGGGTAGTGGTGTTACAAAAACCTCAATGGAAAAAGCCAAATAGTTAAGGGAAGAGAAGGAAGTAGAGACCAAAAGTGAAAGTTACTGAAAAACCTTTTTCTGTGGAGGGGAGAAGAAGGATGAGGGAGTTTGTGAGAGATGAAAGAAAGGTTATGAAAGATGATGAAAAGTCAATGAAGTTCTGTTATTTTGTTATTATAATAGAAAGTCCTAGATTATAATTGTACACTGGTGAGAAAAAAATCAGTGGATTGATCAAACCTGTTTTTCCTTTTAGGATTTCTTAATTTAATTTTAAATTTAGGTATTTGCCAAAGTTAAACTGAATATAAAGTTTTTCTATATTTAATTTTATTTTCATTATATTTTTATGTGCATCTCTTCCTTTCAATATTAATTAAAAACTTCAGCATTTCCCCCACTAATTTAGAAGGCATCTTGAGCACGTTAAATGTTTAACTATACTTTTTTTCTGTATCTTATCCTTATTATTTTATTCTTTCTGTCCCTCTCTTGATGCTGAAATTCTTCATTTTTGTAGTTTCATGAAACATGTTAATATATCATCGTGCAAGTCCCTTGATACTTTTCCCTTTATTAAAAATATATCATCTATTTATTTTTCCTTATGAACATTGATAATTTTTCTGCAAAGCACACCAAAATAAATCCTATTGTGAAATAGCAAAATAGGAATCTTCCAGTACATTAGATGATTGTTTACAAAATAAATACAAATGTCCTACAGGCTTTAAAAATGATGTAAACTGACCCATAGTTAGAAATGTATAAGTTAAAATGATAAGAAGAAACTATTTTCACCTATTAAATTGATTAAGATAGAAAGTGGGATATAGCATTGTTGAAGAACAGTTAGGAGAAAAAATGGTGTCATATGTTATGATTGAATGTGTATATAAATGCAAATTTTTGGAAAGAAATGTTGAATAATCCTTCAACTGTTAAATGTTCAAAATTTTGATTGAGTATATATAGATATAGATATAGATATAGCATGCATACATAGACCAAAGGTGTCTGTTGAAGTCTTATTTGTAATAGCAAAGTGCAAGAAATCTATTGGGAGTGTCACTGAATATAAGCACAGAAAATTAGAAGTGCATCTGTGTTCATTCGCTTCCTTCAAGGCTGGGAACAGAAAACACCAGGTGGCAGGAACTTCCATTGCCTATAAAAGCTTATGACAGGATATGGCAAATGTCAAACCTATTCACATTTCATTGGCCAGAGTAAGTCAGGAGGCAAAACTTAAAGTCAGTGGGACAGAGAAGGCAGAAAAAAATAAAGATACCAATGGAGGGAAATGAATGAATTATTACAAACAAATAATACATTCCACTAAGCATCAATAAGAATCATGACTAAAATTAATTGACGCATATAAAGTATATAAAAAGTACATTTCATAATGACAATTACAAGTTAAAATAACTTTCACTTTTAAAAGAGATAAAGGCAGCACATCATTATTCTAAGTTGATAAGTAAGGGAAAATGGGGCAGTTATGCACTTCACTGCCTTTCATCCACTATCTATACCTCAGCATAGCTGAAAACTTGATGATAGAAGACTCACTCTTTAGCATATTTCAGCTTATATATTAAGGGAAAATTTGATAAAATTAGAATATGAACTTTTCAACCTCCTAGAGAAATAATGGATATAGGCAATGGTAATATTGGTGACCAACATCACACAGAGAAACAACTGGACCTTATGTGCCTTATGGTGGAAGGACAGAACATCACTATGAAGTATTATTACCCTCCTACACCAAATAAATCCAACTGAATAGAACCAAGCTTTTAGATCTAACTACCTGACCATTTCACAGAAATATAGTAGCTAGGAGATGTGAAATGACATTCTGGGAAAACAATTTGTGAAATCCAGAATATACTAACTCTATAAGAAAAATGATTCAGTTTCTTTAATAAGTAGATTGCAAGGAAAATCAAAAAGGGGGTGAGGAGTTATTTATAGATTAAGAGATTTTCTTTATATATCAGCAACATTCAATGTACCATATTGATTTGTCCAGTATATATAATCTGTGCTGATTCTAGCAAATTAATATTTTTTAAAAAGCATTTGTAGGATAATGAGAAAAGTTGACCACTGAATATGTGATAATGTTAAACAATTCTTAGTATATTGAACATTTAATAATGGTACTGCTATTATGTTTTTTAATGAGTATATTGCTTGTAAAGAAGCATCTTACAATAATTATGGGTAAAATGATACATCTAAGAATTTGCTTGAAGCAAATCCAGTGAGAGTAGAGATGTAACAAAATTGGCCTGGAATTGACAACTGATGAGTGATGGGTATACTGAAGTTCATTTATAGTACTCTCTATTCACAACATTGTAAATCAACTATACTTCCATAAAATTAAAACATACTCTCTATTTATGCATATGTTTGAAATTTTCTATAATAAAAGGTTTTCAAAATAAATGTCCATGAGACATATATAAACAGGAAACTCTATAATAATGAGAAAGTAAATAATTAAAAATAGACAGTTTTATATTTGTTGTCATTTGAAATAGCTAATTAATTTTGATGATTTTATATATTGAAAATAAGTAATACTTGTAGTAATAATAAAGTTTTGGAGTTTAAAGTAATGAGGTTCAATATGACATTTTATTTTTTAAGTAAATAGTTAATGAATAATTACTATACATAACCTTGGATTTTGATCACTTCTTCTTAGGGATATTTAGCTGTTCTTCCAGCAGGGTATAATTTAGGTGTTCTTTTCCATAGGACACTAGTGCCATCCTCAACTACCAATATAGAACTAAAGAGGGGAATAATACCACCACTAGCACAGAATCCTTACTTAGCTTACCCAAACATACATATTATTTGTTATATTAAAATTAGTTATAACATCCTTGATTCTAGAAAGAATTAAGGATGACACATAAAGTTGCAGTAAACATTATCATTTTCTAAAAAAAATGTTTTATGGGTTTGGAGACTGAAATCTAGGTCTATTGGAATGTAGAGTTCTGCTTCCTGCCCCATTTCCACACTACAGTTGATAGAATAGAGTGATTTGCTATCCAAGTGAAGGCAATCATTTTCCCAGGTTCTGGATCAGATACAAGTAACAAAATTTAGCCTCAGATGTACAAGGTAATCCAGTAGTATTCGGAATGCCAACAGTTCTATTTTGCTGTTAAATAGGAAATCTGAGCTATACGTTCGACTGTATCAGGCACATGAGAGAGCAGTATTTATCAGCATGCCTGGAGAGGTGAAGATGCCAGAACAAAAAGACTCGTGAAAGTAGTGGGAAAACGTATGAAGAATAAAAGGGTGGTTCCCCTCTTTGTTAGACAGCATGATTAAAAAGAAAATTAAATGATGAGTAGAACTGGACTTCTTGTGTACCTTTCCATGACACCTCCATGATGTGTCTTTCAGATGCATTCATTCACATAGGAAGTGTGCCTCCATTTGGCAGCCCCTAATTTTTTTTTTTTTTTTTTTTTTTTTGTGGTACGCGGGCCTCTCACTGTTGTGGCCTCTCCCATTGTGGAGCACAGGCTCCAGGCATGCAGGCTCAGTGGCCATGGCTCACGGGCCCAGCTGCTCCGCGGCATGTGGGATCTTCCCGAACGTGGCACGAACCCGTGTCCCCTGCACTGGCAGGCGGACTCTCAACCGCTGCGCCACCAGGGAAGCCCAGCCCCTAATTTTTTATGAGTTCATGAGCCTCATAATGGGAGTAGATAAGTAATTTTCAATAATAAACAAAACACGATGGAAAATTTCTAGGAATAATTAACAAAAAGATAAGCTAACTAAAACATCAAATTATTGTACTTCTAGGTAAGATGTGCTTAGTGATATTTTCATTTTGAACAGAAACTATATTTTGCAATTTTATCTCTTTCTTTAACATGAGTTAGATTACTAAATACTATATTAAAAACAGTTTGATTAATAAATTATTTTAAAGAGAGCTATAAGGGTATAATAATAACAATTTAAAAATTTTTATTCAGAATTCTACATATCACAAAATTATGTTTGACTAAGACAACCTCCTCCAAGCAAGTGGAAATCCTTAAAGTTTCATAACTTTGATTAAGATTTTCACCAAACTCTAATTAATTCACAGCTTTAACTTCACATTCAAATACTTTGCATTCTTTCTATGATGGAATTTTTTTAGTATTTCACAGTACCACCACACAAATGAAGGGATTAAATATGTGACTGTTATTTAGTACTGAGTTTCATCTCTACTTTCGGTATTCTGACAACTGATTACGATTGCCTTGAAAAAAATAATTATAAAATTAGCAGATTCTGCATTTTATTTTTTGTCCTGATAAATATTCAGTGTCTCATATATTTAACTCATTGAGATGTTACTCTTTGCAAAAGTTATTAACATGCCAAATGCTACGCATTGAGAATGGCAATGTATTAATGTCTAGTTTGTATTTATAACATATAAGAGAAAACTATATAGTCCAATAGAAGAATATAAAAAGTTCATAAATGAAACCTACCCATTTAAAATTCTAGGTACACAATATTTTAAAATGTTTATATTAACTCGATCATATTAAAAATCAGATTTAACAAAAGTCCTCAAAACAAAAATAATTTAACATGATTGTCTACCTACAGCTTATGCATTAACTGACATTTGAACATTGATTTCAAATAGTCAGCAATAGTGGGGGGATATAAAAAATATGGAACTTCATCTTAATATAACTTTTATAAAACTGAAATATATAGATGGTTATACATGATACTTTTTCTATTTTAGTTTGTTACAAATATGCCTTAAGGTCTTATGAGTCTCTAAAAACTTTATTAAACAGTCCTTTTTTTTGAAATAGTAGATGGAACTTCAAAACAATTGCTTAATTTTAAGAAAAATTCTCTGAAATTTAATAAAAATGTTTTGTTTGCAGAAGTTTGAAGAATAAAGAAGGTAACAGATGCAGGGAATAAGAAAAAGAGAAATGTTGCAAAAACTCATCATAACTTGAGAATTTCTAGTCAAGTCTCTCGTGTGAAAAAAATGTGTTTGTGCAAGTTCAAAATGTAGATAATTAAAACTTAACCACATTTCCTATCTGCCTGACACTGTGCAAAGTTTTCTGATCAAGACAATGGTTTTAGTTAGTAATCATTTAAATGGAACGGTCAATCAGTTAGAATTGTTTCAGCAGAATTAACAAATAATGAGAAATCATGTTTAAGTTTGTCCAAAGGAGCATACTTGTCGCTAAGTCATATTTTTTCTCTGCAAATATGAGACCATGTATCAATTTCTTTAAAGCTTTAATATAACCAAAAAAGCAAAATGGAAATAGCATGATTTCTGATGCAGTTCATAGCAGAATGTCCATTTTGTACTTCAGTTTCTGAGGGAGAGAAAGAAAATTCCTTCTACTAGTAACTCTTCAATTTTTTATTATTATATACTAAAATTATTCCAGCTACAGATCTATTTGTCTTCATATCCTTCAAATATTATTAATAAAATATCTCAAACCCGATAGGCTTCTTATTTCAATATTTCAAAATATGATTTAGTGAAGAAAACATTTACTAAAGGACATTATCCAAAATTTTAGCCTGATATTGAAGGCTAACTTATTATATTCATTATATTATATTTATTTATAGTCCATGTCAAGTTGATTAATCATTATTTCTTAGTAAGCATGGATTTAGTATGTCTGTATCCATGCTTCTTTCACCTCTGAAATTTCATTTGAAATGACCTTCCCTTGTCTTTGTTCTGTTGTGATACTTGTTGAACTGTTTTTTTTTTTTCTCCATGAAAATATCTGTGATTTTTCTACTCATGAATAATCATCCTAATTTAAAAGCTGTAGTACTGTTTCTACTTCTCTTTCCTCTCTTGTAGTTTTTTTATTTAAATGATTGAGATTATATACTATTCTTATAGACTCCAGTAGATTGCATATTATTTTGAAGAGGTTATTATAAACATATTCCTTGTAATAGTTGTCATAGTACTTGGTCAATATTCTGTTCAAATCTATGTATCTTGAGGGAGAATGCCAGAAAGATAGCAGATTAGGAAGCTCCAGGATCTTCTTCCTACAGAGAGACACAAAGTTAACAACAATACATGGATCAGAAACCTCTGTGAGAACTCTAGAGACCAGTTGAGCAGCTACAACCCTCAGAACATCTTAAAAACAAGAAAGAAACCCAGAGGAAGTTTAGGAATATTATCTGCATTTGGCACAACTGTTTATGCCCCTCTCCCTATGCAGTATAATGGAGCAACCAGAAGGAAACCCTTCATCTTGGGACTCCTCCTTCAGGATGTAAACAAAAGAGTGGACCAGGCATCCAATGTTCTGGCTTGTCTGGGGTCTGCCCTAGAGACTGGTTTCTGACTAGGAGCACTGACAGGACTGGCAGGAGTTTGGAAACTGATGAAAACAGATGAGCACCTCTGCACCTTAGAACTGTAAATTTTGCAGGTAGACCCTGGGGGAAGGAAAAAAACAGAAAAGGCTTGAGAGGTCCTAGGACCTCCAGCCTGGCAAAGGTTTCTCTGCACAAGATCAGGACTCAGACTGAGAGAGATGGTTGTTTTTTCAAATGCCCACATCATAGCAAAAAATTAAAAGGTGTTCAAAGAAACCGAGAAACATGGCCCAATCAAAGAAACAAAATAGAACTTCAGAAGTTGACTCTAAAGAAACACAGATCTATGAGTTACCTGTAACATAATTTTAAAATAACTGTCATAAAAATTCTCAATGAACTAAAAGAGAAAACAGACAATTAAATAAAGTCAATGAAACAATGCATGAATAAAATGAGAATATCAACAAAAGGTAGAAACTGTAAAAAGAACCAAACAGAAATCAGCCATAAAGAAGAAGGAAAGGCTGGTATTAGAAAAAACATGGATGAACCATGAGTACATTATGCTAAGTGAAATGAGTCACAGAAAAAGAAATATTGTATGATATCACTTATATGTGGAATGTAAAAAGCCAAACCCATAGAAATGGGAGTAGATTGTTTGTCACTAAGGGCCAGAGGATGGAGGAAATGAGGGATGCTGGTCAAAGGGTACAGACTTTCAGTTAAAAGATGAATAAGTTCAGGGAATCTAATGTACACAATGGTGACTATAGTCAACAATACTGTATTGTATACTTGAAATTTGATAAGAGAGTAGATCTTGAATGTTCTCTCTACACACACACACACACACACACGCACATGCACACACAAAATACTATGTGAGGTGATGGATGTGTTAACCAAACTTATGGTTGTAATCATTTCACAATACATAAGTGTATGTATATGTTTTATATATATGTCCAATCCTCACATTGTATACCTTAAACTTACACAATGTTTTCTGTCAATTGTTTAATGGGTATAGAATTTTAGATATATAAGAGGAAAAATTCTAGAGATCTGTTTTAAAACAATCTGTTTTAAAACAAGTGTATAAATGTACACTTAAAAATTATTAAGTTAGCACTTTCATGTTGTGATTTTTAACACAATTAAGCATTTTAAAATTAAATTTAAAAGTTTATTTTTTTTAATTTTTATTTTATATTGGAGGATAGTTGATTTAAAATGTTGTGTTAGTTTCAGGTGTATAGCAAAGTGATTCAGTTATACATATACATGTATCTATTCTTTTTCAAATTCTTTTAAAAGTTTGTTTTTAAAATCCAACAATTCATTCACATATTCTGGATTCACTGGAAAATGTGTAGTTTATCATAAAACTATTTGGGTTCAAATACTGATTTGACTGTTTACTGAGCCATGTGATCCAGGTCAAATTACTGAATTTATAAAGTCTTGTTTTCCTTATCTGCAAATTTGTCATAATTATAAGAATCTACTCACAGGTTTGTTGAATTTCTGTGTGACCACCCCCCCCCCCTTTGCTCCTACATCGCAAATAGATAGATAAGAAATATTCCGTGGTAATACAAGTTACTGGACTTAAGGAGATTGGTTATTCGATTGCTCTAGTCTTATAATCCCATTACTAGAAGTGAGAAAAATTAGAACTTCCATTTCAAATGACCCCTTATTGAAAAAATTATCAGGAAGAAACATTAGAGTTCACTATTGCAAAATGAGAAAAGCATAAATCAGTCTAAAAACATTATAATAGTAAATATTACAGTGAAAGAAAGAATTTTGAAGCACTAACTTTAAACCTGAATTGTCATAAGCCTTCCATTACCAAGAGTCTCAAAATATTTGGCATTTTTAGGGGAAAAAAAGGAATTAGAAATATTTTCTCCTGCTGAATCATAGATTTGGGCAGTTAAGGCATAGTTGTTTTCCAAAAGAAAGAGGTAGCTTACCTTAGTTAAAGAAGTATTGTATTCTTAAAGCAATAGAAATAATCTGTCCTGTAAATTCAAAACAAATTCATGTATTTTTATATATAATACTTGCTTTTGGAGTATGAAGAAAATATGAAAACTAAAAGACATTCTTTGAGTGGGAAATCAATTATGTAACTAAAACTATTTTTGTTTCAGAATTTGCTAAATCACTTGATTAAAATACAAAAAGCTCAGTGTTTAATGCTTTCATTTAAAGTATCAAAATAATATGTAGTAGCATAAATTTTGAGACAGAGATTATAAACACTGAAAATAAAACTGTTTTTCAGATAAAAATACCTACTATATTTTAATCATTGTGTTTTCCCTTTACATGTCATTTGAATAACAAAATCAGGAAAATATTTTGGAAGCTTTAATACTTAGAAACCACAAGAGTGGATACTGAACTAACAGACATTAAAATTGGGGATACATTTTAAAAATGTCAATATGTTAAATTTCTTCATAAATGAAAGTAATATAATAAAGAAAAAATATGAAATCTAAAAGATAGTCTTGAATGGGAAATCAATTATATAATTAAACCTCCATTGTTGTTTCAGGATTTGCTAAATCATTTGATTAAGGTACATTGATCCCAGTTGCAAACATGTGATGTGTTAGTCATCAGAACTACTACAATGACTTTCAAAATCAGAAGAGTACACTTGGCACCAGTCTACTCAGAAGAAAAAAAATCATAGAAACCACAGCCTGCCAACAGGGCAGCATCAAATGTTCTCTGAATGGTAGTCCTTTCAGTAGTACTGAGGAGGATAGAGGGCTGTAGGGAGCCATTTTCTCTACAGGTTATTGCTCAAGTGCCAAGGTTAAAATCCACTGGTGGGTGTGGAAGACAAGCTGGCTTAAAAGCCTCAAGTAGCATGAAGGGTGATATGTCTTGGAACAACTCTATAAACATAGCTTCCAATTTTATGTACCCATTTATAAGGTATGTACCCATTTATAAGGTGTGTGCCCATTTATAAAGGACTCCACTCTAAAAGAAATGCAAATCAAGGAGCCTCTACCAGGATTTTATAGTCCTCTCAGTAGAGGTATAGTTTTTAACAAAAGCAATATTGCCTAGTCACATAATTAACACAAAATGTCTTTATCTGTTTCCAGAGACTAGAAAGTTAACCAAAGGACAATTACCCAAGCATAACAATGGAAAAGGGTCTTATTAACTCTTTACTCTCATATTACGAGCAAAGATGGTCTTCTCTCAGACTTGACTGTGTGCTCTTCCAATACAGAGGGTTCTAAGTAATACTAGAAAAAAACCAAAGATGTACTAATTACTTATGAGAAAATACAAAGTCAGATAAAAAACTGAAAATTAAGAGGTTTTTTTCCAATTAAGTTAGGTATTCATACTATTTATAGAAAATTATAGTATTCAATGATTTATTAAAAACTAGTAACTAGATTTTCACAAATAAATGTAGAAAATTCAGAAGAAAACATAATTAAATGTTTTCTATTTTCATATATTTGTTAAGAGAAGTCTCAAAATAAAACATTATTTTGTAAAACACTACAGCATTCAAGATCCACACACATTATGGGTAATCAATTGTTTTAAATAACCTGTTTACTCTCAATAACTTTGTTATTGAGAGTGAACAAACAAAAAATAGAGTTTCTGCTTAGAACAAATGATTTTTTTTTGAAACTGAGGGTTTTTTTCCTTGTTTTTGTTGTTGTTTTTTATTTTATTTTTTTATACAAAGTATGTTCTTATTAGTTATCTATTTTATACAAATTAGTTCATATATGTCAATCTCAATCCCCAATTCATCATACCACCATCACCCCACACCACTGCTTTCCCCCCTTGATGTCCACACATTTGTTGTCTACACCTGTGTCTCTATTTCTGCCTTGCAATCCGGTTAATTTGGGCCATTTTTCAAGACTCCACACATATGCGTTAATATACTATATTTGTTTTTTCTCTTTCTGAATTACTTCACTCTGTATGAGAGTCTCTAGGTCCATCCACATCTCTACAAATGACTTAATTTAGTTCCCTTTTATGGCTGAGTAATATTCCATTGTATATATGTCCCATATCTTCTTTATTCATTCATCTGTCAATGGGCATTTAGATTGCTTCCAGAACCTGGCTATTGTAAAGAGTGTTGCAGTGAATATTGGGATACATGTGTCTTTTTGAATTATAGATTTCTCTGGGTATATGCCCAGTAGTGGGATTGCTTGGTCATATGGTAATTTTATTTTTAGCTTTTTAAGGAATTTCCATACTGTTCTCCATAGGGGCTATATCAATTTACATTTCCACCAACAGTGCAAGAGGGTTCCTTTTTCTCTACACCCTCTCCAGCATTTGTTGTTTATAGATATTCTGATGATACCCACTCTAAACACTATAATTCTGATTTGCATTTCTCTAATAATTAGTGATGTTGAACAGATTTTCATACACCTCTTGGCCATCTGTACGTCTTCTTTGGAGAAATGTCTATTTAGGTCTTCTGCCCATTTTGGGATTGGGTTGTTTGTTTTTTTTATTATTGAGTTGCATGAGCTGTTTATATATTTTGGAGATTAATCCTTTGTTGATTCATTTGCAAGTATTTTCTCCCACTCTGGAGCTTGTCTTTTCATCTTGTTTATAGTTTCCTTTGCTGTGCAAAAGCTTTTAAATTTCATTAAGTCCCATTTGTTTATCTTTGTGTTTATTTCCATTACTCCAGGAGGTGGGTCAAAAAAGATCTTGTGATTTATGGCAAAGAGTGTTCTTCCTATGTTTTCCTCTAAGAGTTTTATAGTGACTAGTCTTACATTTATGTCTTTAATCCTTTTTGAGTTTATTTTTGTATATGGTGTTAGGGAGTGTTGTAAATTCATTCTTTTACATGTAACTGTCCAGTTTTCCCAGCACCACATATTGAAGAGACTGTCTTTTCTCCACTGTATATCCTTGCCTCCTTTGTCATAGATTAGTTGACCATAGGTGCATGGGTTTATCTCTGTTTCTTTCTATCCTGTTCCATTGATCTATATTTCTGATTTTGTGCCAGTACCATATTGTCTTGATTACTGTAGCTTTGTAATATAGTCTGAAGTCAGGGAGTCTGATGCTTCCAGCTCCGTTTTTTCCCCTCAAGATTGCTTTGGCTATTTGGGGTCTTATGTGTCTCCATTCACATTTTAAGATATTTTTTCTAGTTCTGTAAAAAATGCCATTGGTAATTTAATGGGATTGCATTGAGTCTGTAGACTGCTTTGGGTAATATAGTCATTTCACAATATTTATTCTTCCAATCCAAGAACATGATATATCTTTCCTTCTGTTTGTGTGATCTTTGATTTCTTTCATCAGTGTCTTATAGTTTTCTGAGTAGAGGTCTTTTACCTCCTTAGGCAGGTTTATTCCTAGGTATTTTATTCTTTTTGTCACAATGGTGAATGGGATTGTTTCCTTAATTTCACTTTCTGATCTTTCATTTCTAGAGTATAGGAATGCAAGAAATTTCTGTGCATTAATTTTGTAACCTGCAATTTTACCAAATTCATTGATTAGCTCCAGTAGTTTTCTGGTGGAATCTTTAGGATTTTCTATGTATAATATAATGTAATCTGCAAACACATACAGTTTTACCTTTGTTTTCCAATTTGATTCTTTTTACCTCTTGTTCTTCTCTTATTGCCATGACTAGGACTTCCAAAACAATGTTGAATAATCACAGCAAGAGCAGACATTCTTGTCTTGATCCTGATCTTAGAGGCAATGCTTTCAATTTTTCACCATTGAGAATGATGTTTACTGTGGGTTTGTCATATACGGACTTTATTATGTTGAGGTAGATTCCCTGTATGCCTACTTTCAGAAGATTTTTTTTCATAAATGGTGTTGAGTTTTGTCGAAAGCTTTTTCTGCATCTTGTGAGACGATCATATGGTTTTTATTCTTCAGTTTGTTAATACGGTGTATCACATTTATTGATTTGCATATATTGAAGAATCCTTGCATCCCTGGGATAAACCCCACTTGATCATAGTGTATGATCTTTTTAATGTGTTGTTGGATTCTGTTTGCTAGTATTTGGTTGAGGATTTTTCTATCTATGTTCATCAGTGATATTGGCCTGTAGTTTTCTTTTTTTGTGACATCTTTGTTTGGTTTTGGTATCAGGGTGATGGTGGCCTTGTAGAATGAGTTTGGGAGTGTTCCTCCCTCTGCTATATGTTGGAAGAGTTTGAGAAGGATAGGTGCTAGCTCTTTGGTAATGTTTGATAGAATTTGCCTTTGAAGCCATCTAGTCTCGGGCTTTTGCTAGTTGGAAGATTTTTTTTTTTTTTTTTTTTTTTTTTTTTTTTTTTTTTTTTTTTTTTTTTTTTTTTTTTTGTGGTAGGCGGGCCTCCCACTGTTGTGGTCTCTCCCTTTGCGGAGCACAGGCTCCGGACGCGCAGGCTCAGCGGCCATGGCTCACGGGCCCAGCCGCTCCGCGGCATGTGGGATCTTCCCGGACCGGGGCACGAACCCGTGTTCCCTGCATCGGCAGGCGGATTCTCAACCACTGCGCCACCAGGGAAGCCCTAGTTGGAAGATTTTTAATCACAGTTTCAATTTCAGTGCTTGTGGTTGGTCTGCTTATATTTTCTATTTCTTCCTGGATCAGTCTTGGAATGTTGTGCTTTTCTAAGAATTTGCCCATTTTTTCCAGATTATCCATTTTATTTGCATATAGCTGCTTGTAGTGATCTCTAATGATCCTTTGTATTTCTAGTGTCAGTTATTGCTTCTCCTTTTTCATTTCTAATTCTATTGATTTTAGTCTTTTCCCTCTTTTTCTTGATGAGTATGGCTAATGATTTATCAATTTTGTTTATCTTCTCAAAGAACCAGCTTTTACTTTTATTGATCTTTGCTATTGTTTCCTTCATTTCTTTTTCATTTATTTCTGATCTGATCTTTATGATTTCTTTCCTTCTGCTAAATTTGGGGTTTTTTTGTTCTTCTTTCTCTAATTGGTTTAGGTGCAAAGTTAGGTTGTTTATTCGAGATGTTTCCTGTTTCTTGAGGTAGGATTGTATTACTATAAACTTCCCTCTTAGAACTGCTTTTGCTGCATCCCATAGGTTTTGGATTGTTGTGTTTTCATTGTCATTTGTTTCTAGGTATTTTTTTGATTTCCTCTTTGACTTCTTCAGTGATCTCTTTGTTATTTACTAGCATATTGCTTAGCCTCCATGTGTTTGTAGTTTTTACAGATTTTTTCCTGTAATTGATATCTGGTCTCATAGCATTGTGCTCGGAAAAGATACTTGATGCAATTTCCATTTTCTTAAGTTTACCAAGGCTTGATTTGTGACCCAAGATAAGATCTATCCTGGAGAATGTTCTATGAGCACTTGAGAAGAAAGTGTATTGTCTTGTTTTTGGATGGAATAACCTATAAATATCAATTAAGTCCATCTTGTTTAATGTGTCATTTAAAGCTTGGGTGTCCTTATTTATTTTCATTTTGGTTGATCTGTCCATTGGTGAAAGTGGGGTGTTAAAGTCCCTTACTATTAATATGTTACTTTCGATTTCCCTTATATGGCTGTTAGCATTTTCCTTATGTACTGAGGTGCTCCTATGTTGGGTACATAAATATTTACAATTGTTATATCTTCTTTTTGGATTTATCCCTTGATCATCATGTAGTGTCCTTCTTTGTCTTTTGTAGTAGTCTTTATTTTAAAGTCTATTTTTTCTGATATGAGAATTGCTACTCCAGCCTTCTTTAATTTCCATTTGCATGGAATATCTTTTTCCATTCCCTCACTTTCAGTCTGTATGTGTCCCTAGGTCTGAAGTGGGTCTCCTGTAGACAGCATATATATGGGTCTTGTTTGTATCCATTTAGCCAGTCTATGTTTTTTGGCTGGAGCATTTAATCCATTTACATTTAATGTAATTATCGATATGTATGTTCCTATTACCATTTTCTTAATTGTCTTGTGTTTGTTTTTGTAGGTCTTTTCCTTCTCTTCTGTTTCCTGCCTAGAGAAGTTCCTTTAGCATTTGTTGTAAAGCTGGTTTGGTGGTGCTGAATTATCTTAGATTTTGCTTGTCTGTAAAGGTTTTAATTTCTCCTTTGAATCTGAATGAGATCCTTGCTGGGCAGAGTAAACTTGGTTGTAGGTTTTCCCCTTTCATCACTTTAAATATGTCTTGCCACTCCCTTCTGGCTTGCAGAGTTTCTGCTGAAAGATCAGCTGTTAACCTTAAGGGGATTCCCTTGTATATTATTTGTTGTTTTTCCATTGCTGCTTTCAATATTTTTTCTTTGTATTTAATTTTTGATAGTTTGATTAATATGTGTCTTAGCATGTTTCTCCTTGAATTTATCCTGTATGGGATTCTCTGTCCTTCCTGTACTTGATTGACTATTTCTTTTCTCGTATTAGGGAAGTGTTCAACTATAATCACTTCAAATATTTTCTCAGTCCCTTTCATTTTCTCTTCTTCTTCTGGGACCCCTTTAAATCGAATGTTGGTGTTTTTAGTGTTGTACCTGATGCCTCTGAGGGTATCCTCAATTCTTTTCATTCTTTTTTCTTTATTCTGCTCTGTGGTAGTTATTTCTACAATTTTATCTTCCGGGTCACTTATCTGTTCTTATGCCCTAGTTATTTTGCTATTGCTTCCTTTGAGAGAATTTTTAATTTCATTTATTGTGTTGTTCATGATTATTTGTTTGCTCTTTAGTTCTTCTAGGTCCTTTGAAAACGTTTCTTGTATTTTCTCCATTCTCTTTCCAAGATTTTGTGTCCTCTTTACTAACATTACTCTGAATTCTTTTGCATGTAGGCTGCCTATTTCCTCTTCATTTGTTTGTTCTAGTGGCTTTTTACCTTGCTCCTTCATCTGCTGCATATTTGTTTGTCTTCCCATTTTCCTTAACTTAATGTGCTTGGGGTCTTCTTTTCCCGGGCTGCAGGTTTGTAGTTCCCATTGTTTTTGGCTTCTCTTCCCAGTGGGTAAGTTTGGTTCAGTGGTTTGTGTTGGCTTCCTGGTGGAGGGGTATGATGCCTGTTCTCTGCTACTTGAGGCTGGATCTTGTCTTTCTGGTGCACAGGACTGCGTCCAGTGGTGTCTTTTGGGGTGTCTGTGAACTTGTTATGATTTTAGGCAGCGTCTCTGCTAATGAGAGGGTCTGTGTTCCTGTCTTGCTAGTTGTTTGGCATAGGGTGTTCAGCACTGGAGCTTGCTGGTTGCTGAGTGGAGCTGGGCCTTATCGTTGAGAAAGAGATCTCTGGGAGAGCTCTTTCCCATTGGTATTACATGGGGTCAGGCGGTATCTTGTGGTCCAGGGTCCTAAATTCAGCTCTCCCACCTCAGAGGCTCAGGCCTGACACCTGGCCGGATCACCAAGACCCAGTCAGCCACATGGCTGCTAGTGTTGGAGGGTCTTCTGCAGAGGCAGGTGTAAGCTGTGGCTCACCATGGGGATAAGGACAGTCCAATTTTCTTAAATTTACCAAGGCTTGATTTGTGACCCAAGATATGATCTATCCTGGAGAACGTTCTGTGTACACTTGAGAAGAAGGTGTAATCTGCTGTTTTCAGATGGAATGTCCTATACTATCAATTATATCTATCTGGTCTACTGTGTCATTTAAAGCTTTTGTTTCTTTATTAATTTTCTGTCTGCATGATCTGTCCATTGGTGTAATTGAGGTGTAAAATACCCCACTATTATTGTGTTACTATCAATTTATAGCTTTTAACATTTGCGTTATGTATTGAAGCACTCCTATGTTGGGTACATATGTATTTTTAACTGTTATATCTTCTTCTTGGATTGATTCCTTGATCATTTTGTAGTGTCCTTCCTTGTCTCTTGTAACATTTTTTATTTTAAAGTCTATTTTATCTGAAATGAGCATTGTTGCTCCAGCTTTCTTTTGAGTTCCATTTACATGGAATATATTTTTCCATCCCCTTACTTTCAGTCTGTATGTGTACATAGGTCTGAAGTGCGTGCCTTGTAGACAATATATATATAGGTCTTGTTTTTGTATCCATTCAGTGAGCCTGTGTCTTTTAGTTAGAGCATTAATCAATTCACATTCAGTGTGATTATCGACATATATGTTCCTATTATCATTTCCTTAATTGTTTTGGGTTTGTTTTTGTAGGTCCTTTTCTTCTCTTGTGTTTCCCATTTAGAGAAATTCCCTTAGCATTTGTTGTAGAGCTGGTTTGGTGGTTCTGAATTCTCTTCGCTTTTGCTTGTCTGTAAAGCTTTTCATTTTTCTGTCGAGTCTGAATGAGACCCTTGCTGGGTAGAGTAATGATGGTTATAGGTTCTTACCTTTAATTACTTTAAATATATCATGCCACTCCCTCTGGCTTGTAAAGATTTTGCTGAGAAATCAGCTGTTAACCTTATGGGAATTCCCTTGTATGTTATTTGTGGTTTTACCCTTGTTGCTTTTAATAATTTTTCTTTGTCTTTAATTTTTGTTACTTCGATTACTATGTGTTCCAGCATGTTTTTCCTGGGGTTTATCCTGCCTGGGACTCTCTGTGCTTCCTGGACTTAGGTGGCTATTTCCTTTCTCATGTTAAGGAAGTTTTTGACTATCATCTCTTCAAATATTTTCTCAGGTCTTTTCTCTCTCTCTTCTCCTCCTGGGACCCCTACAATGCAAATGTTGTTGTGTTTAATGTTGTCCCAGTGGTCTCTTAGTTTGTCTTCATTTCTTTCCATTCTTTTTTTTTTTAAATTCTGTTCCATGACAGTGAATTCTGCCCTTTTGTCTTCCAGGTTACTTATCCGTTTTTCTGCCTCAGTTATTCTGCTACTGATCCCTTCTAGTGTATTTTTCATTTCAGTTTTTTGTTGTGCATCTCTGTTTGTTTGTTCTTTAATTCCTCTAGATCTTTGTTAAACATTTCTTGCATCTTCTCGATCTTTGCCTCTATGCTTTTTTTGATGTCCTGCATCATCTTCATTATCATTTTTCTGAATTTTTTTCTGGAAGTTTGCCTATCTCCACTTCATTTAGATGTTTTTCTGGGATTTTATCTTTTTCCTTCATCTGGTGCATGGTCCTCTGCCTTTTCATTCTGTCTATTTTTCTGTGAATGTAGTTTTCATTCCACAGGCTGCAGGATTGTAGTTCTTCTTGCTTCTGCTCAGTACAATGAATGTTTTTGTTTGTAAAAATAAAAAGACAATGAAAATCTTATTCTTATATTTTAAAATTCACTTTTCAACTGGAAGTTATGTAATGAAAATAAAGTACTTTTTTTTTTTAATACCGTAATTGATATAATAGTGGTATGTAAAGGGGTGGTGGTGAGAACAGACTTGTGGTTGCCAAGGGGTGTAAGAGTGTGAAAGAAGGATGTATTGGGAGCTTGAGATTAGCAGATAAACAGCAGTGTTCTACTGTATAGTGCAAGGAACTATATTCAATATGTTTTTATAAACCATAACAGAAAAGAATATGAAAAAGAATATACATATATATGTTAATGGAATCACTTTGCTGTACTGCAGAAATTAATACAACATTGTAAATCAACTATACTTCAATAAGATAAATTTTAAAATTAAATGTAAAAAGGACATGGGAACAATTAAAAATAAAAGATTACTTATATTTTCAGGTTCAAGAATGTTTTCATTGAAGTACTGGCATATGGACTTGACACTGGGAAAAATAGAGGTTACTAGATAATGAAGGCTATTTCATCCAAGGAAGAAAGTGGAGTAACTTCAGATAGGTACAGAACAATTTATCATGTCCTTGAAAATGTCGTTAGTTATTTTTTAGGGTGCAGAGCAAAAGCATTGGAGACTAGGAGTTGAAAGTAAAAAAAATCAGGGAGTGAGGGCAAGTAGTAAGGAAAACAAACAATTTTAAAGGAACACCACATTTGTATGAGGTGTGTGCTCTACAAAAACACTATGCAGAGGCTTTTGCAGTTGGTATTATCAATAAGAAACCTGAGGGGCTTCCCTCGTGGTGCAGTGGTTGAGAATCCGCCTGCTGATGCAGGGGACATGGGTTTGTGTCCCGGTCCGGGAAGATCCCACGTGCCGCAGAGCAGCTGGGCCCGTGAGCCGTGGCCTCTGAGCCTGCGTGTCCAGAGCCTGTGCTCTGCAACGGGAGAGGCCCCAGCAGTGAGAGGCCCGTGTACCACACAAAAAAACCAAAACCAAAACAAAAAAACCTGAGACTCAAGGACTTTAAGTCATTTTTTCAAGGTCAGTTTTCATTAAATATCATTACTAAATTTAAAATTAAGTCTGTCTGACTGCAAGATTCAATCTCTTTTCACTAGCCCATTCAACCAGATTGAGATGGTCACACTTTTATAACATGCTAATATACTCAGGTTTCCTCATGTAGGATTTATGGAGTCATGTAAATTATTTTTAAAAAATGTTAAAATTATGGTATGTGAAACAGAGTACAAAACAATGATCCTGGAAGGGAATAACATAATTCTAATGGTGTAAAATTACATCCAAAAAGACTTCAAAATACACTTCTACTGATTTATAGGTATTATTTATAAGTATTTCCTTTGTTCAGTTATGGCAATTCCCAAGAAATGGTAACCCCCCCAAATTTCCCACATTTTTGTTCAATAATTTGTCCTTTTTTTGGGAGTGTAGGAAGTTCACTGATGTTTGGAAGCTCAAGTTAACAAAATATAAAATGTAGAAAAATATAATCCATCACTGCATGTTTCTTTTGTGGTTCCACTAGTTTAACATTATTTTTCTTGTGTGTGTGTGTGTGTGTGTGTGTGTGTGTGTGTGTGTGTGTGTTCAAGTGCATACACAAGCACACTGCCAGCATCTCACAGAGTGTTTTAGCATTGAGAATGAGATGGGAATGCAAAGAGAGTCAGGGCAATTCATTTAATCATTCTTTTAGTATACACTGTAATTTAGAGAGTGTAGAGTGTCTCGGGTGCAATACTTAAGGAAAATGTCCAAAATCAATCAGACTAGGTAAATCTTTCTCCCTAAGTTGTATTCAGTCACGTCAGGAACAGTTTCAATGTGTAGTCAGTTTGAAGCATGCTGTGAGAGGTAAAGTTCCCTGGCAGAATTTTCTCCTCTCTCTTCTCACTGCAGCATCTAATCAGTTTGGGTGAATCCTTATCACTGTTAAAATCATGAATAGGAAATAGGATGAATAGTATCCTATTTAAGACTGTAGGAGTCAGAGAGTGTGGATGACCTCGGAGAAACGTATTCCTTTTACAAGAGCAAACATTGTGGTGCCTCGTACAGGGGCTCAAATTTCCTGATTCAGATTGATAATAGGCTGACCCAGACATTTATATTTATTTATTATTTATTTTTATTTTATTTTAATTTTTTTGGACACGTTACTTTGTCATTTTATTTTATTTTTATTTTTTAACATCTTTATTGAAGTATAATTGCTTTACAATGGTGTGTTAGTTTCTGCTTTATAACAAAGTGAATCAGTCATACATATACATATGTTCCTATATCTCTTCCCTCTTGCATCTCCCTCCCTCCCACACCTCTAGGTGGTCTCAAACCACTTAGTTGATCTCCCTGTGCTATGCGGCTGCTTCCCACTAGCTATCTATTTTACATTTGGTAGTGTATATATGTCCATTACACTCTCTCACTTTGTCACAGCTTACCCTTCTCCCTCCCCATATCCTCAAGTCCATGCTATAGTAGGTCTGTGTATTTATTCCTGTCTTACCCCTAGATTCTTCATGACCTTTTTTTCCCCCCTTAGATTCCATATATATGTGTTAGCGTACGGTATTTGTTTTTCTCTTTCTGACTTACTTCACTCTGTATGACAGACTCTAGGTCCATCCACCTCACTACAAATAACTCAATTTCATTTCTTTTTCTGGCTGAGCAATATCCATTGTATATATGTGCCACATCTTCTTTATCCATTCATCTATTAATGGACACTTAGGTTGCTTCCATCTCCTGGCTATTGTAAATAGAGCTGCAATGAACATTTTGGTACATGACTCTTTTTGAATTATGGTTTTCTCAGGGTATATACCCAGTAGTGGGATTGCTGGGTCATATGGTAGTTCTATTTGTAGCTTTTTAAGGAATCTCCATATTGTTCTCCATAATGGTTGTATCAATTTACATTCCCACCAACAGTGCAAGAGTGTTCCCTTTTCTCCACATGCTCTCCAGCATTTATTGTTTCTATATTTTTTGATGATGGCCATTCTGACCAGTGCAGACACTTATACTTAAAGGCAAGGGAGCCCTTGGCAATTTTAATTTACTTTTAGACATTGATCCTATTACATGATAGGGATAAATATCTCCAAAAAGTTCATACAGATGGATTGGGAGCAAACGTGTGTCAGAGATTCTTTTATCTTTCCCAGATTTTATCTGAAATATTTGGTAATCAAATAAAATGACTCTCATTCAACTAAATTGACCTTTTGTATTTTCCATTTGCATTGCTTATGTCTATGGCAAACTGTAGCAGCACTAGGAATTTTAATTAAAAAATCTACTTTGGAAAGGACCTGCATTCAGGATAATCAAAAACTTCTGAAATTAGTCTTGCTCATTTGCAGGCTATTTGCTGCTGCACCTGTTCAGACAGTGTTCCAACTAACTGGTGATTTAACCATTCCCTCAACACTCTTGATTAAGAACATGTCTTCATCAAACCAGTTGGAAGGCTCTCACACCTGTATTTGAGTTTAGATTTTCTTCCTTCAAAGGATGATCTTAAATTTTGTACAGAAGATTTTGTGCTCAGTTATTTCTCTGCATTTGTCACAGAGGGGATACATGCTACCACCACCCTATACAGCGGGAAGAAATAAATTGCTTTCACCAGACATTTAACCTCCTTTATTTGCCCTAAACTGAGGAAGAGTAATCAATAATGGGAATGGTTTTGTGAGCATAAACTTTATTGTCAGGATCACCTGAAGCTCAAATTCCAAGTCTGTCACTTACTGGCTATGAAGCCTTAGTTGAGCTACTTTAGCTCTTTAAACCTCCTTTTACTTGCCTGTAAATTGGGTACAATCATTTATCATTCCATGGCTTTAAGGATTCAGAGAGATTATGTATTCAACATTCTAACAGAACTCCTGAGGCATAGGAAGATCTTAATACATTGAGGTACAAAATGTTCTTTAATTTTAAACAAAGGAAGATTTAAACCTACCCACACTCTTAATTATTAATGTCCAATATTGAATTTATTCCTAAGGTATCTCTGTCTGTTGCCAACTTGGGTCATCCTTTGCAGCAAACATCTTTCTCATTCCCTAGGTCCTGACAGGTAGTAAGTTTTCTAAAATTTTTTTCAAAAATGATAATTTTATAAATATGTTGTATAATATTTAATGTTTTAGGAAATCACATAATCACAAAATATAAAGAGGGATATTGGGATTCTTGTGTTCATGAATGTAACTCTAAAAGCATGAAGAATGGTTTATAGAACTACATAATAATGTAGAAATGAATGAATGATTGCATGCTTTATAGCTCATTAAGTAAATGGGTACTTTTCAGTTCTGGATGCAAAACTCTCTGACTTCAAATTTACCCACACAAACAGGACCATTCTCTAGGCAATTACCTAATAGCACTTTTCTATTCCTGTTTAAATATTATCAGTAGATGTGAAATCCACCTTACCACAATATCATCTTAATCTTATCCATTCAACCACCCATATCTCTTCATGCACATAGATTTTTTATTACAATATATCTTTAAAAAATAATCAGATATAAATACATAGATAATTTGAAGGGAAAACATGACATTTTGTAACTGTATTTGGAGATTAATTTTATAAATCGAAAAACCATATTGTATTTCACACCGAATCTCCACACTCCCTAATTAGACCTGATAACAGAACATCGCAAGGTAGATTACACTAGTACTTTTGTATTCATGATGTCTACACAAGTCTGTACAGTATATGCTGTTAGCCCATAAGCAATGGAACACATAGCAAATCCCATTTCAACACAATTGCCCTGAAGTAACTCAATGTTTCTAACTACAACTATACTTCCAGATTTACTTCCATAATATATCTATGACTTTTGGGTGTCTCAAGCCAGGATAGAAACTCTTACTTAAAAGAAAAAAAACCTACAGCAAGTGGAATCAGTCATTTTTAGGACTAGTTCTTCGGGGTCTGTACTACTTGAGGATGAGAGATAAGAATTTAGAGTTTCTAACCAAGAACATTGTGCAATGGTTTTTTAGGATACCTAGCAGAATATATTTGATTCTTTAACAAAATAGTTTTATATCTCATTTCATTTCTCCTTCTCTAAAGAACTGACAGAACACTGCATCTTCCAGACTATAACAGTGGATTAAAATATACACAGATGTAATGCTGGGCTTTCCAGATATTTATGTATGGTGTTTTTTAAAGATAATTTTAGCTAGAAAACATGTTTCATAATAATAATAATACATAATAGCTTAGTGACTTTTTAATAATTTTCTTCTACATATATGTTTGTTTCACAAAACATAACCTCTTATTTCTATAAACATGAATTTATCCCTTTCAGACTTCTTTTCATGAAGGGTTTTGCTCTTTATTCAGTTCATTCAATTTTGAATTTTGCTATAATGATACCATTCCTGTGGTTGAAGGCAACATATTTGTTTCATCTGTTTTTTGTGAAGTCAGCTACATTATGATTTTCCTTCCAAAATAATGTTTCTTTCTAATATGAACTCGTCAGCTTTGTTTTTTAGGATAACACCTTTAAGATCTGTAAAATAAATACAGGTGCTGTGTTCATTGCAAATTTGTTTTAAAAAAGATAATATACTGCAAGGCCCTTGGATATACAATAATTTGAGTTAAGAATATCACTCATACTTATTATGTCCTTTACTGGATGTTGAGTTTCTTGAAGGCAGTGACCGAGGCACATTGCCCAGGACATAGGGGTATTATGAAATATTGGCTGACTTAGTCAATGAGAGACTTGCGTCTGGAAGAGTGATAGAATTTTCACAAGATTCTACAGTAAGAGGAAAAAAGGCATTTTTATGATTCTCAATGCAGTACTCTCCCACTGCAACATGCCACTTCCTGAATGAGATTTTGGTACAACATGAAGTTTTGAAAGGAGACAGGATCATATTATTTCTGTGGGAAATAATGTTATCTGTGCCTCCAAGATCCTTGACAGGTTATCAAGGAGGAACTCTGTATGACCTGAAATGAATCTTTATATGATCATCACTATATAAAAACAAAACTTAGCAGGCAAGAGCTTTTTATTGTCTCTTGAAAGAAGAGGTAGCATGAGCACTTGAGAAGACATATGAAGAGGACTCTCCCCTGAATCACATACATTTGGTCATTAATCAAAAATCTAACCCCTTCAGTAATTTAATATTTTGGGGGTTTTATCCTAGTGACTTCCAGTCTTAGATTAATGCAGAGTAACTGGATGAGAAGCAGAGATTTTTGAACTCTAAATGTTAAGCTAATTATTTATTGCTGATTTTCTATTCAATTGGTCTTATATTTATTGGGATGACTTGACCTCTGGTAGCAGCAATAGACAGGACAAACAACAAGGTAGAAAACTTCTGCTATTGCTGATATCTCAAGCTAATTTACCAAAGCCACCAAACAGAGAATGAGCCATTCCTGGTGACTCCTCTCATATAGTAATATTACCATGTTGAATAGCTGAGGCAAAGTGAATGCAGATACCTGGCTTAAACTGGCTATATAGGGAACATTTCAATAGAGTACCTGGAAGGTCTTCCTAAGATGTTCAGAAACTCACATGTTAAGTTTAGTATCTTTTATATTCAATTTATCAACTTTTTATGATATACTTTCTCCACTCCAAAAACCTCTTCAAACAAATCCACAAAGCTTCCCCCAGGTAGAATTTGTCATACATTGTATTTTTTTTTCTCTTTAATTAATGCTTAATTCATTTGCCTGAAGCTTTTCTCACTATAATAGCATTAACATGTGCTAAAGACTTTGTAATCAGGACAAGCAGAATTGAGGCTGAAACAAGGTATTCTCAACTGGATGCTATGCTTCTTCTTATAGGATGTCTTATGTGTTATTTGATCACCTCACTCCTATGGTGTTGATATAATAAAAACCCTACAGTTTTCTCTTCATTTGTTTTCTATTTGTCAGAACATCTTGCTAATTATACATGTTTTCCCTAAATTACTGATATCACAGAACCTAAATCTACTAATTAAGCCTAATAGATTTGAACCTTTGGCTCAGATATATTTTACCACTTGTATCTAAGAATTATCATTTCATAGTTTAAGAAAAGTATCTAGAGCAGGGATTGGCAATTTATGGCCATAAGCCAAATCCAATGTATTGCCTATTTTTATAAATAGAGTTTCATTGAAACACAGCCAAATCCATTCATTTTCTCTGGCTACTTTTGAACCATAATGACATTGCTGAGTAGTTGTGACAGGGACATTATGATCTATGAAGTCTAAAATATTTTCTATCTTGTTCTTTACAGAAAAGGTTTGCTGACCCCGGATCTGAAGTGGTCCACTGAGATTTTATAATTTGTATAATCTCCCTACGTAATTATATTATAAACATTTTATACTAATGCCCTATAAAATAACTTGTCTTGATTTAAAAAATATATAGCAACATATTGTAAGGAGGGTATTATGATTGAGTGTTCTTAGGAAATGTTACTAGTTGAGAAGCAGCAATAGTGTTTAGCATTAACTATACACAACTGAAAGGAAGCAGACACAATAACTGTGTTTCCTCATTCAGCAAGTTCAAAAATCAGAGAACTCTAGAACCTCTTCTGTGTTTTTTTATGCTATAAGCTGAGTTTATTTGATTGCCTACACCACTAAGAGAAAGAAGTTCTTCTTGCTATTAAGAATGTTAGAAGTAGAAAGATAAGATTCTTAGATAGAAAGGGGCCATGAAATAGTCAAGGTGGAATGAATTCACTGGGTTTCCTTAGAAGTTCACACTTGAAGCATGCCTCACTTCTGCCATTGTAAAGAGGAGTGCAAATAACCTTTCTGGAAGATATCTGCAATCCCAGTGTGCAGAAAATTCAAGAAACATACAGAGATAAATGGGAACAACTAGAAAACTAACTAAAGTAAATTCATAATTTATTTCTTCAATATTTTCACACATTCATTTATTTAAGCAAAACATTGATCAAACTACTAGGGGCCATATTATGCCAGTCATTGAAGATAAAGAAGTAAATAAAAAGATTTTTATTCTGAAGCATCTCTAATTCTCTGGGTTAGCAAGATAGTGAGGTAAGGGGATGGAAGGGTGGATGAGAACAAGAGGAAGATAAAAGCAAGTGGGAAAGTGTGACTTGTTCTCATTCCAAGGTATATTAAAGATCTCTAAGGAAATTTAACTTAAGAGCTCTTCACAAAAAATGTTAGTTTGGGAAAAGTTGTAGAAGAGATCAGATCTATATTTTGTGTGCGTGTGTGTGTATGTGTGTACATATTCAATCATATATTTATAAACAGGTTGAATTACTTAACAATTTATCTTGACCTTAATCTTATTATAATCAGTAAGTTTTAAAATTTCCGTGATACAGTGTACTAAACTGCTCCCCCTGTCACTCAGGGACTCAATGGAACTCTGTCATCTCAAAATTGTGACTTCCAAGGAAATCTTCTTCATTAACATTTGGTTACCAGCAGGTAAGAGTGAGGCAGTAGAGGCTCATACAGGGGTTTTATAAGTCATGCCTTGACTTAGACATCAATTCTGCCTATACTCTATTGGCCAAAACTCACCGACACTGCCCCAAAGGGTGCCAGGAGGTTTGCAAATGCAACCTCTGGCTAAGCAGTCACTTCTCAGCAATTCCTTTACACTACAGAACTGGTCCCTTTGATAGAGCTGTCTCTATATCACAGTGTTTAAACACTGTTACTGTATCTTAAGTAGTTAAAGAATAATTCAGTTTAACTGTGATTAAACATGGTTGCTGTATCTTAAGTAGTTAAAGAATAATTCCAAGGACCATCAGAGTCTACTTTGTTTTCCTACAGCTATTGGAAACCCTCTTAGATCATCTATAAGCATCTATCTGATATAATGATTGTTTACAAATATATTTCATATTCCAGTATGGAATGCATGCTCTTGAAGACAGGAATTCTATGTTCATTTTGAAAAATCTTCTTCAGAGATAGGCCCTATCTATGATTGTTTAAGTTATAGGGTCACTACTATTTTAATTTCAACTGGCTATTTCAATGCGTAGACCTGATGGATATTTACTTATTTTGGGTTAAGTT
The DNA here is from genome assembly GCF_026419965.1 of Kogia breviceps. Classification (NCBI taxonomy): domain Eukaryota; kingdom Metazoa; phylum Chordata; class Mammalia; order Artiodactyla; family Physeteridae; genus Kogia; species Kogia breviceps. The sequence continues at coordinate 93,231,965 of NC_081315.1, read as the reverse complement.
TATTGGACTCATTCTATGACATAATTCCTACACATTCTTATATTTATAGAAGCTGAAGACTGTTGCATATTACTGACATCAGCTAACCTTTGTGAGCCTAATAACAACAATTCTGAGAAGGCACTTTGAAGGCCATGGACATGACACTATATTATGATAAAATGATTAAGAATGTCTTGCGAGATTGCATCATTAAGCTATTACTGCCTTGCTCTGCCATGAGATCATAGTTTACTTTTACTCAGCTTTTGATATTCACAAGCAGTTTTTTCTGGCCACTTACTGACTCTTGACAAGACTCTTACTAGTGCATTGATTTTGTTTTCCATAAAGTATTTTCAAGCAAAGAAGCCATGGACCTGAATCTATTCCAGAGCAGTATGCTGTTAGCACCAGGATTCTAAAAGGATGTATATAGCTAGAAACATGAGTATTATTTTAATGGGATTTAATATTCTCTGAGAGCAGGTATATAAAATGTTAAATTAAAAAGGAAGTAATTATGAGTCATATATTGCTTATTATTTTTCCTTCCAGTTTTGTTGAGATATTGATATATGGTGCTGTATAAGTTTAATGTGTCTGACATGATAATATCACTTACATACATTGTGAAATGATTACCACAATAATTTTAGTGAACATTCATCATCTTGCATAGATATAAAATAAAAGAAAAATATATTCTTTGTGATGAGAACTTCCAGGATCCACTCTCTTAACAACTTTCATATACAACATTCAGCGGTGTTAATTGTATTTATCATGTATCAATACATTACATCCTTAGTACTCATTTATCTTATAACTGGAAATTTGTACTTTTTGATTTCCTTCATCCATTTCTGCTTCCCCCCTGCTACACCCTGTCTCTGATAAACACAGATCTGATCTCTTTTGTTTGTTTGTTTTTGAAGTATAATTGACCAACAACACTATACAAGTTCCTGTTACACAGCATAGTGATTAGATATTTCTATACATTATAAAACTATCACCATTACAAGTCTAGTTACTATCTGTCACCATACAAAGATATTACCTATTTATAAAGGAAAATAATAAAATGCAAATGACTGTATAAAACATTCCCTTCCCTGGTAGAGTAATAATAAATCAATATAAACAGGATGGTTAACATAATGTATTTCACAAAACAGAGGGTAAAAGTAAGCAGGAGCTACTTTGGCATAAAACCAAACATTGAGGATATTCAACTTTTGTCTTTAAGGAGATCAAGCTAGAGTAAGACATAGAACATGACATAAGTAAACTTCTATCTAAAACAAAAATTCTATCTAATACAGAATGCTTGAATTTTGCAAATGTGAACAACAAGTTCTGAGCAAAATCTCAAGATAAAAACTGTCATAAACACAGGTTAAAAATTTGAGTCAATTTTCTTCTTCCAGCCAAACACTGACTTTTGGAATTGAAAACTGTAAATTTCAATAAAGTAGATTCCCTACTACATATCTACCTCCATCTTTTTTTAACCAAAATTGTTACAGTAATCTCCTAACAGACACTGTTGTCCTCTATGATCCATTATCCAAACACAGAGCAGGTTGGTTTCCCTTAGGCAGTTTCCCAGACACAGTAGGGAATATAAGGTGTTCATTAGGAATCAATACCTCTGAAAAGATGTAGGAGGATGCAGGATTGCACCAAGGAAGAAGCAGAACTGTGATGCGTGAACAACAAGCACTTGACATAGGAATTCTAGAGGGAATATTGCACATAGAGGTTCTCCTTTGTTGGCTGAAATTTCTAGGTCTTTCTGCCCCTGGGCTATGGAACTCCCTGAGAAGGCTACAATTTCAAATGAAGTGGCTCTCTGGAGATCCTGAAGGAGCTGACAGTTGGAATCTGTTTGCTGACTAATCCTTGAAGCTATGATTCTTTCCTGAAAGGTGATCTAAGCAGTATATTTCATGTCTACCACAAAACAGCAGCAGTCAAAATAAAGTTTTTGAAATATAAAACATTTTATATCTTTATTAACACATAAATCTTTAATGGCTTTTTCTGTGGTTAGTACAAATGTAACATGAAATACAAAAGATGGTATTTAGTAACATCTTTTCAATTTTATCTCCCTCCTCTCTTCCCTTTGCTCAGTCACTAATTAGTATTTAGTCTTAGAATTTTTCAAGGAACATTTACTCTTTCCAGCTTAATGACTACTTATTCCCTATGTGTACAATGGTCCATAACCTGATTTCACTTGTACATTTTTTAGCTCCTAGGTCTCAGTTTAAATGATTACATGCACATAGGCCTTCTTAGACCATTCACTATAGCAGTCATTCTCATGAAGGATATGTTTATTGTTTGTCTCCATATTATGTAATATGTTCTATCAGAGAAGTGATTACATAAATAATGTTGAATGCCATAAGACAATACAATTAGAAATTAATGGTAACATAACTTTAAAAGCCATGTTTTGTAATAAAATAACATATTGCAAAAGCACACTAGGGTTAAAAATGAAATCTAGAAATATTTAGAACCGAATTATAATGAACCTACTGTCAAAACCTGTGACCCATAGTTAATATAATACTTAAATTACAGCATAATAGAATATGAATAAATAAATGTTACAGAAAATAAAATAGATAACCAAGAACTTCATTCAATAACTTCAAACATAGATTTTTAAGAGTTATATTTATAAAACCTTCAAGGTACAATTAATTTGATTTTAATCAAGGTGTACAAAAAATCTTTTAAAAAATACCTAATTTATCTGTTACTTTAATAATACCCTGTAATTATGTTTCCAAAGCCAGATCAGGACAAAACAAACCAATAAAAACAAGTACAGGCCCATTTCACTGAGACATGTAGATGTTAAAATTCAGAGGAACTTATTAAGTAATAGTGCATTTATACTTTATGTTTAAAGAGCTTAATTCCGGGAATGTGGAAATGTTTCAATAACATAAAAAAATAATGCATTACTATATTTGATAACCTTAAAATATTAAGGGAGAAAAAACAATTTCTTTTACAAGTTCTTTCAGAAAAATAAAACAACACAAATAAGTTCATCACTTATTTGTGATAAAAATGCTTAGTAAAAGAATGGAGACTTCTTAAGAATATAAAAGTTGACTTTACTTACCAAAACCTATAACAAATATTACATTACACTTAATAAGGATACTCTATACACATTCCCTTTAACATCAGGAATAAGAAAATAATAACTAATATTACTTTTTCTGCTACATTGTAATCAAGACCCTAGCCAATCTTATTCATAAAAAAGCAAAATAGAAGTTTAATTTATTTGAATATGATAAAATAATTTACCTAGAAAATCCAATGGAATCAATGAGCTATTAGAGCTCGTTAAAATTTTAGCAAGACTAAAGAAATGAAATAAAAACTTCACATGCCCAACTCAGTATCATTTCTCTACAGCAGCTATTATATGCCGGGAAATACAAATGGGAATAAGGTAAGATATAAAGAGCAAGTAAAAATATAACTATCTAGAAACTATGTTACTAAGAATTAATAGATATTTCATGAAAAAATTTTAAATCTCTAATAAAGGAGGGATAATGATCTAAATTAAGGTTTCCCAACCTCAGCATTATTGACACTTTGTAACAGATAATTCTTTGTCATGTAGGGCAGCCCTGTGCATTGTAGGATGTTTTACATCCTTGACTAGGTGCCAGTAGCATCTCTCCAATTGTAACAACCAAACTACTAAATATCTCCAGATATTGCCAAATGTGTCCCAGAGGACAAAATTGCCACTGATCTAAAAGAATAAAAGAATGAAGAGATAATTCATAATTTTAAAAGAGATAACCTAATAATATAAAAAAGATGATTTACCTTTACAAAGTAATATATGATGTCAGTGTAATCACGATAAGAATTTCATTTGTAAGATCCTTTATAAGCTTACTCTTACATACATAGAAATACAGAACAACGGGTAACTAAGTCAACTTTGTGAAATTAAAGGAATAAAGACTTGCCTAGAGAGGCAAAAACATACTTCAAACTTCAAAGTCAGAACCATGGTAATATTTACATCAATAGCAACAACAGCAACAATAATAACCTGTCTTAGCTTAAAAAAAAAGAAATAAATAAACTATTGGAAAAAATAAAGAGCTAAAAGTAGATAGAGGCACAGGTGGAAATTTATAATATTCTAAAGGTGGCACCAATGCTGTATACTGGGGAAATTTCAGAAATTTTAGTATATGGTGTTAGAAACACTGAATTAGCATACAGAGAAAAGTAGTACTAAATTATTTTCTAAGATTCTAAGTAACATCAGGTTCTATTTTCTACATAAAAATGGATTCTTTTTGGATTAAATACAATTATAATTAATAAACACATAAAATACTTTTCTGTCCTGGAGTGGGAAAGAGGTTTTTAAACAAAACTTCAAAAACATAAAAATGAAGCCATACATTATTAACAGATTATATCAGGTTTTTATTTTTCTGTTCATAGGGTGAATGAATGGTGAAAGTTAAAAGATTTATAATAAAATATGAAAATATACTCTAGATATCTAGATATGGCAATAGATTCATATCCAGAATAGACAGAGAACTCCTGCAAATCAACAAAGAAAAGACTAAATAAAAATATTTTAAAATTGCAAGGAAGTAATAAAAACTCAGTTTACAGAAGAAAGAGCTGCCAGAGTTAATGAATATATGAAAAATGTTCATAATTGTAAGTAAGCAGAGGAAAGAAAATCCGAGTAACAAAAAGATATGGCTTTGCCTATTGGACTGGCAATGATCAGAAAGCTGGAAAATGTCAAATGTTAGTGGGGATGTGAGTCTCACTGTTGGTAAGATCGTGGGTATTGGCAGTCATTCTAGAAAGCTCAGTATGGGGACATGTGCACGGTCATTCATTGAAGCAATGCTCTTAGCCAGGGAAATGCATTGGAAGAAAATTGTCCATTATTTGGAGAGTGGATGGATAAAATGTGGCAGATAACACCATGGAGTGTTATAAAGAAGTTAAAAGTTATGACTTAGATATATACACAGCATAATGGATAGATCATAGATATATAATGGTTTGTGAAAAAGGAAAAATCATGAGGCAGCAATATAATATTTGTTAAGCAGAAACTTCTATCCCATAGTTTAGGTTAAATGTTTTTCTGGTAGGAAGTTTTATTCTAAGTCTTTTGTAATTGTCATGTAGTTATGTTCCCCTGACCCCACCCCTCCTTTGGAGTCAAGTTGCCTACTCTACTTATTTGTATTTCTAATTACATTTTCATAACTACAGCTAGAATAAACCAAAATGTATGTTAAGATTGCATACTATCATTTTATCTTCCTTGTATCTCTATTTCCTTGTTCTCTGGTACCCTGCAAAGTGTAATAAACAGAAATATAATTTATGCTGTGCTTTCAAAATCTGTCCTGTTGCCAGCTTCCCTCACAAGTTGGCAGCATGTCCCAGAAAGTCCTATACAACAAAGAAGACACAACTTCTCACACATATATTTTTTCTTATCATTTTCTCACAAAATGTAGAAAACTAAGGGGTCCATGACTGGGTTCTTAATCAGATGATATATGAGAGGGAACAATAACTCTGAGTTATTGAAAAAAATTGGATGAATTGAAAAAAAAGTCATCTCCCGAATTTGCCTGATATAAATGGCTTTTTGAGTCAGGGGACAGAAGGAATTGGAAAACTAAGACATCTTCCCATAATTTCAAGTTTTTTATTTCGTATAATTAATCAGAGTTACCATGTTAATATTCATGAAACCCAGAATATATTTTCCCACAATCCAGCTATATCTGTCTTCTAAACAGCATCCTTACATTTCAAATGTTTCTCTCTTTCTCTTTCTCTTTCCTTGTATATGAAAGAACATTATATTATATACATATTTAAGTTTGAGTTATATATAACATAATGCAAAATATAAAAGATATTGTAAAGTACTATATGTAAGAAGTAAAACTAACATAATAAATATACTGAATTTTTATAGAGAAATTATATATAGAAATTTAGATTATATATAAAATTGGAAAGAATATATATACATATATATATGTGTGTGTGTGTATATATATATACATATATATATATAATTGCCTAAGAAATGGGCTATTTCTACAGAGCTTCAAGCATAAAGCCAATTATGTCCCTTTTCTATTTCATACTATCTTGTTGTTCTCAGTCCCTCATTTACCTGTTCAAGCTTTTTGCACTCATGATTTCAGTAGCTGGCATTGCTCTCGACTTTGTTTTAACCAATAATATGAATAATATGATGATTACGTCTTAATATACGTAATTGGAAAAAACAATCCGCATTCCAGAGTAAAGGACTTTAGGATTCTAGAACTCTCTTTTAAATTTGTCATCAGTCTAAATCTGGGTGGGTAAACAAGGTCAAGATGAATTCATCCAACTTCAGCATTAGATCAGCTTCTGTTTCTTCATCAATACTTAACTGACAGTTCTGCTGTTCAACAAAATCATTCAATCAGGGACAGGCACTGTTCTATGAACTGAAAATCTAGAATAAAAAATAATAGATAAGGTCTCTGCTCTCATAGTTCTTTCATTTTAATAAGCCAGTCAACAAATAAAGACAATCATTTCATAAACTGAAAAGAGCTATAAAGAAAAATGAAACGGAGTGATGTGATAGCAAGTACATGCCAGGCTTTTGTATGTGTGTATAGCTAGGAGGAGACCACTTGGAACTAGGTTTTGAGGAAAGACTGTACAAATGTAATATTTGAGTGGAAACCAATGGGAAAGAAAAAACATCCACAGGAACACCAATGAATTGGAGACTTGATCTCATAAGTTCCAATGTGCTTTCTATTACTCTTCACTGTCTCCAATAGGATGGGCTATTTCTGTTTTTAAAAGGGCCCATATATTAATTTCCTCATTTAACTTACTGTATTTGGAGTTTATTGATTTTGTAGTTCTATATTTTCCCTCAAATCATTGTAAGAGATAAAGGGAAGATTGCTGAAATAATAACATTGAATTACCATATTCATTATTTCAATTATTCATATTTTAATAAATGCTATAGGGTGCAAACTCTCTAAAAGAAATAAGTGAAAGACTAATTTGTTCAATTGAAAGACATATCAAATATATATCTTGGTCATTACATAGATAAGACAAAATTTTCTACCCACCCTTTTTTATTTTTTTCTTTTTACTGATTGCTCAGGGTTTTGTTTTGTTTTTTAGTTTTTGTTTTTTTGTTTTTTTCTTCTTTATTTAGTTTTGGATGATTATAAAGCAACCAGAAATTTTTGATAGGATGACCTACTGGAAGAAAGTTGTCATAGGATACCTGAAGAACAATACAAGAAATTTAATTTCTTTATTTCATTTAGAATTATGCTAACCATAGGTGAATTGCATAGAAAATCACAATGCTTCTGTCACCTGCGACTTCTTTTCTCAAAGGACAAGGAACAAAAGATTATTTATACCATCAGAAATCATCAGTCTACCACTTCCCTTTCCCCCCCCATTTTTAAAAAAATTAATTAATTTATTTGGCTGTATGGGGTCTTCATTTCTGTGCGAGGGCTTTCTCTAGTCGCGGCGAGCGGGGGCCACTCTTCAACGTGCTGCACGGGCCTCTCACTGTTGTGGCCTCTCTTGTTGCGGAGCACAGGCTCTGGACGCGCAGGCTCAGTAACTGTGGCTCACGGGCCCAGTTGCTCCGCGGCACGTGGGATCTTCCCAGATCACGGCTCGAGCCCGTGTCCCCTGCATTGGCAGGCAGATTCTCAACCACTGCGCCACCAGGGAAGCCCCTACCCCATTTTTAAATGAATGGATAATGTAGGCATCTGCCAATATCTGAGTGGTAGATTTTTTAAAGGGACATTTCTAAATATTCTAAGAAATGGTGTGGAAAGGAGTTGATAAGATTGGTGAAATTCAAAATGCAAAAAACATGATGGAAAATCATGTTAGGAATCCAAATATAAACATTTAAATGGAGACACCAGTGTTCAAGTTTCATAAATGTATAATAATTAGATTAGAAGCAAAATATGTGAAAGCAGAGAACAATCATATGTTAACCTAATCTGATGCTCAGAGAATAATCTCAGGTTCACTTGAAAATTTGCAGCTGTTCATAAATGTTTTAGACTGCTTTCATGCTTAGTTCATCAGTTGAAAAAAATTATGCACATATTGTAAAGTTCTTGTGCATATGTTACCAGCCCTTCTTTTGCTGTTTATATCACCACTAATTAACATTTTTAATTAAGACAAAAACTGTTAACGTAATACATGAAAAATTGAAGCAGGTGTTTAATTTGTATAAATAGCTATTTCCCTACGCTAACATCTAAATTATAATTATTAATTAGCTTTTTAATGGATCAAAGTGAAAGTCTTCCTTTAATTTAAGGAGAAAATAGGAAAGAAAAGATATACCACAAAAATAAATGCAGACACTAGAAAATTCTACTATTCTCATTATAATCCTAGTGTATACTACATTTAAAACTTATCCTTCTTGAAGTCCATCTGGTCCTCTTTCCTTCCACCACCTCTGACCTTGTGCTCTTCAATTCATTCTTGAAAGCATAGTTCTAAACAGAAATTTCCTTCCTGACTTTCTCGGCTCTTCAAGTTTCTTCTCCCATTAGAAACAGGATGGGTTTTTACAGCACATTGTACTATATTCCATTAAAATAGGTACTCACTAAATTAAAATTACTTAATAAATTTGTCCATTTTTGTCTAGTCAAAGAGCAAAGTACTAGAGGACTTATGTCACCAGCACATTAACTTAAATTAATTAAGTTAATTTAGCTCATTGAAGTAAATTAAATTAAATTAGCTATTTAAAGAGAGCTACTCACAGTACATGCATCACATATGATATGCCAAATTATGTGGCTTCAAACTTACCTAAAACTCAAAAATTTCATTTCTTATTCCTCTTGCAAAGGCTTTCTGCTACCCGTGTTCAGAATCTAAATTAATGGCATCATTTGTCCCCTAGATGCCCAGGAAGAGACTGCAGATTTATCTATAATCTTTTTCCTCTCTCATCTCTGGTAGTCAATGCTCACAACCCATCATGACAACTAAAATTTAGTGAACATGTATTATGTTCTGGGTTGAGAATGTAAGAAAGTGTAAAATACTGTATTCTAGTCATGCTCTTTTGAAATGCCTCTGTTATCACTCTTTCTAACACTTCAGTCCTTTGTCCTGTTCATCTTCTTATCATTTGCCTAGATGATTCTAATATCCCTGATTTGGGTTCTCAGAACTCAATCTTTTAACCTTCTCACTGTAGCCAAACATTTTTTTCTAATAAAAATTGTGAATTTTTCTTTCTTTTTCCTATAGGTAAGTAATAGCTATAGTTGCCCTTTCTAGGTAGTAACTTAATTGTGAAATATATATCACATATTCAATTTTTAAGTACTAAATTTTTAAGTATTCTAACCAACTTTGATCTGACCCTGGCCTATTCTCTGTTTCTCATTCCATTATTCTCCAGTATACACAGAACTCTGCATCATCACCATGACAAAGTATTATATACAATTCCCCTTGGAAGTTTGATCAGATACTCAGAGTGAATTATAGAATAATAATTACTGTATTAGTTAGGGCTCTCCAGAAACACAGAACCAATATGCCATATATATATATATATATATATATATATATATATATATATATATATATATATGTATATTCTAGATACAGATATAGATATAAGAAGAGACATTACAGGAATTTACTCACATGGTTATGCTGGCTAAGATGTCCCATCATCTCCTGTCTGTAAGCTGCAAGCACCAGAGAAGCAGTGATGTAATTCAGTTAAGTCCCCTAAAGACTGAAGGACCAGAGGAGCCAATGGTGTCCCAGTTCAAGGCCAAATGGGGGTGGGTGGTGGTGGTGGTGGTGGAGGGAACTTATTTAAGTCTCAGATTCTGAAGACAAGAGCTGCAATGTCCAAGGTCAGGAGAGGATGGATTTCCAACTCCAGAAGAGAGAGAGAATTTGCTACTCCTCTGCCACTTTGTTCTATTTGAAACCTCATGGATTGGATGATCCCCTCCCACATTAGTGAGGGTGGATCTTCTTTACTAGATCTACTGATTCAAATGCTAATCTCTTCCAGAAACATCCTCACAGATACACCCATAAATAATGTTTCATCAGCTATCTGAGCATCCCTAGGGTTTGTCAGGTAGACAAATAAAATTAAACATTTAAAGTCCCTCTTTTGTCAGCTCCACACCTACACACATCTCCTTAAACCATACTTACTGCCAGTTAATTTAACATGTAAAATTAACCATCACAATCACTGAGACTTATGTAGTATTTGCCATATGCCATATATATCCTGCCTGCTTTAGAAATATTAACTTGCTCAACACCTTGTGAGGTAAATATTAACATTTTACTCAAATTTTACATGAGAAAACTGAGGTACAAAGAATTTGCTCAAGCTTACTCAGGAATTAAATAGCAGGATGAGGATTAAAATTCAGAAAGTGTACACCTTAAACCCATATTCAGAAACAACAAGAGAGACTGGTTCTCTCACTGAGTTGTCATATAAGAGGTATGAAGCACCACTGCGGTGTACATCTTATTTTAGTCATAGTAAAAATTCAACTACAATGTCTCATGACTCTGTAGTCACTTAACTTACACAAGAATGAGTGTTATATATAAAACTTGTGAAGATAGGATATATTTTACATTTCTTAAAATGAGGTGGTTGTAGCACATTTTGTGATGTCAAATGAATGATGCAGTACTTAACAATAAATTCAGAGATAGGATTAGATATATGACTGTTATAAACCAATATTAAACTATTTGCCTAATGAAAAAGGAGAAATATTAAAACCACAAACTCTAAAATAGATGACTCAAATTATGTCCACTTCACATTGTGATATGCACAAAATATTTACAAGTTAATAATATATAAAACAATTTTGAAGTTTCTCTCTATATTCATTCCATAGACATTTTTAAGTTTATAATCTTTAAATATATTTCTCTTTTTTATGTATCCAATTGTCAGTTTTGCTGTAATCAGAGGTAAATGCAACTGAACATAATCTTCTAGAAGTTAAAAAAGATATTCTAAATCTCTATAATGTCCTTTTGATGGTAATAACTATTGATGGTAATAACTATTATTTAATGTAAAATCTTTATGTGATTTTAGCCTATTAATTCTAAGATTAAAAGAGAACCATTCCATAAATTATATAGTTTTATTTTTCATAGAAGTTATTACTCTCTGAAGTTGTAGTGTTTATTTACTTGTGCATTTCTCTATAATCTATCCCATAAATACAGTATAAGTTTCATAAAGCAATCATTTTGTTTGTCTTATTCACCATTGAATAACCATAATCTGGAATAGTTGGGCCCACAACAGATATTCAAATACTTCAATTTCTATACCCAGAGCAAGTGAACTTGACTTGGGGTCTGAGTGTTTGTGTTTTCCAAAAAGTCACATGTTGAAATTCAACCCCAAGATGATGGTATTAGGAGGTGGGATATTGGGGAGGTGATTAGGGTTTGAGGGTAGAAAGCTCAAAATGGGATTAGTGCCCTTATAGAAGAGGCCCCAGAGAGCTCCTTTCCACCTTCTGCCATGTGAGGATACTATAAATAGATGACTGTTTCTGAATCAGTAAGAAAGCAGGCATCAGACACCAAATCTGCTGGCAACTTGATCTTGGACCTCCCAGCCTCCAGAACTATGAGAAATAAATGCTTTTTGTTTAAACCACTCAGTCTATGTTATTTTTGTTATAGGAGACTGAATGGGCTAAGTTGGGGTCTGTGGAGATACATGAAGATTCATAGAAACAATCAAGAAGCCTGAGCAAATCCTATATATAAAATTGTATCTCCATTTTCTTTTATGTAAATGTGATTTTTTAAAAAGTACATGACAAAAGACATTTAGAAATTATACTATATTTATTTCTCTACCAAATCTACTTACACTTGTTCTGTTACCTCAAAATTTGAAAAGACAAAAAAAAAAAGATAGAAAAATAAAGTTGTTTCAAATAAACAAATATAATGATTAAAGAAAAAGATGAACTCTTCAATGACATGTACTATGAATAAACTACTACAGATTCTGATGTTTTATTATGAATGTATTTCATGTAATGGTTAAGATTCAGTTGCCTGCATGTTTGCTACTATTTTATACATATGTTTTAGATGATAAACTTTGTAGTCAGTGTTTAATTTTTACACACTCTATGTTAAGACTTGCTTAATGACTTTCTCTAAAGTGATATACCCAATTGAATTGATTAATCATTCCATTTAATATACATAAATGACATTATATCAACAGAAATTAAAATTAAAAACCTTAATCACAGTTGCACCCTGTTAGACCACTTTTTCCAATATTCTATTATAGATTTCACTGTTCATATATGTGTGTTTATGACTGTATGCGTTAGTTTATGGTTTATGTAGAAGTTATCACAACATAAATGTTTTCTACACAGTTGCATTATCTTCACAGATATTATTTAAATAAATTCATCAAATGTATTTAAATGATGTAACCTAATTTTTAGCCATGTTATATTATTCAAGGACAAGCCGTTTCTAGATTATTACCATTGGAAACAAAGTTGCAATGGATTTCTTCAGATATAGTGCTTTTCCTCTTATTTGAATGATTATCTTGGGATAATTTACTAATAGTCAAAATATATGAACATTTTAAGACTCTACAATTATTGTCAAATCACTTTCCAAAAAAGTTTTACCCTTTGCGTTTAATGTTGCCTTTATTGTTAATATTAACATCATAAATTGATTACCCTACTTCAAGGGTAAAACATTGAAGAAGAGGACATATTTATTTATTTATTTATTTTTTTTGCGGTACGTGGGGCCTCTCACTGTTGTGGGCTGTCCCATTGTGGAGCACAGGCGCTGGACGCGCAGGCTCAGCGGCCATGACTCACGGGCCTAGCTGCTCCGCGGCATGTGGGATCTTCCCGGACCGGGGCACGAACCCGTGTCCCCTGCATTGGCAGGCGGACTCTCAATCACTGCGCCACCAGGGAAGCCCCAAGAGGACATATTTATAAATCAAGGACAGTTCTTGGAAACCCAAGACATTGAGATCCCAAGGAAAGGGGACAATGTTTAATTACAATCCAAATATATAGGACTAGAGATTGATTTAATAGATGTGTGGAGGGTGTAAACATCAGTAAAAGCAGAGATGAATAAAATTCAGAAATAAAGAAGAAAATCATTACTCAGACAGCTTGGTTTACAGGAATGCATTACAAAAGAAGATGCCTGCTGTGGCTCAGGAAGAATTCCACCAAAGACAACTCTTCCCTCCCATGAAATAAGAAACCTTATGAGTCCAGTCCAAATGGACAACGAAGCAAACATTCAATAGTCTGCCCTTTCCATCGATATATTTATGATTTGTTGTTTTTGGCTGATGTACAAATAAATGATGACTCTAATGTTTTATTTTAAAAGGTGAAGATATTTAATATGCTCTCTGGTAGGGGTCTCATTGGTTTCTGAGAAGATGTGGGCCACACACATCTACGACAGCTGTCTTGCAGAACACAGGCAGCTGAGCTGGAGCTAGAAGGAAGAAAGGGTGACACCAGGATCATCTACAAAAATGTGTGATGACATTTTTAAACTCTGTTTTTAATAAATGAATGATAGTGACCTGTTGTCTTACTTGGCAATTAGTTTATAATTATTTTTAATGTATTATTTTAAAAGTAATATATAGTTTTCATATTAATGTGAATAACACACTATTAGTACACCTTAGATCTTTCCAAAGGTACTTTTATTCATCACATAAAATATTGTCAGAAAAGTCAGTGTGTGTACATGAGAAAAAGGAAAGGAGGAGGAAATCAATCATTTAAAAAATGGGTGAAATCTATAGATTTCTTGAGGCAGCTATTCACTATTTCTCCAAGCTCTATTTATAACTGCTATAAAATAATAATCCCCCTTTCTTGTTCACTTTTATAGGCCTGTCTATAGGCCTTAGAAATATTGTGTTTGGATGAAGACATAGAAATCTTAAAAACAGTAAAATCTAGATTTGGGCTTTTGGACCTTAGCAGAGGAACCTGCTGGCAGAGGCTGGTACTTGCATTTAACCCCCAAAGAAAAGATTTGTTATCAAATATTTGTGAGCTTTGAACAAAATTTTATGAAACTGGTCGATCACATATGTACAAATACAATAAGAATTCCAAAAAGTGTTCCATAATTTATTTTCTATTGTTCTTCTAAATTCTTTATTGCTTAAATCAAACTGATTTTTCCAGGTATTTTGAGACTTAATTGGCTCCCACTTGGGACCTAAGATAACTTAACTTGTCTAACCTGTAGTCTTCCTATTAAAAAAAAAAATAATGTTGGGTGTTGGTTGAGAATTTAAACCAGGTGATAAATAGAAAGTATAGTCTCCTGAAAATGATAGAGTGACAATATACTGTTTTTGTTTACTTTCTTCACCCTTCCCTCAAATTCAGTTAACCTATGTGAAATTATTATTAGCTTTAAAATCAGTGGAAACTTGTCTTCCATAGCTTATAGGTTTAACAAGAATAAAGAATAGCTTTACTTGAAATTGTCAGGATATAGAGACCTTTCATGAACTACTAAATTTAACTCTCTTGGAAATATACTTTTGGCATCAAAATAATTTATTAACTTAAATAGGTGCTGTGAGAATCCAGAAGCAAGAGATGTATATGTCTATACTTAATATAGCAGAGTCAGATTCTGAAAGGTTGCATCTGTTAAGTGAATCTATTGGCATGATCTTTACTTGGGTATCAGATGTAGATATTTTAAGGTCTTTGTTAGCTGTGAGAACCATGAATTAGTTCAGTAAAAAGTAAAAATTTAAATAGTATTTCACAAGGAAGTACATAAGAGTAGATAAAGTTCCCCAGTTAATATCCACCAAATAATCTGGAGAAAATTCCATAATGGCAAACTTACCAAGCCAAATTTCTGGTAAAAGCAGTCCATTTATATGTGCTCTAGGTAGTTTCAGAAAATGTGAAGATCTATCAAGTACATTTATAATTGTTAAGAACTACGAAACCTTTGGTCCTGTGTATCTACATAGTGAAAATAAAAAGCAATGAAGTGTAAGATGGTGTTTAACATTCTGAGTTTTGGAGTTAGACACCTTCGGAGTGGGTACTGGCTCTGCCATTTAGAGAACATTTGATTGTAATCTCACTGAGCATCTTCAATTTTATCTTCTCTAGAGTGAAGAAAGCATCTGTTTCATAAATTTGCCATGAGGAATAAATAAACAATGTGAATACAGAATGCAGTATGGTGCTTGTGGTAGTTGTTAAATAAATCATGGTGATACAGTGATTTAGGACATACAGATTATTTATTTGGCTTACCATGTTTAGAGGAATAGATGATATATAATATTAAAATATGACACAATATATAATAGCTTATTTTATTTACATTATATACTTTTCATACAATAACTTCATTTGAGGTCTCTTTACCTGATTTCCCCACTCACTCTTAATTTGTGAACTCATTTGATATATCATTTATGTATTGGCTTATTCTTCACAATCTATAGGATTCTCTCCTTCATTGTACGCTAGATTATTGAGTAAAATACTCTAGGCTCCCAGAATACTGTGTGCTTCTTTAATCATGTTACATTTCATATTTAATTGCAATACTGGCTTAATTTTATATAATTCAATGAAAAACTCCAAGAAGGCATTAACCTTCTGTGTGTGTGTTTGTGTGTGTGATCCAGAGAAGGAATTCAGTAAAAGCTATTGTCTGAACTGAGATGTGTTAGACTATTCAATCACACTTGTAGTGATGGAAGCAAAAAATGTCAACTCATTAAAAATGAAGGTGAATCAAACTTGTTTATGCTTTATGGTTAAAACATTTTATGTTAAATGGTTGTATCCTGCAGATATGTAAATGTTTATATCTCCTCAAACTGTTGAAACGACAAGAATGAATAATGTTGCTACCAGAAAAAAAAAATCAACTATAAAACAAATAATCAGGACAAATTTTCTTTGGTCTTCAATTACTATTCCTTTATACCAAAGGGTTAAAGTAGGTAAATAACGGTTTAAGAGAAAGTCTAATAAAGTTTTTAAAAGAAACCCATAACATGTACACCTTAACTTATACAATGTTATATGTCAAGTATATCTCAATAAAGCTGAAAAGAAAGAGAAACCCATAATAAATTGTATATCCTCCAGGAAAATATTTTAGTATGTCATATGAATAAATATTAAGCAGAGAAGATTTTATGTTACAAAATATTCTCGTGACTTCTTCCCCAGGTATTTAAAAAGAAAAATACTACTCCTCTGAAAATTCTCAGTATCACAGAGAAGTAAAAGAAGACCCCCTCCCTTATTCACCCTCCTAATGAGACAGAAACTTTTCAGACAATTTAAGAAAATTCCTTGATTATTTGTTTTTATATTTAAGAGCTATCATCAAATGGATATCTACTAGACAGTTGGTTTTGCTTCAAATCGTAAATCTGTCATGGCCAGCTTTATCATTTGCTGTCTGACACTTTCCAGTACTAATAATCTCTGCGAAGAATGAGAAGCTGGAGTGGAAAACTCTTTGTAAACCCCCTCTGTAGTACATTTGTCAGTTTCATGTTTTTAACTCTCAGCTGCTACTGTGGGGATAATTTCTAATTCATTCTCATTTGAAAGTCCTCATTTTATCTGCTTTTCAGAGTGCAGTGTTATCTGATGTTATTTCATGATGAAATGAAACACTGACTGTATCAGTGGGGATAACTGTTGAGAAGAAAGAACAAAAGAATTGCATATATCTAACCGTCCAGAATTTTCACTGGGGTTGTGCTGAGCTAGAGGATTTACTTATATCCCAAAAAGATTGTTTCATAATATATAGGTTCCTATAAACTTTGAGACTTGTAAAGGAAGTAAGAACTCAACCACAGGTTTCACGTTTGGGTGAAATTTTCAAAATGTTATTATTTTTGTCACTTTCTCTTTATTCCCATAAGAAAACAGTTTTGCATATGCCATAAAATTGTCCTTGGGAATTTTGATCTAAAGGACAAAACTTGAGTGTTTAATCTCTGAAAATAAGCAAAAACTTTACATTTATTGATCTGATTACTTTGCAAAAGTGCTCACAAAAGTGCAATAGGGAAAAAACATTTCAAGAAACCATGACACAATAAAAATGATTAATACTATGTAATCCACAGTTCAGAAAAAATTAACTACAAATTAGCTTTTCCTCTTAGATTATAATGATCCTGTTTCTAGAATACATTGCAAAACCAGTTTAATTTTAGATGAACTAAATATAAGAATATTAAAGAGTTTAAATAACCTGAATATATATGGAAAGTCCTTTTAAAAATCATGTGATAAAATCCCTAGCAGATTTTAGTTTTAGCCTTATTTGGGACCATATGCAACCATTTTCAAACATACATCATTACTCCAGTTTGAAGGTAAATTAGATAATATTTATAAAACTCTTCACATCAATCTTGAAATATACTGTAATATAGCAGTTAGGGTAAAATAGAAATCAGGGTAGTAATAATAATAATTTTGGCATTTCCTTTTCGAAAAGGTAGTTTAAAAGATACTAATAATATTTGACATCAGCGATTATCAGAGTCACTAATGAATAGATTAGATTTGTAGTTTCCATTCTGCAATTCATGTCTATATGCAAATTATTTTATTAGAATTATAGCCCATAGCTTATTAAGACAAAGTTATTTGTGTGTTAGGTTAATGTTTAATTGACATGCATAGAATTATAACCAAATGCAAAATAAGTAAAATGTAATAGTGTGTTTCATCTTAATTATATTCATATTTGTAAGGATTTTCTCTTCTTTCTCCTCTCTCAAAGAAAAAAGAAAATATTTCATAACAACCTTCTTAATTTGAAACACCATATGGTTCATTATTCAATCCATTAGAGAAAATTGAAAAGAACAGGTTGTTCTTTTGTAATGTCGTGATCCTCACTTCACCTTCCATTACGCTGAAATTCTGACCTCAGAATTTCAAGGGGTTTGATCCCAGATCTTTGATCCTAGTTAGCAATTTGCTGGTTACCAATTTGTTAACCCTGAGCAATGCATTTGTTGTGCTTCTAGGTTTGATCATTTATATAAGAAATATAGCATTCTTGGCTGTCAAAATAATCATTAAATTTTGAATAGTATATATATTCATATTTTATTATATGATAAGTGACAAATTAAAAAAATAAAGAAGATAGTGCAGTCCAAGGTTACTTTGAAACTTAACTTATTCAACTATCTTGGAAGACTATAATATATCAGACACTATGCTGTGGTTGATATGTCATAGAAACCCTCACTTATAAAGCAGGTGATTGGGTAGGGAAAAATGTGAAGAGAAATTAAAATATTTGATCAGAACCATTGTATACCAGTGCTCAAGCAATTACATGAAGTGAAATATTGAGGGCATAGGTAAGTATAAGTTGTAATGTAAACATGAATTGGAGACACAAATAGTATTAGGATCACATAACATAAGTGAATAGAGAATCAATTGGTAAACCATTCAGTATAAGGGAAGTACAAGTGCAATTAGGGTATGACAAAAGCTTATTTTCCTATTCTGAGAGTTGTAAATTTAATTGCCTATAGATGTTGTATAGATTTCTTAACAGAACTGAGTGGACTAATTGGCATGTGTTTGGTCTCAGTATCCAGGATCAATAGAGAATACTGAAATGTAGTGAACTGGAGTGCAAGGTCCCTGTCTAAAGGGCACAGAGGCTGATATTCATCTGATAATTATGATAATCTAGTATTGTTGTGTTTTGCACAAAATGTCCAAATAGCTATGTGAAATCTAGCTCTTTTTTTAGTTGAAAAAAAGCAATGTTTTTTTTTTTTGTTGTTTTTTTGTTTTTTTACTTTTGGTGTTAGGTAAGTTTTTAGTAGACTTCATATTTTAAAGCAGCATAGATAAGTTCACAACAAAATTGAACAGATTATACATAAATTTCCCATATATTCCCTGCCTCCACACAGGTACAATTTCCTCTGCTATCAATATTCACCACCACAGTGGTACCTTTGTTACAATTGAGGAACCTACACTGACACATTATTATTACCCAGAGTCCATAGTTTACATTAGTTTTCACTCTTGGTCTTATATTTCCTGTGGATTTGAACAAATGTATAATGACATGTATCCATTATTATGGTATTATACAGAATGTTTTCAGTGCCCTAAAAATCTTCAGTGTTTTGTCTCATTATCCCTTCTTTTCATTTAACCCCAGAAGCCACTGATTTTTCCTTTTCAGTTATGCCAGTCATATAGTTAGAATTATACAGTATGTAGCTTTTTAGCTTGACTTTTTTCACTTAGTAATATACATCAAAGTTTCCTCCGCATCTTATTACAACTTGATAGCTCATTTATTTTTAGCACTGAATAATATTCCATTATCTACATGTATCACAGTTTGTTTAACCATTCATCTACTGCAGGACACGGTGCTTGCTTCCAAGTTTGGGAAATTATAAATAAAGCTAATATAAACTTGTGTGCAGGTTTTAAGGCAGATGCAAGTTTTCAACTCCTTTGTGTAAATATCAATGAACACATTTGCTGGATTTATAGCAAAAGTATATTTACATTTGTAAGACACTGTCAAACTGTCTTCCAAAGTGGTTCTATCATTTTGCTTTCCTACTAACCATGAATGGATGAGAGTTCTTGTTGCTCACATCCTCAACATCGTTTGGTGTTTTCAGTGTTTTGGATTTCATTCTTTCTAATGAATGTGTAGTGATATCTCCTTACTGTTTTAATTTGCAACTCCCTGATGATATATGATGCTGAGCACCATTTCATATGCTTACTTGCTATCTATCTTCTATGGTGAGATGTCTGTTCAAGACTTTTGTCCATTTTTAATTGGATTGTTTGTTTCCTTATCATTTAGTTTGAAGATTTCACTGTATATTTTGAATAATAGTCCTTTATCTGATATGACTTTTGCAAATATTTTCTCCCAATCTGTAGCTTATCTTCTAATTCTTCTGAAATTGTATTTCACAGAGCAGGTTTAAAATTTTTTTTTTACTATTTTTTCTTTTTTTTATTGTTTAATCCCCAGATACCCTTTTTAAATTTTTATTTTTTTATTGGAGTACAGTGCACTTACAATGGTGTGTTAGTTTCAGGTGTACAACAAAGTAAATCAGTTATACATATATATATATATCCACTCTTTTTTTAGATTCTTTTCTCATATAGGCCATTATAGAGTATTGAGTAGAGTTCCCTGTGCTATACAGTAGGTTCTTATTAGTTATCTATTTTATATATAGTAGTGTGTATATGTCAATCCCAATTTCCCAATTTATCCCTTGCCCCCTGGTAACCATAAGTTTGCTTTCTACATCAGTGACTCTACTTCTGTTTTGAAACCAAGTTCATTTGTACCCTTTTTTTTTAGATTCAGGTTTTTAATTTTAATGAAGTCCAGCTTACCATTTTTTTTCTCTCATGGTTCAAGCTTTTGGTGTTGTATTTAAATATTCATAGCCATACCCAAGGACATTTAGATTTTCTCCTATATTACCTTCTGGGAGATTTATAGTTTTGTGTTTTATACTGGGTCTGTGAATCAGTTTTTAAGTTTAATTTAATTTAATTAAAAAAATTTATTGGAGTATAGTTGATTTACAATGTTGTGTTAGTTTTAGGTATGCAGCAAAGTGAATCAGTTATATATATACATATATCCACTCTTTTATAGATTATTTTCCCATGTAAGCCATTACAGAGTACAGTTCCCTGTGTATACAGTAGGTCCTTATTAGTTATCTATTTTATATATAGTAGTGTGTATATGTCAATCTCAATCTCCCAATAATGACCCATTTTGAGTTAATTATTATGAAAAGTGTAAGGTCTGTGACTAGATTCTTTTTTTTTTTTTTTTTTTTTTTTTTTGCAGGTGGATGCCCAGTTGTTCCAGCACCATTTGTTGAAAAGATTATCTTTGCTCCATTTAACTACCATTTCTCCTTTCTCAAAGATCAGTTGACTACTTATGTGGATCTATTTCTAGTCTATTTATTCAGTTCTTTTGATCTACTTGTCTATTCTTTTGAAAATACCCTACTGTTTTGATTACTGTAACTTTATAGTGAGTCTTGAGGTTACGTAGTATCAGTCCTCTAACCTGGTACTTCTTGTTCAACATTATGTTGACTATTCTGGTCTTTTACTAAATCAATCCATTTAAAAATATTAAAAAGTAATTATTTTTTTAATATTGTGTGTGCCAACACTGTATAGACCAAGTTAAACATCTTTGCAAATCATTTTTAGCCCACAGATGGTGAATGTGTAAAGCCTGCCCCAATATATCAATATAGAGTTTTGAAAAGATTTCTAAAGAATTTCTGTTTAATATTATGGTAGGACAAAGAGAAGAAAATTTGGATTCTTTTCAAAATTGCTATTTAGAAGGAATAGAACAGAATTGATCATTTAAGAGTTGTCCTAGTGGAACAGACTTCATGATGAGACCTAGGGTTACAGTAAACAAACTACCATGGAAACTACATCCAAGGGAAGCAGATATCAAGAGGGACTTTTGGTTGCTTAGGATAGGAATAACTGTTGGAACCATACAAGGAAGTATCACTGAAAGAAGGAAATTTGATAGAAAATCTCTATCATTTTAATGTGGCTTTCTCATGTCATTTTCTGGGTAGAAGCAATAATTCCTTGCCTTGACCATACTACTGTTTGATTCAGGTTCTTTTTTTTTTTTTTTTTTTTTTTTTTTTTTTAAGAAGATGGTGAGGGTAGGAGTTTATTAATTAATTAATTTATTTTTGGCTGTGTTGGGTCTTCTAGCCCTCTTCTAGAGGGCTTTCTCTAGCTGTGGCAAGTGAGGACTACTCTTCATCGTGGTGCGCGGGCCTCTCACTATCGCAGCCTCTCTTGTTGCGGAGCACAGGCTCCAGACGCACAGGCTCAGTAGTTGTGGCTCACGGGCCTAGTTGCTCCGTGGCATGTGGGATCCTCCCAGACCAGAGCTCGAACCCGTGTCCCCTGCATTAGCAGGCAGATTCTCAACCACTGCACCACCAGGGAAGCCTCATTAT
This sequence comes from Kogia breviceps, assembly GCF_026419965.1. Lineage (NCBI taxonomy): Eukaryota > Metazoa > Chordata > Mammalia > Artiodactyla > Physeteridae > Kogia > Kogia breviceps. The sequence continues at coordinate 93,209,686 of NC_081315.1, read as the reverse complement.
ACACATATACATTATACAAAACAAGTATTTAGATATAACATTTAAATACTTGGTGGAAATAAAAACTGAAAAAGAAACCCTGGAAGTGAATTCAAGAAATTACAGATGACTATAAAATAAACAAAAGAAGTCTTTCCATTTCTAATCATCATAGCATATCTTGAAAATAATTTCCATATCAACAAGAAACCAAAACTATACTGTTTGCCTCATTGTGGAGTTGAGAGTTACTTCCTTTCTTCTACATCTATATCTATGCTAGCATTAATTCAAGAGCTTATTGGAAGCTTTCTTTATTTTATGGAATTAGTCACTCTAAGTGGGCAAGTGCAGAATCGTGACATGATTTTCCTTACAATTTTAAAAAGCCCTGGATTATTATGTTGGAATTTTATTTTCTTGAAATTTCTAATAATAAAACAAAAATTTCAGTTTCACAGCTGTGATGGTTCCTCGGTTTCCATAGAAGAGTATTTTTTATAAAGCGAGGACTGAGAATCCATCCGTATTCAAATTTTCCCCTTTCATGACGGCTCAGTTATTATTGTTGGTACTAATCATCTCAGTACTTGGAAAGATTCATTCATACTTCAGGAAAGCAGACTTTCCCAGAAATCAAAACACCAAATGTTCTGAACAAAATAATTGGAGGATTAGTCCCCTTAGAATCTGAAATTTTCACTTGACAGAACCTTGACAAATGTGAGTGGGTGTTTAATCAAAAGGATATTTATCATAGAGCATAGCTCACAATTTTCAACACAGAAAAGGAAATATTTGGTTTCTATGGTGCAACTGGAGCTTAATCCAGACAGACCATTCCAAGCCTGTCATCCAGATTGGTATTTAATTCCAAAGTCAGTGGCTTGAAGATTCAGTTTCTGAGGTTTGCACAGATATGAAGGCTATGGCTTACTTTCTTACCAAAGGCAGTGATGGTAGAATTGGTGTATCGCTACATTTACGGTTCTAGGAGATGAGGCAAAGTGCATGAATTAAAGAAAGATGCAGTGTTCCTTTCTGCATGTTTATAAAATGGAAATGATATCATCAGAGACATTATGTTTATACAAATTCACCTTTTGAAAATGATTTTAAAAGAGAGAGGATGTGAATTTATAATTTACTTTTTCTTGACAAACATTTTTGAAACTTAATTTTAGATCAACTGGAACATTTTGGAAAATGCCATTTATTAAGTGTGAGTTAGAATAACCTTGTAGAATGTTTAAAGCTGCTTATATCTTCTAATAAAATCTGTCCAGCTATTAGAGTAACACTCTTTTGTCTAAACTGTTTTTCTCCTCATAAGTATTTATTCATTAGAGAGATCAGAAACTATAAAAAAAGTATAAAATCAAGAAAACCATATTCTTGAAAAACAACTATGTGTACATATGTAATACTATATATTCAGATTATTTTTGGAAAAACAATACAATATTTTACAATTTATATAACATGTGATACATTTTATTATATATATTTGGATTATTTACTTTGGGAAAAACAAGAGTTTATAATTGTTGAGCCCTTACTACGTATTGGGCTTATTTATTTATAATAATCCTATTTTACAACTGAACATATTTTGAAGTACACAGTGATTGATTATTATATACAGCAAGATAATGAAAGAGCCTGGATTCTAATACAGATTATCTCATAGGTACTTTTTTCCTTCAATAATATTATTTTCATGTAACTTATTCCCATGGGTGTGCTATTGCTTTTCACTGATTGGTACATCAAACTGTATCTCAAATAGATTTGTCAAGATTTTCCTGATATTTTTACCCTAAAGTGTATTCCTGTGTATAATCAACCCACTTTAGATCAGTCTGTATGGTTATTGTCATACATAAAACCAAGTTCATTGCTTTAATCTTGTGATCTCCTCTCCCTGGAATGCAACCTCTCACCTTTAAATCCACTCCGTATTCAGCCACCATCATCTTATAACCTAAATCTGCACTTCTTTCCTAATGCACTCCCTATAACCTGATCATCAAGCAACTTCACTCTCTTCTAAAACTGCGCATGTCATCTGCCCCAGAGACTGGAATTTATTACATTACACTTCCTATATCCTTAATATTTTTTCTTTCTATAAATATTGACATGCCTAAACATGTATATCATTGTGTTAGAAACTGGAATGTGAAGATGAACGAGATGCATTTCTTTCCCTTGGTTTGTTCACCTATTGATGTCTATATTTTTTTTTCAATACACCTGGAGAATATGGCTCCTACAATATACTGAGTTTTAAGGTTTACAAATTATCTGAATAACACATTCTTTAAATTTTAATTTATTAGTAACCACTTTATCAAACTCATGCCTCAGAAAATGATAAGAATATATCATACAATAAGACTAAAGTTAAACCAAATATCTTGATATTCTTATGGTTGAGCAGAACACCATGGACAAGTTACCATATGAGAAAAGGACTTCAACTACATGCAGGATAGTCAAGATCATCACAATGCCACCATCCAGGATTAGACGTCCAAATCGGTCTCCCCACTACATCTTGGTATCAGAATCTCCAAGGAAAACAAAACACAGGCAAGCACTGGATGGAACAATGCCTTTACTCACATAGGGAAGAGACAGAGCAAGATCAACTCTGATAGAGTGCATTTGTCCCTCATGATTAGCAGCACCCACATACACTCGGTCCCTGCCCATCCCCAGCTGATGCAGGGCAATTGGTCTATATGCATTCTCTAGTGCTGCAGTAGAAGGACCCCTCTTCCTCCCCCATGAAGTCTGAAATACTGAAAGTCAGAGAGCCACTGAGGCACATGAGTAAGTAGCACATAGGAACACTCATTGAGTATAAAACAGGACAAGATATTCCCACACAAGTTGTTAAGTCTGGAACAGGCTGTGCGCTCACTTTATCTCTTGATAAGGAATTGCTCCAGACCCAAGACCCATTCTTTTGTGACCTGTGAGTGAGCAGCTGTCAAAAGACTCATGCATGATTTTCCCAACACTTGTACAGTATGAGAAAAAATATTTTTAAAAAATACAAATGAAGGCTTCCCTGGTGGCGCAGTGGTTGAGAGTCCACCTGCCGATGCAGGGGATGCAGGTTCGTGCCCCGGTCTGGGAAGACCCCACATGCTGCGGAGCGGCTAGGCCCGTGAGCCATGGCCGCTGAGCCTGCGCGTCCGGAGCCTGTGCTCCGCAACGGGAGAGGCCACAACAGTGAGAGGCCTGGGTATAGCAGAAAAAAATAAATAAATAAAAGAATTAACCGAAGTGGAGACAGTAAGTGATTTGTTTTCATTATGTATGGACAGGCTACAGCTGGTATATTTAGACTGATCAGCCATTCTCTCATATCTATTATACACTATTAGGGATTCCTGTCATATTTAACTTGGAGTCTCACTTTTAAAATGAAAAGAAAAGGCAAACAATCTTAAACGGGATTTTGGCTGCATGCAACAGACATTTTTACTGGAGTTCATGCCTTTAAGATAATCACTTACAATGAATGTCCTGTTAAATAGGTCTGTGACATTTTGCAAGCAATGGTGGCCAACTAATAACATATTTGTGTGTAAATGACAATCCAGCTTCAATTATACTTTACCATTTGTCCAAATTTCCTCTTTGGTAGGTCAGTTTTTCTTCCATAATTGGAAGTCTGTCCTCTTACCACACTGTAAGATCTTTGAACAATGAACAAATATCTTCTACTTGGACATACCTCATCACATGCCTAATACACTGTGACGCTGGACCAGGAGCAGACAATAAGTTGAGTGGATTAATGAAATAGTTTCAGATGCAGATACAAACAGCTTGTCATCATCATATTCTGTTTCTATACAATCCTTTCACCTTACATTCTGCCAATGTGATATACTTAAAATAACATTTACTGCAATGGGTGTATTAATTTTCTTTCGGTGCCTAAACAATGACAACAAACTTAGAGCTAAAAACTACATACTATCTCACAATTTCTGTGGGTGAGAATCCTGGGCATGACTTTGCTGAGTCCTCTGCTCTGGATCTCACAAGACTGCTGTCAGGATGTTAGCCAGGTGGCATGATCATCTGGATGATTGACCAGGGAAGAATGCGCTTCAAAGGTAAGTCATGCTGTTTGCAGCTTAAGTTTCCTTGGGGCTGTGGAAATGAGGATCTTGTTTTCTTGCTGGCTGTTAGTTGAAGGCCACTCTCAACCTCTAGAGGCCACCTGAAGCTCCTAGCCACATGATCTTCTCACAATATGGCAGCTTACTTCTTCATGGCCAAGAAGAGAATCTCACTCTCTCTGTCTTAACATTGTTGCATTCATAATATAATCTCATCATGGGAGTGAAATCGTAACACCTTTTCAATACGACAGAACCTGAAGAAGGTAGTGACACCCCATCACGTTCCGTCTTTTGTTGATTGAAAGCAAATTACAAGTCCTTCTCACACGCAAGGCGAGAGGATTATACATGGGTGTGGCCACCATGATTGATGTTCTTTTGTCACAAAGGAAAGGTTAAGAAACTTTTGCCTATGAAGTTTATTACTCTCCTTAGTGGATTTTTAGTCTAATTTACTTAATTGCGTATCTATCTATCTCTATCTCTATCTCTACCTCTATCTCTATCTCTATCATCTATCTCACAGTGAACATGGAGACCCATCTTTAACCAACAGAGAAAAAGACTATTAATTAGTAAAAGTTTTACAAAGCCAAATGTCTGTTTTTTTCTTCTGATATTGACCTTTTAAAATGAAGGATTTAAATTGACAACTTTTAAATAGATCAGCCAAATAGTTACAGTCTTTTTCAAGATGATATTTTAACCCACTCTCACTTACACATCTTACTTAGCCTGGGGATGAGTGGCCAGAAAAATACAGGTTTTACGGTTTTAGAACACAGAATATTAGTGCGTCTGACTGGGATATCTGTTTTTCATGAGAGAGTGCCCGCTCCCAAAATAAATTCCTTACTATCTATCTATCATGGACTTCAATTTTCCAACAGAATAGCCTGATTCATCACTGTTATGCCAATGACACCCTGCTCTATCTGTTGTTGCCTACAGATTACCCTGGGGAAGCTCTAATATTTCAGGCTTATGTGGAAGATATTAAGTTTGATATAACATAATTTCTTACATCTAAGAAATACTAGACGAGAGGATCGGCATTGACTTTCACTATTCATACAGGAATTTTAGACACAAAGTTGAAAAGGATCTCACAGAATTTATAATAGGAAAGAAAAAAAAAAAAAGGTCACTGTACCATGGTGAAAATGAGAAAATGAGGCCCAAAGAGGAAACATCATATGTCTTTGGTCACCAAACCAATTAGGTAAAAGATTCAAACTTAAGTTTTCTAATTTTAAAACAGTGTCTCTACCCTATATTAAGCATTCTATGTATACCTTCCACCCCAAGCCACAAGACACAAGACAAATTATAGCTCTAATATTATAATAGCACCATAACCCAGTTACATGATGCTGACAACATTTTTCTTGCCCTTTACATTTTGGTCACTCTATCATTCTATCACCTTCTGGATCTCTGCATCCCTTTCAGTCTTTTCCCTCCTCCTCCTCTTGGTATTTGTTCTTCTAATCACTTACAAAATACAATTTTTAAAGTATTATATCAGTTGTTGTCAACAAAGTTTTACTCTAAGAGGGACCAATTCCGTTTATCTCGTTGTCTCTATCCTATTTTCATGCCACATTATCCTATTTTCACGCCACATGTTGCCTTTTCTCACCTATGCATACTTATATTCCATTAGTCACTATTGTCTACTGCTATACGCTCTGATTTCTGGATCTCTGTTTTCTAAAACCAGCCTCCTAAGGTTCTGGGCATGAAAATCATCAACATTTATTGTCCTGCCATACGAAGTTTGGAGATGCCACCTATGATAGAGTGGAGTTTTGGTAAAGAATGAGATGGAACAATTTGGAACTACAGCATTTAACATTTTCATTCATTTACTTGAGCATGGGTTTCAGTGGGTTCACAGAGGGTATGGAAATGATCTTTGGGAAGGCAATATAGCAGGAAAAATATAGAAAATCTTTTTTCCTCAAAAATGTATAGAGGTAAATAATCAAAAAACAAAAATAAATGGCTGTATAATGCAATGTTAAGTACAGAGAATGCATAAAGAAAAATAAAGCAGGGATAGGAAATATATAGTAATGTAAGTTGATGGGATGTTTTAGGTATTATGTTCAGGGAAAGTTTGCTAAGGAACGGATTTTGGGCAGAGACCTGAGTAAAGATATCATTCAAATGACTATGAGAGAAGCGTTTTTGGAGTGAGAGCAGCAGTGTGAAGATTGCAATAGGGAATGAAAAGTTTTATTTGTGGAAAAAGTAATTAAGGTCATAGTGACAAGACATGCAGCAATATCATACATAAACAATATGGATGAGTCACTTAAACCTAATGTTTAGCAAAATAAATTACTATAGGACTACATTTATAAGAAGTTCAAAAATGGACAAAATAATTTATGGTGTTAAAATAATAATTTATTGTGGGGATAAAGGAGTAAACAGGATGGTTCCCTTTAAGGGGTTTAGAGTATTTCATTTTTTGAACATGGAATATTCTTTTTATAAAAATTCACTGAGCTGTACACATATAATTAATGTTCTCTTCTGTAACAATTTTACTACAATAAACATATTTAAAAACTCTAAGTGCCAGTGGAAGGAGATAAGCCACACACTGGGGAAAATAAATTAAAATATCAGGCATAAAGAAGTCCATCAATCTGGATACTGGATCCTGGAAATACCCTACTATATTGTAGTAGTTCAACAGACATTTACTAGTACATATTAGATGTTGCCAAACGGCAACATTATTCAGGTTCTGATAGGGAAAAAATTACAATAGCATTTAAGAAACAAAACAGACAATTGAAATAAATTAAAAACAGGAATTTTCTAAAATGATGGTATTCATACTATTCTGTGGAGTATCGTATAAAGCTATTGTTCAGTAGAAAACACAGAGTACATATGAGGCAAGTGAACATTGTTAGGAATTTATGAACACAGTTATTAATGAGCTGACCTGTTGTTCTACTACTTAAGGTCCTTGGTTTATTTCTCCATGCCGTCTGGGTAAGATCTGAATTCTTTATAATGGCTTATTCCTCTTTTCTTCCTTGCACACTTTGTCTTTCACTGAACCCATACATCCTGAAAATGCCTTCTATTCTCTTATCATTACACCTGTACACACTGCTATTTTGGGACTGAAATTTGCTCAAATCTTCATCTGGCTAATTCTGATTCATTATTTACACATCTCTTTCTCAGTTAGATATTCTTTGACCCCCATATACTGACTTTTGTCCCTTGTTTGAACCTTTAACACTGGAAGGTGACATGGCAACCATCACTTTGTGTCATTAGTACTTCTTACCTGCCTCCATTTCTGGCTGAACTGTAGTCTGATTGAGGAAAGATGTTGTGTCTTGTCCACTGTTGCATACACACCACCTAGTGCAGTGGTTGGCACACAGGAGAGGCTCGATTCATTTTTGCTGAATGTGTGAATGAATGGAATGGAAGGAAGGAGGAAAGAAGAGATAAAGGAAGGATTGGGTGATGGAAAGACCAAAGAACTGGACTAGAAATCAGGTCTCTTTACTACTGGTCCAGGGATTTTCCTTTAAGCATGACCTACCCAAATGGATCTGGGGACAAGCAGAAATAAAAATTACCAAAAGAGAGTTTGAGGGTGTTGATAAATGTGAGCAGGGCCCTCTTTAAAGACAAAGCAGCTCTTCAGTTCCAGTTTACTTATGTCATCTGAGAATGCTAATGGTCAGTGTGGCCAGATACTCTGATGTTTGTTTGTGCAAAGATAATCCATAGATGTGGATTTTGAAGAGCTGGCTAGTAATTCTAGCACTGTCATCATCATTATTATTATTTATCTGTCAATAATGTGCTTACCCAGAGTGTAAAACCTTTCTGCCTCATTTCTAAACCCTACTCTTTGCTGATCTTCTACCATAGTCCATTCTAGATAATTCATTTTCAGAATGATGATTCTACCTTCAATTTTTCTTAAAGCATTTTTCTAAATTATTGAGATTTTATTTGGAGCATTCTCATGTGTTATAAAAAAAGTCAATAGTGATCAGTCTCCTCAGTATGACAGAAACTATGTTCTTTATTTGACCTGATGTTTTAAGAAAATAATCTCATAAATTAGGAAGCATTTCAGGATTTTCCTTAGTTTGTATTTTTCCTAATAAAATTTGAAAACTATGATATATGCTCTCTTGTCTTCCAATAATTCATTCTCGTTAATTATTTAAACATATCACTGGAAAAAAAATCTGTGTTGGATTTGAGTTCACATTTTCCTTAGATTTGAATGTGCATTTCTCTTGTTTATGTTAAAACAATTTTGGAGTCAATTTTGGATAAAAACAGCTAGAAGATATGCATCTGGAAATGTAATGACACAAATTATTAAGGCATAACCTTAAATGACTCAGAAAAAGTAACCTGTTTTATTTTTTGCTTATTGGGCCGTAGATGGTTATCTCCATTGTTAATTACAGTTAAAACTTATTTGTAATAATAGACTGTCTACAAAAAAAAGTATCCATTTGGCTTATTCTAACTCTGGTTTTCTTATCCTGAGCATTTAGCAGGATATTCACAGGTATAATTAGGCTAGCAAAGAAATTCTCCTATAAAGAACTTTAAAAAAAAAAAAATTATTATTTATTTATTTAGGCTGCGTTGGGTCTCCGTTGCTGCGTGGGCTTTTCTCTGGTTGCGTCCGGGGAGGGGCACTCCTCCCTGCGGGGCCTCCCATTGCGGTGGCCTCTCCTGTGGAGCATCAGCTCTAGGTGTGCGGGCTCAGCAGCTGTGGCACTCAGCCTCAGTATTTGTGGCTCGCAGGTTCAATAGTTGCGGCTCACGGGCTCAACCACTCCACAGCATGCGGGATCCTCCCAGACCAGGGCTCGAACCCATGTCCCCTGCATTGGCAGGCGGACTCTTCACCACTGTGCCACGAGTGAAGCCCCTTTAAAGAACCTTAAGTTCATAAATTTGAAATCTTACATCAGGTTGTAAACTGGGGATAAAGGCATATTTCCAGGCTAGAGTAATTAGTAATAATATACTCATATTCCTAGGGTATAGTAACAGACATTAAAAGAGGAAATTTTTCATACTCATGTAACACAAGAAATATATATATATATTTTTAAATCATCATTAGCTTCAAAAATTATAAACAATATTTGATACTTTCCCATAATTTTCTATAATCCCAATTTACCTGTATTAATTTACTCTGGGACTCGCTTCTAAATTGAAGGTATATAATATTTTTAAAATTTCTCACTGTCTTTATTCTTAGTGCCCCCCAGATTTGTTTCTAGGGAGGCTTATAGGCAAAGCTGGACATATTGAGGAGAAAGTCTTGGCTCTGAGGATCTCTCACAGATTAGCCTTAATAAACCTTGTTAAACATATGCTTGTAACTGAGTCTCACTGTGGTCAATTATCTGGAGTAATTCAAGACAAAAGGCATGGATAGGCTAAAATCATTGATATTTATTTACTTTCCATTATAGTACATAGATAGTTGCTGTTTCTTGGTAGAAAGCCAAGAGATATTATTTCATAGAAATTTTTTTTCTTTTCTGAAAAACCTTGCAATTAATTTACCAAAATTTTTACTGATCACCTTCTATTTTTAACTTACTGTCTTAAGCTGATACTTGAAAGGCAAAGGAGAAGCAAGAAGCTGAATGGAGGCACAAGCCACATATGCAAATAAGTGATTCAAATCTTTTGAAGTGACCTACAGATTATGCTAGAATGACAGTTACTATGGTTACCTTCAGAGGAAATATTGAGGATTAAAAAGAAAATCATTTCAAAAACAGGTTAACTGTTTGCCTTTTCTGTTACTATTAACTATATTAACTATCTCTTTGTTATGACTGAGAAAAACATACTCAAAAAGAGAATATTTGCTTCATTAAAAGAGAAGTAAGAGAAAATAATTACTACCTCTGCATGAACATTTAAAAATTCATTGTTTGTAGGAGGATATAGTCCTACATCAGAGATGTAGCCCTCACCTAGCTAACTCAACAGCAGAGCCTCCAACTACTGCAAGCTTATGATTTCTACTCTGTGTATCAGTTAGATTTTGTTTTATAATAAAAAAGCAACACAGTTTAGCAATTTAAAACAACACTTGAATTAGTTTTCTATTGCTATATAGCAAATAACCAGGAATTTAGCAGCTTAAAATAACACAATGTCATTATGGTAAAATTTCTGTACCTCAGGAGTCCAGCATGTTCTATCTCTAATCAGGGCCTCACAAGGCGGAATCAAAGTGTTGAATGGCTGTGTCCTCACCTGCAGGCTTTACTTAGGAAAGATCCACTTCCAAAATCTCTCAGGTTGTTGGAAGAATTCAATTCCTTGTAATTGCAGAACCAAGGTTCTCATTGTTTTGCTAGCTATTAGCTGGTTACTGCTTTCAGTTCCTAGAAGCTGCTCTTGAGTCTTTGCCGTGCAGCCCCTTCTGACTCAGACATGAAGCAATTCCCCTGAGTCGAAATCCTGTCATGCATTGATCTTACTAAGCATCCTCTTTTGAGAGTAGCCACAGAAAACTTTTAAAGGGCTCATAAAATTAGGTCAGGCTCACCCAGATAATTTCTGAAGGTCAACAGCACTATATAACCTCACCTAATTATGGAAGGAAAATCCATCAAATTCAGAATCCCAGGGATGATGGAGTGTGCATATATCAGACAGGTGAGAAATCCTGCTTGTCATAACCAATTTGTAAATCTCATGAATGTGCTGATTCTTCATATGAGATATTATTAGAGTTCCATATGTAGCTGTGATCAGCTGGACATGAGGCTGAGGTTGGATGTTTTTTGAAGACCTTCTATGGAAGAGTTATATGAAGAGGCAATGCGTAGGCTCTCTCCACCTTGATTCTCATCCTCAAGTAGCGTTGTCTAGTGCTTATTACTAGAGTTCTGATAGAGAGTGAATATAACTGTACAAAGCCTCTTGAGACTTAGATCTGAACTCATAAATTGTCTCTTCGGCCATACTGTGGTCAAAGTAAGTCACAAGTCCTACCCAGATTAAATGAGTGGAGAAATATCTCCACATCTTTAAGAGAAGGGAAGAATCTGTGATCATTTTTGCTATGTATCACAGTTATTTCTAGATAAAATTAATTAGGACAGAGAAGAAAAACTTGTTAAGGGAAAATATATATTCATAAATATACAATTAGTTAACATATCATGTATTCTAAGAATTTAGACTATATAATAAGTATTTTTAGATTGAAAGATCTGGAAAAAAATTTAAATTTATAAGAACTAGATAAACAAAACTCCAAAGAATGGTTAATTTTACAGCTATCTTGATATAAGAGGATAGGTAAGAGAGGACATTTTTTGCTGCAACTACATGTATTTCTTCTATTTCAACTTTGATTTGATCAGATTCTTTGTATTTTAAAAGGTGGAATAAAAATCTTTGACTCATCTTTCACATTTTATTCTGTGAGAGGTATGCATATATAATTAAAAGAAAAGAAACTAAACATCCTTTCTCTCTAACCACTGTTTTAGCTTTTATAAATATTTCTATTTCTATGTATCATAGAAGTTTGAAGGAAATTTGCAAAATCTAAGTGGGATTTTCTCATCTAATTAGGATTTGATGTGTGTCAACTTTATTCCCTTGCTTTGTACAATGTCACAGGAAGATAATGGATAAATGAACTGAAGGAGACACATATACTTATTCATCAGACTCAGTCGCTACTAGACCATGATATTCAATTTAAAGCATAATTCAAGAGGGAGAAACTGAACATCCTTTCTCTATAATCAATATTAGCATCATTAGGGATCTTAATAGCCAAAAGATAGGAGTATGTCATCTAATAAATTTTGGACATAAGAACCATTTAAAATTTTATCCCTGTTGGAAATAAGAAAGCCACATTTTCATAATATTCCAAAATTTTGAGACATTCCAAAGGCTTATATATTTTCAGTGTAAATATTGGCTGTTTTGGCTAGAATAAATGACGCTGAGAGGGCATGTAGCTTGGTTTGTTGGACTGAAGTAGCCAAAGTCAATGGTGCTGCTTCAATTACTTCAAAAAGAGTTGATATTGCATATTTAGCATAATATTTTCCACTTTTATCTTTCAAATGAGAACCATCAGTAAACCATGAGAAATCAGCATCATCCAAAGGATTTTCCTGTAAATCAGCATGAGGGGTCAAAGGGTGACCTGTCTGGGTCAAACAGTCATGAGTAGTCTCCTTTGTAGAGGAAGGAAGAAGAATGGCAGGGATAAAGTTATTAGAATGGGAAACAGTTAAATGAGGAGCAGTTAGCAAGAGAATCTCATAGGAGGTAAGGTAACTGGTCAAAATGCATTGAGTGTGATGAGAATTTAGGGGGGCTTCCCCTGCATGGGTTACAAGGTGGTTAAAGGGGATCTTATTACTATTTCTTTAGTGGCATTAAAATTACAGTTTCAGGAATAGCCCTTAGGCAAGAGGGTATCCTCATGCCAAAGTCTAGTTGTTAGCTATACCCTACTCAACTCGATAGTGGTCCCCATGTTTTTGGGTGAGCAAAACCCCAAGGGCATTTGCTTTCTTTCCACATACAAAAGAAAAAAGAGAAGTTGTAATTAGAGTGTCCAAGTGCAGGGAGATTTACCCAATTTTCCTTTAATTTATTAAAACCTAAGTTATCCTGATTTTTCTAAGTAATATGGTCAGGTTCAGTGTTCTTTAGTAAAGCATATAAACACTTGGCTGAGCTCACCTTCTCCCAAGAGCACACCAAAATTACAACTATTTACAGAGCAACTACCAATGAGAATGACCTGAGAACTAGCAGAATAATTTTTCCATCATGAAGGTTATAAGAAGAAACAACAATGATGTGGGTGGGAGGGCTGGAGACACAGTATGGTCAAGATCCACACCCCCTGAGTATAACACCAACAAACAGGAGAATAATCACAATTACAGAGATTCTCCCCAAATAGTGATGGGTCTGAGCCCCACACTGGGCTCCACAGTCTGGAAATCTTGCACCTTAAAATTTTTTTTAATAACTACTGCACTCCACATCTCTCATTCTACAGTTTTTGACACTAGATATGGCCAATGTATATGGTGCCATTATCAGTGAACCACACAAATGACTCCTCAATTCTGCCATCTCCAACACACTCCAAAGTACATTTGGAGTATGAAACTGCTCTTATATCATTCCTCATTTTTTCCAATTCTATTGATTCTCTTGTTTAAGAAATAATTTTTTATTCAAGCATTTAATAGTTATTATTAAAAAGTCAAGCTTTGAAATCCCAAGTCTTTTTATTGTTCAAAAATATATGGCACTTGCAATTCAAAGGTCATGTGTCTTCTACTATGACTCTCAAGAAGCTAACATAAAAGTAAAATTTTAACTTTCTTTTTTAAGTTGGTCAAGCTTTAACTCTGAGGACGTAGCATATAAAAAAATATTTTCTGATAGAAAGATAAAGCTAAGGTTAAATTGTAAGTAAACAAAGTATAAAATAAACTTTAGGAAACACTGGCTATAAGTCTTCTGATAATACTGTGAAAGGCAGCTGTAATATTCTAAAAAATCTTGTGCCTAGGAGACAGTAATGAGTTCTCTGCTTCTCTAAAAAATGGCATTTTTGCTTAAATCTGAACGATAAGCAGGGATTACCTATAATAAGCAAAGGGTCAGAGTTTGGGGAAGGTTAAATATTCAGAAAATATCAAATGAAAAATGGTAAGAAAGGAAATATTTTTTTTCAAGGAATTGAGAAACAGTGTAGTCAGAACACACAAAATGATGAGTCAACTGCCACAGATGAGATTGCTGAATTGGTACCAGGCTTGGAGGCAAGTAAAATGCTAAATGATTTAGATTTGAAACTAAATACAATGGGAATCCAGGGAAGAATTTTTAACAGACACAAATAATGTGATTTATATTGTGCAAATATATGACCACTATAACTATGAACCTGCATTCCTAGAACCTTATTCGGATGGGCAGCCCTCTTAAAGTGTATGTGCCCCTATAGGGGGAATGCTCTAACCTACCAATTATTTCTTTATAATGGTGGTGCAGAGATATTGTGTAATGTCTGTAATGGTCCCTATATCAGATGGTCACATTAAAATTAACAATATTTGAGACACAGTATTTCAGACAATATTCCATTATGCAAGTGTGATGGAAAAATCAAGCCATCCTTTGTGCACTATATATATGAGTAATCCTTCCTGAGGTTCCCAACTTTATATAATGCATATTTTGACTACTTGCACCTGTGGGTTTATGTCCTGTATGTTGCCTTTACTAAAATAAAACACCCTCATTTAATTGTGCATATGTGTGTGTTTGTATGAATGTGGGTATTTTCTCTAGAAAGATTTGTGGAAGCTTAGAAGGGATACATTTGGAATGATATAAATAGGAGTAAAGGTGTTATGTCATCTTTTATGATTGGCATTATAGAAAAAATGTAAATTTGTATAATCATAAAAAGGTAAAGAAGTGATACTGTATGTCATGAATAGAAAAATATAGTTTCTATAGCACAGGAATGTAAGCATATTTTATTTTTTCATGAGATGAATTTCTAAGAAATTCTACTGTCTAGCTGAATTAATTTTTATGATCATAAAACACCTTAACATATTTAAAGAGATTACTGCCCATTAGCACTGATAAATTATAAACTAAAATGAAGTGGCCACTGGGAAGACATTTAGATTTTGGATGCTAAACTTTAACTTATGATATGGGAAAAGTCAAATGATACATTAGTTAAGCTAATATCTGTCCCTACACTAGTAGGAAGGAGCATAGGAGAAATTAGAAATATTCACATAAATGTTAAAGTTGAAGCTAAGCATAAAAATTTGTGATTTTGCCAAATTTAAAAATTTATTTATATATAGTAGTGTTTATCTATTAATCCCAAACTCTTAATTTATCCCTCCCCCCTTTCCCCTTTGGTAACCATAAGTTTGTTATCTGTGTCTGTGAGTCTGTTTCTGTTTTGTAAAGAAGTTCATTTATATCATTATTTTTTTAGATTACACGTATAAGTGATATCATACGATAGTTGTCTTTCTGTGCCTTACTTCACTTAGCGTGATGATCTCTGGGTCCATGCATGTTGCCATAAATGGCATTATTTCATTCATTTTGCATGGCTGAGTAATATTCCATTGTACCACATCTTTATCCATTCATATGTTAGTGGACACTTAGGTTGCTTCCATGTCTTGGCTATTGTAAATAATTCTGCTCTGAATATTGGGGTGCATGTATCTTTTCAAATTAGAGTTTTTATCTTTTTCAGGTATATGTCCAGGAGTGGGACTGCTAGATCATATGATAGCTCTATTTTTACTTTTGTAAGGAACCTCCATACTGTTCTCTACAGTGTCTGCACCAATTTGCATTCCCACCAACAGTGCAAGAGGGTTCCTTTTTCTTCACACCCTCTCCAGAATTTCTTATTTGTAGGCATTTTGAGGATGGCCATTCTGACTGGTGTGAGGTGATAACTCACTGTATTTTCTATTTGTATTTCTCTAATAATTACCAATGTTGAGCAACTTTTCATGCTCCTGTTGGCCATCTGTATGTCTTCTACTATCTATACATAAAATAGATAAACAACAAGAACCTACTGTATAGCACAGGGAACTATATTCAATATCTTTATAATTACCTATAATGGAAAACAATCTGAAAAATAATATATATATAACTGAATAATAATTATATATATATATGTATATATATGGCCTGAGTCACTTTGCTGTACCCCTTAAACTAACACAACATTGTAAATCAACTATACTTCAATTTTTAAAAATTTAATTTAATTTAAAAAATAAAGACACTTGGCAGTGATCTTCAAAAAATTATTTGTTTAAAGTAAAGATAATAGCATAGAAAAATATATGATTAACATCTAACTTTAGTGACAAAAGATCTTCAGTTTAGCTTTATTTCTTCAATATAATAAAATTTTAAATTAAATAATTCAAGAAAGATAATATTTTAAAAATTAATTCTATCCTCAAACATGAAGTTTTAGATTGTGTAATTTCAAAAAAATTACATGGAATCATTTATTGTAATACTTTGATAAATCACATGTCTCTATATAAAATTTAGTTTTATATTTTATAAACTCATGATTTTATTTCATTTTTTGAAAAGATTAGTCTAACAGGTGCATGTTATAACTTCAGAAACACAAAATGTATCTTTTGGTTGCCTGCCCCAATTTTTCCTACACTTTAGAAAACAATATACCATATTAACACTTATTTATTCTTCAGTGTAAAGTGAGCATGTGAAATTAACTTTTTACAATAGAGTTAAATCAACATCAATGCAGTGGTAAGTATTTCCAAAGAAAAAGTTGAATAGCCTTGCCATCTGCTCAGAGATGGCTTTTATACAAGAAGTGAAGAAGCACTCTTCCAAATAATTTCCCAACCTCATATTAAAGTGAGAAAAGTTTTAGAAGCTTACTGACACTATTTAAAAATTGATTAATTTTCCAAATAAAGACAATTACAAGATAATCCACATTAATGAGCTAATTATGAATATAGTTCAAAATAGTCTTCTCCATTTAAAATATTGTTATTCTTTATACAAGTTCAGACAACACTTCATTTCAATAACACAAAATAACATAAAACAAAGAGTTCTGAATATTTGATGTAAAGATTTAACTAATTCATTTTTACTTCACATTAGACTGTTGCAAAATATCTCCATGAGAATTCTTATAGTCCATTTTCAGTACTGCATTATATTAAATATATGAAAATTTCTGTTACTTTATGCAATTAGCTTGTTTGTTTTATATTTTTATTTTTAATATAAACTGGCTGAATAAAATAGTACGATGGAATTGCTTCAAATAGATTTTACCTCAGTAAATAATGATATCTGTCTTATTTTAAAATAGGAAATGACACATTCAAGAATAATTAACACTCATAAATCCAATCTAAATCAGTAGTATATATATTTGCATCATCCACAATATTTCACACTATGGAATCTTCTCCAGATGAGAATGCTGATAGATTATATTTAAAAAATTATTCTGTCTCTGTGTGCATATGAGTATGTATTTAAAATGTCATTATTATTGTATAGCATTTTATCTGTTTTATATTGGTCATATTCACAGAGTTCCTTAATTTCTAAAAATTAAAATATTTCTAAAATTATATATTAAAATGTTACTGTGTGCTAACAGCAACATTGATAATTTATATGCCTTTGAAATTATTTAAAATTCTGACTTTAACATAAAATAATTGATTTCTTCTTAACTCCATATCTAGTACACATATACACTGGTCGTTTACTGTCATATAGGTTGAATTCAGTAAATTTTAGGAAAACATAAATAGGGAAGACATTTAAAAATATTGCTTATGTCTCAGTATTTTTCAACAACAAATGTATTAGAAGAATGTAGAATCATTGTGATAAATATAGGCACTTTTTATAAATATTACATATTTGAAAAAGCACAACATATCTATACTGTAATTGACAATAATGGCATTTAGTAGAAAGGAATGCTATAAAGTAAATTATATGTTCTCTTAATTTTGTATTATTTGTATATAGAATAGTACCAGTGATATGGGAGTGTGTTAGTTATTTATTGCTGCTTCAGAAATTATATCAAAACTTAGTGGCTTAACACAACAAATAATTATGATCTCATAGTTCTATGAGTCAGGAATCTGAGCATTATTTAGCTGAGTCCTGTGACCCTGGATATCTCACAAGGCTGCTGTCAAAGTATTGGCCAAAGCTATGGTCATCTCAAAGCTCCTTTTAGGGAGAATTTCTTTTCAAGCTCACTCACATTGTTGTTGGCATAATTCATTTTCTCCTGGGCTTTTGGATTATATGACTCAGTTGTTGGCTGGTCTGTATGTTGGCTGGAGGCTCCCCAAAGTTCTCTCTGTAAGTCACCTCATAACATAACAGCTGGTTTAATCAAACTGATCAAGGGATAGAGATAAAGAAATGCCACTAATATGGAAGTGACAACCCATCACCTGTCCTATTTCCTTTGTTAAAAGTGAATCATCAATGGAACAGGATAGAAAGCCCAGAGATAAACCCACACACCTATGGTTACCTTATCTTTGACAAAAGAGGCAAGAATATACAATGGAGAAAAGATGGTCTCTTCAATAAGTGGTGCTGGGAAAACTGGACAGCTACATGTAAAAGAATGAAATAACACTCTCTAACACCATACACAACAATAAATTCAAAATGAATTAAAGACCTAAATGTAAGGCTGGACACTATAAAACTCTTAGAGGAAATCATAGGAAGAACACACTTTGACATAAATCACAACAAGATCTTTTTTGACCCACTTCCTAGAGTAACGGAAACAAAAACAAAAATAAACAAATGAGACCTAATGAAACTTACAAGCTTTTGCACAGCAAAGGAAACAATAAACAAGATGAGAAGACAACCCTCAGAATGGGAGAAAATATATGCAAATGAAGCGACAGACAAGAGATTAATCTCCAAAATGTACAAATGGCACATGCAGCTCAATATCAAAAAAAACCAACCCAATCCAAAAATGGGCAGAAGACCTATATAGGCATTTCTCCAAAGAAGACATACAGATGGACAACAAACACATGAAAATATGCTCAATATCACTAATTATCAGAGAAATGTAAATCAAAACTACAGTGAGGTATCACCTCACACTAGTCAGAATGGCCATAATCAAAAATCCTACAAACAATAAATGCTGCAGAGGGTGTGGAGAAAGGGGAAGCCTCTTGCACTGTTGGTGGGAATGTAAATTGATACAGCCACTATGGAGAACAGTATGAAAGTTCCTTGAAAAACTAAAAATAGAACTACCATATGATCCAGCAGTCCCACTACTGGGCATATACCCTGAGAAAACAATAATTCAAAAACACACATGCACCCCAATGCTCATTACACCACTATTTACAATAGCCAGGACATGGAAACAACCTAAATGTCCACCGACAGATGAATGGATAAAGAAGAAGTGTTACATATACACAATGGAATATTACTCAGCCATTAACAGGAATGAAATTGGATCATTTGTAGAGACATGGATGGACTTAGAGACTGTCATACAGAGTGAACTAAGTCAGAAAGTAAGTCAGAAAGAGAAAAACAAACATCATATATTAACGCATATACGTGGAATCTAGAAAAGTGGTACAGATGAACTTGTTTGCAAAGCAGAAACAGAGACACAGATGTAGAGAACAAATGTATGGACACCAAGGAGGAAATGGGGGGTGAGATGAATTGGGAGATTGGGATTGACATGTATACACTGCTATGTATGGAATAGATAACTAGTGAGAGCCTGCTGTATAGTGCGGGGAACTCTACTTGAAGCTCTGTGGTGACCTAGATAGGAGGGAAATCCAGAAGGGAGGGGATATGTGTATACATATGGGTGATTCACTTCACTGTACAGCAGAAACTACCACAACATTGTGAAGCAACTATACCCCAATTAAAAAAAAATAGATTACTCCAAGGAAGCTATACACATGGCCAATATGCACAGAAAAAGTGGCTCATCATCATTAGTCATTAGGGAAATACAAATGAAAACCACAATAATATACCACTTTAGACAAACTAGGATGGTTAAAATAAAAAAGACAGACAATAACAAATGTTAATGAGCACATGGAAAAATCAGAACCCTCCAAAGTGTGTGAGAATGTAAAATAGTGAAGCCACCTTGGAAAATAATTTGGCAATTACTCACAAGCTTAAACATAGAGTCAGTAATTCTACTCCTAGGTATATGACCAAGAGAAACAAAACATATGTCCAAACAAAAATTCACATATGAATGTTTACATTAGCATTATTCATAATAGCAGAAAAGTGGAAACAGCTCAAATGTACATCAACTGACAAATGTATAAACAAAATGTGGTATCCATACAATGAAATTATTCAGCCATATAAAGGCATGAAGTACTCATACAGGGTACAACATGGATAAGCCTTGAAAACATTGTGCTAAGTGAAAGAAACCAGACAGAAGGTCACATAATATATGATTTCATTCATATGAAAGTCCAGAATAGGGAATCAATAGAGACAGAACGTCTATTAGTAGGTGCTTAGGATTGGGACTGGAAGGAGGGGAAGAGGGAAAATGGGATAATAAAAAAAAGTTCTAAAATTAAAAAAAAAAGTGAATTATAAAATTTAATTCACAGTGAAATGGATGGAATTACACAAAGGTGTGAATGCCAGGAAGCAGGAATCTTTGAAGGCCATCCTTGAAGTACATCAAGCACAGGGATATGTAAATACATTCTTTCTGCAAAAATTTTCCAAATTTCTGTGAGTGAGAAATCTTGATCCCCATGAGATATCTGGAAAACTCTCCAAGTAACTATTAGGAAACTGCATTCTTTAGCCAACCAAATGTCACATATCATTCTTCTTTGAAAAATATGTTGATGTGTATATTGCCTGTAGATCTCATGATCACAGTATGTCAAAAAAAAATAAAGTCACATTATAAGGGTAGTTATTCCTTACACTGATCCTATTCAATATGAGTGCTGTAAATCAAGAAGTTCTGTCCAACTAATTAAGTAATTCCCTTCCTGCATTTGTCATGACTTCCAGAGATTTTACCTGTCTTCCTTTCATCTGGCTGTACACACAGCACAGTTGAAAAGGGGAAAATAAAATATATCACTTAATTTTTCATATTCAAAGAAAACAATAGAATGAGAATTCATATTTCTCAGATGGAGACACTCTCTTAAAAATCCATTGAATTGGGCTTCCCTGGTGGCGCGGTGGTTGAGAGTCCGCCTGACGATGCAGGGGACACCGGTTTGTGCCCCAGTCCGGGAAGATCCCACATGCCGCGAGGAGCGGCTGGGCCCGTGAGCCATGGCCACTGAGCCTGTGCGTCCGGAGCCTGTGCTCTGCAACGGGAGAGGCCACAATAGTGAGAGGCCCGCATACCGCAAAAAAAAATCCATTGAATTTAATCGTACTTTACACACTAATGCATGTATCCAAACCAGAGCAAAAATAAAAATAACTCTTCAGGGAAGATTCTTTTATATTTACCCAGCTACTGTTAGATGAATTCCTAGAAAATGCAGAAAGATATGGAACATTATTTTTCTTATGCTGACTGATTCATTAATGTTCAACTACCTTGGATGATAATGGACTTATCCATGCACATTACTGGAAAAATGTAGCCCTGGAGAGTTAAACAAATGTAATGCAGGGAATAATATGTCTCAGGAGGGAATGTTTGACCTATGCACCATATCAACTTTGTATCATCATTGCTTCTTTGACTAGTTAAAAAAACCTATAAAAATGGTTATTAATATTTTAGAGAAGTGTTAGAAAGGCTAGTACTATGCATTTATAAAGGAAACCAAGCAAACTACTAAAGACTACATTAAAGGATCGTTTTACACTGGGATGTTTACAGAATTCTTTGTTTAATTCTTTGTTATTCTTTGTTTTAGAATATGTTCACACTTGAATATGAGCTGTTTTATTTGTGATGGTAAATCAATAGATAAATCCATTATTACTGATCATCTACTATGTTTCAAGTACTATTGTGAGACACGTAAAAACTACGACTTTCTTCAAATAGGTTAGAATTACAGTAACTCAAATTTGCACATCATTTTAGCAATTACAATACAATTTTACACACAAAAGGGAGGGAGTATCTTCTTGACATTTAATTTCAAGACTATGTGACTTATAGTATAGCACACTTGAAAAATTTTGAGTTCATTGTTTTATTCCTCCTGGTGAGTTTTTGTCAAAGCTAGTTCCTTATCCCATTCAACTGTAGGATAGTGCTTCCCTGCATGCCATTCATGGATTACCTGACTGGAATCATCTGGACAATGTGTTAAACATGAATATTCTGGCCACAAACATAATTATTCTGTATCAAAGTCTTTATGAGGCAGTGAAGGGAAATCTTCACTTTAACCAAGTCTCTGTGTCATTATTCTGAACAGTGAAGCATGAGAACCACTTCCCTTAGTTGTGTTAATCCATACATTTTAGCTAGAGAGAGATGAACTTCCATTTGTGAAACTGACCGTGAGGGCTTGGAAGAAATGGGAAATAAATAATAGAAAACTGAAAAGTGGTAAATTAAATGCACAGTAATTTGTTTATTGACAACAATTATTGAAAGTTGACTGTGTCATGCGTTGTTTCAAGCATTTTATGTACAGTACCTAACTGAAATCTATAAAACATCTCTTCTAGAAAAGAGGAATTTTGAATTCCTAATTTACAAAGGAAGAAACTGAGAACAGGACAATGTATTGAACTGACTAACATCATCCAAACAGTAATCAAAGGAGAGATTCAAAATAAAGTCAGTCTTCTTTAAATTTTAAACTTCTATGCTACCCTGGAGAGAATAACATGGTTTGCAGTGGATAAAGAAAGTTTCACTGAGAAAGGCAACTCATTTTAGGCTTTGGTATACAGAGAATTGAGACTCATAGTAGTCATTGAAGAATGACTGGTGTTTAAATAAATATAATAAAGTGGGGGAGAGTATTCCTGCTTTGACTAATGGTGTAAGTAAATCTTAAAGTCAGGCATAACTGGGAATGCACGTGACACCAAATACTGAAAAGTATAGAGGAGCAGGGAGAATTGAGTTCCCAGAAATAGAGTGAATATTTCTTTGGTAGTTCAGAGGTGAAAATTTTTACTTTTAACGATGTAAAAAAGTAACAATTGTATTTATGTGGCAGTATTTGAGTAGAACTTCCTTCTGCACATATTTATTATTATATCTGAAGCATTTAAAGCACTTGACTACTCTCTTCTTGAAACTCTTCACCTTGAGGTTGAGAGACCTTGTTCCATCAGATTTCTATTCATCACTGTATTTTTTAATCAATTCTCTATCTCATTTCTCCTTCTGTGCTTATCCCTTAAATGTCTCATTTCTCCTTCTGTGCTTATCCCTTAAATGTGAGTTTTGTTCTGCATGTTATACAAATATGGACTCCATGGTTTTCTTTACAATTTCTGCTGGGGGTTTCTTAAACTAGTGTCCAAAATATTCAGTCTTTATGTGGCTTAAATTTAACTGTTGAGTGTCAATTCACTCACTGTTTATTCTTCTTTGTTTTTGGCTAGAAGTGTCTCAATTTTGTTTAACTTTTAGCACAGCTCTATATGAATCATCTTAACTCCCTAATAAAAATTTAATTCCTCTTCTAAGAGATTGATTGAAGAATGGATATATGAACCAATCCTGGCAATAAACATGGAATGAAGTTGTCTGGAGAGGGGAATAATAGTTCCAGGAAAGGTTTCTTCCCTGGTAAAAGAGACACACACAGAAAAATCACCATTGTTCTTCAGCTGGACCTTGTCAGATCTGAGTTCTGTTCTGGGACCTGATGCATCTATCCTGCATCCATAAAGAGGACTAGTCCAAGTGCAACCTGACATCCCAAGGACGGTAGAGAAGAAAGACAAAAAGTACTGACGTCCATTGTAATATTTTTGAAAGACCATATCCCAACCTTGGAACTTAATGTTAAGTATGACAATGAATTTTTCTTCTTATTTGAATTACTTTAATTTGGTATTTTCTCTTACTTGCAGCCAAAGTTATCCAAATTCCAATGGTAAATGAGATAGATAGAACC
Organism: Kogia breviceps; assembly: GCF_026419965.1. Lineage (NCBI taxonomy): Eukaryota > Metazoa > Chordata > Mammalia > Artiodactyla > Physeteridae > Kogia > Kogia breviceps. The sequence continues at coordinate 93,185,790 of NC_081315.1, read as the reverse complement.
TTAAAATTGTGAAATTTTGTGCATATTTCTGGGAATAGATTTTTTGGTCTTAGATTTTTTTAAAAATATGTAGTAGTAATAAATTCTTAAAATGTACGGATTGATATATTGATTACTTGTAAATATGCATCTTCTTTATGAATGAAGTTATTTTTCATTAACTTCACTCTTATACGCACTAATACAATCATTTCTCTATTACCATTTCTATTTTCTAAATGAAATTTGGTCATGTTATTTCACTGCTTAAACCTTTATTCTAATCTCCTAAGGTGTTGCCTTTAAGAGAATAAAAATGTCATACTGCCTACAATTTTAATTTTTCTAAATCTTTATAAAAAGTTCATTAAATGACTCTAATCCTTCAAAAAATCAATATGAAACACACTCAAAGCTTCCTGAGTGATGGACTTGTCATGAATAAAGAAATAGGAAAATAGAGTAGCATGGTAATCTGTCTATCCTGCATCTACCTTTCAGTTTTTGCAGATGAAGCAGTGTCCCACTGAGGGGATGTGTCCAGGAATACTAGGTGGTGGGCATGGCATGACACCCTGTCAGAAATGGGAGAGTGAAGGAGAAACAAAATGTACTTAACAGTAACTGAGAAGAGAACAAAATAGTATGTTTCCTAAGTACTTCATATTTTTTAATTTATTTATTTTTGCACAGACAATTCAGCTTTCTCTTGGCTCTTGCATACAAGAAAAACTTAACAAAATCATCTTTCAGTTATTAGTATCCCCCGTCTTGAAAGACCACCTATGTGTTTGCATAGGAGACATAAATTTCTCCTCCTCAGTCATGATGGTATGTTTGAATCATGAAAAATGGGGAGACAAAAATTTGGGAGGAGGCGAAAAATTGGTTAAAAGCAAAGTGACAGTTTGAATAATAAGCTCTGTGATGTCAGAGATATAAATAGGATGGTTCCCACGTGAGGAGGCATAATACAAAACTGACAGAAAATTTTTTCCCACAGCCTGGAGATGGCTCCCACTGCTGGGCTTACCAGCGAGTTAAATTTCAGCATCCAATTTCTCCAGTGGGAACCTGGGAAAGAGAAGAAAATGGCACCTTTATGTTGTAGTTGAAGGATTTGTATTTGAACACGTATTTGTATTTGAGAGACATCCTGTGAACATCACCGATAATCCAGGAGTACACTGGAAGGCGCATCAGATCCTGCAGTTGCAAGCATATCCCGCAGAACAAGGATTTGCCTGCTGTGAATACCATCCTGGATGAAGCCCTTGGGAAAGAATGCTTGAAAAAACATGAGCTACCCACTCATATACAGCACTTGAGAATTTAGGAGCTGGAAAGGACTTCCGGAGATCTAGCTCTCCTACTGTCCTGTATGTTACTTCTGCCACAACTTCCAAAGCTTGCATGCATTCTCAAAACAAACCACTGTTATCATTCAAATGTTCCATTTTTTTCTAAATAATCTTATTAGTTGTGATATGTATGCTATACAAACTCTCCATTTAATGGCATATTTATCTAATTTCTATAAGATAAAGTATTTTTTAGGAAAAATTACTTTTCACAATCTATAAAGTTTTCATCAACTTTTAACCTAATGTATTTATGCTTTCTGCTATGTATTCTTTATTTTTTAATGGATAATATAATTAGATTTTAAAACTGGGAAGAATTCAGTAAATGACAAGAAGGCAAGCTCCCAAAGCTCTTTCTAATACAAAAAAACAAAGCTATGAAGACAATTAGAAATATTAAGACTTTCTGAAACAAATTTATGGAGCTGAAAGACTATTTTATCAGATAAGAATACAGTTTTATATAAAAATAATCTACTCTTTCTACTTAGGCTATATTAACTGTTACAAGTTAAAAATACAAACAGACTTTTATTAAGAGGGTATTCTATATGCCAGTCATGGTTTTATCTTAGTTTTCATTTAAACTAATTACCTCAGACCCATAAATAATAAAAATTATCAGTAAAATAAAGTTGCCAGAGTAAATGTGGATTTTGGAGTTAAGCAGGACAAATTAAGCATCCAGCTCCTTTCTCTACTGCTGTTTTAAACCTGGACAGGTTACTTAAATTCTCTAAGTCACTGTTTCTTCCTTCCTGTAATGGAGATATACCAATGTATTTGTTTGTGAAAAGAATTAAATGAGAATTTATTTGGCATAGTACCTGGCATTTAATAGTTTCTCAGTGCATATTAATTCCTATCTTACTCTGTGAGGAAATGGAAAAAAAACATTTTCATGGTAGACCCAGATTAGATGCCAAAAATAATTATATTAATATCTAACCATTGAACAAGTGCTTATTATGTGCCAATTCTAAGCACTTTGTATGTATGACCCCATTTATAACTCAGGATAATACTGTGATGTAAGAAATATTCCTGTCCCCTTTAAACAGTTACTGAACCTGGGGATTAAAGAAGGACCTCGGTAATGAGCACACTACTGCTAGGAGAAGCTGGGATTCTAGTTCAGTGAATCCGATGTCAGAGCTCCCGCTCTTACTCCTATGTTTTGTTGATTTAATTCTGTAGGTATGTATAAGTGTGCACATGTGTGTTCATGTACTTCTTTTTTTTTTTTTGTGGTACGCGGGCCTCTCACTGTTGTGGCCTCTCCCGTTGCGGAGCACAGGCTCCGGACGCGCAGGCTCAACGGCCATGGCCCACGGGCCCAGCCGCTCGGCGGCATGTGGGATCTTCCCGGACCGGGGCTCGAGCCCGTATCCCCTGCATTGGCAGGCGGACTCTCAACCACTGCGCCACCAGGGAAGCCCTCCATTGGTTTTTAAAGTCACAGTTATCTAGTACCTAAGAATGATTTTTTTTTTCAGAATTAAGAATGCTAAGTAAATACCTTCATAGTTTGAGTTTTTGATGGAAAGTCCCTGAGTTAGACATAGATATATATAGAAACATGTTATTTATATTTTTATATTTAAAAATAATTTTATATAAATATATATTTATGGATACTTAATATTAATATACATTATATATAAAATAAATCACATATATGGTTAGATATGGATATATAATTTTAATAAACTTTTAAACTTTTAATTTTGGAATAATTTTAGACTTATAGAAAAGTTGCAAAGAGAGTAGAGAAAGTTCTATATGCCCTTCAACAAGTTTCCTTTAATGTTAACATCTTACAAAAACATTATACATTTTTCAAAGCTAAAAAAATAACATTATTTCATTAGTATTAATTAAACAACAGATTTTATTCAGATTTTACCAGTTTTTCCAATAATGTCCTTTTACTGCTCCACCATCCAGATTAAGATATCACACTGCATTCAATTTTCATGTCCCCTTATTCTCTTCCTGTCTACAACAGTTTGCCAGTCTTCCCATATGTTTCTTGACCTGACCTGAAGAATTTTGAAGAACACTAATAATTTATTTTGCAGAATGTCCTTTAACTTCTCATAATTAGATAGTGTTATAGGTTTGGGGGCAGAAATCAGAGGCGAAGTGTCCGTCCACCACACTATGTCAGGAGTATGTTATATTGATATGACTTACTACTGGCAATTACTTGTTTATAGTAGTGTCTTCTAAGTTTCCTCATTATAAAGTTACCATTTTTTTTTTCTTCACATAGTATATTCTTTGGAAGCCAGTCTTTAAGTACAGGTCACAGTCAAGGAGGAGGGAATTTAGTGCCACTTACTCGAAGGAGCAAAATACCTGTATATATTATTTAGATATCCTCTGTAAGGAAGATTTGTCCCTCTCCTCATTTATTTATTTTTTCAATAATTTATTTATATCAATTTAGGTACATATATATTTGATTTATGCTTTGAGTTAGAATCTAGTATTACATTAATTATTTTGTTCTTTTAATTTTTCCAGCTTTGGGCACCAGGTGTTTTTTTTTTTTTTCTTTTCTTTCCTTTTAAAGTGGATGACTTTTAAAAAATTGTCCTTTGCTCTGATTTATAGATATTTATATTACACAAATCTACAAAATCTCTTCCCTAATAACTTTAGCTTATATGGGTTTTCTACCTTCTCTTAACAATTTTGCATTCTACTCCATAATTAACGACTTAATTCTATTTTATTTAGTAATTATCTTGATCCATGAAATTTGGTTTGTTAAATTCTATCTTGTTCATCAATCCATCAAACAACAAATCCCTAGGGAACACCTCTAATTTGTTAATGAAGATGTTGGATGCCGTGGAAGCTAGAAGGGAGAAAAAAGAAATAATATCTGTCTTCAAAGAACATAAAATCTATTTGAGAGAATAAAAATAGCACTCTTGAATCAATTGCAGCATAATAGAGACCTTCATAATAGAATAACTAATATTGTGGAAGTTAAGAAAGGGCAAAAAGCAAGGCTTTACAAAATCAAAACTTGATTTATCCAATAAATATAATGTGCTAAAGTTCAAGAATAAAGTGCTGAGAAGATGTTTAAGAAGTCATGTCCAGAGAGTGTGATGAATTAGTTTTAAGACTAGTTATACAGAGCACTATGATATAACTTCACAGAATCTGAGTCTATGGGGTTTCAGGAAGACTTCTGGAAGTGACTTTTATATAAGATCTGAATTATTAACAGGAAAGACCATTTTGGAACCTGTAGGCAGTCTTGGAAATGACTTTCAGAGCATGAAATCAGAATGATAATTGTTATACATAATGTCGTATTTTCTATGTCCTCAAATTAATTGTAAAATATCCACAGGTAAGGGTTTCTATGCAATATTACTTAGCACAGAATAGGTTTTTAGTAATCATTCTAATGGCATTTTATATGTATGTGTGTATGTGTTTGTGTGTGTGTGTGAGTGTGTGTGTGTGTGTGTGCAACTGCAGGTTTGTTTTCCCTGTTTGATGTTTTTAATACATGACCATAAACTTATTCTGTCATTATTTTTTCATTTATTCTTCCAACAAAAAATCTCTAGGTAGTTTGTGGTAGGCAAAATTCTAAGATGACCTCTAAAAGACCCTCTCTCTTATATAACCTCATCATTCCCTTGAGAGTGGTAAACTGAATTATTCCAACAGAATGTGCTGTCAAGTGAATGTTCTCCCAGAACTTCCAGATGAGAATTCAAGCTGGTCAGTACCTTGATTTCAGTCTTGCAATACTCTGAGCAGAGAACTCAGTAATGCAGTCTGAACTTCTGACCTATAGACTGTGAGCCAATAACTGAATATTGTTTCAAGTCACCAAGTTTGTGGCAATTTGTTATGCAGCCGTAGCAAACTAACACATGCTTATTTGTTCAAGACTATTTTAGACCCTTGCAATGACAGTCAGGATATACTATATTATTTTGTGAAAAAATAATAAAAGCAATAACAAAACTTCAAATCTTTGTGGTTTAATACTACAAAACTTTGTTCTCACTTATGCCAATCTCTAAGGCAATTGGAGAGTGTGTAATGATGCGTTTTTAATCTTGTAACGTCACATCTCAACAAAGCTTCTCTCCATGACTGCTAAAGCAGGATTAAAAAGCACTGGTTTTATAAAACCAAAAAATATTTTCCCCTGGAAAACACACATTACTTTTGTCTACACCAGTTGGTTTGAATTAGTTGCATTGCCATGCCTTGGGGTGGAGGGAACCAATGTGCCCAGGAAGAGAACAGGGTATATGTGAACAATAGAAGTCTCTACTATACTTGGGTGACAAAACATTTAAATCAGTGACCAAGACAAAATCCTTGTCTTCATGGAAACAATGTCCTTGGTATTTAAGGAAATTTCCCTCTGGGAACAAAGGTTTATTATTGGGACATTTTAACAGGTATAAAGCAGAAGGTGAATTATAAGTTTGACTCCCAAGTCAACAAAATTAACATTGTCAGCCAGTCTGTGTCTTCAGTTCCTACTAACTTACCCAGGACAAGATGGAAGTTGGGGGGAGGAGGAAATCATTTTTACTCCTATGGAATTGGGAGGAGTCAAGGAGGCAAATGAATGAAGGGGTCAGAGACCCAGCCTCTCATATTTATCCCATTGCTGGTTTGAGCCTTGGGGATATTGCAAGCTTATCTCCACACTCACACGCAGGATGGGGAATAATGAATGATATACTCTAGAGCCAGTTCCTTCAGAATAAGGACATGTATTAAGACACATCTCTCACCATATTTCACAGACATTTTAAACTCTGCATCAAACAAATCTATGAGCAAATAACCTGATGGTATTAGGTAAATTGCCTCCAGCAAAATTAAAATAATAATAAAGGAATAAATAAACTAAACATGTTAATAAAATATGAACAGAAGAGAATTTTAATATATGCTGATTCAAAAGATACAGTGGCCACACGATTCTAAAAATTTACTTCAGCCCTCTGCACTTTCTACTCAGCTTCTCCATTTGCAGAGGTGATCTTGGACCATTTTAAGGAGGTATTTTTCACCTGCAATTTCTTTGTTCCTCTGTGACTATCAGTGCCTTAAAAAAAAATCAATGGATGTATCCAAATATCTAATACTACAATATAAGACACTTTAATTTTTAGAAAGTTGATTTCCTCTGCCATTGTTAAGCTGTTTGTCAAAAAACAGATTGCTATTTACATGAATTACTGTAATGAAAAGACTTTAAATCAATTGTTTTAATACACTCTACATAGTTAAGTCCAACTCCTTAATTAGTTTTAATTTTATAAGTCCCAAAGAAATAATTGCTCATTTTTTATTGTTCTTTCACCTTCTAATTTAAAAGAAATATCATTTTATGTCATGTTACCATGCAAAATTAATTATACTGCTTTAACAAAGGATAGTTGTTCATACTCTATCTTAAGTAATTAAGGATTTGAAGTTAAGTAGAGACACTTTTATTTGTGATGTATTATATTCAGCACATATATTTCGTTAATAGACTTTACATAAAACATATATTTAGTAAATTGTTAAAGAGGACTATTGCTATGCATTTAAAGTTTTACAAATTTGTATTATGAACTTACAACCTGGTATTACACCAAGTTCTTTTAAGAAATGTAGTAAAATTCAGGGTACTTAAGGAAGTTGGAATCGAAAATTAGGACAACAGGTGAAAAAAATATTTTTAATAAAAATCAGAATAAACCAACTCTTAAGCATTATGTGAAAGGACATAAAATGCACCAAAAGCAATCTGTGTAGACAGACAGCCCCACAGAGAAGTCAGTGCCTTCATGACCTCTACCTATGTAGGTTTTGACACTAAGATCACAGAACTATGGCGCAACCACAGTCATAGAATATAATAGGAAGGGCTAAGATCAAGGATTCTTCCAAAAAATCAAAAAGGAAGCATGGAATGAGAAGTTAAGCTGTATACTTGAGTCTGAGGATCATGATTCATCCCTGCTACTACCCACAGAAATAGCACTTGGAAAGTTAAGATTCAGAATTTTAAAAGGGCTGTGAAGTTTGTTGTAAATTAAAAAAAAAATACATTACTTTTACTTAGAGCTTGGAGGATAAAGCAAAGAGGACTTCATAGTGGTAAAGAGACAGTACATTCATTGCCATGTAATTCTGGACCATGTAATCTTAGGCAGCTGTTCACAAACGGGAATACAAAGGTAGGAAGTAAAGGAACTATCCTGTTCCCTCTGGAAGCATCTTGTTACAAACTGAAATAAGATGAAATAGATAAATATAGATTCATTTTATTAGGGGGTGACATAGAGAATCTTACCTGTTTGACTTAAGAAATCTCAGAGAATAAGGACTCCACACCCCTTCATTTTACACAAGGTTGTGTTTCTTATAAAAATAAAATAGACAATTTAATATTTGCTTGTTTTGTGATATTTTACTAGGAACAGATATACTTTCTTATTTCTACTTCTACATTATCCCACAGGTGTGATATGATTTCCAACTGCTTTTTGCTATACTATTCCATTGTAAGCTTAGGCACATTAACCTTTAGCATTGCCTAAATATCATTGTCTTAGCCTTGTTGAATTCAAAGCCTCCTGCATAAAATACTAGGAGACCTGCCAATGCAGGTAAAGTGGCTTGCTCTTTAAAGGTTAACTATGGACCTATCCTACTGACCTAATAATAGCTCAAAAGACTTTAGAAGTTATTAGGTAAAACAAATCAATACTGAAGGAAATCAATATTAAAGAGAAAATAAAAAGATTAAACTTAATTATTATTGGATATTTTTTCTACTTAAAAATCAATGGTTGTTCAAAAGCTCCATCACCTACCTTTCTCCAAAACAATTTATTTTGTCACAGTATGTCAAAAATGTGAAACAGTCATCATGATCTATTCTCTTCTAAACTAGGTAATTCAAAGCATTGTTTTGTTTTGTTTTGGTGGTACGCAGGCCTCTCACTGCCGTGGCCTCTCCCGCTGCGGCGCACAGGCTCCGGACGCGCAAGCCCAGCAGCCGCGGCTCACGGGCCCAGCCGCTCCGCAGCATGTGGGGTCTTCCCAGACCGGGGCAAGAACACGCGCCCCCTGCATCAGCAGGCAGACTCCCAACCACTGCGCCACCAGGGAAGCCCAAAAGCATTGTTTTTTTAAAAGTTTATGCACTTAATTTTTCCACTTTTATTAAATTTGAGTTTAAAATACAAATAATTTTTTATATTTGTCACAAAGTTCATTAACATCAATTCTTACAACTTACTATTTTGTCAGTCACCTTTGAACTAAGGTTTCATAAATACCAACAAAACATATCTATTTTTTACCCAAACTGAATCATGTATATATAATAGCAAAAGATTTTGATATTTCATTCCACACTGTCATTCTTGCTCTTGGGTTTAGAAATCTGGGAATTTCTTTTATCCTTTATCTCATTTGGTGAACTTCACAAACTTTAAAAAGTTTACATATACTAGGGGACTAACTGAGATGCCCAGATGGAGGGTAAGTTATGGCTAGTAAAAATCAGCTTGACCACATCCTTGTTATAACTTAATTGATAGGAAACTAGATGTCACACACGGAATCCCAGCATTTGAAGAGTTATCTGAGCAGAACTAGCAGCAGCATTCTCCCATTCATAGATTCCCTTAGTGTCTGGACATTTTCAGTAAGTAACATGGCATTTACCAATGCAAAATCCAAACTATAACTCAAAGCAAAAGCTACATATGTTTCTGAAAGACAACAAAGCATTCTTTAATTGATTTGCATATTCTTACATAATTTTCTTTATTGTTTTCTCTGACTTCCTTAAATCTGCAATAGTTTGTAGTCATGCAACTCAAAGTGAGGTCTGAGGACCAGCACTACTGGCATCGATTAGATTTGATAGACATGCTGAATCGTAGGTGCCACCTGAAACCCATTGGATAAAAATCTTTTTTTTTTTTCAGTACGCGGGCCTCTCACTGTTGTGGCCTCTCCCGTTGCGGAGCACAGGCTCCGGACGCGCAGGCTCAGCAGCCATGGCTCACGGGCCTAGCCACTCCGCGGCATGTGGGATCTTCCCGGACCGGGGCATGAACCTGTGTCCCCTGCATCGGCAGGTGGACTCTCAACCACTGTGCCACCAGGGAAGCCCAAGAATCTTTTTAAAAGATATCCTTATAATTCATGAGCACATGAAAGTCGAGGAAGCACATGTTTATAAGTTATTCTTGGTATATCAATGTAAAGTATGCTTCCAGGACCTCAAACTGGCTTTCAGTATGTGCCATACTGTGCTTCTCAGTTATCATTTTCATTCCTTAGAAAAACATTCTGTAATTATGATGTGTGAGCATGCTTTGAGGTCCTGTGAATTCAGCAGTGACAGATATAGACAAAATCATCTGCTTTTATGAACTTATATTCTAAGCATGAGAGAATTATTAAAAACACAAAATAAGTAAAATATTTATAATGTTAGGCAATGACAAAAAATATGGAGTAAAATATTTTAGGGAACAGGAGAGGGAGGTGGTGGGATATAATCTTAGATGGTATGACTAAGGAAGTTCTTGCTAAAAGGCTAATGTTTTAATAAATTCCAGTAGAAAGTGAGGCAGCAAGTTAGATGGATATTTTGAAGGAAAAAAGAGCAAAAATTTATGTGATGAGATGTTTTGTATTAAGCCTGGAATGCCTGGTTAGCTGTACTTCCAAGGGCAGAAAAATCATAGTATAAAATATTAGGGTAAATTACTATCCCTTTAATTACTATCCCATTAATTGCAGTTATTATAACTGGTCTCTATGGATTATCTCCTTTAGTTACCATGACAACTCTACTGGATAAACATTATTATTTTCTTGAGGAAACTGAGTCTCAGAGGAGCTGGATAACTTGCCAAATTTCATATAGCTTGAAATACAGAAATCAAGATTTAAGTGCCAAGTCCATGTGTTTCAAAAGCCCATGCTAATTCCTCTAAGTCTTTGGCTGTAACCCCCTCATAACCAGGATCAGATTTAATTTGAGGACAAACAAAAAACCCAATTTCTTAGTAAGTTGAAAAGTATAATACTGACTCAAGAAAAAATTACTACTGACCTCAGTTGTTTCCAGAGCAAATAAAGTAAGACGAATAAACAGCTTAAATGTAATACTGACACTGTTATTTGTTATTTTTAATCAGCAATTTTAGCACTTGGGTGAAAAAAATAATCAGCTGTGGGAACTTTTATTCAAACCTCTTGTCATTCCCACTGACTTCAGCATTTTAGATTCATTAAATTCAGTTTGGGGGCTCAATTATCCATTTTTTAACCAAAAGTTCCATAAGCAGTTCTGATGCCTGAGAATATCTAACAATCACTGGGGTAACTTTTTAAAGGACCTGATCAAAATCATCCAAAGCAATTTCACCTTAGGGGAAATTAACTTAGACAAGACTAGTTGGGATTCTCTCTCACATCTTTTTCTTTTAAAGACAATACATCTGCCAATAAATAAGCTAAATTACTTTTGTAAATTCTTATCAACTCTGACCTAGATAGTGTGCAATTTCCTTTGAAGTGTGTTTCCAGATAGTCCATACTGATTGGACAGTATCAATCTTACAAATTGCATTCACCACATGTTACTTGAAAGGCGATGTGATGTGGCCAAGGAATAAGAATGAGTCTGCACTTTGGAAATAGAATATTCCAAACTCTCTTTAGTAAAGTTTAAATGGATTAAGTATGCATTTGTTCTATTCAATTTCCTCAAGTGTTTACCTATAGAAATTTTTAAAAATCTGTATGACAAAACTTAGATTTTATAGAGTTCTGTCACTTTGGATTGTATTTGAACTTTTAAACTCAGTTCTTGAAGAAAAGTCTGCTTTAATGTAAATTCACTTTGTGACTGACAATTTGACAAGAAATATCAGAATTGTGAAAACTTGAGGATATTGTCACAAGACTATCGTTGAAACTAGACAAACAATAGTGATATTATAAAGAAGGTCACTTACTGTGATATTTGGAATTAAAACTTATCCAAGAGTATACAGTTCCACTATGGATAGTAAAAGCAATTTATTGCTGCTTTTCAGTATTGGAAAAGAAAAAGTTCATCCTGTCATTGATTGACCTTTAAAAAGAAAAATGTAGCTGGCTTATGGGTAATAAGAGAGCTATATATATATATTCGTTACATTTACAAGTAGACTTTCTTCATTTGGGTCCGTTGCATAGGTTTTTCACACATTTATTATAATCTGATTGGATAAACTAATCACTGCCAATTCATATTACCATAATGGAATGCAGCTCTTTTTTTGCAATAATTTTTGCATGCAAAAATAAAATTACAGAGTAGGAAGACTTAAATTTTTCATAATTTCTTCATTTGATAAATAATGTGACATAGAGAATATGTAATAATTTTATCATTTGTACTTATAAAAAAATAAAAACCTCATTTTAAAAGAGTAATATTCAACAAATATCTTTGCAGCTATAGTTTAACCAATTTCTCCTCTTGGTAGAAAATATAGTTATGTAGCATAAAGACAGTGAATGACATAAAAGTTTACATGATAAATGATGTATGTAGTCATGGTCAGTTTTTGCAATTGAATAACAAATGATTGTCTTGGAACTATGACATTTTTCCTATTCAAAATTACCCTCATATGTCTTTACTCTCTTCTTTCCAGGTCTTCACATCTTTTTGTTGTAACATATTTTATGAAATACTAAATAATAAAAAAAATCCAGTTGTGCCATGCTACGTTACATTATTTTCTGAATTCAAATTTTAGCTTTAATTTTATCTTGTTAGATAAAATTAACATAATTAATGTCTTCATATATTCCATAAGCTACTTGTTTTCACAAGCAGAACGTTAAATGTATTCATTTCTTGAACACCAGCTTTACTTGCAACATTTAGTTCTCTGTCCCTTAGCTCTTCTAATTCAGTTTGATTTTTTAAATTTAGGGTACATGGGTTTTATAAGCTCTGATCATAAAGAAGATGGCATTTAAAAATATAAGCCTAGTAAAAATATAAATTTAGTTTCTGACACATTTACATTAGGCAATATCAATTAAATTTCTTTTTTTTTTGCTCATTATATTTTATTTTTTTAATTAGGATTTAGTGATGATATCTTTCAAAACTTAATTTCTGCCAATTGGTATAGAATCTAATACCAGACTCTTTCTCCAAAAGTCTCCTACCTTTAAGTTTGACTTAATTTAGTTTAATTGAGTTAAGCTTGAGTTAATTCTCTTGAATTTATTGCCCTTTCTTTCTCTGAAAGCTGAAAGTAAGCATCTTCTTATAAGTCCTCAGGGATTTTATATTTTATGGTATGATTTGATTTATATTTTAATACTTCTCCTTTCAATTTCTGCAAATCTGCTATGTTGTTGCCAGCTATAGAACCACCTTGTACGATAGCTATCATTTAATGACCTCAACCTATGAAACCCAGATGCCTCAAAAGATTATATCAGCCAAGGTAGCCTTCTATGTTAGGGAATGCTTCTTGCTCAATTTATTCAAACAGCCTTATAAAGGCCAAGCGCATCAATTTGACAAACCTCAAACATCCTTATAGAGGCTAAGACTTAATTGTACAGGGTGTCTGTACTGTGCAAACCCAAATTTAAAAATCCAGGTAAAGGTTTATCTTTTGACTTGCCTATGTGATTATGCAGGATATTCTCTGCTTAGTACCTCTGAGCAAAGAGTCATCTGAACATGCTTTTCTTCATATTTGCCTTCCATTTCTCTTATATCTTATTAAAAAAGGAATGGTGGAAAAGAGTTTGTATGGGCATGATAATGCTGATATACACCTTGTTGTCCAATCTTTCTATAGGCCATCTATGGAAGATGGATTAAAGGAGTTTATTTGGAGTAGTGGGAGGTGGAATTTGGGACTCTAGGTTTATTTTCAAAGATATATGCTGTTCATACATCTATTCTACCAGCCTGAAATCTAAGTGCATTTTTGTCAGGGAATGGCAGTAACTTATTAGAATTATTTGCAGCAACACATATTCTAATAGTTCACTGGTTTATTGCCATAAAAATATACTTCTCATTTAATATACCATCCAATGTAGGTACGAGGAAGAAGCATCCAGGGGGCCAAGGCTCTGCTCTATACAGGGCCAAGTTTTTTCCATCTTCTTGTGTCTCCACCCTCCTAAATTTGTTTAGTGTCCTTTACGTTCATTCAGCCAATGGAGAAAGAGGACCAGAATTCTGGAAGGAAAGTGTGTATGGGACCATCCTGAAAGTGATGCCCATCAGGTTCACAAAGTGATGCCCATCAGGTTCACTCATATATTCTATTGATGATCTGCAAAAACTGAGTCACATGGTCACACCTAAAAAGTTAAAGATGCAGTGCATTCCAGCCAAGCACCCAGATGAGCTGTAAGGACCATTACTCATAGGCGCTGGCAAACTCTGGGTTTTATGGTTGAGCTTCCTATTTGTCATATATATTTACATGTTTGTATATATCCTTTCTCTCTGATTCTATTCACCTTTAACTAGGTCTTATGTGACCTGCTAAACACAGGTTTAAAGACTTTAATCTATTTTGTTTTTCCTCAAAGCCATCACTATTATTTGGGAAATTTGTAGACTAGTATCTTAATTTTAACTCTAAAATTCAACCTGTTAAGCTAGAAAACTCTTTAGAATATGCTAATGTGTTTTATTTTACATCTCCCCTTTTTTTCTATGATATAAATTATAGGATAAATGAAAAAAGCTAAATGGTGTCTTTGTTTCCACTTAAAAGATTTCTTAATGAAAATTACATAAATGTTAAGTTATAGTCTTCCATACGGAATTTGGTAGTTTCTTTGGAAGATGTGAAGAGGAATTATTTTTGTCTTTCTTACTGTTTTGTACTAATTTCAATTAATAATTAGCTATATTTAGACACAAATTCTGGTCTTTAGTGAGGGGGCTACATCAACTGTGAAAATAAATGAAATAAAAACAAAATTTCACTGCTACTCAATATTCAATAACTGCAATAACCACCTGCGTTATTAAGCTTCTGTGTGTTCATAAATGTTTAATATTAGCTTTTATATCCTCATGAAATTACTGGTCAAACAAGCAAAGAAACAATGTAGAAAAGTAACATGATTACTTGTATCGACATACCGATACAGAGTACTAGATGAAACATGTTGGAACAACTATATCAAATAACACAAAATTTGGGTGGCAGGAAATACTCAGTTTATTGAACTAAATTGAATTTCTCGTTTCTTACCTTTGGAATGTCAAGCATCCTTAGAATACTCTAAGGCACTCAAATTTACCAAAAAATCCCTTTAAAAAAGAAGCCTAGGGCTTCCCTGGTGGCGCAGTGGTTGAGAATCCGCCTGCCGATGCAGGGGATACGGGTTCGTGCCCCGGTCCGGGAAGATCCCACATGCCACGGAGCAACTAAGCCCATGAGCCATGGCCGCTAGGCCTGCGCGTCCGGAGCCTGTGCTCCGCAACGGGAGAGGCCACAACAGTGAGAGGCCCGCGTACCACCAAAAAAAAAAAAAAAAAAAAAAAAAAAAAAGAAGCCTATAGCAGTTGAAACTACTATAAACACAATTTTTATTAAATATACACAATTCTTAATAGCACCATTTCATAAAGACTTGTTTGGGTCTAGGAATGATGCAGCAGAACATGAAAATGAGTGAAGTCAACAAACTGTGCAGTATTAAAGAGAAGAAAATTAGATTTGCTTTAATAGTTACCTAAATAAATGGTCCAGTATTGAGGGCAAAAAAGGTAAGACCTAAATACATAATTTAATGTTTGATTCTTTTAAATAAAAACCAAAATTACCTTTATAATTTTTAAAAATTTTTTTAACAGTGTTACTAAAACACTGGTCAATTCTGTCAGGTTGGTCATGTTGGTTATTTGAAAAATTTAAAGGTTTCCTTAGTCTCTTAAGTACAAGAAATCCAAGGAAAAATAATAAGAACTTTGCAATGTTTACAAGTAGGGTATTCTCAGGTTTTTTACATATATCCCCATTCACTTTTCAGATAAAAATATGGAGTTTAAATCATTCATTGATTTTTTTGTAAATTCAATCAGAAATAAAATTATGTCAACTGCATAGGATTTAAGTAATGAAGATGCAGGAGAGGACAACATAATCTTTGATCTTATACACATGGGGTTTACAGTTCAATATTTATGCAAAAAGAAAATGATTTCAACATGGTATGAAGAACAAAAATATACCTGAAATACATTTACAATATCCAAAGATAAAACTCATGCAATAACAAAGAGGAAACCTACAGAACAATGGAGTGTATCTCAGATATTGCTTATGTACCACACTTAATACACAACCTCACCCTGTATTCTAGTCATTGGTACTATGACCAAATTTGTGTTGATACATCTCGAAATGTATCAGCTCTGTCTAAAACAATCTTTATTTATTTCAGCCCCAGGATATTTTTGTTCTATAACAATGGAACCCAGCAGAAAATGACTTAGCACTCAGCATAGGCAACCTGGAAGTGTAGTGCCCTAGGGGTCAAACTATGGTCAAAGGAACATAAGAGACAATGGATCAATGCTTCTGTCTACTTTTTTCTAGGTGGATTGTCCTGAGTCATATCTCTTAAGCTTCTCAAACCTTCCCAAGGGATTGAGTATCCAGAAGCCCAAGCAAGTCACCTATCAGATAGTGCATTCTGGTATTCTCTCTTTCTCCTCCTCATCTCTCTCCCTTTGATCCCTTCCTCCTGCACCTGGAATCGTATTCCTAAAAAACTGCAACTATACATGCCATTGCCTTAGGCTCTGTTTTGAGGTACTCAAGTAAAACACAGAGTGTCTGAGCTGACTGGGGATGGAGATGGTAGGTTGAAATATAAAAGCAATTTTAAAGAAGTCTATACTCATTATGTTCTGCTGTTATATTTGAGTGCTAGTGATTCTCTGCTGTTATATTTGGGTGTTAGTGATTCACTCAAGGTCTTACAGTTTGCAGTCAAAATGTGACTAAAACATGATCATCTGCTTCTTCATCCAATGTATCTTCCAAACCTATTCAACGTTTTTCTACACTGTCTTTCATAAAACAAACCTTGATCTATCCCAGTATGGTTCTTAAAACAGAGGTGAAAATGAGAGAATTAGAAAAAATAATCTATAAAAGGAACTCTCTTCCCATTTTTTGATTGGATTGTTTGTTTTTTTGATATTGATTTGTAAGAGCTGTTTGTATATTTTGGATATTAACACCTTTTTAGTCTCATATTTTGCAAATATTTTCTCCCATTCCATAGGTTATTTTTTTGTTTTGTTGATGGTTTCCTTTCTTGTGCAAAAGCTTTTAAGTTTGATTAGGTCCCATTCAATTATTTTTGTTTTATTTATTTATTTTTGTCTTGAGAGATTTATCTAAGAAAATATTGCTATGATTTATGTCATATAATATTTGCCTATGTTATATTCTAGGAGTTTTATGGAATCATGTCTTATAGTTAG
Source organism: Kogia breviceps (assembly GCF_026419965.1). Lineage (NCBI taxonomy): Eukaryota > Metazoa > Chordata > Mammalia > Artiodactyla > Physeteridae > Kogia > Kogia breviceps. The sequence goes on along the minus strand of NC_081315.1, from coordinate 93,168,879 downwards.
GTCTTTAAACCATTTTGAGTTTATTTTTGCATATGGTGTGAGGGAGTGTTCTAATCTCACTTTTTTACATGCAGTTGTCCAGTTTTCCCAGCATCACTTATTGAAAAGACTTTCTTTTCTCCATTGTGTACTCTTGCCTCCTTTTTCATAGATTAATTGACTGTAGGTGTGTGGGTTTATTTCTGAGCTCTCTATTGTGTTCCATTGTAGACCTAAATAGACATTTCTCCAAAGAAGACAAACAGATGGACAACAGGCACATAAGAAGACACTCAATATTGTTAATTATTAGAGCAATGCAAATCAAAATCACAATGAGATGTCACTCACATTGGTCAGAATGGCTATCATCAAAAATCTACAAATAATGAATGCTGGAGAGGGTGTGGAGAAAAGGCAACCCTCCTACACTGTCGGTGGGGATGCAAATTGGTTCAGCCACTGAGGAAAACAGTATGGAGGTTCCTTAAAAAACTAAAATTAGAGCTATCATATGATCCAGCAATCCCACTCCTCCTGGGTATATATCTAGAAAAGAAGACAACTCTAACTTGAAAAGATACAAGAACCCCAATATTTATAGCAGCACTATTTACAGTGGCCAAGACATGGAAATATCCCAAGTGCCCATCAACCGATGATTGGTTTAAGAAGATGTGGTATATATATACACAATGGAATACTACACAGCCATAAAAAATGAAATATTTACATTTACAGGAAAATGGCTGAACCTAGAGAATATTATACTGAATAAACTCAGAGAAAGACAAATATTATATTGTATCACATATATGTGGAATCTAAAAATAATACAAATGAATCTATATACAAAACAGAAACAGACTCACAGACACAGAAAACAAACTTACGATTACCAAAGGTGAAAAAGAGGGAGTAAGAGAGATAAATTAGGAGTACAGGATTCACAGATACAAACTATTATACATAAAATAGATAAGCCACAAGAATTCACTGTATAGCACAGGGAACTATATTCAATATCTTCTAATAATATATAATGGGAAATAATATGAAAAACGTATATATATATATATATATATTTATATAAACTGAATCACTTTACTATAACCCCAAACTATCACAATATTGTAAATCAACTATACTTAAATAAAAAGAAATTCTCAAGGATATTGTATATTGATTATATAGAATAAAACATTATCTTATTATTTTATATCATTAAAAAATCTCATACAATTTACCTCATTTATTTTCAGTAGACCCCACCTTTCTTCAGTTTGTTTGTTTGTAAGCAGCTGTAATACAGAGTTATGGGGACAAAAATGAATCAGAATCAGAGTTAAACTATGGTAGAATCTTACATGGTACAAAAGTTGTCTTTAGAGATTAAATAACCAAATTGTCTTATCATGCTCTCTCCCAAATAAGTCATATTTTAGATAAAAGAGAACAGTAAAAATTTTAGGCAATAAGTGATTTTTTTTAACCTGGGCAGTGAAATCATTTTATAAAACTTTTCATTCATAAAATCTGACTTACTGTTACTACTAACAGGATGAGGGCCCCAGACCAAGGTCTTTTGGGATTTCTCACCCCAAGGTTATATGATAATCATCTCTGAAGTGAAGAAAAATACAGTAACAAACTCTCTACCTTGTAGATATTTATAGGTATAGAAGTATAAACAAGGTCCAGATATATTTACTTTATTGTGATATGTGAATTGCATTGATTTTTATAGCTGGAGTTCACATTTTTTAGGAATGAATGTGTTGCAAAGAATTGCTGAATATATATGCTATGCCTCATCTTTAATAGTCTCCCAAACTTTATAGAGGAAATAGAAAATGCCAATTGAACACTAATTGAAGTCTGGTTTCCCTGAAATAATACATCATATATGTATTCACATGCATGCAACTTATTAAGGAAATGCTCCCAACAAGTCAAGTTAATTGTGACAAAGTCCCAGTTTTAGCACTATTGCAGTCCAGAAGGAAGCTCTGGAGTTTAGTTATGCCTCCTAGTTTGTTCCATTTGCAGGGAGTGTATGTGAGGAGTAGGATGGTGATGTGGAAACCCTCACCACCCAGACATCTCCTTATGCCCCTCTAATCTCTTAGTGTTGGGAGAAAATGGCTCTGTAGCTTAAGGGTAATAATTAAAAGAAAAACATGGGCAACTAGGGACCCAGTGATGGGCACACAGAAGTGGTGACATTTCCATTCCCTGTGTAAATAAATGATAGGGATAGGAAATGCTTCTTCTGTCTTGAAGGAAAGAATGATGCAACAACATACTGATTGGTCCTGTTTTTACCCCCAGTGACTGGCACAGTGCATGATATATAGTAAATGGCTAGTAAATATATGTAGACTAATTAAAAATAAACACACCAAGACACCCACACACAAAACTCAAAGGACATAGATAATTAATGAAGCTTTCAAATTTGCCGAATTTATACATCAAAAACTTTTGAATCACAATATTATATTGTGATTAATCACAATATTATATAATCACAATATTATAGTTGTACCAAACCTTCTACCAAGAATATCTCACATAGGATTTTAGTATTTAATTGAATGAAAGAATATGCAGTGAATTTTTATTTCCTAGCACATTTTCATGCATCTCTTCTGTGCTTGACCCTCCTGTTGATTTGAAAGGAGACTTGCTCAGCAGTGCTAACAGCACAGGAATAAAAGTTTCATGAAAACAATACATTTTTAAGTTGTTAATTCAATACCTAAAGGGGGAAAAAGAGGAAAGAGAGAAGGGATTCTGTTATTATCCTACACTGACTTTAAATACAGCAAAACCACAGTTTTCTACAATTATCTTTACTTTCTTATAGTTCAATGAGTTTTCCTGGAAGAGAAAATACTTTTCCATATGCATTAATGTTAATTCATAAAGCAATTTATATGCACCAAACACTTTAAATTCTGTTTCTCCTCTTCTTCCTTTTAAATTAATTCATTTTCTTAGTCTTTTTTTTCAATTTATACATATATATATATATGGAGTATATATAATATAGCAGTTGTATAAGGTGTAACAGTAGGCAGTTTTAAGCAACACGCTAAGCCTAAGCTGTTTTCACCAGGAACCTTATAATGCCATTTAAAAATATCTATTAGAAATAGGCAAAAGTTTCTCTCTTGACTTTTGCTTTTAGATGTGGAAAAAAAATCATTTCAGTGCTGTGAACTTAAAGGTTGATTTTTTTTTTCTTCTGGATTTGCTTGTGACATTCTCTAGAATATAATTTTAAACTCATAGAGGATTGTAAACTTTTTGACTTGAAACATTTGCCTTTGATGCATCCATAAGTCTAGATAATGCAGACATTTGCCTTTTGACACGTTATCTGTAAAGCTGTATATACTGTAATTATGGTGCATGATATTTGTTAATGGCTTTATTTCTTTAACATGGCATCTAGCATAGAGCTGGGAAGAGAATTATCACTCAAGATACACCTATAGCATGACTTTAGTAAAAGTTTACAATGTCAAAATAAAATTGTTTAGTACTTCTTTGGATATTTCAAGGCATTATAAACTTAAACTTTAGTAAGAGACTTGAGAAAAATATTTACATATCAGTTCCAGTCACTGATAAAATTCCCTTTATATTTCAAATAGAATTATTCAAGGTGAGATGAGAATATCCCTTCTCAGAATAGATAAAATATTTCTATGGATAAAAGTATAGATGTTAAATGCTAAATACTTGCTACTAAAATACAATCTGTTCATGTTACTTCTTTCCTTAAAATCCTTTGGTGTTTCTTCTTTGCTTTTAGGATAGAGTAAAAACATCTTAAATTGTCTTATAAGCCTATCTACAATTGGACTCTGATTTCTTTATCTTTTTGTCTCACCACTCACCCCTTCACATTCTTGACTATAACTGTTTTGAATTATTAACTCACCAAATATTCCATAATTCTGCTTCTAGCCCTCGTAAAATATGTTCATTTATCCTTAACTATCCTCTTCTTCTCTTTCACTTTGTCCTTATCTATAAATCCCCTAGGTTCCACTTTCTTTCCAGTAATTGTCCTGAAGATATTCTGAAATGAGGGTCAATGTCTCTCTTGTGTAGTCCCATAGCATCTAATATTTGGACAGATGGTAACATTTCAACCACCAAAATTTCCTATTACTTTGTCTGCATTGCCCTGCTAGACTATAAAAATCTTGAACTAACTAATTGTACCTCATTCATTTTTGTATCCCCAGCAAATAGCAGAGTGTAAGGCACTCAACATTCCACAAATAGTTTATATAATTTCACACACACTCACACTCACACTCACAATTTACTACAGAGATTGATGAAATTATTTTATTCTGATGTGCCAAAGAAATTTATACATGAGAATACTAGGTAGGCACCTAGAAATAATTTTATGTGGCCAGCTAAACAAGTGATCACAGAACTATATGACAGTTACTGTTACTTATTCAAATATATGCCAGTCCTAGTGAAATTTGAAAACATTTTTAGATTTGCCATATCTGTTCCCTCTTTTCTTCATCCAGAGAGAATTATGATCTTTGACAAATCAGTTGATTCACCTTTAAGTCAACACATTATTTCATATTCTTAACAGTAAGACAGTGGTTAAAAATGTATAACACCGCCTTCCCTGGTGGCGCAGTGGTTGAGAGTCTGCCTGCCGATGCAGGGGACACCGATTCGTGTCCCGGTCTGGGAAGATCCCACATGCCGTGGAGCGGCTGGGCCCGTGAGCCATGGCCACTGAGCCTGCATGTCCGGAGCCTGTGCTCCCCAACAGGAGAGGCCACAATAGTGAGAGGCCCGCATACCACAAAAAAAAAAAAAAAAAAAAAAAGTATAAAACAATTCTTAACAATAAAATAAATTTTATTTGTACATTTATTATGGAATAATTAATCTATTGATACTCATTATGGAGAATTAATCTACAGTCCCAATGAGGCAATATTGTCTTGAAATACAACTATTATACATAGGTATAAACTCAATCTCAATAAAGCCTTCGTTTTGCTTTCAATAACTACTCACCTTCCATCAATGAAAATTCTTTAATTTTCAGTCCATGATCTATATCTAAATATATTTGAGTTCTTCTCAGTGAATTTCCTCTGTATTGAGCTAAATTTTAGTTACATATGTAAGTACTATTCCTCTATTGCATAGTAAGTTGTACTTTTTACCTATTTATTTTTCTAAATAAACCACACATAAAATAACTGTATACATTTATATTTATAAAACTGACTTTGCTTTATTTGGGTAAATATTCATAAAATATGAATATGGATTTATTATGTTTAGAGGTGAAAAAACAATTTATGTGTCTCAGTCTCACACAGTCATTAATTCCTGAGGATCAGGTGCTATCTATACATCCCAGTGTCTGGAAAAGGCTGAGTTCAATTAATATTTGCTTTAAAAATGAGCACATACAGGGCTTCCCTGGTGGCGCAGTGGTTGAGAATCCGCCTGCCGATGCAGAGGACACGGGTTCGTGCCCCGGTCCGGGAGGATCCCACATGGCGCGGAGTGGCTGAGCCTGCGCGTCCGGAACCTGTGCTCCGCAACGGGAGAGGCCGCAACAGTGAGAGGCCCGCGTACCACAAAAAAAATAAAAATAAAAGTGAGCACACGCAGTAGAAGGATGAGTTCAATTAATATTTGCTTTAAAAATGAGCACACACAGTCAAATGTAAAGAGGGAGGTAGCAATTATACTTTCATTTGACCAATAGATGCTATATTGTTGATTTATATTCAATTGCTGAATAGTTGACCTGTATACTATGATTTTCCAAATAACTGGAGAAAAGAAAACTGCAAATTCCTTATGCCATTCTTCTTTCAAACTTGTTTCTCTTTTGAAAGGTCAAAGAAAATCACTAATCCCAAACTGCTTTACTGCAGTTATTAGAGTAGGTGTTTTATGGAGCTCTCTCTTTATGTGAATTTGAAGATCCACAGTTTGACCAGGGAAGTGTATTCCAAAAATGAAGAGTTTCATATATAATTTAAATATGTTTTCTAAACAAAACAAAAGCCTTTACTAACTTCAGGTACCCTGTCCCAAAATATAAAGTACCTAAGACTAGGACTTTGGTGAAGTGTGGGAAGGTGGTCCCAAATGCTTTACGATAGTGTGTTTTACTGAAAACATACTGAATGCCTTCCAGAAGCACCCAGTTGAAAGATGAAAGACTCGGGCATTATCTAACCAGTTTCCATTTGCTAACATCAGAGAGTTGTCCCATACTTCTGGGCCAGAAGTTTCACCAGGGTCTAGAGCTTCAGAAGCCTTGGATCCTGGGGCACATGTGGAAAAACTCACAGATATGCTTGAGGCTGATACTTAGAGCCAAGGTAAATCAGTACCTTTGGCACAGTTGAGCTGAAATCAGAGATTGCCCAAAGGATGTGACCCAAAACACCTACTACATGAGTTTTCTGTAAAACAGACATAACTCTAGATGCTTGGGATGTATCAGTGAGTAATACAAACAAAAATCCCAGCCATTATGGAGCTTCTATTCTGGTAACAGTAAAATGTTCAAGCCGAATTGGGTGAAGACTTGTCTAAATATATCCTTTTGTTATTTGATTGAGATTTCAAATTATAAATAGTTCGCAACATTTCATAATAAACCTTTCCCTAAAAAGCATTTACCTCTATTATGACAGTGTTTTCCTTCTGGGAAACAAAGGAAATTGCACTGATATTCAGTGAAAAGAAATAACAGTGCTAAGATATTACTATTAAATTATGTATAAATATCTTCATAATTATAACATAGTATGTTTATGCTGATATGAGTATTTATTGAAAACAGTAAAAAAAAATTTCCATGTATAATATTAACAGTATCTTTCTTAAACTAAAAATTAGAATAGTGTGTTTTAAATTATTTCTTTTGAAGTCACATATTCACACTTCTGCACATGAAATTTTATAATTGACTACATAAACAAAAAATACAACATTTATCACCTTAATTTGTCCCTATTTTCCACAGATACTAAACTCCATAAAGGGGACTATCATAGTCAAGTGTTTTTCATGACAGGAAAAAAATGCTAGTTCAGATACCCAAGGCAATTAATATAAGATCCACCATGAAGATAGGATATTTTTGGAATTACCTGAAATAAGGAAAATATGTTTTTAAATCTTGATGTAATTGTTTCAATAAACAAATCTATAGTCTATCTTGTATCTATTGTTCCTGTTCCAAAACACTCAGACATTTTTGACCAGCTTGTTAATTTGCTAGTGCCAGTATCTAGGAGGTTCCATAATACTGAAATACAATTCAGTTTAGCTACTCAAAGTAGTTAGAAAATTGGAATTAAAAAAAAACAGGGCTTCCCTGGTGGCGCAGCAGTTGAGAGTCCGCCTGCCGATGCAGGGGACACGGGTTCGTGCCCCGGTCCGGGAAGATCCCACATAACACGGAGCGGCTGGGCCCGTGAGCCATGGCCGCTGAGCCTGCGCGTCCGGAGCCTGTGCTCCACAACGGGAGAGACCACAACAGTGAAAGGCCCGCCTACCACCAAAAAAAAAAAAAAAAAAAAAAAAAAAAAAAATATATATATATATATATATATATATATATTTAAAAAGAGGGTATGAGATCTTGAAGTAGTGATAATATTCAATACTCCCTTTGGAGAAGCTATTCCTACTTTGTTTGTGCAGAGAGAAAGAGACATCTATTCATAATATTTGGACTAATTGCACTGCTTCCCGTGGCAGGCAGTATTTTAAAGAGCAGGCCACAGCAGTAACCTCCATCCCACATTGTGACTTTGCCATTTTTACACTGGATCAAGGGAACTCTTCATCCATTGAATGTGAGTGTATCTATTGTTATCTTGTAACCAACTGAATGTAGTGGAAGGGATACTGCTTAATCTTAGAGGCTAGCTCATAAACAACAGTGGAGCTTCTGCCTCCTTTGATCAGATAGATTTTGGAGCCCTGAGCTGCTATATAATAAGCCCTACAACCCTGTGGCTGCTATGGTCTGAGAAACCCCAAACTAGCCCATGAGGAGAGATCATACAGATAGGCTTTTAGACTAAATAAGAGAGAAAGAGAAAGAGAGAGAGGGAGGGAGAGAGCTGCCTGGTAAATTTACAGACGTTCCAGCCCCAACTCCCCCAGCTGTTTCAGCTCTGGCCTCTACTTGAATGCAGTTACATGAGGGACAGCCAGAGCCATCCTTTCTGAATTGCTGATCCACAGAAACTGTGAGAGACAATAAAATTACTGTTGATGTTTTAGGGAGATAACCAAACCTGTCTTAAGAGAGTACCGATAACTTTCGCATGTTTAAATTATTATTTCCACTGTGCCTTTACCCCTATAATAGAGAGCCCTCAATATGATTAGTGCTTAATATATATTTGTTGATAATTTAATTTTGTGTGAGGGAACTATAGATTTGTACCTAAAATTCCTTTAGATACTTGATTCCAGAAAATCGTAGTTTACCTCTACACAGAATTGGGAATATACATAGATGGATAGATAGATAGATAATGTATCTTATTTATTTTCTTCATCATTAGTCAAAAAGGTGCACAAATTTTCTATTAGAATATTGGCCTCAAATATCAGAAAGAGTTTTATACAGACAAATGCATAGTTTGAGTCAATAAATCAATACATAGAAACTTTAAATATTTTCATGAATTACTATGATGTAAGTAATTTCTTAGGTCATTGCTGGCTGGTTTAATCTTACTTTTGCAACTTGCATGGGAATATCTGAAATTTATATTTCAAAGCTTAGTAACCAAAATTTTTATTAAAAAACAATCATAGCAAGACATTAAGGAAGGAAATTCAAGAAATATAAAGCAACCTTAGTGGGTAAAATCCCTTTATCTTACATACAAACAACAAGGCTTGATTCTTCCTTTTAATTATGCATGAGGGCCTTGCTAATGCACTGACTTTTATGTTCTTCTCTTTAGATTGCCCAGGGTCTCAGTCTACATACTTGGAAAAATGGTCCAGAGATTTTCCAAAATATAACTCAATTGACATGCCACCTTTTTTTTCCCCCCAAAATTGTTCTGAACTCTATTTCTTGAAGTACAGTCTCTCCTTTATCAATTTCAAGAAATCTAGAAGCTACATGTCAGTTTTATCAGCTATTCTTTCCAGTGTATAAATCACTCCAAAACTCAGGAGTTTAAAACAAATGCCATATGATTTTGCTTATGAGTCTACGGGTCATCTGGTGGTTTTGCTGATGTAAGTAATTCCCAATTGTGAACTGGGTTTGCTCTTGTGTTCCAGTCGACTGAGTAGCCTCACTCACATAATTGGTGGTTGGCCTGCTATCAGCTGAGACTGTGGAGAGACTACATGTCTATCATTCTTCTCTAGGCTAGCCAGGACTTCACAAGGGGATCACTGACTTTGAGTTCTAGGTCAGAACTGGCAAGTCCCTTTTGCTGCTTTCCACTGGGCAGAGAAAATCAGAAAGCCAGTCAATATTCAGTGGGTATAGAAATAGACAAAGACGTAGACTTCATCTGTCAAAAGAAAGAGCTTTATTTATTTATTTATTTTCGGTACTCGGGCCTCTCACTGTTGTGGCCTCTCCCATTGCGGAGCACAGGCTCCGGACGCGCAGGCCCAGCGGCCATGGCTCAGGGGCCCAGCCGCTCCGCGGCATGTGGGATCTTCCCAGACCGGGGCACGAACCCGTACCCCCTGCATTGGCAGGCAGACTCTCAACCACTGCACCACCAGGGAAGCCCAAGAAAGAGCTTTAATGCCATGTTTCAACTGAGCATAAATACAGGATGAGAAATAATTGCATCATTTTTGCAAACATTCTACCATTAGTCTAGTGGCCAGCTAGGTGTCACTTTACCAAGAGAAAGAAAGAACATAATTGCTGTCTCAACAGTCACCTCTCTGCCCCTGGACTCTTTATTTTTATTTGTTATTCTCACCAGATTTACTTTTTATACCCACTGTGATATCAAGTGATGATAACAAAAACAGCAACAATAATAATAATATCAGTTAACATTTATTGAATATTTACCATATGCTAGTTATTAAATTAAATTCTTTACAAATATCTAACATATTCCTTCAGCAATTTAAAGAAGTAAATACAATTATTATAATATAAAATTATGAATGAATAAGCATACATAATTTTTATTTATTTTTTATTATCATTAATTTCTCTCAGAATAAAAGCAAGCAGCTGTGCATGGGCATATAAGGACGTGCATAGTCTTGCACACAGACAATTCTTTGATTGCATCTTCTGTTCTACCCTTCTCTCACCCCACTACAGAAACTCTGGCCTCCTTGCTCATCCCAAAGCAAGACAGGCAATACCCCAGTGTACTGTGCTTTCCATCCACCTGGAGCAATTCTGTCAGGTGGCTACATGGCTTCTTCCCTCACTTCCTTCAATTCTTTGCATATAAAGTACTTCCTAAATGAGGTCCACCCTGACAATTTTATTTACTGTTTTAATCTACTCTCCTACCGCCATTCCCCTTAAACTGTCCTTCTCTGTTTTCTCCTATGACTTGTCACCTTCTAGCATATTATAAAATATACTGCTAGAACTGAGGTCAGTAAACTATGTGTCAATAGGTCAAGTCAAGCCCAAATTCTGTTTTTTTTGTTTTTTTTGTTTTTTTTTTTTTGTGGTACGCGGGCCTCTCACTGTTGTGGCCTCTCCCGTTGCGGAGCGCAGGCTCCGGACGCACAGGCTCAGTGGCCATGGCTCACGGGCCCAGCCGCTCTGCGGCATGTGGGATCTTCCCGGACCGGGGCACGAACCCGTGTCCCCTGCATCGGCAGGCGGATTCTCAACCACTGCGCCACCAGGGAAGCCCCCAAATTCTGTTTTTTAAACAAAATTTTATTGGAACATAGCCAGGCTCATATAATTATGTATTAGCTAGGGCTGCTTGTGAGATACAATGGCAGAACTGATCATTTGTAATAGAACTCAAAAAGCTGAAAATATTTACTGTATGAATCTTTAGAGAAGAACTTTTCTGACATATTATCAGAATGTAAACTCTAAGAGGGCAGGGAGATATTCTTTGTTCCTTGATGTGTTCCAATATCTAGAAAAAGAAAATTAATAGTTTTTGAATGAATGAATTCTCCAGCCTGCTCCTCTCTAGTATACATCCATACACTAATACTGCTGTAAATACTTTGGGCTCAAATCAACATAACATAGGAGGGAGAATTTTGAGGTAGACAACATAACACAGTTTGAAAATATTTTCAAATACAGTATAAGTTTACTATATGACCTGATAGATACAATTTTTTCCATACTAGAGTTTGCTATTGGGAGATTTTTCTGATTTGTATATATTGATATTTTCCCCCTCAAAATTATTATCCTTGCAAATCAAATTAAAGGGTCATCTCTTTTTGTCAAATCTTTTTCCAATTACTTCAGTCTAAAACATGTAATATATGTTTAATTTCTATATCTCTTGATAATTCAATTATTGGTATGAACATTTTGTTATTTTCTAACTTAAGTTTTCCAGATATAGATATGGTGCTCCCCCAAATAACCTTTAAAAACTGGTTTATTAAATGCTGGAATTTTGTCTTATTTTTCTCTGTCTATAGTGACTAACTTGAAATTTACTAGTTATTCTACCAACATTTGATTTTACTGTAGTGTAAACTTAGCTCTGCTAAAAATAATTTTGAGCCTGCCAAGTATTTATCTTTATATATAGACTATTATACATCTTATATTTCTTGAAATGGTAAAAGCAGCCAAATATATACTTTTAAAGTATCATTAGAAGTCCCTCAAAAACAGAACTTATCAAATGTCCAGCCCTCCCTTTCTTTATCCAAGGTGTAAATATCACATCCCAGCCTTTTTCATTCTACTTTATTTCAAACAATATTAAAAAGTGTTGACATGTGAGAGGCGGATACAAGTTTTCATTTGAAAAACTATCCAACCTTAGAGAAGAAATATTATCTCACATAATTAGAGGAGTGAATTAAAGTCAGGACACATATGAAATCAAAATTAGTTTTAAGCTCCACTATGAGATGTATTATATTCATTCGTTCAGTAAGCATATTAAATGTCAATTTGTGCAGACTATATTGTCAGGCTCTGTGTCTACAAAGGTAACTAATATTTGGTCTTTTACATCAAGGAGCCCAAAGACATGGAGATGTGGGCAGACACAGAGTGCTACCCATGAATTCACATTGAATTCCACATTCAGATGTGTATTTACAAGGCTTACATGGGCTTGGGTCAATTTATACTGGCAAATATTTTACACTTAAGCTTGTTTTTCTGTTTGCTCCTTATAACCAAACAGAAGGATTAACTTTATATGTTTTTTTTTTCTAAGTTTCCTATACTTTCATCAATTTCCAAAACAATTTTTGAAAGGCAGTGTTTGGAAATTTCTATTAAAAATTCATAAAATATCTCACACTTTTAAGATAATTCCTGGAACTACACAAATTGATTTAGTGAATAAAAGACATATATGTTTTTCTCCTCTTTTGAAAATTATTGTTTCAAGAAAATTCTTAAAGAACCTGCATTCTCTTAATACTATTGGACATTGTCACTTTTCCTAATATACTGTTCCCTGACTATCTTTGCTTTATGTGTTCTCTTTGTATTCAATACAATTGTTATATATAGCCACTATTTTGCATCTATATAGTTTTCTGTGTGGTTATATAACCATCTGTATACAGGTCATCTTCATAATGATATTTTAGATCCCATAATAGCAAGAAACATGTCTTATTTGATATCACTCATCATCCTTAAAAGGTACTTTATTAGATACTCAAAAATATTTTAAATAGTGATATTTTAAATTTTTTAGATTAAAAAAGAGATTCAATTGTTATTTTACTTTCACCCCCTACATTAAAAAGCATTTGAGTGGCAAATTCCTCATCACATATAATTTAGTCATTTCCCATAATTATGTACCTTGAGAGGGAAATTCTGTATTCTTATTCTTAACATAAAAACTGAGATCTCAGTCTTTCTAGTCTTCCACTAAGATGTTTAGCATATAGTCCATGTTTGAGTCTTAGTTGAACTCATATTTGCTCTCTCTGGAAGACACTTCTATCCGATATCTTCATCCTTTGTTCACCCATTTCTTTCCAAATTCTGTTCTACGTTATTTTATCAGGAAGAGTTTCTTGGACTATTTTATATACAAAAAAGCAAGCCAGTTCTCATATATTTATTTGCCACATCCTCCTGCATTATATTTTCTAATATCCTTAATGCTCTCTGAAGATATCTATCTATTCATCCATCTATCTATATTGTCTATTTATCACTCCCACCTCAAGAATAATATTCTCATGTAGGGTAAAGTTTTTTGTCTGTTTTCAGCCTGCTGTTTCTTTAGTGCATCAAATAGTATCCAACATATAGTAGGTATTCAATAAATACCTTTTATTCACACTGACAATTACACATTTTAAAAGTAATATAAGTAATATTGAAATATCTTAAATATGGAATATGACTAATTGATATTTTACTATTTCTTAAATGTTAACTTGTTTGTAATTATTCTATCAATCCTAAGTGCACAAATATGTAAATAAAATATACTTTAATTTTACTATTAATTTAAAATTATAACAGTTATTTTTAGCTCTTATTTGAAAGCAATACTGAAAGTATAAGTATTCTAAAGTTTTTCACTATACATTCATAAGTGACATAAAAATTAATCCAAATTTTTTAAGAATATTAGAATTTCATTTCCATAAATTCCTACAAGATACCTGGAAGTGATCATCTCATTCTGTTCAAAGGAGTATCAAGACAAAAAGTTTTTCTTTTTTACCCTAAACTATCTAATTAATGGGAGAAAATTAATGATTTTATTAGAGACGTTCATCATTAAATTAATCCCTAGAATTTCAGTATTTTATAAGGGCACTGCAAGAATTCTTATTTTGGATTTAAAAAGAATATATGCAGCTGAGTATGTTTGTCACCATTCCTTCCCATGATTATTCTAGTACCCATCTTTCTATTTTGTAATGAGATGAGGTTCTGTAAACACAGAATAGGAAGGAAAAGACATATTTAAGAGCCAACTAGTATTTTTAATATATTTTTACCTGGTAACAGAATCTTCTAGAGAAAGGGTCTACTTAACTATGCAGAAGTTAGCATTCTAGGCACTATGTAAACTACTGCTTTAACTATGGCCATGAGTTGATTGAATCAGAGTAGGCACTTGACTCAATGGGATTGCAACCAATTTATTAGATGAGCATCTACCTGAAAGGGTTGTCTTGAGGAATTATCAGATCTTTCTCTTGAAGAGGTAAAACAAAAAACACAGAGACTTTTAGAAAACAGTGATAGATATCAAAACAGTGTGGTTCATTGATTAAATAAAAGTTTTGAACCCCTACTACATACCAAACTTTACTGAGAATATAGTAATGAACAAAACAAAACATGAATTCTTTGCAGCATGAAATTTAGATTCTAATGAAGACAGAACAATTAACAGGTTGGTAAATTAAATATTAAGCAAGTCAGATGGTAATAAGAGCCACAGAATTAAGCTGAGCAAGAAAGGGGATTTGATATGCTGGCAGAAAGCATGACCTCTGGATTTCTTTCATGAGTCATATCAATATGCAAAAGTGATCATTTGCTTGGATGTAAAATGGCCAAATGTGTGATTACATAGTGATTCCTGGACTATGGCTAATTGCTTGGATAGATCATCAGGAAGGTAGAAGAAACATGAAAATTAGTAACAATGAAATTTAAGAAAGAGATATTTGGATATACTTCCCTGAATGGGCAAAAAAATGAATATATTTGTGTCCCATGTGAATGTTGATCAATGACTCACCTCAGCAGAGGAGAATTTTAATAATCAAGTGGATAGAGTGACTCATCTTGTGGATACTAGTCAGCCTCTTTCCACAGCCACACCTGTCATCCCAAAATGGGCTCATAAAAAAGTAGCCATGGTAGCACCAAGGACTCTTAACTATGTCCGCTGCTGAGTGCCCAGTCTGCTAGCTTCAGAGACCGATGCTAAATCCCTGAAATGGCACCATACACTGAGGTAGTGAGTCAGCTCCCTGGTAGCAGGTTGACTACATTGAACTGCTTCCGTCTTGGAAGGGACAGTGTTTTGTTCTTATTCAAATGGACGCTTACTCTGTACATTGAATTGCCTTCTCTGCATGCAATGTTTCTCCAAAAACTACCATTTGTGGACTTACAGAATGTCTTATCTACTGTTGTGTTAATCTGAGTAGGGAACTAAGTCTTCCATTAGAACATATTTGGATGAGCTGCAGGGTGTTAAAAGAGCATCCTCATGTTGGAAACTAATGCTTTAAGAACAAATCAAAAGTGTAGTGTGTAGATACAAGTGAGTACAAGTTTATAGATGATTTAAAACATGAATGAACCTTATAAGAGAATTAGGCTTTCAATAAATTGGAAAAATAATTATGAAAGTTGAATATAATGCTACTGTTCCTTCTTTTTCTAGTCATTTTATATGAGTCTCTAAGCATAAAAAAGCCATGGTATTTCCTTGTTCCCACGTCTTAAAGAAATGCTAAAGACATGGATGCGATGAAAGAAAGAGTCTTTGCTTTATACATTACTTCACTGTGCTGCCAAATGCTTTGCCAAGTCAAGGAATTTAAAAAAAAATGTCATCCTCATAGCGGGCCATACGAAGAGGCAACCTGAAAAAATAGAAGATAAATAAAAATCCCACTGCGAGATAATTATGGAATCATGTACAAACCTTTAAAGGTTAATGAGCTCTCTAGAGAAGATGAATGACAGTTCTAGAATCAGTGCCTACCTATAATCCATTTTCAACATAATCCTAGTTGTGAAGATTTGACATATTACCGGTAATTTGGGGGTGAATGTTAACTGTGAAAGTGGTAATTTAGGTATTGTGAGCCTAACTGATATTAAGAAAAACATCATTTGGTCAAGAGATGAAACAAGATAATTTAAAACTTAGTGACTAGAAAAAACAAAGCCCACCTTAATGATAAAAAGCAAAGTAAATGACCAAAAAATGATCTTTGAAATTATTAATATAAGTATAAGCCAAATGAAATCTATCTTTTTATTCTTCTTTTATGTAAAATTTTAAGTGTATAGTTAAGCAAAATTATTTATTTTTAGTTACATAATGTTGTGGTAAGAAAGACAAAATGACATAAAGAGAAAAATATTTAGCAAAATACATCTGAAACACCTAGATTTCTTTTATAGTAAATGAGTACAGTATGATGATTTTTGAGACAGAATTTTCTACTTTATATTTCCTATAAGATTACACACTCTATAAGAAGACAAAGACTTTAGCGTGGACATTTATGATCAGTCAATTCATTAACTGAGGAATACATTGAAGTAAGAATAATTGGTAAAATTAATAAAATTAATTTTTTTTTGTAAAATAAAGGCAGATTACTGAAACATTTTTAAATGAAAAATGTGTATTGTAAATAAGAGAAGCCTTGATACAATACATAAATTATTTATTGTATTTATGCTTGTCCAAATGTCAAATTATATAATCAGTATTATTAATAATAATAAAATAATAGGAGTAAATATTTACTGAAAACTATCTAGTTCATTTCATTCTTCCAGTAAATGTGCTAATCATTTTATAAGCATTATTTCATTTAAATGCTTTAGCAACTTTACAAAGTTTGTATTATTGTTATTATTGCTATTATAAAATAAGATTACTGAGATTTTTATGGTCATATGATTTATACAAAATAGACAACCAATCAGTAGAGAATTTAGAATTTTAATTCAATAAGTTTCCTTTTAGAAATTGAATTTTGAACATTATTGCTTTGATACTCTCATTTTATAAAAAATAAAATGAAACTATTTTTTTCTTTAAATTTTAATGCTTAATAAAAATGGTCAGAAATAGCTTTGTACTGGTATTTGGGAGCAAGTTATGTTAGATGTATTTGGGTTCTCCAGAGAAGAAAACCAACAGTATATAGATAGATAAGTCTATTTCCAGCAGACTGGGAACCCAGGTAGGTTTTCCATTTTGCAGTCTTGAGGAAAATTTCTTCTACTTTGGGGATTCTTAGTCTTTGCTCTTAGAACCTTCAACTGATTGGATGAGGTCCTCCCATATTATGGAAGACAATCTGTTTTACTCAAAATCTACTGATTTAAATCTTAGTCAGATGTAAAATATAACTTTACAGCATCATTTGGACTGGTGTTTGACAAAACAACTGGACACCAGGGCCTAAACAAATTGACACATAAAATTAGCCATCAATGGCTTCCCTGGTGGCGCAGTGAGGGGACACAGGTTCGTGCCCTGGTCCAGGAAGATCCCACATGCCGCGGAGCAACTAAGCCCGTGAGCCATGGCCGCTAGGCCTGCGCGTCCGGAGCCTGTGCTCCGCAACGGGAGAGGCCACAACAGTGAGAGGCCTGCATACCGCAAAAAAAAAAAAAAAAAAAAAAAAATTAGCCATCAAAAAAGTCAAACCTGTAAGCATGACTAAATTTTATCATCCTGAGCAATCTAAAATAAGTGAGTGAACAGTGATTCAACCAGTGTTATGTGAGGGGTATTAGAATAAATAAATGGGAGAGTGAGAGAGAGACTACTCCATTTCTACAAGTCAGATCTCTTCCTTGACAACAAAATCCTTACAATAAATTTTATTTTCTCTTAAGGTAGGTAGAGTTTCTTGGTTAGTTTGTTTATTCTGTTACTTGCCACCAAACAAGCCTAACATTTATAGCTGATTAGATTTGACAAAAAATAAACAGACAAGTTACTAAAATCTACAAAATACCATTCTAAACCAATACGTTTCTTAAAAGGACTATCTCAAAGGGGAAAAACAAAACAAACAAAAAAAATCCCACTTTTCCTTAAGTTTCTAAAATTAATTCCAAAGCTAAAATAAGAATATGAGGTAAAAGTTGTTTCTACACATCACAGTATAAAGTCACAGTGCTTGAACTATTATGTTATTCATATGCTTGATTTAACCTAAAAATATCAAGCTATGTCTAGAGGAGATGTCAGGTCATGACAGAATTATTTAATTTCATAATTAGAGTGATCTAAATGTTCATGAATTAATTTCATACTCATTCTTACATTAAAATATGTCAAAATTAATTTGTACCTGAGTTATTTTAAATGATTAAAATATTTAAAAATCTGCACTTAATCTAAATACTATATTTATAATTTTTACATTTGTGTTGTTATTATACAAAGAGGAGGATCACTTATTGATTTTTGTTCAACAGACTTAAGTATGTTTTAAATGTTCTCTATTTTTTCAAAGTTCTATAAAGAACTTTATAGTTCTTTTAAAATGTTAACACTCTGAAAATAGGTCAAGACACTTCCTCTTGGATCTCAATTTTCTAATAGGCAAAATGTGAAATTGTATGAAATTTTCCATAAAATAAACAACAGTTTTTGTATTAAATTTGTATTATTATAATGTGATACAAATATGTATATATGCAGAGATAAACATATGCAAGATGAACAGACTCAACATTCTAGTGAGTAGTGAGTATATAAAAATTTTAGTAAGCAAATAAAAATAGACAAAAACAGCAAAATCTTTACAATAAATTTGTTCATATTTGATTAATACAAAAATTTCTTTGTGGACCCTTTTTTTTTCCATCTGTACCGCATGTGGGATCTTAGTTCCCTGACCAGGGATTGAAGCCATGCCACCCCTGCACTGGAAGCCTGGAGTCTTAACCACTGGACTGCCAGGGAAGTCCCTGTGGATACTATTTCTATTTAACAAAGAAGGGGCTCTAGGATTAAACAGGGCAGTATGCATACAAAAGCATGCAGTGCTGAGTACACTCATGATTGAAAATAGCAGGTATTGCACACTTTGCTAAAAATGTTTGAGGGTAGAAAGGCTGAAATGTTATTGTCATGAAAGACACTGAGTTTGCAAATGTACTTCTCAGAGCCTCTATCGGTATTTTTGTGTACTTCTCTAGTGGGATATCACATTTCCAGCAAAGTGCTGAACTTCCTGCTGCTGTCAGGCATTTAGCATCTTTCCAGTGGTAAGTTTAAAAAAATCAGCATTTCCACTCCAACTTTTGGAAATCATACTGAAAGGGAAAAATTAAATAAAGAACGTACTGTGAATACTAAGGCAAGTACATTTTCCAAACACTTTATGGTAGAATACCAGAGCAGACAATGGAATTATGGTTCTAAAAGATTTCTTTTATCTTCATGTGCATTTTTATTTGTCCATGTCAGATTTTCTCATATTTTGTCTAGCTTAAAATATTTAGAACAAGTGATAGCAATTCCTCTTCGAAATCTTGAGTGTGAGATTTGAGAGCTAAATTGAAATCTTCATATAAATGGAAGAAGCAAAGTTATTTAAAAGAGAAGACCACAGAGGCAAAAGGGGAACAATATATTTTTTTCATCTGTTAGAAAATAATAAAGCAAGCACTGGCTTGTGTAGGAGCTTAATAATAAATTTTCCATCCAAATAATTTCACAGGATACATTAGCCATTTCTTCTAGATATACGCATTATGATTTTTCCTAATACTGTTAATAAGGTGGAATTGATAAATGAGAACAAGTTGAGATTGGCAGAGGGCAATCTTGGATATATCTGAGATACATTTCCCTAAAGATAATAGGATAAGTAACCATTAAATGCATTTCGTAGGGGGGCAGACTGTTCCTTCTTAATCAATAATTAACATTCTTCACTGTTTCTGGATAACATTTTTTTTTCCACTGATTTCTCTTCCTATAGAAAGCTTAAGATTAATAGCTTGTCACAAGCTTTTGCTGATGCTTATGTTCCAACATGCTTCCAAAGAAATGTGAGATAATAATTTATCTGAATAAGGGAAAAAATAAACTCTTAGTTCAATTTGATTATGTAAACTTTAGTTAAGTTTTTATAAAGATAAAATTTTTTATATTACAAATATAGTTAAAGAAACTTTCATAAAATAAGAGAGAATGTCATCCAAAGATATGCAAGAAGAATGGTCTCTATCTCTCAATTACACTGTGGGAAAGACTATAAAGAATCACAAATTTCTTCACAGTAATAGTCCAAAGTGCATGAATTTATTTTCTAATTTGACTATGATAACCTTGCTCACTTCTAATTAATAATGTTATTTTGTTATAACTTAAAGAATACTGACTTGATTATAGACAAATCATCATTAATATAAGTTAATTAATTGGCTAAAAATCATATTTTCAAAGTGGCTGAATGTATTATTCTTGATACTTCCCTGACTCTCTCTCACACAAATATCTGATAAATATAATCAAATAATTTTGGCTCTACTTTAATGATATATCCAGAATTTATCATTTCTCAATACCTTCACTGCTACCACCTGGGTCTAAGATGGCATCAAACTACATAGTATTTCTTGCAATAACCTCCTAACTGATGTCCCAGCAGTCTATTTCCAATATAGTAGCCAGTATAATCCTTTTAAAATATTTCAGACCATATTATTCCTCTGCTCCAAGGCTGCAATGATTCTTTTCTGAACATTCTAAACAAAATGGCATTACCAAATTCACACTGACTCTCCAAACGCCTTTTAGATGCTTTAGTCTTCTCAAAAGCACTCATAACTGTGTGACATCCTACATTTCTCTGTATGTATTTGTTTACTATTTGTCTTCCCAAATATAATATAATGAAAGAGAGTGAAGTCAGGGACTGTATTTTCTTCACTAGGATATCTCCAGTGCCTAGAAACTTGCTGGTTCATTACAAGCTCTGAATAAATATAGGTTGAATAGGTGAATGAAATTAAGAATATACCAAGGTTTATGATTGCCACAAAAATTAGTTCAATAATTATAAATGGATTAAAAAGGTAATCTCCTTTAATGTACATTAGTTTTAGCATTCTAATATGAACTATATTAATAGCTACATTTTTCTTCTGCCTTCTATGTTATAAGGCACTGTGTTAAATCCTTTACATACATTGTTCTACTCATCTTTGAATAATGCTGTGAAGTAGGTGCAAGTATGACTGATTTTACAAATGAGAAAGCCAAGACTTAGCAAGATCAAATTATCTTTTCAGGGTAAGAAAGTGCTTATGTGGCAGAGCTGAAGCATGTCAAATTGATTTCACAACCTGTTTTATGTTATACTGTCCCAATCCACAGTTTAGATGTTTTGGGTTAAGTGATGTTGTATAGACCTGTCTGACATCATAATCTGCACCAAATAACAGGTAACAAATCCATGAATTATTTTCTGAAATCCCTAAGTAGTGCTTCAATGGATCCTTTTTAACACTCTCAAGAACATAGTTTCTCTCTCTTCTGTTCATATTTGTTGCATCTATTTTACAATCTGTGTATGATCTTGATATTTCCAACTATGAGTTAGACTTTACCCCAGCATTATTCAAATCATCTCAAGCAATGTTTCTCTCCTTTTATCCATGACCTCAGAAATTTCCAACCTGTGGTCTTTCTTTGTGGGCAACAGCTCCACCTTGCTCATCCCTGCCTCACATTAAAAATACACTACTGTGATACTGACAAAATGTTTGAGCCTCTATCAGGTGATTCCTTTGCTTTCTGGTTTTTCATCTGAAACTAACTCATAGGATACAACATAACTCAGATTAATGTATTTACTGAGAGAGAATTTAGTGTACTAGTATAGCACACCATTTTGGATCTATTAGAATAATAAAAATAACAACAGTAACACACTTATTTCAATTAGTGGGTCATAGTTTAAGTTTGCTGGCTACTTAGAAAGTCCATAGATGAGACACTGGTTCCACGAGCAACTGTATAATTGATCCACCAAATGTGTGTGTGTGTGTGTGTGTGTGTGTGTGTGTGTTGTGTGTGTGTGTGTGTGTGTGTGTATATGTGTGTGGAAAACTATGTGTGATTTGCAGGGAGGGCAGTCATAAATTTCATCAGATTGTTAGAGGGACTCTTGTCATAAAAATCTTAAGAATTTTCATGTCATTATATCATTTTTGTTAGAGGAGGTCATCAAGAGGATATGATCACTGATTGATCCAAAATCTGGCCCAAGGTAATTAGATGCTCCTTACCACCTCCCCTGACCTTGGAATACACACTTTGCCCATTCTTTCCACAGAGGGAGCCATTTTCAAGGACATGACCTTAAGAGAGCAACGTGTTGTTGTGGCCATCTGTACGGTACATGTGGCTGAACCCAACTAAGGCCTCTACGTAAACACAGATTCTGATGGGAGAGTGAGGAGATCTACTCATCTTGTAAGTTTCCTTGCTTATTTACCCTGCCACCTAGCAATCTGAATCCCTGTCTCTTTCTTCAGTCTCTCCTTGCCCTCTGTGTATGGGGGCAAGTTTGTAAACCAACAAATGTTGAGCCAGCCAGGATACCAAGAAATGGGGCTTAGGAAAGAGGCATCCATGAGGGAAATTTTAAGTTGACCATCGACCTCTATGTGGAGAGGGATGGCCTGTATGCTATATACTTGTGGACTGCTGCATGAGTTTGGATGTGCCCCCCAAAATGCTGGCTGTTTTGATGCACTTGTCTGAGGAACTGGGCATAACGCACTTCACTGGGGCAAAGAAAGAAGAATGGCTGTGCAGGGGGTGGGCCTCTACTGTGGCAGGTCAGCTGGACACCGATGCCCAATGAGAAGCTGAAGCTTCACTTAGAAAGAGGAAGAGCTGAGGATAGAGAAGGACGTGCAGGTGTTCACCGCTCTGCTGGCTTCGGGACTGGTAGACAGGGTGGGGGAACAGGATAGTAAATTGGAGACTCTACAGTGCCATTTTGAAAAGCTAGGAGGGAGCAAGCTGCAATGGATTAAGGTCTGAGCACTTGTGACAAAGCCTGATTGGGACAATAATGGCTGGAATCCCTTGGAAAGTGAGGAGAGCAAAGAGGAGGATGCTGTAGGGTTTGACAATGAAACGGTAGAAAAGTCTCTGCCATCTGAACCCTAATACAGAGAAAAGCAAAAGCACAGCAACAACACCAGCCAGTGGTGCAGCCCCCAATTCAGGAGACATTCATGATGAGAGAATATATACCCACTGAGCTTACTGATATAGCTGCCAAGTTCCAGCAAAAAGCCAGGGAAAGAACACAGGCATGGTTGGTACAGCTATGGGATATGGGGCAGGGGGGGCCAATGGCATTTCTCCAATTGGGCAGGAAACGGAACAAAATGAGCAACGTCACCACATACTCTGCCCTCCAACATTGTCTACATGGTGCTCTGGGGGTTCAAGTTACTCACTCCCTTGTAGATTGGATCGCTCTAGCCTTCAGGGAGGCTTGGGCCAATGAGAGGAGTCTCCCTGAGGATGCAGGACACTGGAAATATACAAGGAAGTATAACAATTTTTAAGGAATTTGGGAGTAAAACATGCCATCTATGTCCCTGTCTTTGAAGGCCCTGATGGGACCACATTCACTGCAGGAATGAAAGCCAAGATACTCCAGTTTGTCCTCAGCACTGTTACTTATTTTGGGAATCATCTTAATCTGTGTTTCTCTTTCATGTGCCTATATTGTTGCTGTGGTGTCTGCCTCCAATGCAGAGAGATAGATGCCAAAAGGTCACCTCCATGTTAATGAAACCCCTTGCTGACCACTCAGGGCACACTGCAGAAGATGAGAGGTGTGTAAGATTATAAGAGCCAGTCATGAGGGTGTTGAGGAAGTTATCCAGAGGACATGACCTCTGATTGACCCTTGACCTGGACCTGAGCAATCAAGGCTCCTCACACCACCCCATCCTTAGAATATACGTTCTTCCAGTGTTCCCACAGTGGAAGCCGTTTGCAAGGATGCAGCCATGAGAGAGCAAAGTGTTGTTGAGACCATCTGGACAGTATACGTGACTGAACCCAGTTAAGGTCTCTATACAAACTTTTAAGATTCTGGAGAGCAGGTGAAGAGATCTATGCATCTTGTAAGTTGCCTTGTTATTAACCCTGCCACCTACCAATCTGGAGTGGTCACCCTCTTTCTTCAATCTCTCTTTGCCTTTGGCATGGGGGCCAGTTTTGAAAACAAATGTGTATATTCAAATAAATTTTGTTTTTACTAATTACCTCCAGGGCCACCTAGAAATTATGCATCTTCTTTAAAAAGTTTTATCCCAATGTGTTTAGAATTGCTATTATTTTCTTTAGCTGGTCTCATTTTCTTAAAGTTTTGCTACTCATCTGCCAGGCAAAGCTGAGCCTTTTGTATCATATTTTGTTTCTTGAGGCACAGTTGTTTTCTGTGGAGGAAATAATACATCAAACATACAGAATGTGCATCTTTGTCAGGGAGGGGTGAGGAGGAATGTGAGATGTGAATTTTGTTCTGCCCACAGCATTTGTCAGCCAGCAGCGAGGGAAAAAAATGGATATAAATATCTATTGCTCTTGAGGAAAAGGAGCTGGTAGCAGGTACCATTACCTTAAAAGACAGTGATAGCAACTTTTGTTACTGTTTGCAGCTGTGTTTTTCTGCCAAAATAAACATGGCTGTGTTGTATCTCACCATTTCTCCTTCTGTATCTTTTAGTGAGAAGAAAGGAAAATTCTCACTACTGATGAGTTAAATCATCATTTTCTGAGGCAGAGTGGAGGGGAAATGCTGTCGACTATTTCCATGGATGGTAGCATTTTATCTCACTGTTGGAAAGTTGATGGACAAGATTACTATTTTTCTTGACTAGCCATGTTATCTCCAATTTGCCAGTTTCTGAATTACAAATCAGCAATTTAACTGGCCATAATTTACCTCATTTACAACACTTTCCTCACCATATATGTATGTATCAAAAACAAGAACGCCTAATATTTGGCAAAGTTGTGTGTGTGTGTTTGAGAGAGAGAGATAGAGAGAAAGAGAGCTGTTTTTTGTTTTGTTTTGTTTTGTTTTTGCGGTACGCGGGCCTCTCACTGTTGTGGCCTCTCCCATTGCGGAGCACAGGCTCCGGACGCGCAGGCTCAGCGGCCATGGCTCAGGGGCCCAGCCGCTCCACGGCATGTGGGATCCTCCCGGACCGGGGCACAAACCCACGTCCCCCTCATCGGCTTCCACTGCTCCACCAGGGAAGCGCAGAGAGCTGTTTTAAAATGTAGGTAACAGTTTAACTCTGACCAGTAATTCAGAACAAAGCATCATCAATATAAGGCTGCTTATCCTTACAAGTTTTTGTTTAAGTTATTTAAAATTTACTGACTATTGATAAGTTATTTGGCAAAGAAAAAAAACAGAAAATAGATTCTACCTTTGATAAGCACTTCCAGGACAACATATAAGTAAAAAAAAAAAAATCAACTGAAAAATAGTGAGACTTCAAATGGGAATTCTATTTAATGACTATTGTTTTAAGTACTGTATTAGTTTCTTATCGTTGCTGTAACAAATTACCCCAAACTCAGTGGTTTAAAGCAATGCAAATTTATTATCTTATAGTTCCAGACATCAGAAACACAAAATGGTTTCCATGGGTTAAAATCAAGGTGCCTGCATGCTGAATTCCTTTCTGGAAGTTCTAGGAAATACTCTGTTTTATTGCTTTTTCCAGCTTCTAAAGGCTGTCTGAATTCAGTAGCTCACGGTTGCCTTCCATCTTAAAAGGCAGCAATAGGGCAGTAGGTAGATGAGTCTTTTCCACATCTGAAGGGTAGCAGAATATGCATTTTTGGCATAGAGATTATCTTCAGCTGATTATTATTGAGAAACTACAGACACAGGAGAAGCTCTGAAAACAGAGTAGAAGTTACGCTTTTGTAAGGGACATTTACATTTACGAAGGAAATGTTCATTTATAATAGTGTCTCCTTATCTGTACCAGGGAGAGAAAGACGACTCTAAATCACAAGAGAATCTTATCAATAGAGAAGAACTTAAATCTATATAACAAACCTCATCCTTGTTTACCTTGCTTTTCCTGGTCTCATAACTGGCATTGCCCTGCCTTCAACATCTTCCTTTTTTCTTTAGCTGAAAATGGTATTTTATTTTTACTCCAAAATGTTAAAAGCATTTCTTTCTTTTTTTTAATCTTAAAGTTGATGTTTATTGTTCACTGACAAAAAATGTACAAAAATTATAAATAAAATGTAACCCTAGACAACAAGAGTTATTGCAGATAGAAATCTGAAGATTCTGGAACCTCTCAGTTTAGGGGTTACTGAATTCCTTTGTGAAATAAACATAGTATAACCAAATATCTTATTTTCTTTCATCTTCCTACTGTGTTGTTGTTTTTTTTTTTCTTGCAAAGCTTTTTGTTTGTTTTTTTTTTTTCATTGAAGTATAGTTGATTTACAAAGTAATGTTAGTTTCTGGTATACAGAAAAGTGATTCAGTTATTTATATATATATATGTATACATATATATATTCTTTTTCAGATTCTTTTTCATTATAGGTTATTACAAGATATAAAATATAGTCCCCTGTGCTGTACAGCAGGAATTTGTTGTCTATCTATTTTTTATGTAATAGTTTATATCTGCTAATCTCAAACTCTTAATTTATTCCTCCACCCCTTTGCCCTTTGGTAACCATAAGTTTGTTTTCTATGTCTGTGAGTCTGTTTCTGTCTTGTAAATAACTTCATTTTTGTCATATTTTAGATTCCACGTAGAAGTGATACCATGTGGTATTTTTCTTTCTCTTTCTGACTTCGCTTAGTATGATAATCTCTAGGTCTATTCATGTTGCTGCAAATGTCATTATTTCATTCTTTTTTATGGCAGAATAGTCCATTGTGTCACATCTTCTTTATTCATCTGTTGATGGACTTTTATATTGCTTCCATGTCTTGGCTATTGTCAATAATGCTGCTATGAACATTGAGGTGCATGTATCTTTTCAAATTAGAGTTTTCCCCAGATGTATGCCCAGGAGTGGGATTTCTGGATTGTATGGTAACTCTATTTTTAGTTTTTTAAAGAATCTCCATACTGTTCTCCATAGTGGCTTACGAATTGACATTCCCATCAACACTGTAAGAGGGCTCCCTTTTCTCCACACCATCTCCAGTGTTTATGATATGTGAACTTTTTAATCATGGCCAGTCTGACCAGTGTGAGGTGATACTTCATTGCAGTTTTGATTTGCAGTTCTCTGATAATTAGTGATGTTGAGCATTTTTTCATGTGCCTATTGGCCATTTGTACATCTTCTTTGGAGAAATGTCTATTTAGGTCTCAAAATGGCTTAAAGACTTAAATATAAGACAGGGCACCATAAAACTATTAGAAGAGAACATAGACAAAATATTTTCGGACATAAGTCATAGCAACGTTTTGTTAGATCAGTCTCCCAAGGCTTTTATAGAAATAAAAGCAAAAATAAACAAGGGGAACCTAATCAAACTTATAAGCTTTGTATAGCAAAGGAAACCATAAACAAAATGAAAAGACAACCTATGGACTGGGAGAAAATATTTGCAAATGATGCACTGACATAGGCTTAATTTCCAAAATATACAAACAGCTCATACAACTCAATAACAAAAAACCAAACAACTCAATCAAAAAATGGGCAAAAGACCTAAAAAAGATATTTCTTCAATAAAAATGTTATTTAAGGTGGTGGCTTGGCCATCTTGGTGAGTTACTCAGTTTTTCTGGGTGTCTCCCATGTATATATGATAAACTTCTGTTTGATTTTTCTTTTGCTAATCTGTCTTTTATGATAGGGAGTCTTATCCAAAACTCAGAAGAGCAGAGAAAAAATTATTTTTCCTATCTACACATCACATCATTCTGACACTGACTCTTGTTCCTCCCTCTTCTATAATTAAGGACCTTTATGATTACTTTGGGTCCACTGAGTAACCCAGGATAATCTCTCTATTTTAAGGTCTGTCGATTAGCAACCTTAATTATATCTGCAGACTTAATTCACTTGTATATGTAACTTAACATATTCATTGGTTCAAAAGATTGGGACGTTTACATGTTAGGGAGCCATTATTATTTCTACTATAAGCACATAATATGTACTTTATATTATGCCAACTCTTCTATGAAGTTGAGAGAAGGCAGACCAAGTCAGAAATGGGCATCTATGTTTGTAGTAAAGTATATTCATTAACTTAATAAAATGGATTCATTAGAGTTATTACTAAAGTGCTATGTGGCAAAATAGTGTATGACATCCAATAGCTCAGGGAAGTTTGGAGGACGGAAATGCTATTATTTTAAACTCTCACTTTATAGGTTTCTTAAGAGCAGAAATGCCCTAATTACAGATACCACTGAATGAGAGCAGTTAGCTTTAGCCATATATCAATCTAATTCTCATTAGGTCTGTGTTATGATTTTATCCCAATAACAATAGATAAGAATAGGAAAATAATTTTGATCTAAAAGCATTTGTATCTTTGGGAAACTTGAAAAAAACGCTATTTTACTTATCCCTTGACATTTCATAAGTTCCAAGAGGACATGGAATGCCAACTTGTTTTCACATGGTGTGAATCAGCCTAACTTCATTTTGAAGGAAGCACTTGTTGAAAGACTTGGACAGTTATTGTGCATTAGATACTGGACAAAGAAAGATGAACGAAACACCGAGCATTTCTATGAAATGCAACATCATGCTAGAAATACACCAAGAGTATTAGGGAGTAGGAGGAAAGGACATTTAGACAGTTTCAGAGTCAAACATCTTATAGGAGGTGATACTTGATTTGATTCTTTACAGAAAAGGAGTAAGATTAATTTAAGACCAAAATTCTTAGAAAAGGAGTAAGATTAATTTAAGACCAAAAGGTTGAGAATAATGGGTTAATGCCATGTGAGCAGAGGGAATAGCATGAGGAAAAAAACATCACAAAGGTGTAAAAATATCAGGATGTGGTAGAGGCAAGATTTCTGAAATCTGCAGTTTCCAGTGACATATCTATAAATGATTTGGATGCAAATAGAATATAAAACATTATGAAATTATTGCTTAGTGATTAGACTAATCAGCAATAATATTTGAAGAAAATTATCCACTTATTTACATAGATAATGATGCCCTGGAGTAGATGAGCAACCTCTATGTTCTCTTCCAGGTAATTTTTATTCCAGGTAGAGCAACATAGCATGGAATAGTACTGAACAAGTCTCTGCCCTTGTTCCATGGCAGTGAAGGGAGACAATACACAAAAACATAATTATGATAAAATGATTTCAGATAAGAAGACTAGCAATGAAAAACAAATACCATAAGACACAATGTGACTGATGAAAGGAGGAGGTGATGTTTTGAGTAAAGTTTGTAATAATGAGACGGATCCAACAATAAAACTATCTATGGGAAGATATTAATCATTGCAAGGAGAATCATAAAGACCTATAGCTATATTAAAATGATGAAAGTTAATGCCTATGTATACAGCAGATATATGTTTTATTGTTCAAACCAGGACATCTTATTGGTGAAGATTTTTATTAAGGTATTTATTAACTGACTGAAAGATTTGATCTTATTTTATTGGTAGTCAATTACCATTCAAAATTTATTTTTGAGAATAAAATTATTCCTAAATGACTTAAAATAATATATATCTATGTTAATTACATATACATTGCTACAAAAGTATATCAATTAAAGCAAAAAGCGTCATTTACATTTAAAGTGAAATAAGAAAATTCTCTTTTCTGGTTACATATTCACACATTTCAATTCCCTAGCCACCTAGTATACCTTGGAACTGATATTTTTCTGCAAAATGCTTTTAAAAATATAATTCTTCTCTTTTTCTTTTTTTACAAAATCACCCATAATCTCCTCCCAAATTGTTTTTTACTTAATAAAATTGAAAATGCTGATATATTTAATTGCCACTCTATACCATAATATTTTTAATTTGTATTGACAGGTGAAGGTATTTCAGCACCAACAGATTTATAGGTATGTCTTATTGCCTTCATTCAGAACACTTATATTTTCAACGAATATCTTGCAAGACAAAACTGGTTAAATTAAATTGACTCCATACATGACTCACTTAACTGTTTCTGTGTATGCTTTTTTGACAAACATAGGTGCTTCAAAATCATAAAATTCCTTTATTTGATTCCATGCCAGTATAAAATATAAATTACATACATAGAATTCCATCAAAAATTCTTTCTACATATAGAGATACTCCAAAGCACACATGTAGACTTTCAAAATTAAATCTGTACACCATATAAACTTTTATTGTTTAATTTGTTCAGTACTTTCATAGTTCTTGTGAGAATATATTTTAATGCCTCTCTCTTTGCAAGCTTTATTTTCAATAGATGAGAATTGGTACTATTTCCAAAACATAAGTTTTGTTCCACTCAATTTATTGGACAACTTGAATTAGACAAAATATATTTAAATTTCAGCAGATTTAATGACAAAAATAATCTTAATCTATATGCCTAGGATAAGTTAAAAATATATTTATTCAAAGGCTCAGTATATCTAAAGTCTGATCACTGACAGGCAGTCAAGAGTCAAAGCATGCACAATCAACAGCAGTTTCATTACTATTTATTTTTAGTTCAGACACTCTAATTTTGTATACATAATATGTTTATAAATATTGACAGCTACATTTGGTTAGTAAAATGTCATAACTTTCTTGTGAGTATTTATAAATTACATTTTTACTCTAATCATTTTTTAATCTGTGGTGTGTGTGTGTTTGTGTGTGTGTGTGTGGTAGAGGTGAGCTGGAAGTGAAGAAATGAGCTCATACAAGAAAACAGAGTAAAATGTATTTAGAATTTCATTATTCTTTATATTAGCTTCAGACAATCCGACAAATTTTTGGATTCAATGGAATTGTTATTTTTCAAGTACTAAAAAGGCAAAACATAAAAGTAACTGTAAAAAAAATACAGTTAATTCAGGAGGAAGGGGAGGATGGAGTCTGTGGTGCTAGCTTAGAGTCAGAGTATCAAATATCATTAAGACTTTTCGATTTTACTTTATATACATAGATATGTACAGAAACACACACACATACACACATACATGAATGTATGTGTGTATTTTTATATGGATTACTATACATACATATATTTCAAACTCTGTTGAGAAAGCCTAGAAGTACTGACATCCCAATAACAATCTGCACATTCAGCACTACATCATAGTTTGCAAATACCTTTATTCAGTAGCATAAACCAAGTTTTCCTGAAGTGATAGCTGATTCTAGGGCTGGGGCAGGGATTATACAAGATAAACCTGGTACATTATGTAGTGTCAGAAAGTAAGGAAACGCTTTTTAAAAAAGTGGAATATGTCAAAAATACTTTGGAGCCAACCTTTCAGCGTCCCAATAGCCCAAGCTGTGACAATTTGAGCAATAAAATAAATAATGAGAGTATTAGATTATCACTCAAATCATAAAAAGAAATATCTATGAATCCATATTGATATGAACAAATGACTGAATAAGTAAATAAAAGGATGAGAAAGAACACATTTATTTTTTTTTTACAGAAGAATTTCTCATAATGAACGTAGAAGAAATGAGGAAAATAGAAAATCACTGTTAGAATATGACAATAATAATTGCTATGGGCAAGTCCCCAGATGAATGCTAAAATTACTGTGAAAAATTTTAAGTAGAAACAATATACTTGCAAAATCTTAGAATATCTTCCCTCAACTATTAATTAATAGATCTAGCAGTTTTATCCAATATCTACAAATTATTTGATAATTTTCTCTCCATGAGGTATAGTTTTACTCCTCTCCCCTTGAGAGTGGGCTAGATATAGTATCTTGCTTTTAAGGAATAGAGTGGGGAAAGGAAAAAATGTAGTAACTTTATGGTGGAGAAATCTAGTGGACACCACCTTAACCAAGAAATTAAGGTTGACATCAACAGTCATAAGTCATGCTGGTATCATATACTATCTGATATTATGTGATGAGAATATCTTTTCACCACTGCTGTATCATACTCCCTCCCAAAAGCATAATCCCAGTCTAATTATAAGAAAATATTAGACCAACCCAAATCAAGGGACATTCAACAAAATACTTTGCAAGAACTCATCAAAATTGTCAAGGTCATGAAAAACAAGGGAATGCTGAGATTCTGTCACAGACAGGAGACTAAGGAGATAAGATGACAAAATACATTATGGTACCCTAGACTGAATCCTTTAATAATAAAAGTACATTCGCAGAAAATATAATAAAATCTGAATAAAGTATTTAAATGCTAATAAAATGTGAATAAAGTCTAATGAATGTTAATTTATTTGTTTTAAGTATTTACCAGCATTACAGACTATGTTAGTATTAGGGGATGGTGGGTGAAAGTTTTACGGGAACTCATTAAACCATCTTGACAATTATTGAGTCAATCTAAAATGATTTCAAAATAGTTTTTAGAGGTTGACAACTTTTAGGATAGTTTAATGGAGAGAACCATCAGAAATTCATTCTCATTTTAGCTCTACTTTGAACAACTTGTTTCTTCTTTGGTTCTCAACTTTCTAATTTGTAAAATGCAGAGATAAGACAAGGTAATTCACCTGTGATGTTTTCTTCAGGTTTCTCTAACATTATGTGTAAGATTTAAATTATGCCGAGCCATAATCTTGGATTTTTGTTAGGTGGATTGGTAGAAGCAGACATAGAGATTAGTGTGCCAGACACCCCGTAAAATGACCCCCAGTGATCTATACCTTCTGGTATCTATGCCCTGGTGTAATTCCCTCTGCTTGCCTGTGGGCTGGATTTGGTGTCTCACTGCTAATAAATAAAACATAAAAGAAGCGATAGGGTATTATTTATTGGACTAGCTTATAAAACACTGCAATTTTCATCTTGGACCGTCCCTCTTTCTTTTTCTCTTCCTCGCCCTCTCTAACTGACCCAGAGAGAATCCAGATGTCACGCTATGAGGCAGCCATGTGGACAATTCCAGATGATGAGAAAGTAAGGGACTGATCACCTGAAAAATTGATTTTCATTTCAATGAGGGTTTATCTATTGTGTCTATTCTGTCTAAAGATATAATTAGTGAAAAAAGATAAATATTATATGGTAAGACACCTTGTTGTAAATATGCATCTTTTAGGGACTACGACTTGCCTTTAGCTTCTGATTTCAATATTTATTGGAATAGAGTGAGGCCCTGGCTATTTCCATGGTGGTCATTAGTTTCATTTCTGCAAGCAGACTCACTCTCACTTTTTTCTATACGGGGTTACAGGGCTACCAAACAACATTTTTGTGGGTTCCTCAAATAAGAAAGTCTCATTTTACATAATTTCACTCTTTCCCTGATTTAATCTTGTACCAATTTATTCTTCCTCTTTTTCCTACCCACAAATGTTTTTGACCCAACATTTAAAGGTTAAAACATGGCGAAATGGAACATTGGTATAATCTAATGTGATATTCCTTACTTTTTCTACTGTCATATGCATCAATTATAATTATACTGGATCAATTTAAAAATTTCTCTTTAGATTCATGCTAATGATATAAAATACAATACGATTAACATTGAACAAGGAAAAGTATAAGAATGTTTTATTTTGTATGATGATGAAATAGCAAGGTTATTTATGGTATTTCATTATGAAATGAATACAACTAAATCTTGTCAAAAGTACATTCTAAACCTTTTCAGAAAGAGTTAACTTTTTCTAGGTCAAGTTTGAAACATTACCTTTTGCTATATTTTTTCTACTTCAAATATTGAGGTTGATAATTTGAAGATACTAATCTTAAACTTTCCAGAAAATTGCTAGTGGAGCTAAAATAAAATATCATGTCATTTTTTGGAATTAGCTATTTAATTAAAATTTTCATTCATCTTCTTGATAAAAGAGGTAACTGACAGGCAAATTTTAACCTTCAAGAAATTATTATCTATAATGAAATTATTAAACTTAAAAAATTAAATTTTTGGTTTGTGTATTTTTCAGGTATTTTATTTGCACAGTTGAGATTTAATATTATGAAAGTTCATATAAACGTGATTAAGACAAGATTGACTCAATGTTTATTGACTGATTGATTGAGGGATTGAATTTTACTAGTAAACTCAGAGCTAATATTTGAATTTATTCTGGACATTAATCAAAATATGTCTCCATTAAAAATTTTCTTTTAAACTTTTTGGACAGGCATAAAATATATTTTTAATTTATGCTTGAACAGTAAATTGGTAATAGTTTAATGATATTTAATTTTAGTGAATTAAATATCTGATAACAATGCTATTTGTTCTTTAAAAATCTGTAGACTTCTATTTCGTAAATTAACAGCTCCAAAACCAAGCTTCACATTTAACTAGCTCTCATAAACATGAACAAAAATAAAACATTAAGTGACTTTGCAAAGCCAAGGGCTTATAATTTATTGGCAATTTTGCTCTTTTAATCATATCATAAGTTGGATTGAATGACCTGCTAAGAGACGAAATAATGAGTCTAAACTGCACATTCAAAATCAATTTAAACATATAGAATAGGGTCTGCATTTTTATTTACATATATGAAATGCTCTTTAATTTGAAGAAAAAAAACGAACTTGAGAAATGAGCATATATCTATCTGTAACTGATAATTCTGCCTCCTCCTGATGTTACAATGATTCTACAGTGGAGAATATTAAATGGAATCCCTAAGTAATGGAACGTGTGATTGTGTTAAAAGGGCTGAGACATCAGTCAACTTACACTCATGATGTTATTACCCTTCCTCTAAGCAGTGCCACTGAGATGCTATAAGTGACTGCAGAGTTCAGCAGGAAGGAAGAAAATGTAATGATGATTCTAATTTTCAAATAGATTTTCTTTGTAGTTGGAGCATGTCCTGCATCACATTGCTTCCAAAACCAGAGACTGCCACTTTGTACTCTGCCACTTGCAAGTGTGAAAGAAACATGTTAAAGACAGGTATTCAAGTCTGATTTAAACAGTGTCTGGAAAACCAGAGTGGAGATAAAGATTGATAATGTGTTAGTACTGGCCGATAGTAGATTAGCCAAGTAGACTAAAAGTGTTTTCATTGTTTGAAGTTCCATTGCCTCATTTTAGCTGTGCTCTTAAACAAGTTATTTAACTTCTCGGTGCCTTATGATAATCATAACAATGATGGTATCTACTTCATCAAATTATTCCGAGGTATAGAAAATTAACAGAAGAACAAAACACTTAAAGTGGCACCTAGAATATAGTAGGCACAAAGCTGTTATTTGTTTGCCTAAAAAAATATCCCCATGGCAGTTTTTTATGAAATAATAAATGAAATTGTTTTCCTGTGTAGAAAAGATGTACAAGTCAATTATAGATAATTTAGAAAATAAAAAAATTGTAAAGACTAAAATCTTATAATGTCAACACTCACTAATAATTATTATTTAATTTGTTTTATTTACCTATTAGAAATATTTTCATAAATTAAATATACCTGTATAATGCCAATTTTAGTGACTGCATGTTTATTCCATTAGGTTTTTCCATAATTTATCTCCCATTTAATATCAGGCCTCATTTTCTCACCTCTAAGGTGCACATAGTTGTAAATACCGACCTCTTAGTATAATAGGGAAAGTTAGGTTTGACAGTGTATATAGAGTTAACAAAATTTGAGCTATTTTTATTATTTAATAATTACAACTTTAAAAAATTCCATTTTGTTTTAACTCACTTTAACATATTCAATGATGCATTGGAGAATGTGTATATGTTGAATTATTAGAGCACACATTACACATTAAGATTTTAAATCTAGGAATCACTTTTAAATTGCAGTTAAGCATAACTGTTTTAACTAAATTTTCCTTGTTTTTCCTCCAAGCAAATTGAATTCCCAGAATCCCTTCTCATTTTTCTCTCCTATTTTAAGGTCCCAATTCCACAGTCCTCCAAGCAAAGACCTAGCACACCCTTTCAATTACATGATTACAATATGCACACAGTCTCATTTATCACCCTTTATAGAGCTAATAGGGTCCTTTTGCCTTGAACCATCTTTTAAGATATTTAAAGGTGATTTTATAATGCAAATAATTTCAATTTTATATCTATGACTGTAGGGGAATTATTCTAATTTGCAATGATATTAAGTGCAAACTAAGTGAAAAGTAAGAGTGAGCAACTCTGCAGAATTATTCAGTTTTAGATATTTTCCATAAATATATCTCCTGAGTTCTTCCTTGGATGAAAACTGCATAGAAAATAAATATATATCTGCAATTTAAAATATTAATTTATTCTCTAAAGATGAGCTCATATTTTTAATCAATGTGTCATTTTTTTCATGTAAGGACTAGGTTAAAAAAATTGGGGGACTTGGGTCATGTGCTGCCAGTTTAATAACCTAGTAATCAAAGCAAAAACTCAGATATACAACTCTTAGACTATGGGCCTTTGACACCTGAAGAACTAAGGACATGTTCTCTTGAATGATGGAAACTCTATTAGAATTTACTTGGAACTTATAAATTCCATTGACTGATTATTTTAATTTACAGCATATACATTGTTTCTATTTTATTGTCATATACTTTAATAATTCTGTAATATAACATTCAGTAACATGCACATCTATTGCCATAGAACTATGAGAAATTATTTTAACAAATGATAAAGTCTTATACATTAATATGACACTTGTAGTCACCAATAAAATAATTCCTAATATTCTCCTGATATCCTTATCTTTTTACTGTCCAAAAAGTCTATTTTGTCTATAAACTAATTAATACTAAGAAAATAGGGAGCAGGCAAGTAATGGTAGCTAGTTTTCCTTTATTCATGAATATTATCATAAGTATGTAAGGGATGGATATGTTACAAATTTTATGCTAAATCTGGAGAGTTGTAATGAGTATATAAAATTGTGCTAAGAACCAAAGGAAAGAGATCAATTAGCAGTGTTTGCTGAAAGAGTATTAAGGAAACTAGTGATATGTATACCATATATTAATCATACCCAGTGAATTGACATTCTCAAACTAAAGTTTTTTCATTTTCAATTTCCCTTTTGGATCATTATTTCTTTATTAGTCAAGCTTCTTGCAGCTGCACAAAATAGAACACAACTCAGAATGGTCTAAGAAAAACAAATTTGTTATTTGATTGGCTGTGTAACCGGCGTTCTCAGTGTCACACTTACGTTCAGGAATGAGCAGACAAAGGAGCTTTCTCAAATATATCTAATCTCTCCTTTGGCTCTGTGTTGCTTTCATTTCAATGTACAATCTGCATTTGTAGTGGCAAACATGATCACCTATATCATCAGGCTTTTATATTATCAGTTTATAAACCCCAACAGAAACAAGCAGCTTTCTTCACAGTTGCAGAATGAAATATATGTTACTCTCATTTACTCAACCCAGAATGCAGCTCTGTAGTGAAGAAGGGTTAATTAGATCCAACAGAGTAACATGGACCTATGGTGGGGTAGAGGTGAAACACCAAAGAAAATTTACCTAAAGAAGGGTGAAACAACAAATGGTCACAAATGGTCACCATAGCAAGAGATATCAACTAAAATGTTACTTTGATAATCTCCACAGTATTAGTTTTCTACAGTTGCATTAAAAATTACCACAAACTAAGTGACTGTCAACAACACCCCTTTATTATCCTATAGGGTCTATAGGTCAGAAGTACAGGCATAGCTTACCTGGGTAACCTGTTCAGGTTCTCACAGATAGGAAACAATATGTCAGCCTGGGTGGTAATCCAATATTTACAAGTCTCTTCCAAACTCAGTGATTGTTGACATAATTCAGTTCCTTTCCATTGTAGGACTGAACAATTCAGGTCTTAAAGGCCTCCCACTGTTACCTGCCATGTGACATAGTACTTTGTTCTTTCAAGGCCAAAAGAAAAGTGTTTTTTTCTTCCCTGCCTCTGATTTTTATATCTAGACCTGCTTCTCAAGGGCAAATCTGCTTATGTCAGCTCAACCAGGATAATTTACCTCTCGAATAACTTAAAATCAATTGATTACATCTGTAAGATTATATCTGCAAGATTCCTTCACCTTTGCTATGTGATATAGCAGTCATGAAGCATAAAACTTGTGGTAATTATTTTAGAATTCTGCTTACCACATCTACTAATCAATACCATCAATGTATAAGGTATAAATAGACTCAGAGTTAACTAAAATGAATAATATTTTCAAGATTGTATCTTTCTAATAAGTTCATTGGCATCTTTTACTACCATGCTTTGTTTAATACAAATGATTCATTTTGGTTGTTAGTTTTCTTTTTTAATATTTATTATAGGGGCTTCCCTGGTGGCGCAGTGGTTGAGAGTGTGCCTGCCGATGCAGGGGACACGGGTTCGTGCCCCGGTCCGGGAAGATCCCACATGCCGCGGAGCGGCTGGGCCCGTGAGCCATGGCCGCTGAGCCTGCGCGTCCGGAGCCCATGCTCCACAAAGGGAGAGGCCACAACACTGAGAAGCCCGCGTACCGCAAAAAAAAAAAAAAAAAAAAAAAAAAAAAAATTTATTATAGTACCTCATAATCTTCATTTAGCCACAATGCATCAAAAACTTCATTCAATATTGCTTCTCCTCATTATGTAAATCTTCAAGTGAAATCATTTTCAGTCTGACAGTTTAAACTCACATAGAAATTTACATATATGTATATTACAACCAAAGAATTCCTTTGTACAAAGAGTTAAAAACATTTTTAGGAGTTCATGTTAGCTATTGCTACCGCAAGACATTTTAAAATCCTCTCCCTAAAAACAGCTATAAAGCAGGACAAAATTGACAATAACAACCATTTCAGTGCTCTGGAAAACTACCACATATTTATATGAAAACTGTCTACAGTTGAATAAATATTGAACCTTCAGTAAAAATAACAGGAATCTGTGATCATCCACCCAAAGGAGAAAGAGATAAAGCAGAAAAAATATTTTTGAAAAAATAATGATCAAGAACTTGATAAAATATGTTAATGTACACTTGAAGAGAGATCTAAATTAGGACAATTGCAAATAAATCCACATCTAAAGAAATCATAGTCAAACCATTGAAAGAGAAAAATTTGTGCAAAGCAAAGGAAAATTGCCTCACCATGTACAGGGATGACTCAATATAATTAATGAATGACTTCATGTGAAACCATGGAAACCTGTAGACAGTGGAATAACATATTCAAAGGACAGAAAGAAAAGTCAGTAAACAAAACACCCGGTCAACACAGAAATGTATATACAGCAAAATAGCCTTCAAAAATGGAAGTAAAATTCAGATACTAATAGACAAAGACTGAAAATTGTCACTAGTAGATCTGCCTTACAAAAAAATGTGCAGGGAATTCTTCAGGCTAAAAGAAAATTACATGATACAATACTTAAATCACAAGAAGAAATTAAAAAAAAAAACATAAAGGATAAATTATTCAGTTAATAGAAATGAGTCTATAAGTATTTTTATATATTCTCTTAATATCTTTAAAATTATTAAATTTTATAAGGCAATGATTATAACACAGAATTGTTGGGTTTATATCACATACAGATATACCTTAATAATTATATATAGATGGGGAACTGTAGCTATATAGGAACAGTTTCTATATTATACTAGAATCAACTTAGCATTAATATGAAGTGAATTTAATCAATTGAGATTCATGTCATAGCCCTGAGAGAAGCCATGAGAACATAACTCACAAAAATGTAATTTTAAAAAAGGAACTAAAATTTATCATTAAAAATAGTTATTTAGTATAAAAGCCAGTAGTTAAGAAAGCCTATAAATACACCAAAAAAGTAGAAGACATACATAATGTAAATCCAACTGTATCGATAATTATATTAAATGTAAAATTCTAAACAACTCAATTGAACTAGTAGATATTGTCAGACAGTATAAAAAAAATCAAAATCCAAATATAGGCTGTCGGTAAAAGACAAAACTTAGATTGAAAGAAACCCACAGACTGAAAGTAAAAGGGCGGGGAAAGATATCCCATGTAAACAGAAATGATAAGAGAGCTGGATTGGCTACACGAATATCAGAAAAAAAAAAAGACTTTAATATTCTTAGAGATGGATAAGTATATTTCATAACGATGAGTCAATAAGTCACAAAGATATAACAATTATAAATATATACCCATCCAATAACAGAGCTACAACATACAAAGTAACAATAATAGTTGGAGATTTCAAAACTTAATTCCATTCTCAAGAATTAATAGAACAGCTAGCTAGAAACTCTGTGAGAAGATAGGAGTCTTACACAACACTGTCAACCAACATTATTAAAATGACATATTTAGAACACTCCACCCAATGACTGTAGATTACACTGTTGTTTGTTTGTTTGTTTGTTTTTGCCGTACGTGGGCCTCTCACTGTTGTGGCCTCTCCCATTGCAGAGCACAGGCTTCGGATGCGCAGGCCCAGCGGCCATGGGTCACAGGCCCAGCCACTCCACAGCATGTGGGATCTTCCCAGACCGGGGCACGAACACATGTCCCCTGCATCGGCAGGCGGACTCTCAACCAGTGGTAATTTGATAGGGATTGCATTGAATATGTAGATTGCTTTGGGTAATAGAGTCATTTTCACAATGTTGATTCTTCCAATCCAAGAACATGGTATGTTTCTCCACCTATTTGTATCATCTTTAATTTCTTTCTTCAGTGTCTTATAGTTTTCTGCATACAAGTCTTTTGTCTCCTTAGGTAGGTTTATTCCTAGATATTTTATTCTTTTTATTGCAATGGTAAATGGGAGTGCTTTCTTAATTTCCCTCTCAGATTTTTCATCATTAGTGTATAAGAATGCCAGAGATTTCTGTGCATTAATTTTGTATCCTGATACTTTACCAAATTCATTGATTAGTTCTAGTAGTTTTCTGGTAGCATCCTTAGTATTCTCTATGTATAGTATCATGTCATCTGCAAACAGTGACAGGTTTACTTCTTCTTTTCCTATTTGGATTCCTTTTATTTCTTTATTTTCTCTGATTGCTGTGGCTAGAACTTCCAAAACTTTGTTGAATAAGAGTGGTGAGAGTGGGCAACCTTGTCTTGTTCCTGATCTTAGTGGAAATGGTTTCAGTTTTTCACCATTGAGAACAATGCTGGCTGTGGGTTTGTCATATATGGCCTTTATTATGTTGAGAAAAGTTCCCTCTATGCCTACTTTCTGCAGGGTTTTTATCATAAATGGGTGTTGAATTTTGTCAAAAGCTTTCTCTGCATCTATTGAGATGATCATATGGTTTTTCTCCTTCAGTTTGTTGATATGGTGCATCACGTTGATTGATTTGCATATATTGAAGAATCCTTGCATTCCTGGAATAAACCCCACTTGATCATGGTGTATGATCCTTTTAATGTGCTGTTGGATTCTGTTTGCTAATATTTTGTTGAGGATTTTTGCATCTATGTTCATCAGTGATATTGGCCTGTAGTTTTCTTTCTTTGTGACGTCTTTGTCTGGTTTTGGTATCAGGGTGATGGTGGCCTCATAGAATGAGTTTGGGAGTGTTCCTCCCTCTGCTATGTTTTGGAAGAGTTTGAGAAGGATAGGTGTTAGCTCTTCTGTAAATGTTTGATAGAATTCGCCTGTGAAGCCATCTGGTCCCAGGCTTTTGTTTGTTTGGTTGTGAGCCACAACCCACCTCCACCTCCCCAAGAGGCTCTCCTCTGTCTCTGGGCTGGTCTCTGGATCTGCTGTGGACCCTCTGGGGACCACTCAGACTCCGATCTGCCCCAAGTCCCGCATGTGCTTACCCCAAAGTACACAGTTGCCAGAGCTAGACCATGTTCTTTTGTGGGAACACTCATTGTCTACTCAGTTATTCCATAGACACGGGGTCTACCTAGCTGATTGTGGGGATTTAATCTGAGCTTGTACAGCTAATGGAAAGATATTCGATCTTCTTCCTTCATTGCTCCATCCCTGGTGTTCAGCTTTGGTTTTATCCCCACCTCTGCATGTGGTCTACCCACAGGAGTCTGGTCCTGAGGCTGCCTTGGAGCTCTTGGGTCTGCCCCAGTGAGGACAGGGCACAGAGGTGGTATGACTGCTTGGATCATGGGAGCTCTGGTGGTGCCAAATGCACAGGGAAGCCAGTGGCCTTGAGCACAAGACATATGGCCCAAGTGAGGGCCTTTTCTGGCACCTGGCATAAGGCACGTGAGGGCCATCCCTGGCCGGGCTTTTTCTGGTGCCTGGCAGCAGGTGTGTGAGGGCCGGCCCTGAGAAAGCTTTGATTTTTATTGCCCTGCAGCCAGCGTGTGAGGGTCAGCTCTAAGGGGGCATTTTTTATTGCTCGGCAGCCGACACCAGTGTTTGGGGAGAGAGAGGTTACAATAGTGGCTCCTCTCCCTCTGTGTGACTCAGCAGTAATGCCCTGCTTTCATAGAAGTCTGGTCTTCCTCTGTAGGCATTCCCTGCTGTGGATTTCCTTCCTCCTGTCCCCTCAGTCCATCTCCCCACAGCCAACAGCAGTTCTCACTCTGGGCCTGTTCTGCAGTCTCCACACTCCAGCTCCCAGCCCCCTTGCACACCTGTGAACACTCGTCCCAGTCCGGGGCATCTAGGGTGGAGGTATGAACCATCTGTGTATTTCTCACTCTGTCGTGTCTGCCACAGATATGCTGCTTCACCCTCTTCCGACAGCCTCAAATGCTTCCCTTCTGTCCCAATCGATTTCCCCTTTGGAGAAGGGGTTTCCCTGAATTTTAGAATCTCTCCTCTATTTCAACTTCCCCACCCTGGGGTACAGGTCCTTTTCACTTCCTCTCTTCCTCCTTCTCCCTTCTTTTTTCCGTCCTACCTGGTTATGCAGGGATCTTTATAGTCCTTTCTGGTGTCCAAGGTCTTCTGCTAGTTTTCTGTGAGAATTGTTGCATCTATAGATGTATTCCTGAGGCATCGTGGAGAGAGATGAACTCCATGTCCTCCTACTCCTCCACCATCTTGAATCTCCCTGACATAAGTGATTTTAAATAAGGTATTTATTACTTTTTAGAAATACAAGAGTGAAAATAAATTTATGGTAGTATTTAAATATTTATTCAAACTCATGAATGAGTAAACAAGTAACAAATATATTTTAAAAATCAACCAAACTTTTTTCAGTCTATAGATAATATTCTAATTAATTCAAATGTATTTACATATCAAATAATCAATATCATACTAACATTCTGGGCATCTTTACCCTTTATTCAAGCTTAGTAGTAGTAGTAGCAGTGGTGGTAAAGTGGTAGTACTAGTAATAATAGTAATTTCTTTTTTTAAACTTCTGATATAATTACACACGTTTGCACTTTTTCATATTTTTTACAGGCGGTATTCTGAACACCTCTTTATATTTAATAATTATCACTTCAATGAAAATCATAAATACCAGATTTCTTTATTATTTACATTTAGCTGAGAATTTTATCCCCTTTATTCTGGAGATTTGACATTATTTCCATGAAATAAAAACCTATATGAAAAAGAAAAACCTGGGAAAATTTATGACTGAGTTAAGGAGAGTTTACAAGGCAAGAAGAGAGAGGGAGAGAGGAAGGGAGGGAGAGAGACAGAGAGCTTATGAGTGAGAATGATGAAAAACAAACAAACAAAAAAAACACCCCACTACTTGGAGGGAACTGGTTGATTTTACAGAAAGAGAATCCCGACAAGAAGAAATAAAATATGGAATTAGTGTGTAATTGTAATTATATTCTGGGTTTTCCCTGAAAGCTTTGCTTACCAGTGACAAAGTAAATTAGTTTTACATGCAAGAAGAAATAAAATATGGAATGAGTGTAATTGTAATTATAGTCTGGGTTTTCCCTGAAGGCTTTACTTACCACTGGCAAAGTAAATTAGTTTTACATGAACAGTATAACTTTTATTGTAAATGTTTTAAAATATATGATTAACAGAATAACTTACTCTACTCCATTAGATGTATTGAAGATGTTTTCCCACACAAACTAAGTTAAGAAATTAAGGCACTTTTAAGTGGAATGGTGAAGGATTGAATTAATGAAGGCTAAGCAAGAAGCCCAGGCAATTGAACTGCTCTAAAGATGCAATCTTTTTGATTACTTTAAAAAGTTAGGATGTCAAGCTGCTTCCTTTTTCCCCCCCAATATTTTTTTTTCAAAATAAAATAATGTGCTTTTTTTTTAACCTATTCATTTTTCAAAGACTGAGTCTATGGCAAAAGTGGAATTCCTTACTTTTACATTTTATGAGC
The DNA here is from genome assembly GCF_026419965.1 of Kogia breviceps. Classification (NCBI taxonomy): domain Eukaryota; kingdom Metazoa; phylum Chordata; class Mammalia; order Artiodactyla; family Physeteridae; genus Kogia; species Kogia breviceps. The sequence continues at coordinate 93,124,557 of NC_081315.1, read as the reverse complement.
AGTCTCTTTAATCTTCCCACATTCTGTACCTTCAGGCACATGACACTTAGTTCATGTTTTTTCACAGACCTAATTCCAATAAATGTCAGTAATGGTGTGAGGAGACTTCAAGTGATGGATGTACTCTGATCTATTAGAAAACTAGCATGCTTTTTGCATAGAAGAACAAAATCCATATTTTAAATGATGGGATTTACTGGGTGTAAATATAGGATTTTGCAGACTGACAGAAAGAGAATCAAATTTTTATTAATGACATCAGCTAATCTGATACTATCAGTTATGGAAGAATCATAGTTTTTACCTTTTTATTAAAAATAATTGAACTTAAAATTTTATTGTCTTCCATATTTTACTCTCATATGCCATCTCTTTTTTTCTTTTCATTTATGACTGCAAATTTTATTATTTTTCACATTTTTTCCCATTTAGAGTCCTGAGAACAGTTTTTCACGCATGCATTTCATTCCAGTTAGACAAATCTGTCATTATGTGAATTATTTTTCAACTTATGCCAAGTATGTGCCCAAGCACAATTCTTTAAAAATCACCAGTATAAGATTTAACATCATAATTTTCCATATTTTTTTGATTGTATGGAATTTTTATTGAGATTTTTTTAAACATCTTTATTGGAGTATAATTATTTTACAATGGTGTGTTAGTTTCTCCTTTACAACAAAGTGAATCAGTTATACATATGTTCCCATATTTCTCCCCTCTTGTGCCTCCCTCCCTCCCACCCTCCCTATCCCACCCCTCTAGGTGGTCACAAACCACCTAGCTGATCCATATTTTTATTATAAAAATAATGCCTAAGAAAACTCAACAAATATAAAACTCCATAAAGTAAAGAGTAATAATAATTACATTTTTTGTCAACACCTGGCCTTTCATCACTTCAACTATTTCTACTATGAGTCAATATGATGAAAATCTTTATTTATATCATTCCAGATCTTTTTCTACAAACACACATACACACACACTTCAACGTGATTGTTTTAGACTTAAGGTCTGTTTTCAGTTCTACTCTATAAATCCTAAAGTTATCACAACAAATGTCATCTCTTCTTTTTATATCCTGCATACTGTTCCATATGACAAATATACCATAATGCCCTTATTAAGATACATTTAGGTAGTTACTGATATTTTTCACTATTGTAAATAATATTGTAAGAAATATAATTTATATGTATGCATCACACTTATGTAAATAATTGCTTAGGATAGGTTTCTAGACTTAAATTTGGATGGTCAAAACTATGCACATTTATATTTTTGATAGGTATTGTCAAGATGATCTCCAAAAACTATGTAAAATCTGTAACAATTTATTTTCCCTTAATTTTATTCATTGTGTTTTAGAAAAACTATCAGGTTTTTAAACAAAAAAGACAGTGTCATAACCCTAATTTTTGTTAACATTTTAGTACAATATTAACAAGGAGGGGATGCAAGGTTAATATAGTTGCTAAGCCTACCAGCCTGTCTTGAGAGCCAGCTTTTCCTCTTTTTCTGGAGACATCAATCCACCTTTTTAACTTTGCTCTCACACTGTATACATATAGCTCAGTGAACTGAGCCACAATCTACCTAACTTGTTCTTGGTTAGATTGTTCATGACTACTTCTATGTGCAATGTACATAAATACCTAGAATTGTAGAAATAACATTAATGGCCAAATTAAATAACCTTAACAAACTGTAGGTATTCTTTCCACTCTGCCCAGTATTTTGACTTGTCAAAGGCCTATTTATTGATATTTACAATAACACCACAGATTTTGGAATCACAGAGTACTGATTTTAATTTTGCCAATATGCTGCTTCTTTGGTGCCATAAATTTCAGTCTTCCAAGTCAACTTATTAAGTTACTTCTATCCTGCCACTCTAATCTCTACAGCTTTGCCCCTGCAGATGTCCATAACTCCTGCCTATTTGTATTTAATTAACTTGATGGTTATTCCCTTTCAAAAGTCATTAATAAAGATGCAATACAAGATCCTTTCACCTCATCCAGAAGAGATTAGTAGTGTCCTTGCCTGGTGCTACCTCTGTGAAATGAAAGAGGCTGTAACTCCTGATCTCTCACCTCCCTCCTTTCTGGTCTTTTTTTTTTCTTCATTACTAACCTCTTACTCTCAGCCATATTTTTCCTCCAGTTTCAAAAGAACTTTTATGCCCTGGGAGGTTTGTGTTTCTATGGAACTTTTCTTTAGAAAGCAGTTCAAAACACTTGTCTGTCATTGTTTTGGTTAATTCTCATAGTTCACTGTAATGTCTCCAGCTAGTAAGTTCTTTAGTGATAGTACCATTTTACATTGAATCTGAGGAATAATGAGACCAAGTATATTGTTAAGTACATCACAATAAATAATCAGAAATAAACTTTTACTTCTGAACTCATTCTTCGACAGTGATTTACTGTCTCGTCAGAGCTTAAATATGACAAAATTATTTCCTTTACTTTTTGCCAATTAAAATACATGATGCTTTTGTAATCATGTAAAAAGACATAGAGTAGTACTAACACTGATTTATTATTATTCAAGAGTAGGGACATTTATTTGTGTATTTTTTTGCTTCTATTTTCTATTTCTAATTAGTAATAAAATATGTGTAAAACTCACTAGTTTCTTATTTGTCTATATTTTGCTAAAATTTTCTTAGGGAACTCTGACAGGAGAGAGGTAAAAAAAGAAAAAAAAAAAAAAAACTATCAGCAAATCTACATGTTTGCTGCTGAATCGCTACCAATATTTAGTGAACTCAAACAGTTCTTTCAGAAACTTTAATACTTGAGTAGAAATTATACTTTCAAGTTGCATAATTTTAGGGTTTATGAAGTATTTTCATATGTGTTATCCTAATAATCTCAGCAGCTCTTTAAAAGGTATATAATTATTCATATTTTATAAATGAGGAAATTGGAATCAGAAAGTTTAAAATATTTTTAAAGAGTTAAGGGTATCTTAATTCTTAAATGGAATAGCTGAAATTAAAATCCAGGTTTTCTTGGTCCAGGTCAGTAATTTTTGCCTCTTAATACAAATAATATTTATTAAGGGTTTATAATATACCAGGAACTGTTTTATATGTTTTGCCTCATTTAACCATAACAAAACACTGAAGGAAATAACTTTTAATAGTGTCCTAAGTGTACAGAAGAAGAAGAATAAGCATGAACTCATAGCTAGCTGAAGGTGAAGATGGGAATCAAACCCACATGTCTTATTGCATAGTCAAAACCCATGACTATGGCATCCACTTTCTGTCACTTTTTGACACTAATTGAACCAAAAGGTATTAAGCATTAAGTGCATACTTTAGTCATATAATTATGACCAGCATGAGCAATGGCTTTTGTGTCCTCAAAAACTCTCCTGTACGTTACAACCTGGCTGAAGTCGTGACGTACCTTTAGTAACTGGCTCATCAAGGTGTAACCTGCATTGCAAGAAAAACAGTTTTACCTAGAATCCTGTGAGGAAATCGGCACCTAAGGCCCCACCAGGCAGACTTACTGCATCACAATCTTTGTCATAGTGAATCAGCAATGACCAAAAACAATTTTGAGAACTACAGGTATATTAAAGAATATTTCAAAGTTATTTTATTTTGATCATTTTTTGTGGCTGTTATTTATAAAGATAAAATTCTTTTCCTCATAATGTCTTTGAAATTGGTGATGTTACATGATTTTATGAATAACAAAACTTGGGAAAACTTCTTCTATATTTAGCTCTATCAGACCTTTTTCAGTTTTAGCCCTTTAGATTTTTTCTTAAGTTACATGCAGATCTAGTATATGGATGACAAGGTACTTTGTATATATTAGCATTATACTTCTGCAATGTAGACTACATGTTGGAAAAAGAATGAGGGAAATGATAGCTTAGAAAACTTGAAGCATAAATCAGAAGATTGCCTCCTTAGGAACATTTTTAATAATATGTAAGAAAATCATTGAAAATAATGTACATAGTACAGGCTTTTCTTTTATTTGAACACTAAACTACAGTAATACAGTATTCTGTAGAGTGTCAAGAATTTTTTTTTAATTTCATAATATCCTTACTCACTCTGAATCTGTCTCAGTTAAAATGATCAGAGGAAATTTTGTCTGTATATATGTGATTTGTATCTGTTTAGAAAATAAAACCAAAAAGCATCACATATACATTTATATCTTCATAAAGCTTGGACACCTAAAGGAAAAAAATTTTTAAGGAGAAAAAAATGTCAATTATTATTCAGCCCAGTTAATCATAATGTATCTTCCTAATCCACTGCATTGTCAAGGTTATGTCTCTAAGTGTAAAGTGGTTTACCTTTATTCATTATATTTTTAAATTTCTCTGTTTTGTATCATTTTGAAGGATTATAAAATGTGAGGGAGTATATTACCTGTTAAAGTAAGACTAGTTTTCTGTCTGCATTTTTACCCTTAGGCAACAAGCTGACAAATGGACATGATTTTTGCCTCTCAGTGTTCCACAGGCTGGTATTGTCCTGACATAGTAAAGTGTTTATCATGAAAATCCTTTACATCCATCACCCAGGGCCAGCCTTTGCTTGATTCTAATTCCACTGACATTGAAATCTGAAGCTCTCTGTTAGTCATTTATCACATTTATTAAAATGTTCCACTGTGGATTAGAAGAGCAATTCACTATTATTTCAGAGTGCTGCCCAAGGGGCATTCTATTCAGCAATCTTAACGCTTTATTGAAACAGTATTTTGGTTTTAATAAACAATTCTTTGCAAAGGTACCCTGCTTTCAATTATGAAAGATGATGTGGCTTTTAAAATCTGGCATCTGTGCCCAAGATTATGTAAATCCCTTAGTTTAATATTGCATTTTTCTTCTCTAAATATTGCACCCTCAAATTTTAACATGGGTATGTCAATTGGATTAGTTAGACTATTGTATAAAGAATGTCTTTCTAAGTTCCCTTTTTGAAATGGGGTCAAATGATCAACATATAATGAAGACTTCAAAATAACAAATATATTTCATATGAACAAAAAGAAAATACAGTTTTTTCATAAGAAATGAGGTATTTGTACAATAGGAAAATCATTTCTGAATAGAACCTATTATTTTGTACAGCAATCGTCTCCCAAACTGAGATGTGTTACTTTTTTCGGAAAACTTTGAATATATAGTAGCCCAATCTACTCTTATCTCTTTCTCTTTCTCTTTCTTTTCTTTCTCTTTCTCTGTTTCTCTTTCTCTCATTATGTGATTGTGAATGACATTATCTCTTTGATGTCTTTCTAGGAAAAAGATAAAAGATAATTTTGTACAAGTTCTAACTTTCTGCTCCTATTTGAAGCTTCAGTCACTGTGATTTTGAAGTCTTTTATTTTTGAAAGAAAAAAGATTAACTTATAATTTTTAAAAAATTAAAAAATTTAAATAAATTGTTGTTGGTATAATGTTATTTTTTTTTCTTTTCCATTATGTTTTTTAATATGATATTAGATATAGTTCCCTGGGCTATATGTGGGTATGTTTTCTTGAGGTTATATTTCCTCCTTAGATGTATTTCCTCCTTAGCCAATAAAGTGATGAAGCTACAGGCTAAGTTGTTTAGCCAAAGCTACACAGGAAATGAGAGAAAGATACAGAAATATAGCTTTTAACTGAGAAATCATAAAAACTTCTCCTAATGTTAGGTTGTGCTTCTCAATTTTCATATGTCCTTTTATTTTATTTATTTATTTTAAATTAATTTTTATTATAGTTGCTTTACAATGTTGTGTTAGTTTCTACTGTATAGCAAAATGAATCACAGGGAGATCAGCTCTGTGCTTTGTGACAACCTAGAGGGGTGAGATTGGGGGGTGGGAGGGAGATGCAAGAAGGAGGAGATATGGGGATATATGTATATGTATAGCTGATTCACTTTGTTATAAAGCAGAAACTAACACACCATTGTAAAGCAATTATACTCCAATAAAGATGTTAAGAAAAAAAAAAGAATCAGCTATATATATGCATATATGGCCTCTTTTCTGGATTTCCTTCCCATTTAGGTCACCACAGTGCACTGAGTAGAATTCCCTGTGCTATACAGTATGCTCTCATTAGTTATCTATTTTATACATAGTATCAATAGTGTATATATGTCAATCTCAATCTCCCAATTCCTCCCACCCCCCTCTCTTTCCCTCTTGGTATCTATACATTTGTTCTTTACATCTGTGTCTATATTTCTGCTTTGCAAATAAGATTCATATGTCCTTTTAAATACCTGCTTATATATATTTTTTTCAACCAGGAAAATTAAATTGGAAGTTAAGTATATATTTATATATTTATGTATGTAAATTTATATTTTTTTTATAAATTAAACTCTGACCCAGTAACTTTATAGCAATTTATCATAATTAACCAAAGGAGATTGAAGTCTGAAGGGGATCTTATTTCTTTTGCTCTGCAATCTGTTAATTTTTTAAAATTTTGATGGAAAGTTTACAGGTGAATATGATCCCCATTTATAGCAATAAGCAAAAAAAAAAAAATGGCATACAATTAGATTTCTTATGTTAGGAGGGGAGAATGCTAGAGAGTGAAACTTAAAACAAAAGGAGACGTTAGGGGTGAATAGTGCATATAGAGAGGTAAAACTGAGGAAAGCAGGTGGAAACAAGAAAAGTTTCATCTGAATGAAAGTGATCCAGACTTCTAAAACCATTGAAGCACAACTGTGTCCCCATCCTTACCCTGTCTGTTGTCTTCAATGTGGAGAATCACTGGATTTAGTTTCATAAGATAGTTCCATCTTGAAAAGGTGGGTCTAAGGTAGTCCCATAAGTGCGGGAGAGACAGGAACTTCTGTGTACTGGATCTCCTCTTCTGCTCCAGAGTAAACACAAAGCAATGAATGCATCTAGAAATTGTCCTGAGGACTTCATACATTCACCCTGGTTTCACAAGAAAATATCCAGAACTTCCACAGCTAAATTTAAAAAACAATCTGAAGAAAACATAAGCATAGACAGCCTGTAATGTAGCTTTTGTGCTGTTTGGCAGTATGAATTATAGTTTTCACTCCCATTTTCTGCATTTGGACTTCTGAGAAGCAGGAGAGATTCCAGAAGCTTACACAATTCTGACACATATACCATCCACCAGATGTGAAAATTAAAATCATGAGACATTTGTTATCCTATATATGTAAAACCCTGACCATAAATAACAGGGGTAATTACAAACAATTTATTAGAGAGGAGGTTGAACAGACAACTAATCACAATTCAAAGAACAGTAATCATAAAAATAGACAGGATACTGTTCTCATTTCTGAACAGACTAGGTCTATCTAGAAGTTGATTTTATTAAAAATTATTTTTCTATAATCATCATCTTTACAGGATGAATGAATTCCCTACTTCACACTCCCAAATAAGGTCGCTGCAGCATATATTCCAATTTAAGCTATTTTAAAACTGTCAAGTTGAAGCTATTTCCTTCTAGCTACACATACATCTTCAAGGCCTTCTGAGAGTATTTGAATGGTGATGACTATAAATTATAGCTAATTAAATACCTGAAAGAAAATGAAGGTTTAAATAAGAAAACCTGATAAGAGGAGGAAAATATTGCCAAATTGAAGTTGAAGTTTGATACATGGTGTCTTTCAAGGAACTTCCCATTACAGAAGTAATAATTAAGTGCAGTAACACTTTGTTTTTAAATAACTTACCAGTGGAACTTATAGTTAGAAATGTCTGACAACTTTATTAAGAATGCATGAATTTAGTCATATTGTGTTAACATATTTTTCCATCTCTGCTGCCAATATGATGTCCATAAAAGTTTGGAGTTTCCCTTTTACATTAAGTTTCAGCCTGAAGTCGAAGAAAATAATTTAATTTATTGTAAATATCAGTTTGGATGATTTTTATTAGGGATATTGTTTATGTTTCTGTTTCAGAATAAACATGTGCATAAAGAAATTCACTTACCAGGTGCCCAATTGTCTCTGTAAGAGAATAAAATAAATGAACTGGATTCCAATTCATCCAAATCATGTAAAGTACATGAAAAAAAGGCCAGAAATGCAGTATTGCAATTACATTGCAATACAAAGATAGGCTTTTGAAAAAAGTTCTAGGAGTTTTGTCTATACTCCACTGCATATTAAATATGATGGAAGATTTACTTAGTGATTTTCAAGATTCATTGATATGTTGTGAAGATTTATAGAAATTAGCATGTTGAAAATTACTAGACCTTTGCTTTATACTTCTGCTTACTTAGAAAGCTCCAAAGAAATTGTAATTTCTAACTGTTAAATTGGAAATTTTATAAAATCAGATTTTAAATAATGAAAAATGCATGTAGCATGCAGATATAGCAGTGTTCAGTGGAAAACTTATAGCCTAAATTTTCATTTTAATAAAAAATGAAATAACCTTTTTTTTCACTCTTAGATTGGAAATGTTAAAAAGAATAATATGTTATATCAGCATTCACTTACCTGGAGAGTGTTGAATTGGTACACTTCTACAAAGATTCAAAATTTTTAACTTGCTATTTCTCCTAAAATTCTCTTGTCAGGAAAATACTAAATTAGAGTTGAACGTCCTTATATCTTTCCTGTAGCATTCTGTTAGAAATAAGACATTTTAACATCCAACACACTTGTGTTTAAATTACGTATGCTAAAAAATACCTCATCTTGAAAGCAATTTGAGTATTTATGAAAATAAATTTAGAAAAAAAAATTAAATAGAATTTTGTTCATGCACTGTTTTAGCATAAAAATATTCTGGGGGAAACTTACTGGCAAATTGACTTAAACTCAAAACCCTATAGATTTTTTCTTTAAAACAGTGTAAATTAATATGTTCTAGTTCTATACATGTGAGTCAAATGAATTTCTTTGCCTTACTCCATCCAAAGGCAAGATAGATATACATGTATATTTAGAATTGTGGGCAATTGACTAAGCAAATTCAGATTGGTGCCCAGGTTCTACCAGTTAATGTTGAGTAATTTACCTAATTTCTCTAAACCTCAGTTACCTCATAGATTTGTTTAAGGATTAGCTAAAATAAGGCACAAAGTTCTAATTGTGCCCAGTGCATGGTAAGTTCTCAGGGTTTAGAGTATGAAAATGTATGGATTAGCTTATTTGTATGCTATTTATATCTTCTCAACACTTTTTTGTTCACCTGCTAATACGGCTGAGAGAGCTGAATTGGATTTTCCTTCTATTAGTATTTTTCTATGTTTCCTCATATTCATATATATATATATATATATATATATATATATTTTTTTTTTTTTTTTTTTTTTTTTTTTTTTTTCCGGTATGCGGGCCTCTCACTGTTGTGGCCTCTCCCATTGAGGAGCGCAGGCTCCGGATGCGCAGGATCAGTGGCCATGGCTGACGGGCCCGGCCGTTCCGCGGCGTGTGGGATCTTCCTGGAACAGGGCACGAACTCGTGTCCCCTGCATCGGCAGGCAGATTCTCAACCACTGCACCACCAGGGAAGCCCTCCTATATGTTTTAATTTAAAAAATACTATGCTGTGTATTATGGTTTATAAATATTTTAATATTTCTCATTTTAAATTATATAGTTCATCATTAAGCATTCAACACTCTTACCTTATTTACGTTTTTACCCTGATTTTAATTTAGTTTGATTTAAAGATAGTGAATACTAAACTCAGTTTTTATTTGCTTGGTATGATTTGCTCATTTTGAAAATTTCAATCTCCCTGGACAATTATATATTTTAATATAACCTATGAACATGTTTTCTTTATAATCCTTTTGTCTATATAGTCTTTTTGTCTTTTCTTTTTAGAGGTTGGTTTATACCAGTTATACTCATTGATGTCACAGATACATTTGGCTGACATTTAGCATTCTTCCATTGTATATTATCTTGGTTAAAATTTTTGTTGTTTCTTTCTCTTTCAAAAATTTATTATATACCTATGGTGTTTTCTTTCCCCTCCAAGTATATCACTTCTAGTGTTTTTTAAAGAACTTTAGGATTTGTATTTTTCCTTTTCTTTCATATCTGAATTTCGGTTCAGCTGAATATGAAATCTTTTTATTACCCTTTCCTTTCCTTTCCTTTTCTTTCCTTTCTTCTTTCCTTCATTTTCCTTTTTTTTTTAAGATTCCTTCTGTCATTTGTGTGTGTGTGCGTGTGCGTGTGCGTGTGTGTGTGTGTGTGTGTGTGTGTGCGCGCGCGCGCAGAGAGGTGTTTTGCAGCCATTTCGCTGTTTTCTTTAACTGAATTTAATTCTGGATTAATTTGAAAAAAATCTGATTATTTGATCATTTTCTCTTTAAAAGTGATTTGAAATTTTGCTTAGTTGCTAAACAATCTTTCTTTTCACACCTTTCATCAACACTACATTTATTTGGAAATGTCCCACTGTTGATGGTTTTTTGTTCTTAGATTTGGAAGTATTACTTGTTATTTCATAGCAAATTCTTGAATAATATGTTTAAAAACTTTAGAATAAACCAAAGAGGTATATGATAGATCTTCTTAATCTCTATTCTACATCATGCATCTCTTTGATCATATCTATATTTGAACTCATTGGTCATTTCAACTTTTGTTTATTTCTCCTGCACAGAGCAATTTGTGACTTACTTTTTATTTTTTATGATAGCACTGTTTTATCTTTTATGTCTTGAGCTCTGTTGTTCATATTTCATCTCTTCAATAAACTATGTGTCTCTTCATGTGCTCTTATTGTACAAAGGGAATTGATTCATTAAGGTGTTTATTTCTTTTTTCAATTTATGTAGGTATTTGGTTAAATATTTTATTTTTGCTCAGTAACACCATTTTTTATTGATGATCTTCATTCACCAACATTTTAATTTTTCTTTTCTTGCCCTTCCTTTTTCCTATTCATCTCATTTGTTTTTTTTTTTTTTTTGTTTTGTTTTTTTCCTTGTTATATATGCACAGATCCCATTTTGGTTTTAGGCTAATTATTGCACTATTTTGAATGAGAAAAGTTCTGGCTAGACCAGCTATTAGTAAAAGGTTTATGTAGGGGAGAAGTCAGTAAATAAGAGGTAAGTATCTTTTTATAAGATACTTAAAATTCTCCTTATGAAACAAGGTTGTTTCAGTGACTGATACAACTTAATCTTCCCTTCTCCCATCAACATATTAGACATCTTATGAATCTCACAACCATTTTGAGTGAGATTTTCAAAGCAGTTGAGTATTAAAACCACTCAGATGATTAAATTGAAAGAATGAGAATGGGGAAGGTTCCTGTTCTTGTTGCAGTGGCATGTAGAACCAGCCTAAAATAAGATAATTAATCTGTAAAGAATTAAATATCTTGGAGTTAGCTTTGATGCTCAAGTAAAGCACTCTTTGTTTTGACATGAATGGAATCCTATGTCTTATCCCTGATCCCTTTCTTTTTATTCTATCAAAGCCTTCCTGTGGCTAACTTGCCTAGAGTCAGTGCTCACTTTCATGTGTGGAGAAACAGACATACCCAAGACAAGAGTGTAGACAGAGAAACTAGCTCCACCAGACCTTATTATTATATACATGCCCATTCTAGTAACAATAAGCATAAACCTAAAGACCAAAAAAATAATAATAATAACAAAAGCAAATAAAAAACAACTATCAACAAATTAATGGATGTGACTATGAACACCTGAAAAATTAAAGAAAAAGATGAATCAGAAAATATGTGCAATATGTATGATATATTTGTAATAAAATGATTTATCACACCAGCAGAAAGAAAGATAAAGTATATAAGGAAACAATTTACAAAAAATGAAAGATAAGTGTCCAGTTCAGATATATGGTTCTACATTGGTGTTGAATTGTATGAGCATTTAACCAATTTGTGTAAAAAATGGGAATAAATTTTGCTTTTAAAAAAATTCTGTCCAATATTCAAGGGTGCTATGTATACATTGTTGACTGGAATAAACACAGGTAGTCAATTTATCAATACACATCAATATTTTAAAATATATATACTATTTATACATTCAACATTTAGAATCTGAGTCAGTGAAAATATTTGGCCTCTTTCAGATATGGTATTCAGGGACTGTCTCTCCAAAATTCATACCATGATCTTTCCTATTCAAAAATCCATTTGCTCTCAGTAGCTTTCAAAAAGTGGGAAATCCTTAGCAAATATGTGTGGTCTTTCATAATGTACTATCAGTATCAGACACTATCATTCCACAAGCATTATACATTTTTTTGTGTGTGTGTGGTACCCGGGCCTCTCACTGTTGTGGCCTCTCCCGTTGCAGAGCACAGGCTCCAGACGCACAGGCTCAGCGGCCATGGCTCACGGTCCCAGCCGCTCCATGGCATGTGGGATCTTCCTGGACTGGGGCACGAACCCGTATCCCCTGCATCAGCAGGCGGACTCTCAACCACTGCGACACCAGGGAAGCCTGGCATTATACATTTTTGATGTAATAGCTCACTTAGGCTTTAAAATAAGCTGGGCTTTTATCTTTCCTACAATGCTACCGTTTAGTCCATATTTACTCTATTTTTTCTCTTTGCCTAGAATCTTCTTTTCTATACTCATTCCTATCTTCACCATCTGAAATCCTTTTTGGTCTATTAAGACAAAATTCCCACAGTCTTCACCATCTCAGTTATTGGCTATTCCATCCTTTTAATATCTCAGGTTGGAAAAACCCTTAGAAGTACTCTTGACTCTTCTTCTCTCAATAAGTAAATCCAATCTATCAGCAAATCCTGCCATCCTGCCTTCAAAGTGGATTCTGAATCTGACCACAGCTCACAGCCACTACTTTTGATAAATGCTGGTCCAAGCTACCATCATCTCTTAACTATATTATGAAATATAGATCTTAATGAGTCTTCTTTTTACTCTCTTTAATTTAGGTCCTTGATGGCATTAAGAATGAGTGTTAAGACACACATCAGAACATACCTTTCTTTTTTAGCTTTCAATTACATTCCTATCTCACCCAGCAATAAAAGTACCAATGTTTGAAAAAGACTTAACAGTCCCAATATAAGCTGATGAAATTTCCCTCTTTGACTTTCCCTCCTACTCCTCTTCTTCATTTTTCTCTTACCTCTAGCAACACTGGGTTTCTTGCTCATTTGTACTCAGACTGGCACAATCCCACTTTAGGGACTTTGGGGACTATTTTGCTACTTCTTCCATGTTCTAGTGTTACTGTGTACTTGTTTTTCATGTCTACCTGAAACAAGTGGCAGGGACTGAATCCTGTTTACCAAACTATCCCTCATAGAAGCCATGACTACCATATGTAATTTCTAACTTTTCCATAAAATATTGATTAAATTGATTTTAAGTGAGCTTGGGTTCAAAGCAGTTAAATGTGTAACTGAAGGTCCCACACAGAGTTAATAGTATAGAGAGAAATGTGTCCTGATTTCTTCATTGCAAGTCAAGCAGCTGGCCTGTTCTTTTACCCCTTGTAGGAATTCATATTGAAACACAGTCAGATTTGCAGAGTGGTCCTCATTAACTGACTATTCTTTTCTTCATAGAGCTAAGGTCTCATTAAAAGAAAACTGACACTCATGGGGTTTCCATATGGACAAGCAGAAAAATGCAGATCTCATTTGAGTGAAAACTTCGGTGCTTCCCCCTGTGTTGCTATCCCCAGGATTTGTTATTATCTTTAATAACCCTCTATGTGTATGTATATTTGGATGTATGTGTTTCTATAGGTATATGCACACAGTTGGGCATGCATTCCAATGTATTTAAGTGAGAGGCATCTTTAAAATATAATTTTTTTTCCTGAGAAAAACAATTGTAAGATGAACTACCTATGTGAAATTTTAAAATCTATCCCCATCCCCCCTCCACCCCATCTCTCTCTCTCTCTCTGCCTCTGGTTATTTCACTTTATTGTTAACTCTACTATTTTAAACCCTATTTAAAATTTTTTCCCTTAATTTATTAGAATTCTTTTGGCAAAATCATCAAGATGGCTAAATATTACAGAAAATTATCTCAGACTTTTTTAGACAGGGAAGTTTATGAAGGAATGTTAAATAACCAATGAATACAGACAATTTATTTTGGAAATATTTCATATTGAGTGACAATACTGCATTAGTCTTCAATTAAACATTAGATAAAAATGACTCTTGACTAACCCTTTCAAACAAACAAAAAGTATGACAGCTTTAATATAATTTTTAACCTATCAATTGAAAATAAACCATTTTTCCTTCTGAATTTTTGTATCATGTTTAAACCACCCACCATTAACACTCTGAGAGCAATAATAGAATATGTTTAAAAATACATTAAATAATGTTGTTTTGGTACAGAATGAAATGTTGAGGAATGAATGTTATTGATGTTGTTTTATATTTGTCTTGACACCAGATACTGAGCTTTGCCAAGAGAAACAGAAACCTGATGAAAACACTTTTCATATAACCTCACACATTGCTCCATCATTTGTTTAACTGACTTAATTTGAAGGAAAGATAAGTTCCCTTGTCCTTCAGAAAGTTACAGTCTAACTGTATTGTATTATTGAGCTACTCTTCTACATTTAGTGCTGAGCCCCTAAATTGGCTATATAAAAATTTGTTGAAATTGTGTTCATCTTCCTTAGAAGAAAATTAAATTTGGATGATAAAGGGTTGTCTTAAAATTATAAAAGGCAAATGGATTTTAAAAGTTGAGCCATTGTACATTTTGGTGAAGTACTATTTGGCACTATATATATATGTGTATGTGTGTATATATATATATATATATATGTGTGTGTATATATATATATATATATATAAAACTTATAAAAATATATTCCAAGGAAATATAGAGGGAGGTACATTGAGATTGAATTAAAAAATGTTCATTATATCATTGTAATAAGAGTAAAATATTGGGAAAAATCTAAATGTCAGAGAGTTAGCTAAGTATGTAACTACTTTATTGAATGGACTGGGTTAAGTAGGGTATATTTAGAAAACAATTTTTTCTACAGTTATTCAAACATTATCAGATTTCCCTTTGCTGCTATTTAAGGATATCTTGAGCAAATGGTATAACTTTTTTTTTAATTTTGAAAATTCTTCATGTCATGTAAAAGACCAATTTCCTTAAATCGCAACTTTAAACTCAAACCCACCTTCCCCAAGTCCAAGTCTGATCATGGATTCAAGATCAGCCAAAAAGGAGAGAAAGGGATGTAATCTGATCTTTGCCTAGTCTTGACATTACTCTTTTTCCCAACCCTTCTGCTTTTGTTTCTTTTATGTTGAAGACAGTTGGGGTTAGGAAAGCAGGGATGAGAGGGAAAATATCAAATATGTGTTGCATTTTGTTTTGATTTTTACTTAGTAGTGGTTGATAACATTTCTCTTCTACCTCTTACATGCAGTCTGTCCAAATGGTGATATCTGAAAGTTGGCTATTTATTAGGGTTTATAAGTGAATCTTTAGAAGATCTCTACAGTGAACCATTCCCTGCTTTGAACCATTACTTATTACATCTTCTTTCCTACACCTTTGTAAAAAAATATTCCAACTTTGCTTCTATTTGTCCAATTATCAACCAAGTTTGTGCCTTGATTGACTTTGGGGAGTGAGTAACTTTGATTGTTCTTGCACTCATTCCATTTCTCAATCTCCACTGTAGTGTAGGGATCAGGGAGTAGGAATAAAGGAAAAGGGGGACATCATCACCCTTTTTAGAACTTAACAAGCAGGACACCTGTCCTGTGGCTTGCATGCCATACAATATATGCACAAAATAATAAAAAAGAATATGTATGGCTTGCTTATACAAAATCTTGGCTTGATGTTGACACAGCAAGACCTGTAACCTCTAGGCATTTACACTCCTAACACTGCTAAGAACTCAAGGAAACACTTCTCTATCTCTCCTGCTGTGTATCTTTCAAAGAAAAAGTACCTCTATCCTAGTGCCTTGAAAGTTTGTAAATTCTGTTTCCAGTGTCAGAGTTATAAAATAAATACTTTCAATTTCAGATATTTGCATAATGGAAATGTTTCAGTAAGCAAAAAAAAAAAAAAAAAAAAACTACCTTGTCACATCCTTTCTTTCAGATAGCATGAATGCAATTCTATATTCATTCTATAGAATGAATTCCCCTTTCCCCTCTACCCCCACTGCCCTAGGAGTGACAAATTTGTTTTCTTCCTTCTCTTGGTGTTCCTATTTGTGATTTCAGAATTAGTGAGACACTGTCTATGATTACAAATAGTAAGAAACATTTTTAACATTAAAAAATTCATAATACCATTTAAATTTGTTTATATTATATGTGAATGTGAATGTGTCTAAACATAACGTGCATTATTAATAAGATATCAACTTGTTAAACTTGGCAAAACTTTCTTAGCCTGATAATTTTATCTTTTAATTATTTGAAATATTTATGAGAATATTTTTTAAAACATATAATTAAGGTTTTTAAAATAATCTTGAAGTGTTTTTATATTCATTATTGATAGTTTGTATTTTGTCTTTTAAAGTTAATAGAGAATTGTGAACAATTTAAAAGAAAAATAACCGTTTGAAACATACGCATATGATTTACTCACTTTTAATTTACATTTGTATACTTATTCACATTTTTATACTCAAGACAATTACATTTATTTTAAATTATTTTATATTATTATTATTTGAAAATAAGTTGTGAAAATATTTATTATAATAACATAATTATTGTTTTTCTGAAAAGAGGCAAACAAAATAGATCATATGAAATAAATACAAAAATTATGAATTATGTGTGTTTTATTTTATTATGCACTTAAACATAACTTGCCATCTATAGAATATTTAGACATGCACAATAATAATTAAACTCAGTTTCTTTTGTGAAATCCATAGCCTCACCCATATTTTAAAATTTTATCATTATAAAGGTATATTTATCAGGTAGGAAAATAGAATAGATGTTATTAAACAATTTGTTACCCTGATTTATGACTTGATAACATTTATATATATAACATTTAGCTCTTTATTTGTGTCCTTGACCGTATCTTGAAGATCTAAGGGGCACTCATGGGTAAAATATTTCTTGAATTTTTATTTTTTTCTGACTCTGGTTAATAACAATTGACTGGCAGTGCTCTCTGCGAGGCAATTATCCAAACGCTGGAACATTTTTCAGAAGTATGTTTGAATTTTTCAAGGCTTCTCCACTGCCCTATTCCTTCATCAACATCTGGTTTACTGCTTTCCATTCAGGGTTCCTGCCTCAACTACAAGTGCCATCTTTGTCTCTTGCTGCTAGAGCCTCTAGGGCAAGAAGACAGCGGTCCTGAGTCAGGTACTGATAAAATGGCTCCAGCTGAGCTAGATTCTGCAGTAGTAACACTTGATTCACAGAGTATTCACACATTCTTGATATATCTCAAATGGAAGGAGTGCAATCTGCTATGCTCAGGCAGCTACATTCAACTTGATATTTCTCTCTAATTCATAGGTAGGTACAAGAGCAGATCATCAAGTTGACTGTCTTGCAGTCTCTAAAGCAGTATATTGAATGAGGTTCACCCAACTCCAATTGGGCAGGGAAAGAGTAAAATGTTACTACTGAACTGCCTTTCCCTTGTTTATTTCTCTGTATGAACAGGGAGTATGGGCATTGAATTAGTGACGGGTGATAGTGTAGTGTCTTCTTACAAATCTTGTTAATTCTCAGAGAAAGGCATATGGCCTTGAAGTTGGCAACTGTGTATGGGCTCAGTTTAGAAGATTATTTTCGTCTTTTTTAAAATTTTTAAAGTAGTAGTCACAATTATTACCAAACCTCCATTCTATACCCTGTTATAATGGTAAACTAAAGTGTGAGATTACTTTGTAATGCAAATTATCTTAAAGAAAAATGTGGCTTATATGATTTGTTAATTTATCACTTCACAAACAATGTCACCAATTTAACAAGCAATTATATGTATTTTACCACTGGGAGCAGTTTGTGAAAAAGAAAGTGTTGTGTCAAGGGAAGAATAGAAATCTTAAATGAATAGTATAAGTGGCAAAAATGAAAAAACTAAGTAACAATTCAAAATCTCAAAAGATGCGGTACAACCTAAGAGAATCACCAGGGCATGACTTGGACTCTGAAAAGATCTTCCACTTTAAGAAAAAATAATTTTATTTTCCACTCAGAAAGCAATTTCCTATTTTTAAAACTGCATGTCTAGCTTTGACATTAAACTAATATATATTGATTCCTATCTCTCTGGTTGTACTAGAGAATATTGATTCATATGTTAAAAATTATCGACACCCATATCACAGTGTTTCTGAAATTAATATTTTAACATTTTCAAGAAAGCACTTATCTATTCAATAGGTAGATTAATATTCTGACCTCAAAATTCACATTTGAGGGGAAAGTGTAGGGATAAAATACCTCTAGAATATTATAGAATTTTGTCTACTCCTTATCTTTTCCTCTTTCTGTGCAATCATTCATCCTTTGGGCTCTTATTACTGTGAATCTTCAATGTTATGTGGAACAATCGATGTATATTTTACATACATACTCAGGAAAATAAAATCTTTTTTCTGTTTATAGAGGTATAATAAAGCATTTTTTTTTGTAAATATAACGTGCCAGGCTCTAGATGTCTACTATTAACTTATTTAATCCTCACAACAGACCTATAACATAGATATTATTTTATAGTTGTACAGCTGAAGTACAGAGATATTAGAACATTTTCCTAAAGTAACAGCCAGCAAGAGGCAATTTCTGAATCCAGGGGTTTAGCTTCAGAGTCTCCTTTTACCCACAACAAAATAGAGTCTGTTCCAATAAACAAATGTTGAAGTGCTAAATAATTACTTTTGTTGTTGTGGTGGTGATGATTATAGGTTTGTAAAGTTTTTTTCCTCATTAAAACAGGAACTGTTTCAAAGAATTTATTTAGCTAAGGCTTAGTAAAATTATTAGGGAGGAGGAGGTGGAGAAGGAAGAAGAGGAGGAGGACTTGATCCAAACTGAAACAATTAGGATTTATCCTTAAAAATTAGAATGGGAAGAATAATGATTACAGATTTTATATAAAACGCTTATGAAATGAAGTTGGCAATACTAGACACCTAAGAAACAATGATAAAAATAAACCTAAATTTATTTCCAGTCATATAATTTAAATTCAAGAAAAAAGTTTAAAAAAAATTCAGAGGTGTTATACATATGATTGGTTGGCTAGAGATTCTGACATAATTTCTCAAGAGGAAATTGAAATTGTAAGTGACTTAGAACTTAGTTAACACAGTTTTTAAAATGTCTATCTTAAGAAAGCTTACTTGAAGATTTTGAGTTGAAATTTTAGTACAATAATTTAATGCTGGATAACTCAGTGCTTTGGGGATGACCAAATGCATGGTTAGTATTTAATATATAGGTGTTGAATTGAATTGAATTGAATCCAATTCCCAGCATCCCTGAAAAATTTTTGACAAGTTTACTTAAATTTCAAAATATACATAAGATAAAAAGTTAAAACACTTTTGCACTTGGAAAAAGTAAAGTGTTCAATTTCTTATATAATTAACATTATTGAAGTAAGGAATTTTTAAAAAGTGACTTAAAATAGTAAAAACAATGCTCATAATGTCAGCAGTGGTGTAAATTACATTTTTGGCAGTAATTTAGGAAAAGTCTTAGCATTTTTTAACATTCATGTCAGAAATTTTATTTCTAGGTATTTATTTTATAGAGGTAATTGTGGATATAAGATATAGCTATAACTGTTCATTCCAATATAGTTTGCAATGGAAAATGTTTCTAAATAACCTAATTGTCTAAGACTAGGAAATTGAATAAATTTTCCTAGACCCTTGTCATATAATACTACACAGTCATTAAA
Source organism: Kogia breviceps (assembly GCF_026419965.1). Lineage (NCBI taxonomy): Eukaryota > Metazoa > Chordata > Mammalia > Artiodactyla > Physeteridae > Kogia > Kogia breviceps. Next base: position 93,104,662 of record NC_081315.1, on the reverse strand, counting down.
CATTATGTTCTGGAATAATATTTAATGGCTTGGAGAATAATCATGAGTCAATGTTAACCAAAGAAGCAGATTACAAAATAGTGTGTAAAGAAAAAATGTCGTTTAACTCATATGTATCACATGCCTGGGATGTTTTTTCTTTCTTTATGATGTTATACTGCTTTTAAATTTTTTTCTTAAATGTCTACACTTTGCTAGTTATCATGGGCTAGGTCATAATGTGACCTAGCAGTGATGGCAGGCAGGCCCCTAATCACAATGACTTAATATAATAAAGATCTAGTTCTCACTTGTAAAAATTGTACTGTTTGTCCAAGGGAATCTCTTAGGCAGTGTTTCCCCAGCAATACAGAATGTTTCGGTCTTGTGGATCTATAATTTCAGAGTAAGTTTTTCTCTGTAACCACAGTGGCAAAGAAAGAGGATCTGGAACATTACACACAAGCTCTTGCCTGTCTCAGCAGAAACACATATCACTTCTATTAATGGTCCAAAGGCTAAAATTTGTCACATGGCCCCACCAACTGCAAGGGGTTTGAGAAGTAGTCATTCATCTGTTAATCCAGAAATGAGGGGTAGGCATTGATGAACTCTAGTAACTGAAAAGAAACAGAAACCTATAATTATATACATATTATTTAAAAACCTTCAGAAGCTATATTTGAATCAAGAAGGAAAAGGAAGCATAAACTAATCACTTGGGGAGATAGTAAAAATATTAACAGTTCTAAAGGGGTAAAACATATATTTTTAACTTATGTATTGCAAATGTTTTTAGTCTCAACAGGCATATTCAAATATGAAATGTTTAGCATCTTAAAGATGGGAAGAATGGAATGTTGTATTAGTTTCAGGTATACAGCAAAGTTATTCATTTATACATATATATATATATATATATATATATATATATACATACATCTATTCTTTTTTGGATTCTTTTCCCATATATGTTATTATATATTATAATGTTACTACAAAATATTGAGTATAGTTATCTGTGCCATACAGTAGGTCCTTGTTGGTTTTCTCTTTTTTTTTTTTTTTTTTTTTTTTTTTGCGGTACGCTGGCGTCTCACTGCCGTGGCCTCTCCCGTCGCGGAGCACAGGCTCCGGACGCGCAGGCGCAGCGGCCATGGCTCACGGGCCCAGCCGCTCTGCGGCACGTGGGATCTTCCCGGACCGGGGCACGAACCCGCGTCCCCTGCATCGGCAGGCGGACTCTCAACCACTGCGCCACCAGGGAAGCCCGGTTTTCTCTTTTATATGTAGTAATGTGTACAAAATTTTTCTTTTCCTTTGCTTCATTTAAAAGAGCGACTCTGTCCAATCTAGAATGAAAGTGACTTTCTCTAATGCAGAATGAGTCCATGCTGAAGCTAAATGTGTTATATGAAGACTTAATACTTCTGGTAATGAAAGAAGGGGAAATATAGTTTTTGTCATTTTTGCTGTTCTTAATGACTCAGTGCATTAAAATGCACTGATTTTAATGGATCATTAAGGAGCCTTCTGACTGAACATAAAGGGCTTTTGTGACAAATGTATGTAACAGACATCACAGGTATTCAGGGGATAATTAAAAAAGAAATGAACCACCCCGATATTAGGAGATCTCAGCCTGGGATGTCATCCAGTTAAGCTGGCAAGAAGAGGAACCACTGCTTGAAACTTGCTGGCTCAGAGTCCACTCCAGTTGATCTCCTTGTCCTCAAAAACATGGAAAATTAAACTTGCCTGGATTCCAATAGAATGGCACTAAATGCTTATTCTTCTCCTGAGTGGAAAATTTATTATTTTGTCAAAGTTTCTTCCCAGCCATCTGCTCAATGGAATTGATGCCCAACGTATGTCATGATTTTTTTACAGTGTTACCTTTGGGGCACTTCATAAAGATTCTTCCCAATAACAACTTCCTGTTGAAAAACTTAAGAACCCTCCTCACTGGGGAGGAGCTCCTTACTTTAAATATACTAAAAGCCATGAACTAGAAAGTTATGAAAAAGCAGTACTATCATGTTTGTTGCAGACTACTTTATGTGATGCTGCATGTTTTGCAACCAGCTTCTTTATATTTTTTGGGGGGGGATTAGTATGCCCCGAAGTATTTTACAAGATATTGGTTCCCAACTGTCATATGTGTCAAAATCATCCGAAGAGTTTGTAAAAACCCAGATCACTGGACACTAGCCACAGAGTTTTAATTTAGTAGGAGCAGAGTGGATCCTGATATTTACATGTCTAACAATTCCCCAGGTGATGCTGATGTAGGTGGTGATAGAATTGGAAAGAAGCACTGATATAATATAAAAAACACAGAAAAGATTGTTTTATTATGCAATATTCTGTGAGATAAAACTTACTTGAAGTTTCCATTTGGGGTACCACAATCTTCACTGCAATGGCTGCAACTAGTGTACTTTGTTCAAATATCTATTTAGGGTTTTTGCAGACATTATTGAAATTTAATAATCACATTTTATCAAATACTCACAATCAAGTTAGAATATACAATTTACCTGTTTAAGAAAGTATATATGTATATATGTATATGTGTATATATATAGTTATGTGCCAGTATGTATATATGCAGGTATATATCATATATATATTATTGTGTGTACATGCATGTGTATCCAAAACATCAAATCCAAAATTAGTACAATTTATTTCAATTGTAAGCTCAGTTAGATGTGATTTAAGGATGTGTTTATAAGCTGGTCAGTCTTCATTATCTCATTGGGTTCTGGATAATTCATTGGCACCATGCTCTTTTGTGAGCCACGTAATTTAATTTGGAATAGCTACTTCAAAAACGTAATGGTATTTTTTTTAACATCTTATTGGAGTATAATTGCTTCACAATAGTGTGTTAGTTTCTGCTTTACAACAAAGTGAATCAGCTATACATATACATACATCCCCATATCTCTTCCCTCTTGCGTCTCCCTCCCACCCTCCCTATCCCACCCCTCTAGGTGGACACAACAGGAATAAAGACATAAAGAACAGACTTGAGGACACAGGGAGGGGGAAAGTTAAGCTGGGATAAAGTGAGAGAGTGGTACAGACATAATGGTCTCTTTATCCTTCTTCTTGCCATATTCTCTTCTTATTTTTATAAAACATTTTTATTTTACTGCAGAGAAATCTCCCTCTTTCTGCAGTTGTTGCGCTTTCATCTTTCAAATGTAAGTTTTGTTTTGATTGCTCTAATTATTCCTCTTTTGCATTAATACAGTTATTAACTGTGATAAAATTTTCAACTTGTACTCTTCAAAGTGCCATCTTCAGAGTGTTGTTGCATCTCTTTTATAAAAATCATTTTCTTGTATGAATTATGATATAAGGTATTGATCTTTGTAGTACTGGACCAAAGGAAGAGGTTTACAGACCTTGGATTTTTGGTAGAAAGAAAACTCTTTCTGGTTTTATGCTAATTGAAAAGTCTTTCCTCCTAGTTATAAATAATTGACTGATATTTTGTGTTCTAAGATGAACAACCATCCCCCATGCTGCAGTCTCCATGCTGCAGTGATTACTTATTCTATTAACACAATACATGATACATGTTAGACACTGTTCTTATCTGCTGATTGACACTCCAAGTCATAACTAATTTGAATTGTCATAGTTTTGTCCAAAGACTTATATAAAGTTAATTAAAAAGACCTAACCAGAGAAGAACATACTGAATAATTCACTGTGTCATGTGGCTTACATAAAAGAAATAAAAAGAAATCAGTACATGGATTATAAGTTTTTTGGAAAAAATTTTGTTGTGTTTTCTTCAGCTTCTTTGAATTTCTACAGTTAAAGAAATAGATTATCTTTTTAACAATTCCATTTAACAATTCCCTTTTTCCTTAATCCTTTCTCTGTAATGTTAAACCACTAAAACCATGTGTTGTTAATTCATAAAAAAATAAACAAGGCTTGCATTCCTTTTTAAGAAAAACTTATTTTTTCAGAAGAAAAATGCTCATATGGCTACATAAATATATAAATATATATATATGTGTGTGTATATCTGAAGCTAGTAATAGATCTTCAATTTTTGTTGGGTTGTATTGGTTATTGTGTTTTTTGGGAAGGGAAAAACCTTTAAAAATTGTTCTAAACAATGTACAGTGTCTTCTTCACCATGTCACCTCAGAATTGAATTTCTCTAGGAACAAAAAAAGCAAAATGAATAATAAGTTTAAAACAGCCAAGCTGTCTATAACATGAAATCTCTGGACATATAATTTCTTAATGATTAAAATTTCTGAAGTCCAGAGTTATAATTATAAACAAGCTCTACTTCATGGTTTTCATGTCATTAGAATAATTATTGTTTAACAACTGCCCTCTTTATAAAGTAGAAAATCAATGGTTTCAAACAAAACTTATCATTCAGTTTGTGGTTAATTGATAAAATTAGGGTATATTTTGTCATTTTATCTTTCTAAACTGATAAGTGAAAAAGTGTGGCTACTTTGCATCCTTTTCCTTGAAATATCTGACACACTGGTTTATAGACTGGAAAAAGCATGTTCTCTTGTTTTTAAAGTTTACTTACAAAAGTTTTTTTAGTTTTTCATGTATGCTGGGGGACTTTCATATAAATTTTTTATTGTAGTATTTTTCAAAGATTTATGGTAGACTTAGATCTGCATATTACTTGTCTCAATAAATAGCGATTGTTGAAGTTGTGTACATCCTACCTGTTTTTGGAAAATTCTAACATAACATCAATTTCTTAATAATTTCATAATTAATCGTAACATTAATTTCATAATGTTATAATTAACCCATAGTCACATGGCTCAACTTTTGAGATTAATTTTAGGAATTAATTTTAACCTGTGGTTTTACAATGGATTAATTTTTCTCCGTAGGATAAGTTTAGCAATGTCTACAGGAATTTTTGGTTGTTACAACTGGTGGGGAGAAAGGTGGTTGCTATTGCCATCTAATGCGTAGGGGTCAGAGATGCGATTAAACATCCTGTAATGAACAGGACATCTCCCCGTACTAAAGAATTATCTATTTCTAAATGTCAGTGGTTCTGATGTTGGTAAGCGTGATCACGAGTATCTCATTCAACACAGTCTATAACCATAATAAAGTTTGAAATCATATTTGAAACTATTCTTTCTGTCTGTTCTTGCATTAGCATCAGCTTATGATGAACTGGTTAATCATTCTGTCTACTTTGTCCTCTTCTAATTTCCATGACAATTATGATATATGTCATAACCCTGCAGTTTAGCTGTGAAGACAAGCTGAGGAATGGAAATAAGATCTCACTCTTTTGGAACAGGTATTTCCTTTCTGTGGATCGGTAATGCATAATTGAGCTGTTCACTGTCTGCATTTTTGATTTTTTTTTTCTTTTCTGTGTAATTACATGATCTGTGAGATTTTTGAATTTTATAGGATAGATGCTTTATTAAAGACACAAGAAACATCAAGTTGGTGCTTATCTCATTTATTAAAATCCAATTTACAAAAGAAGAAAAAATCAAGGTTAGTCATAATTCAGTTACAAAAATGTGATTCACTTCCATTCTATCTTTTCTTTTAGTGAGCTGACAAAAAAGAGGAGCAAAATTAAGCTGAAAATTCAAAATAGCACAAGTACACAATTAATAGGGGGGAAATGTGCCCTATCTGCATGAAGACAGAGAAAGAGCAAACAATCATTCTATTCAGAGGTAAATTTTGACGACAAAGATATATTCAAGATCTGAAATCCGGGCTTGGGGCTTAGCCATGGATTGGCTACATAGAATTTTATTTAATATGAGGCTTAATGTCACTGGCACAAAACTAGTACTGTTTTGTTATACTATGCTTAATTTTTTGCTGAATTTCTTCCTTACCTATCTTCATTATTAAATTTAAAGAGGTATAATTTTCACCCATCTCCTGTGACAATTAACAGTGTTTGGCTTGGGAAGAACTAAAGAATCTGAAGGACAGAACCTTTTCAGTTCAGGAGTTTTCTGTGTCCATAGTCCAAGTGATAGAATATATGCCTCTGGGTATTTTATGTGTCTGTCTCATCTGCTTAAATGACTCTCACAAACACCCTAAGCAGGATGCCCCAGTAGCTCTTAGTTGAGGATTAAATTTTTAGCCCAAATAGGGCCAATCAATGTCTCTTAACTAAGAATTTGTAATTGGGACACAGAATAACCAAGTAATATAAACGTAGTATTTATGAATGAGCTATATATTTTGCCATGTGTATAGGAGCTGAGAAAATGCCCAAAGAGAAAAGACTGAAGAAGGCACAAGGGGATAAACAGCAAAAAGAGATAGAGAAAAAGTCCATGGCATTTTCCAGGGCTCTTGTGGTTTCTGAAGACAGATGAGCACACCTGCTTTGTTTTCAGTGAAATCCTTAAAATCTTTACAACAATGTTACTTCCAGCATTTAAGCTAGACTACACTTTTTTGTGTTACTTCCTAACAAAAGAATTCTAATATAAGTCTGTAATAATAATGTTAAAGATACTGTTCAACCAATACTAACCCTAAGTCAGGCAACATTCTAATATATTGACAAGATTTCTCTCTTATTGCTCTCCAAACTTACATGATAGAAAAGTCCTTTCAATTTCAACAATGAGTTAAATACTTGTATTAAACTATCATGAAGAAAGGAAATAAAATATACCTCTTAAGCCTGATGTTTTATACTGATTTAATTTTTTGCATAGGCCAGAGATAGATAAATATCAATGCTCACAGTTGGAATTTTCAAAAGTTATTAAGAGGTGTGGATGAAATGCAAGAGTCACAAGAACTTTATCAGCAGTTTTTTGGTTTTTTTTTTTTTTAATTTTGTATTTTCTATTGGAGTGTAGTCGATTAACAATGCTGTATTAGTTTCAGGTGTACCGCAGAGTGATTCAGTTATACATATACATGTATCTATTCTTTTTCAAATTCTTTTCCCATTTAGGTTATTACAGAATATTGAGCAGAGTTCCCTGTGCTATACAGTAGGTCCTTGTTAGATATCTATTCTAAATATAGCAGTGTGTGCTGTAGTCACTGTATAGTATTATGCATGTAACTTTGTCAGAGTGTAATTAATGTGAATTCATAAAGAAGCATTTCCTTAGCTTCTCCTTTACACCCACACATTCATCCCCCAATACTAAAAACAAATATATGTTCTATATAATGTACATATATTACATATAGCAAATATATTAATAATATAAATATAATATTTATAATATAAAAATAAGTTTTATTATGTATATTACATATATTTTATATTATGTAATATACATAATGTAATATATGCAATATATATATTACATACATAATAAAAATTGGTGCTTGGGAGATATTTCAAAATTAAAATAAAGGGAATTGCTCTCAAAAAGGCAGAGATTTTTTTTCTCCTGACTCTTTTTTCAAGTAAATATCCTATTATTCAAAACATTATTTAGAGGAAATTGTTCATAATGAAAGCTCACGATAAAATTTTAAAGTTCATTCTGTTCCCCAAAAATGCAAAACAGTGCCTCATGTAGGTTTCAGTTTACATTTGAAAGAGTAAAGAAAGTTGTTTTTGAAAAGGGATTCAAATTGATGCTGTTGCATAATTTCAATACAAGTTTTTAAAATAAATAAAAATGAATGCTATAATAACTTAGTAATGGAGGTACACAAAAGATTCAGAATTCAGGCAGGCCACAAAATCTTCATCAAGTAATGTACTGAGCATCCATTCTGAGGTAGGGTTGTGTTTGGGTTGGAGCTGTAAAGCAGAAAGACAGAAGCCTAGTCTTTATAAGGCTCATGGTATGTTCTCTGGTCAAGAAATAGTTAAAGCAATAGAGATTAGAAACCTAAGAGGGAGATTGGGTAAAATGAGTCTGTAAATCCAAGTGGGAGAAGGTGGAATCTGGGAATCAAATTGTAGGAATTAACCCTTCACTTTTTATGGATAATAGTAGAAACTTTCTTTGAATTACTGGCTGTTCCAAGACTGAATAATAGAGCTGAGTGAGAATAGCTGACTCAAATGATGGGTGGGTTATTAGACAAATTGGCTGTACTAAACTGTATAATTCAGGAATTATTATTTTGAATCTTAAATCTTTTTAATTTTAATTTCTATGATAGTTAATTTAATGTGTCTACTTGGTTAGGCTATGGTGCCCAGGTGTTTGCTCAAATACTAGTCTGGATGTTGCTCTGAAGTTAATTTTTTAGATGGAATTAACATTTCAATAGTGAACTTTGAGTAAATCAGATTATCTTCCATAATATGGGTAGGCCTCATCCAATCAGTCAAACACCTTAAGAGTAAAGACAGTTTTCCTAAAGAAGGAATTTTCCTCAAGACTGCAACATAGGAACCCTCCCTGAGTTTCTGGACTGCTGCCCTGGGGGATTCATACTCAGGAATGCCATATTAACAATTTCCTGAATGTCCAACCTATCAACATTCCCTATGTATTTCAGACTTGTCAGTCCCAACAATTGCTGAGCCGATACATTAAAATATATTCCTCTCTCTCTCTCCATATATATAATTTTTCTCCTATAGGTTCTGTTTCTATTATAGGTTCTATTTCTCTGGAGAACGCTGACTAATGCAGTTGCATGCTTTGCTATATCTGTGTATGTTCATGATAAAACTCATTGTATCAGTGTCCACACTTTCTCTTCCCTGTGCCTTCCAGCAAGGTAAGATATGATGCTTCTCTCCTTTGTGCCTTTGGCAAAGAACTTTCCACTATTCCCCTTCTCCCCTTGGGTTTTGATTAAGCCGATTCTCTTGCACACAATTTTGTGCCCATAAAACTGTATCCCCAGTTGCTTTCAAAATACTTTTTTTGATAACTTGCAGAACCATTTTTTAAGAGTTGGAACAGCTAGTGCTGTGTCGGTTTCTAGTCCTAATGCCAGTGGCTACCCTCCAGGAAATGCTGCTATCACTTTTATAACAAAAACATTTGTTAGTTGCAAGAGCTCAACAAATGATCCTCTAGCTCAATAATTAAAAAAAGTTAAACTCATTTGATCTCAAAAATACAGAGTATTTAAGTTTACCCAAAAAAAATGAGGAACAAACTGATAGTACCCTCTGCTACTTTGAAAGTCTTTGTGTTGTGAATATGACAGCTATTGCAGTAGCACTAGATTGGTAGTGGGGGGAGAAAGAGAGGGAAGGAAATGGTCATTACTCTGTAATATCGTTTGTGTATTTTGCAATGGAAATACTGTCCTTTTCTCAGTAATTCTTCCCTAATTCCCTACTGTTAAGTTTTTACAAGCAGTAGTAAAATGTTCAAAGCATTCACATGTTGACATATACTGATACTTGTGTGGCTTGTCTCTTGATGTCTGGGCAATGTGCTAAACAATTTGCATAATAAGTAAGTAGAAACTGGTTCCAGGATATGGTTTATTTTCTCAATTCAAGGTGGTTGCTTCTGGATTTGAGTCCGCAATTCTAAAAACGTATAATTTTACATGAAATATCATTGCTCAAACCTCTCCATTCTTTGCTGACAGCTAAAAACAGAATATAAAAATGTGCTACTGAGTTTACAGTTGTTAGTAGTTATTAAGCTTTTGTTCAGAGAAATAATTATATGTTTATGGAGAAAAGGATTTATAATGAAGAGGTACTCCAAATTCTACCTTTAATATTGTTGCTAAAACTATAAGAAAAAAATAAAGTCTTGTACTGTTTTATAGTAGGTTAATTTCACAATTAGGTAATTCTGGTCCAAATTTCCTTTCTTGTCTCACTATGCCAATATGTATCCAATAGATACATCTCATCATTAAGCCATAGTGACCTTCTCTATTCAATGATTATTACACTGATTTTCTCTCTTCTTATAATGTCTTTAGTCCTCTCTTATAATTAATATATTTTAACAATGAGTTTTCTGATATGTAGGCTTATCTCATACCCTTACATAAAACCTATTCTATCATCTTTGGTGTTGCAACAGAATATACTTCTCTTGTAAGATCTCCGACTTCATACGAGACTTATCTTCAAAGCATTTTCCTTCAACGAATTATGATGTCCTTGAGGAAAGGGTAAAAACCTCCCTCCTCATTATTTATGTCTGAAATAGTATACACCCATCTTATTCAAACACCCCATATATATTGAATTATCTTACATAAAATATATAAGGTAAGTATATAAAGTAAAATATCAGTGATAAATGTATTAAATTCAAAATTCCACACATACTAGTTTTCTATATCTTAAAGTTTTGTGCCTTTTCCTTCTAATGATAATTTCATTGATGTTCTTGTCCAAATATGTATGTTTAGTTCCCGCAGAAAAATTCCAAAGTACTTTTTGATATCTCTATGTAAAGTATATTTATTTAAAGAGGAAATCAGCTTAGAATTTCACACTTTCTACAGAAAAAGTAATAGTTTATTACAGAACCACATATGAAGCTTTAAAAAAAGACATTTCCCTGAGTGCTACTCCTTGATAGTTGGATTCATAGGAGATTTACATCAAATAAATGTTCAAATGTGAGAAGAAACTACAACTGTGAAATAAAGAGTAAAAACATTATTAAAAAGAAGACACAAAATAGTATGACATGTCACTATAGGGTATGTGGTAGAACTGAGCAATTCATTTACTTATACACATATTAAAAGCCTACTCTGTACTAAACATTGTTCTAGGTTTTTTGGGGATATGTCAGTAAAACAAAATTGATCCTGGCCCTTATGGAAGTTATATTCTGCCAGTGGAAATTAGATGATAAATAATTATAATAACAAAGATGTTAAATTTTCAGTTGTTAGAAAGTGGAAAGAACTGTGGGAAAAAGGTGAAAAAATAGGGCTAGATGAATCATATGTGCTATGCTAGGAAAGGAAATTCAGATTTAAATACGATGCTATAGGTTGGCCTCATCACATATTGACATTTGAGTAAGAGCTTTTGTAGGTGAGGGTGTTGTTCAGATGGATAGCTGGTGTCAGTGAATTCCAGGCAGAGAAGTACCTAATTTAAAGTTCTAAATAAAGGATATGCCTTAAATAATGAAGAGTCAGCAAAGATGATTGTGTAGCTAGAGTGAAATGAGGAGAGTGAATGAGGAGAGTGCTAAGAAAGGAAGTCAGAGTTTTGGGGTAAGAGGCAGATTATGTTGGGTTTATGGACAACTGTAGTGACTTTGTTTTTACACTCCATGGGAAGAGAAGCACTTGCAGGCTTTTAATCAGCATATTGCCATGACCTGCCTTAAGAATTTAAAGGACAACTTGGTCTTTGTGTTTTAGAGCTGAATGCCTGTAAATCAGAATACAAGAAGAATGACCAGTTAAGAAGCTATTGCAGTAATCCAGGTAAGTACTGATGATGGCTTAATCCAATGCAGTAGCAATGGACGAATGCAATTATTTTGAAGGTAGAGCCAAAATGATTTACCAACACATTAAATGAGTAACATGAGGGATGGAGAAGCCAAAGATGATTCCAGGGACTCTGGCCTCCTAAATTTAGTGACTGGAGTTCCTATCAACTAGGACCTATAAATGTCACCTTATACAGGGAAAAGATTTTGCAGATGCCATTAAATTAAGAATATTGAGATGGGGAAATTATCTTGGGTTTTCTGGATTGGTCCTAAATGCAATTACAAGTATCCTTAAAATGAGGGAACAAGGGGAGATTTTACATACAAACACCCAAGGAGATGTGAAGATGGAGCAGAGAGAAATTTTAAGATGCTAGCCTTGAATGACTACAGTGATTCATCCACAAACTAAGGAATGCTGGAAGCCACTAAAAGCTAGAAGAAGTAAGAATTCGTTTTTCTCCTAGAGCCTCTAGAGGGTATATTTCCCTACCAATACCTTGATTTGGGCCCAGTGATATTTATTTTGGACTGCCAGCCCCCAGAACTGTGAGATAATTTCTGTTGTTTCAAGTCAACAAGTTTGTGGTAATTTGTTACAGCAGCCACAGAAAATGAATACATATACTAACAGATTGAACTCCAAACGGTGGTAAAAATTGCAAATTCCATAGCAGTATATGAAGGCTCCCATTGTTCTACACTGTTGTCAGCATTTGCATCATCACATGTTTAAAAATATGTGCTAATCTGACTCATGAAAAGTTCCAACTACTTTTGTTTTAATTATACTTTCTCTGTTAATATTTAGGTTGAGCATATTTACATATGTTTATTGGTCATTTGTATTTCCTCTTATGACATGTGCTTTTCAAATGTTTTCTAATTTGTATTTTATTTTTTATTTATAGGAATTCTCTAAGTATTCTGCCTGATCTATAATTTAAATATTTTCTCCAAAATTGGGTTATTTACAAGACTGAAGTTTTGATTTAGTTTTTTGTTGTCTTCTTTCTAGCTTTTGAATTTATTGCTTTCTTTTGTTTTGTTTTAGATGGCCTGTCAAAAAAAAATAAATACATTTTTCTATATTTATCTTTTATAGTTTCAGGGATTTTTAATATTGAGAATTTATGAAATTCTTTTTTTGAAAATTATATGAGCTACTGATATGAATGATTTTTACCTCAGAAATATAGTCAATTAAAAAAATATTTACTCACACATACAAATTTTAGAATTTTATAAGAAGCTCAGGAATTCTAGAGAAAATAAGTTGGGGATATGATTGATGCAGCATTTAATTTGTATATTAGCTGGATAAGAAAAAAATCCTTTATTTGGCTTATAATAGTCTAAATTAGAATATTAAACATATATTTTTAAAAGATTTTCTCATTTTGATCAATATTCTAAGAACTGAGAAAATATATTGTTTTTAAAGTATTCATATTTTATAAAAAATAAACACATTATTTTTATTATAATTTGTATATTTTATTGTCACTAATGTAATCATTAATTTTAATGACCAAACCTATTTTACAAACAACTGAACAAAGAAAAAAATCCTGCCAACTAAACTGTGAGACAATCTCTTATATAACATATTATTTTATTTTCTGAAAGAGTTTTTTTCAACTTAATTAAATATATAGTTACCATATAAGACTCTTGCATGTACTTTAAAAAGGCAATCTAAACAAATTAAGTTAGTTAAGGTTTTCATAAAACTCTGACCTTCAAAGTACAAATTTCTGAAAATCGTTTTAACTCATGAGCTTCATGTCCGTACTTTCAAACACAATGTCATCCTGAATGCCATCAAGACCACTGTGATGCATTTCTTAAAAATAATCCATGAAAGGGCTGAAGCTACTGGTCCTGTGTCCTTAAGCTAATTTTGCCTTTATGGAGACCTCATCTTCTTTTGGTTCCAACACTGACATGTTGCTAAATATGTCTGATTTATTACATCTAGCAACCAGTAGTTCCTATGTGGTAAAAGACAATTCCACTGTTAACCGTATGCTTTTTTTTCCAAACCATCGGAATGTAACTTGAATATTTGGATACAGAGAGTTTTGTTATTCATACATCCACAGACACAATTATATTTGACTGCCACCAGGCCAAAGCAATTGTATTAAATCATAAATTACAAAATGTCTCCCAATTTCCCATATATTAAAATGTGAAAAATATGCATCTTAGAATAAATGAAATGTAGAATGTATTTTATTTGGTTGGAATGTATCCTGAGCTCTAAGATTTCAGACTGGCAATGGGCATTTCTCATAAAAATTTTAAGGCAAAGCATTATAGTACTTGAAATTATCTATAATGATTCAATGTGAATTCCAAGAGGTTCAGGGATAAAAACAATACAATGGAAATGCAAGGAGCACATAGTAACAAAATTAAATCATCATCAGAGGCAGAAAAAAATAGTATTTTCTTGCTGCAGAAATTTGAATCAGCAACAAGTAAAATAAACTTAGGAATTCCCCAAACAGGGAAAACAAAACAAAACAAAGAAACAAACAAAAAAACAAATCCATGAATTGGAACTTGATGATTAATGAGTCTTTTGGGTTCTGATTCTTGCTTCTTTTCTTTCTGAAAATGAGCTTCTTTCCTCCTTTTATATTACAGACCAGCTGCTTTAACACAGGAGGAGGGAAGAGTAACTTGGCTGTTGGCAAGTCTGGGTTCTTTTTTTCTATTTGCAAGTTACCTGCTGTATCAGCTTCACCACTTAAACTTAAAAAAAATTCTCTGTGGAGTGATGCTAAGGGTTTTAACTACATCATTTTCCTAAACTTGGGCCACATAACTCTGGTTCTAAGATATATTAAACTTACTGTAAGACAACAAAGGTTGTGGTTAAATAAGTTAAGATATCTTAAATTTTTCTCTTGAAGATTTAAAGAATATGTTAAATACACAGAGAAATTCCACAGTGAAAAGGAAACCTATTTAAGGTTATTGTTCAATTTTTAAACAAAAAAAGACATTTCTGCAAGGGAAGGCTTATTTCTTTACACAATAATTAACAATGTTCCTTTACTTCTGGTTTGGATCTTTCTTCTCTAGCAAAAAGAGATGATTCTTTTCTAATTCATTTTGTGTTACAAACAAACAAACAGAATAATTGAAATAGAATTATTTAAATGATGGAGGAATTTCAATTGTCCAGTTTACTTATACAAGTACCACTAACTAGTCTTTAATTGACAAGTAATATCTAGCTAAGAGGACACTTTATATAATAGTAGCTGGAAACTCATGACTTTATAAAGAAACAAAATGACTTTGCTGAGAATGACTCAACTCACACAATTAAATAGAAGAACACGGAACAGTGTGATTTACTATACATGTTCCAGGTCTGTGAAATAATTTCTTTTTCTTTTTAAACACAAAGTATATTGGCGTAGCTCTTATCTGGTTTAATTGTTGGATTGTTGGTAATTGTCTGCCTTTCTTATTTCTGGAAGTACCCAAAGAGTGCTTCATTATAAGTTTAAAAAATAGTCTGTCAACACAAGTTCCCAGAGGATACCCACACCATTGTCTCTTTCCTGATCTGGCCTCAACTTGTGAGTGGTCACTACCAGCGAAGCTACCAACAGAGCCTTAGCCAATGGTCCGTACCAATGATACTGGCCAAAATGTCCCTGAATGTTTCCCTCTATGTGACTAAAATTCAAATAGCCTGCTTCCTAACTCAAAGTGCTGACCTCTCTTTTCATAGAGCATTTACTTCAGAAATTTGTCATTGTAAATTCCCTTCCCCCTCTTTGAGAGACCTCTTTTTAAAGACCTCTTTGCAGTTTTACAACCCATAAATGTCTTCCTCAAGGATCTGAGATATAACATTAATACAAACATTAATAACGTAATGAAAATGAACTTAGAAAAATTAGAAGACATGGACTCAACTCAGGAACACTGGAATCTATTTTTCGCATTTAGCTAAGTGATAATAACAGTATTAAATTTTCTAGTCGTTGTAGAGATGGCCAGTGTTCTTACTTTCATTACGGCTTTTAGATGTGAAGTGTATTACAATGTAATATTTTAATGGTAGTTAGAATAATAACAATACGTAACCTATGTTAACCCTAGAAATATTAACTGGCTAATGAACTACATAAGTGCATAGAACAACAACAACAAAAAACTTGTAAATGGTGATTTCTTCTTTGTACAGAATTTGATTATACAACATAATATAATTTTAACTCTCTCAGATTTCTACAAAGCCCAGAACTGTGACCTAGAATCATAGATACTTACAAAAGAAAAGCTTCTAATGGCAGCACTGTCTCAGAGTCCATGTGTTTTAGACAGTTGAAGAGCTCATAAGAGCATACTCAGAAGTGGTTTAAAAAAAAAAAAAAAGGGAGTTCCCTGGTGACCTAATGGTTAGGATTCCTGGCTTTCACTGCAACGGCCAGGGTTTAATCCCTGGTCAGGGAACTAAGATCCTGCAAGATGGGCAGCCAAAAAAAAAAAAAAAAAAAAAAAAAAAGGTGGTTATCTTTCGCAGAATTATAACACATTTGATTATTTTGTTTTGCAATCAAAAGCAAATTCTACATGGGAAGAAGAATGAGGTTTGAGATTTGAAAAGTTGTTAGATCTGTATTAGTAGTGCTAAAATAAACTAAGAGAAGATGACTATGGAATAAACTGTTCAAAGAATACACAAGTACTCCAATCTTAGAGCATTTAACCTAAATTCAAGTAAATTTGTATATCTTAATATCTTAATGTAAAAGTCAGTCCTATGACATTTTAAAATAAATTATGGTGATAATGGTGAACTTATATAATTCAATTATTATTTTAATCAATTTTTTATTGAAGTATAATTGATTTGAATTATTTTTAATATGTCTCCTTTAGGTTTAAGATGGCTAGCAACATGAAATATGTTTTTATCTAAGCTTGACTTTTAAGATCTCTTAAATTAACTTACATAAATTTGTTGATCACTGAAGAAAACTGAATTCACTAAAAAGGAACTTATGCAGAAGAATAAATGGATTGATTTTAATCAATTAGAACATTTTCAAGTAGGGAAATTATTTTTCTTTAATATTCAAATTTATAAAATAGCCCTGGGAAAAAATGAGTCTGTGTTTGCACTTAATAGTGCAACATTTAATGACATAAGCCATTTAAGTAGATATAAATTTAAAAATTAAGCACATTTTATCTAAATTAAAAGAAGGAGAAAGCAGTAAGACTAAAGAACACTTTTTTAAATAGTGGAATTAATATACGTTTAGTTCAGATAATTTTCACATTTGCATTAATTTCACAAATTCTTTTATTAAATTCATCATATTCATTTATTAGAGAAATCCATTGACCTCCTACAATGTGTCAGGAACTCTTCTCAAATTTGGGCACACGACACTGAAAGGGCAGATCCGTCTCTCCTCTCCAAAGCCTACATTCTAATTGTAACCAGAAAATTACAAGTCCTACTGTGAAAATAAAGCAAATGATGAGACAGAGAAGAGAGTGACTAGGAAGTATTTCAAACTTAGAGATAAGGAAGTTCCTCTGAGCCTTTGATGTTTCAATCAAGGTCAAAGGAAAAGAAAAAGCTAGCCTTGTATAACATTAGAGGTATAGAATTCTAGGCAGCAGTTATATCTTCTTTCCAAGCTGGATTTTTTTTTTCTCATATTGCACTGGCTAGAACTTCTTAGATAATGTTGAATAAAAGCAATGAGAGTAGATATCCTTGTCTGGTTCCTGCTCTTAAGGGAAAAATGTTCACTCCTTCACCTTTATATAAAAAGTTAGCTGTAAGTTTTTCGTAGGTGTCCTAAATCAGGATAAGGCTGTTTTCTGTTTTTGTTTTTTTTAAATTTTACTTTGCATTCCTGAGATAAACCTGCCTTGGTCATGATGTAATATCTTTCAATATATGTATTGTTGGATTAAATTTGCTTAAAATTTTAATAATATTTGTGTTGTTCATTATGAATACTGAACTGTAGTTTTCTTGTAAGGTCTTCCCTTTTAGTGTCAGGGTAATGCTGGATTTATAGAATTAGATGGAAAGTATATCTTCATATTGAATTTCTTTGAAGAGTTTATATGTAATTGATATTATTTCTTATTAAATTATTTGGTAGAATTCACCAGTGAAGCTATCTGGGCCTGGAACTTTCTTGAGTGAGACTTAGCACCTTATACTTTTAAGACATTTTTTTCATTTCATCCAATTTTTTAAATTTATTGTAATAAAATTGTATATATCCCTTATTTTCTCCTTACTATATGCAGTGGGTATCTGTAAAGATGGCCCCTCTTTTATTTCTGGTATGAGTATTTTAGTTCCTTTCTCTTTTCTTTTACTTAATCTCTATAAAGAATTATCAATTGTATTAATCTCATTGAAATTACTTTTTGTTTCATTGATTCTTTTTTAAAATTTTTCTATTTCACTGATTTTTTAAATCTGATCCTTATTATTTCTTATCTTATGTTTACCTTGGGTTGCATTTGGTTTTCCGTATCTGGTTTCCTAAAGGCAGAGGTTAAGGACATTGAGACTTTTTTGTTTGTTTGTTTGTTTATAGCATATGATTTAGTGCTACAAATTTCTCTACGAAAACTGCTTTAGCTGCATCTCACAGATTTTGACATATTGTGTTTTATCTTTATTTAGTTCAAATACTTTTAAATTCCCTTTTGATTTTTTCTATGACCCATAGGTTGTATAGAAGTGTTTGATTTTATTTCTAAATATTTAGGAATTTTCCAGATATCTTTATGTTATGAATTTTAAATTTAATATCATTATATTCAGAAAACATACTTTGTAGGCTTTGATTCCTTTTTAAATCTGAGGTATGCCACATTATGGTATACCTTAGTAAATGTTCTTTACATACTTGAAAAGGATGTGTATTCTGCTCTTGGGTATTTTATAAATACAAATTAGATAAAGTTGGTTGACAGTGTTGTTCAAGTTTTCTATATCCATAGTGAATTTTATCTTCTTATTTTATCAGTTATTGAAATAGGGGTTTAATAATTTCTGACTATAACTAGGATTTATCTATATTTTCTCATAGGTCTAACAGGATTTTTTCTCACTGATTTTAAAGTAATTAGTTATATAAACATTAGAATTGTTATGACCTTTAGGTAAATTTATCCCTTATTATGAAATACTCATTTTTATCCCTACTGTATTGTTTGTTCTGAAACCTACTTTTTTGATACTAATATAGTCATTCCAGTTTCCTTTTGATTAGTGTTAGCATGGTATATAATATTTCATCTCTTTAGTTTTCACCTATTTATGCATTTATATTTAAAGTAGGTTTCTTTTAAGGCATCATATAATTGGGTCTTGTTTTTCATCTACTTTGACAGTTTTGGTATTGTAATTGGGTAGTTTAGACCATTTACATTTTATGTGTTATTGATTTACATGGGTTTAAATTTGTCATTTTGCTCTTTGTATTCTATTTACTCCTTATTTTCTTTGCCTTTTCTCTTTTATATTTATATTGTTAATTAGGTGTTTTGTGATTATAATTTGTCTTCTATGTTGGTGTGTTGTGAGGGTTCACTGTAACAGGTCTGGAAATAGTCTGATCTATTTTGCTGAAGTAAAGGATGTACCTGTATGGCACTGACCCCTGGTCTAGGCATGGAATATAATTATTAACAGTGGTTTTGGTAACTCTGGTTCTTAGGTCAATTTCATGGTACTTTGTATACTTTGTCAATATAGTATATTGAAAACAGTGAGCTCCATGATTTTTAACTGTTTTCAGTGAGACCCCCAGAGACCTCTACCACTGGGGCTTGTCCTATACAGAAATATGCCTTTGTGACCAGGATATTAAAAGGTCATGGGGTAGACTCTATCTTGGACTCTCTGGTTCTGAGAAGTTATGTTTACACATCAGTTGTTCCTGAGCAGAGAAAGAGAAAATACATTTGATATAATCCTTCAGAAAGGGAACATTGAATCTCATACCTATTCTCTCCAAACTACTTGCTCTGAGGCAACTTTTATCTGTGATATACCTCTTTAAGATTGTGATGGATGCTACAAATAAAAGTGTCTCATAAGCTCTTTTGAACTGAATTGTGTTCCTCTCCAACTTCAGATGTTGAAGTTCTAAGCCCTAGTACCTCAGAATTTGACTATACTTGGAGATAGGGCCCTTAAAGAGATAATTAAGGTCATACGAGGTCATATGGGTAAAACCCAGTCAAATCTGACTGGAGTTCTTATTAGAAGATGAAATTTGGACACAGAAGAGACACCAGGGATGTGCGCACACAGAGGAAAGACTGTGTGGGGACAAAGAAAGTAAGCAGCCATCTACAAACCTCAGAGACAGGACTCAGAAGAAACTAAACCTGCAGACACCATGATCATGACTTCTAGACTCCAGGACTGTGAGAAATAAATTAGTGCCGTTTAAACTCCCCAGGCTGTGGTATCTTATTAGGGCAAGCCCTAGCAAACTAATACACCATTGTAGGCACCATTTGTGACTTTTCTTTTGGGAGTTCAGGAGGACATAGCAAAGGCAGTTGTAGATTTGTCATCTCATCTTTCACATATATGACTTCAAGATAAGAAGCTTATGGCTTTACAAAAGGAAATCAAAATAAGAAAAAGAATAACAATCCAGGCTCTTACATTTGGAAGTCTTTAAATGTTTATAGAAAAATGGTATGAAAAAAGAAGGAAGTTGTTTGTGTACCAACCAAAATGTTGATGGTTTTATAGGGAGCTAGGGGAACCTACAACTGTGTCTCTTTAAACTTCCAAGAATGTGAAAATTACAAGGCAGATATACCTAATTTATCTGAGTTTAAATGAATTTTATAAAGAGAAATGTTCTCCAACATTGGACACCAAAATGTCTACTTTTAATATTAAAGTTGTACACTTGAGACATTGTAAATCAAATATATTTCAACAAAAAAATATTAAAGTGTTAATGGAGAAAGATGATTTATAGGAAGGCCAAGGTTTCTTGACACAACTCCTGTTATCGAACTCAAGTCTTACAAATGTGTGGGTGAAATGGCTTGGCATTGGAGAAAATTTCCTGTAAAAGTCTACTGGAGGCAGGTAATACAGTAAGTACTTCCTAGGACGGCTAATAAGTACCTTCGGTGTCATAAAATTACTTTTTTAGGATGAAGGAATGTTGAGGGTAAAGGAAAAAAAAAATCTGCATAATAGTTTCAATACATAATAAAGAAATGTTTACACTTTGCTGACGTCTCTCTTACATGAATGTTTGCTGAAAATTCCTCTTTTTTACAGAATGAAGAATGATCTGGATAACAGCCAGCCTATTAAACATGCTTCTGGGAGGGGATTACAACTTCAAAATAAATAAACATTGGGAGATCTGACTATGACAATATGGAAAAATATTAAAGTGACTATGTCTTCTGGTTCTTGTTTCACAGGATATCAAGAACCCATGTTAGGAATATTTATCCAGTCAAATTCAGAGAACACTGACTAACTGTAATCTGAATGAACATTGTGTAGTCATTAATTTTGGTGATGAAGGCATAAAAAGGGTACTAGAATACAGGGGTAGAAGGTTGTCTGCTGCATGACCCACTCTCATAACATTAGGTATAATATTAACTGTTTGGCCTGTCATTGTGGGTAGAAAGCTGGGAAGAGTTGGAGAAGAAATCGATACACTTGAATCATTGACACAAGAATAGGTATAACTTGGAGGTCCTACATTCCTGAGAATAAAAAGTCAGCAATTTCATGTGAGTGGTTATGGGGAATACTATGTTATATTAAAACCAAAGCTCATTTAGGGGGACTACTACTCATTATCTATATGTCCTGATCCCTGGGGTTTCATATTTAGTTACAGATTTCAACACGGAAGAAGTTAATACCCTGTGACAACAGTAGGTCTGTTGGATCAAATAGAATTGGACCATTTGAAATGACAGTTTTAACTGAATTGGGGGTGAGGTAGGAGTATTGTTTAAAATTCTCTTCTAATGAGAAAGTACATACAAAAAAGAAAAGGAAGCTATTCTGGCATTCATAGGACATCTTGAATGCATTCTATTCTATATGGACAAGGATGGCAAGCTGCTTGGAAAAATAACGTGGTCCAGATAAACTGTTTTTTAATCAGTGTATATATTAAAATGCTCAAATCCAGAGGTAAAAGAAAGCCCACATACTGAAATGAACTGGAATAATATATATAATATATATGGTAATTCTAAAGGAAACTGAAATATATTAGGCAAAATGGCTGGTGGTTCTCACAGAAGCCTAAGGTATGTGCTTTTGGAAGCTGTATGAGTCACCTAATCCATGGAGATGTTGAAATGGAGGATACTATCTATTGAGAATCTCTTGGACAATTCTTCTGCTACAGCTAAATGCTAACCAGTCTTTACCTGTAGTGAAACAAGTGGATATTTTAAGACAAATCTTAAACTGGACTAGAGTACTTTCTATGGGAAATAGAAGGTCCCTGGCATGGGGTCCTTCTTACTGGAAAAAATACCTATTAAATCATGTAATCTTAGACAAGGAATTTGGTTGTATATTCAAGTCTTTGGAATCCTGGAATAGCTCTCATAACCTCTAAACTATACCTTTATGAGAAATAATGTATTGTAGATGGAACAGTAGATTTGGTTGGATGGGACAAAATAAAAATACTGTAATTATGTCAAGTTACATAGCAGTATTACATAGTGAAATATAGGTATCACAAATAAAATTAATGGTAGAAAAGCAAAAGAAATCATATGATAATACTGGTGTTGATGATCAAGTGTATTGGAAGATTAGTCAAAATTCTCTCAAGATATTATTTATACGGAGGGGGATTGACCTGAAGCAGATTTAAATGTGATTAATAATAGATTGATTACAGTTCTTAATTACACAGAAAATGTATACTAAAAAGTGCTGAAAACTTTAGATTTGGAAAACAAAAAAATTGTAAAGTTACTATAAAAACACATTTCATAAAGTTTGTTTTGGTCTTTTTAATGCCTAGCTGTCTGTTTTTAACTTTAAGTCATTACTTATTGCAAATGTTAAGTATCTGTACATGCATTTGGATTGTACAAGTGATTACATGATGTTCTAAGGCTGTCAAATCAAGAGCAAGTTTTTGTCATAAAAAGCCTTTGTCCATGGGTCAGTGGAGTGGACTATGAAGTGAAGGTTCATTCCAGCAGACCTGCAATTAGCCTAAGCTATTTTGCTGAAGTGGAGCCATACCTGCATGGCACTGACTTCTGGCCATGCACAAATGTACTGAATGACAGTGCACTGGATCTGAAACACATTTGGAAGCACTTTGTGCAAACTTGTCAGTACTATGGTAATAGCTTTACAAAATTTATGCTTTACAACCTGGTTTTGATGAGAACTTCACATGCTTTAGTCATTGTGGCTGATGACATAGCAATAATGTGTCTACATGACAAGCAGGGCATAAGAAATCCAACCAAAATTCCATGTTGAGCTCCCTGGTTCTGAGGTGTTCTGGTGCATATGTCAGTGGATCCTAATCTAAGAAAAAAAGTGAGCCTGGTACAGGTCTGCAAAGGGAGGACAATTGATGTCTGTGCTCAGTATCTCCAGATTGCTACTCTAGGGCAGACATTGGCAACAAAGCATGTTTTAACTTTACTGCTTTTTGCTGTATTGTGTCATTTTCCTGACTAAATTGTAGTTTTATAAGAGATGATATTTTAGGTCCTGCTTTCTTCTTTAGCAAACCAATTTTATTTGGTTTTATTTATTTGGTCCCACTGATAGAGCAGTTGACTTATTAGCTGTAACTCTCTCTCTGTCTCTTTCTTTAAATAATTTGGTGGTGTTTTAAGGTTTAGAGTATACATATATAGTATGTCATGATATTCTTTAAGTGATATATCACTTCATGAATCATTCACTTCATGAATTTATAAAAGTATATTTTCGTTATCTCATTCTCAGCCTTTGTGATATTATTCTCATAAACTTATAATACTTATATGTTATAAATCCCATTTTATAATTTTACTATACAGTTGGCCCTTGAAAAACATGGGTTTGAACTGTGTGGGTCCACTTACATGCAGATTTTTTTTCAGTAGTAAATAATACAGTACTACACAATCTGGGGTTGGTTGAATTCACAGAGGCTGAACCACAGATACAGAGGGACGGCTATAAATTATACACCGATTTTCGACCGCACAGAGGGTCGCATCCCTAACCCCTGCGTTTATCAAGGGTCAGCTGTATTAGCTTTAAAGTTTCAATTATCAGCTTAAAATTGTTTAAAATATGGGAAAAAAAAAGTCTAGTGTTTACACACATTTTTACTTTTTTTGGTGTTCTTCATTACTTTGTAAAATACAGATTTTCAGCTGCTATCACTTTCTTTCTGTGTGAAGGAATTCTTCTAACTTGTACTTTAAAGATATTTGCTCCACTGCTTTCAACCATGCATTTTATCCAAGAAAAGTCTGTTGTCCTTCTAATCCTTTTTTTTTTTTTTTTTTTTTTTTTTTTTCTACTGTGCCTTTTTTTTTTTTTTTTTTTTTTCTAATCTACTCTGTGAGGGCAAAGCGTGTGTGGGAAATCTCCTACCTTCCTCTGAATTTTATAACTTAAACTTAAAATGATGTAAAAAATCCAAGTATTAATAAAAATAGCAGTCAATATCTAGGAATTCAGAATAATACATTGGCTAATTTATTTTGCTATAACCATTTTTTAAATTCCTTTGTTCCAACTTTGAAGTAAATGGTGACAAATACATAGCACTTCCTGCCTCATCAACTTCAAATTGTTTGGCTCAGACCATCTCCCTAAAGTACAATGTAATATGATAAGTACACCTATACTTTCTATAGAACTAGTTTTTTCTCATCAGCATATATTTTGTTTGTTGCCAGCTTTTTTTTTTTTTTTTTTTTTTGTGGTACGCGGGCCTCTCACTGTTGTGGCCTCTCCCATTGCGGAGCGCAGGCTCCAGACGCGCAGGCTCAGCAGCCATGGCTCATGGGCCCAGCCGCTCTGCGGCATGTGGGATCTTCCCGGACCGGGGCACGAACCCGTGTCCCCTGCATCGGCAGGCGGATTCTCAACCACTGCGCCACCAGGGAAGCCCTGTTGCCAGCTTTTTAAAAAGTCAAAATAGTCTATCATCTCTATGTTCACTTACCCAATAGTTTGTCACTTTAGACTGGGCATAATTTATTTATAAAAGAGAAAATCATATCCTGAGGCACTATACCACAAAAAGCTTTAAAGTTTAAATGACCAAAATGGTAAGAACAAGAGGAGATACAAAGCTAGAACAACTGAAAGAGAATTTTCATTATATGAATGTATTAATCTATCATGTTTTCAAGCCTCTTTAAGTTCAATACCTCTTACCAACCACATTATCAATATGAAATTTTTATTCAGAGTGATGGACTCTACTAAATGACTATTTTTTAACATGTGTCTTACATGAAATTTTAAAGAAAATTTCTCACTATGCATTTTATAATCAAACTTTAATCCTCTAACAAAAGAACAGAGAATCTTCTCTATAATACCATTTGTGTGTGTGGGTGTGAGTATGGGTGTAGGTGTGGAGTGTGTGTATTCATAACACTAGCCTACCCAATATGGAAAACATTTCTTCCTACATTCATAACATATCCATTTTACTGAAATGTAAAACCAATATGCTTTATTTAAAATAATCTTAAACTTTTAAAAAGCTTGTAAAATAGTAAATAAAGAAGAATTTGGAGTCAGACAGGATTAAACAGCTATCACAATAGTCATTCATTCAATGAAATTCTGAGCTTTACTACAACCCCTGTTTTTTCATCTTTACAAATTTCCTCCATTAAACAAATATGTTTTGACTGTTCTAGATACTTGGGATATAGATGAACAAAATAAAGATTTTCCCTCATGGGTTTGGTGTCCTAGTTATGGGGGAAATTGCATATGTAGGTAGTTTGGCAGGTAGGTAGATGATTAAACACATAGATTGACAGATAATTTTTCCCATATGCTAAATAATGTGAAAAGAGGAAAGAGAGTAATGGTCTGGGAAGTCAGGTAAAGTCTCTTCAGGGAGAAACTGATGTAAGCTGGGAAAATGAATATTAAGTAGGCATATGAGACTGGACAATGTGCCTTCAAGATGGAGAGAGCAGGGAGTAAGACCTTTGTGGCAGGAACGTACTTGCTGTGATAATTGGACAAAAAAGAGAAAAAAATGGCAATTGAGCTAAGACATGTTCAGGGTTTACATTTAATCTCAAGTGTGGTTTGAGAGTTATTAACAGAGGCATTCTAATTTGAGGGTTTGTTGAGAACATTTTAAATTGTAAATGTATATAGGAATCTGAAACACTGGTTTTCAATACGTTTTTAACATTTTTTCATTCTTCAAGAACCAATGTTTAAAGATTTTTCCCAGGCAGTTTGGTATTACAAAAAGAACACCATATGCATCAAAGACAAACAAACTTGGGTTTGACTCTTTTCTCTGACACCTATTATGTCATCTTGGGCCTAAAGGGATAAAAAAACCACCTCAAGCAGCTTCCATATCTCTTCAAAAACCATTTCACAGTCTCATTTGCCTCTAAAAGTAGCACATATTCCCATTTACCTTACAAAAAAGAGGGTTACAAATAAAATATAACAAAATATTAAATATATAAATAACTATAATTATTGAACACTATCAAATATTAATATATTGTGATAAGAAGCATTGTAACAATATAATCATAATACAAGTATTCAAAACTTCATTTAGGAGATATCTAAAGCCAGAAGCATGTTGGCAAAACTTATCCACTGAATTAAATAAAACTTTGATTTTCCATGCTCCCTTTATTCAGAATAAACTTAGAAAAGGACAGAATCAGGTTACTCTCTTAGAAAGATTTCTAATCTTATAAATTTCATAAAGATGTTTAATTAGCTCAGTTTGCACTGATCCCACCTATCCAGGCTAATTTCATATTAGACTTGACACACTGCCTGTAATATTAATGATTTTGTATATACATATTTGTGTGATGTGACTATATAGACCTCATACTATCAGCCTGCAGTATCACAAAACAAATTAAAATAAATTAACAGAAGTAGAAATAAATCTGTTTTTTTAAATGTCCATGTGGAAAAATTTGTAAACCTCTATAACCATGTTTATCTCCACAGTAGCTGTGATATTTAACATCATCTTATAGGTTAATATATAATTTTTAATCTGAAGTTCTAGCTATAACTTCTCCCATAAAAATTGTATCAAATATTTTAAATAGTCAATAAGAGGTATATATAATTGTCTTCATTTCTTTTCCATATAAATGTGCGTGTTGATTTTAGTTAGGCTGTACATTTTCCACTATTGGGAGGGAGATGAGGTAAATAAATTTTGTCTTATGCTCTAGGATCATTTAATAAATGGAGAGGACTGAATGTTACTGTAGATCTTATATTTGAGTTTTTTGCAATAAGGGCAGAGACTTTGGATTTGCCCACTTGGAGAGGAGGTGCATATATTCCCCTTCCCCCCCCAAAAAAAAAAGTGGAGAATCCACCCCACAAGAGAAGACAGTAGCTAATATCAACCGTATGCTCCCCAACCCGATTTCTTTTCTTGGGTCTATGGGATGACTATTTTTCCTAGCTTTCCTTGCATTTATTTGTGGTCACACTATTATGCTTCTGCCAATGGAATGTGCCCAGAATTATGTGTGTCACTTCCAGGCCTGACCCTGAAAATCAGTCATGACATCCTCCACACTTTCTTTCTCTCCCATCCCCAATAGTTGGAACTGAAAACTCACTGATGATGGAGCCATAGAATGGAAGGGGCCTGGATTACTGAATGACAACTTGAAGGGGAATGGATAGGAGAAACTTCCAATCTGTATTCACTTTGCAAGTATAAGCCATTAACTTTAACTTTTAAAATCTGTAATATTTTGGGCATATTTGTGACAACAATTTTCTCAATAATTGAAAGAAAGGTAAAATCCTAACTTTCAAGAAGTTAGTTACAGTGCATATGTATTTTATTTTTGTATCCAGAGTGCCTTCCATGATTCCTGGAACACAGTGGGTGTTCAATCAATTTATGACTGACAGATGAACTGACTGGTAGAATGAATAGATGAATGTCTCAAAAGGGTACATTTGATTAAGTAAGCATCACCCTAAAACAACCTGGGTTCATTTCAGATTTAGTTTCAGATATAACCTAGTTTATTTTTTGTAAGTGAACATATGACAATAAAATCAAACACATATAAGTTCCTTGTTTAGTATTAGTTTCCTATTGCTGTAACAATTTGCTGTAACAAATTACTATAAACTTGGTGGCTTAAAACAACACAAATTTACTATTTTACAGTGCTGTAGGTAAGAAGTCCAATGTATGTCTCACTGGGTTAAAATCAAGGTGCCAACAGGGCTAATTTCTTTCCAGAGGCTCTTGAGAATTGTTCTTTGCCCTTCCCAGCTTCCAGAGGCTGTTGACATTCCTTGGCTCATGGCTCCCTTCCTCTACCTTCAAAGCCTGAAACAGCAGATTTGGTTCTTACATCATAGTAATCTGACCTCCACTTCTACCTCCCTCTTCCACTTTTAAGGATCCTTGGACTACACTGGGCCCACTTACATAATCCAAAATAATCTCCTTATTTTAAGATCAGCTAATTAACAAAGTTAATTCCATCTGTAATTCCCCTTTGCCATGTTAGGTAACTTATTCATAAATTCTAGGGATTCGGATATGGACATCTTTAAGGGCCATTATTTTGTCTACCACAGTTCTTTTATATATAATTAATAGTTTATTATATTTAATGAAATTTATAAAATGTCATAATCAAGAATTTTCATAGGAAGCCACAGATTTCTATAGAACACATCAAACTAATTTTGTTGATTTCCATTCTTGCATAGACTGAAAAAGTTAAGGAGATAAAAAATGGAAGTTCTGCTTTGAATTCATATGAACATATTTGGAGTCACCCTGTATTATGCAGGATCAGTGCAGTTAAAGAATTTTCCAACTGTTATTATTTGTTATTTTACCAATCTACTACATATGTATGCCCTTAAAACAGCTGAAATAATCTATTTCTGGAGGCTGCAATGTGCCTTTGTAATGGAGGGGAGGATTTTGAGATATTTTCAGTTTCTATTTTAACAGTCTAGAAGTGTCTGGAGTGACATCAAATTTCACATTCATCCTTGTTCATTCAGAAACCCATTTAGATTGGGGCAAATGGGATATATTCTTTCACATTGCTGACAGTATTGAAGAGCCAAATAATGAAGGATCCTACAGCTTTTGTTCTTCAATTCCCCAAATCCCATGTTTATACCATGGCTTTTTTTCATTGGAGAAATGTTGGTCTCATAAAACAAAACTGCCTCAGATTTCATATCACTAGCACTTCCTGATACAAGGCACTTGAGTTTGCAAGCTGAAATCTGTAGTATTTTCTGTTTATTATTTTCAGCATCTTTTTTCAGTTCCTCATCTAAATAAACCCAAACAGAAAGTAACTAACATTTGGTTATCTACCCACTGGTAAATTAAAGCTTTCACTGACAGAAAGAAATGTTTGAGAACCTCAGAAATCATGTTTCCTCTACTTTAAATACTACTAATTTGTTTAAGTTCTAAGTACCCAATGTTTGTAATATTTGGCATCATGTTCCTTTTGATCATGACCATGATCATCTGACCATCTCTTTGAATGTTATTATTAAGACTACAGAATTTAAGGCTATATCAGTAATTTCAGTTGAAGAGTGAGTTTTCATCTTACCCTCTTAAGCATTCAATGTTATCCTGATTGACACTCAAGGTCTAAAGAAATAACAGAGGAGTAAACCAATTGGAAGTGAAATAAGAGTTGACTATCAACTAAGCACAGCTTCTAGAGATCTTTCAGACAGGAGTTCTGCAAGGGACAAACAACCTCCACGTGAGTGAGCACCAAAATAATAAGAAAGGGAAAATGTCATCTGACTTCTAGTTGAAGTCTCCCACTTCATGTAAAGCAGATTTCCAAGGTCAGGTCTAGAGAATAATAACATTTGAGCTCACTGGCCAGATGCTCCATTGGAAAGCAAAAGTTCAAGTCTATTGCTGGCAGAAAAGTGGGGAGAATGTAAAATAATTTGTGCCAAGGGCCAAGAATAAGTGATGAGCTAGAAAATGATCATCTTACCCATAATCATGGAATAAGGGCTGTACAAAGCCAATTTAGAATTCAGGTGAGAGATTTAGTTCTGCTGACAAAATTTTGAACTCCACCGTGATTTGCAACACTAAGTTGGACTTTCTGTTTTTCCTTAAGTGAACAGTCTCAGGCCATTTTTGTATCCTTTTGGTTTCTTCATGTTATTCTCCACAGAAAAGTAAGCTAGGTTTTAATCCCATGATTTAGAAAGCAAATTTATCTCAGAATATAGAAGTTAGACTCACAAAGACTTATTTGGTTAGTCATCTGGGAGCTATTTGCATTACTTTGGACATCTGACACTGTCAAATTTAGACTGCTTTAGTTTATTTTTAGAAATATACTTATTAGAAGGGTTACTCTGGGAGATGATGTCAGAAAAAATATTTTTTTCTTTCAAAATATTTTCTTGCATTATTATGAAGAGGAATGCTGAGTGTGGCTATGTACTCACATAAAATTGAACTGGAAGTGTTCACTAAAGACCGCAACATTAGTAGGGAAATGATATAAATAGAAATTTTGTTTTTAAATCTCTAAAAAATAAGTAGTCTTTTCTATCTTTTCTGTCATCACTGGTCTCAAGAACATCTTATTTAAAAGCTTCTATGGTAAGTTCCTTGAGTTGATTCTTATGGAATATACTTCCAAACTGAAGTCAAAATATCACTCTTTACTTCTGTTATTACTGTTGTTTTCACACATTTATGAAGAAGGTAGAAGGAAATAACATTCTTTGAGACTCCACCATGTAAGAAGCATACTGGTAGTTATTATAATTAATCCTCACAAAAACTCTGTGATACTGTGTATTGTTATACCTATTTTTAAAATGAAGAAACATATGGAGAAAGTAAATGATGTGTTCAAGAGTGTGAGTGAGGATGGAAATCCAGGTCAGCTTGATTTTAAATTCATGTTCTCTCTAATACACTGCACTGTCTCTGCGTGAAAAACAAGGTTTCCATTACCCACACTTTACCTGTCTATCGTTCTGCCATGCATATCCTCTCTCAGAAATGGAAAGAGTATACAAGTAAGACAGCATTTTGGCCACCCCACTGACTTCAAAAGATAAATAATTTGTATCTCTATTTACCAGAATCCCTATGAGATTAACATTAGTCATTAGTCAATCCTAAATTAAGTGGAGAAATACATTTCTTTTGTTATTCTTGGCTTAATATTTTTTAAATATAGTATATATTATTATATTTAAAAATTTTTAAATATAGTATGCATCATACCCATTATGTATATATATGCTTTCATATATGTGTACATATATATGTATATAAGTTCTTTACATGTTCTATAAATACATAAAGATATATATAATAGATTTTTTTATATATGTCATATGTGATATGATATATACCATTCAGAATAGCAATAAAAGTAGGATCTATGCACTGAGTTCTACAATTAAGAAATAGCATATTACTAGTGTCTTTGAGGAACACCTTGAACCCATCCTAAATGCATAACTCTCCCCACAGGTAGTCATCATTGTTTTTTTTTTTTCTTTACAGTTTTATCATGCATGTAAATATACCACAAAAGATGTAAGTCTTAATGGCAAAAAATTTAATTTTATATAAATTGAGTCGTATTATATGTATTTCTCTGAAACTTTCTTTTTTTCAAAGTTTCATTGGTGAGATTCATTATGTTTATGGGTGTGTATGATATTGTGGTTTATAATGAGAAATATAGATTTTGTCTTCTACCTGGTTCCTGGCTTAGAGATTCCAAAAACACTTAGAACTTCCTAAGTGATGAGAGCATAATAAAAGTGCCTTTGTTATGTTAATGAGGTGACTTTGGAAATCCCCTGAAGATGGAGACCTGTTTTCCAAGGGAACCAACTATGATTAGATGATTGGAACTTTTAGTCCATACCTCGCACCCTCTGGGAAGGACAGAAGCTGGAGGTTGAATGAGTCACCAATGACCAATGATGTAATTTATCATGTCTCTGTAATGGAATCTCCATTAAAAAAAAAAACAACAACAACAAAAGGAGGGGGTTGGGAGAGTTCCAAGTTGATGGACCACCCAGAATATATCCACATGCTGATGCTCCTCAGGACAGAAGATCCTGTTGTCAGCACCTCTCCCTATGTATTTCTTCATCTGGCTGTTTATTCTTATCCTTTAATATCCTTTGTAATAAACTGTAATTTAGTAAGTAAACTAGTTCCTCGATTTCTGTGAGCAGCTCTAGCAAACTGAATCCTTGAAGGGGTTGTGGGAACCCTCAATTTATAGCCAGTTGGTCAGAAGCACAGGTAACAACCTGGACATTGTGTCTGAAGTGCAGACAGTATTGTGGGACTAAGACCTTCACTTGCGGGATCTGATGCTATCTCCAGGTAAACAGTGTCAGAAGTGAATGGAACTGTAAGACACACAGCTGGTGTCCAAGAATTGCTTGGTGGTTTGAAAAACAACACACATCTTATTTTGTATTTATTCATTTTTACTGCTTTATAACAATCCAGTGTTCAAATATAGAATAATTGATTTATCTATTCTCCCATCTGTAGTTTATTATGTAACTTATTTTTCAAACTTATTATACAACACTGCTTTTGTTCTTACTCATTCCCCTGGAGCATATATGCAAGGGTTTCCCTAGGGTATATATTCAAAAGTGAAATCACTGACCACTAGATGATACACATATTCAGTTTCATTAGGTAATGCTGAGTTTATTTTCCAAAATGGATATACCAATTTACCTTGTATCCAGCAGTGTGTAGGAATTTCCACTGTTTTATTTACCTGTCAAAATTTGACTCAATCATTTTTTTTCTTATCTGGACTTTTTTTTAAATGTCATTTCATTATATTTTTAATTTGCATATCCATAATGACTAATGAGTTGATCATACTTAAATCTGCTTGACAACCAGCTTGCTTCTATGAATTTCCTGCTTCTGCCTTTGTCACATTTTTCTTTTGAGATATCTATTTTTTTTCATGATTTATACTGATTTTTTTACACTATGAGCATCAGGATTCTTTTTATGATGTATTTTGAAAATATCTTCTTTTAGTTTCTTTCCATGAATAAAACTGCTTAATTTTAATGAAATTGATTCTATTATTTCCCTTAGGTTTTTAATTTTTTTTAGATTCTTTAAGAATTTCTTATCTACCCAAAAGTGGAAAAAAATTTATTAACTTATAGTTTCTTATATCATCTAATGATTTACTATCACAATTAATTTCATTATCCATCTGAAATTGACTGTTTTGTTTATTGTGTGAAGTAGGGATTTAATTTTATTTTTGTTTGTATATAGATAATTAATTATCAGCACTTATCTATACTATCCCACTCATACACAGATTATCATACACGCTTTGTCTGTGGTGTAATATCAGTTTCCATAAATGAAATACTATTTCCAAGTTCTCTCTTCTCAATAATTCTGAACAATGTTCTGGAATATTGACCTATGCTTGTCAGTGACATTTGTTTAAAACTTTTTGATAAACTTGGTTTTTTATTAATGGAAAGACTCTTATTTTTCCCTCTCAGTTGTGCTTCGGCTAATTTTGAGTTCTCACTCTTTAAAGTACATTTTACCACCAACTTGTAATTTCCATTATGAAAAATGTTAGATTTTTCATTGAAATTTTACTCAATAGTTAAATTGGGGGCAAATGAATCCCTTTGTATATTAAATATTTCTACCTTTGAATATTATATATCTCTACCTTTACAAAAGATTTTGTTAAAGTCTGAAAATGTATAATCTTCTCACAATTGTCTTGCAACTGTAATTGGTATCTTGGTTTAAATAATACCATTTAACATTGTGGTTGGTATTTTCTAAATAGCAATCATACCATGAACAAGTAATAAGAGTTGTATTTCTTCTTTTTAATCTATATATTTGCTACTTATTTCTCGCCCTACTATGCTGATTAGGTCATCCAGGATGACATTGAAAAAGTAGGAAATTTGGGGCTAAAGAAAACAAATAGCTAAAAAAAAAAGACAGCAAAATATATAGACAAATAATTTCAATAAAATTTTGAATATTGAAATTAAAATTTAAGTGTTATAAAATTTAGACATTATTTTTTAAAATGTTGAGTGGAGAAATAAACTTCTAGATCTCTTTAAGGAACATAAAGAAGATCTAGAGAAAGAGATTCAGTTGAATCACAATAAATTTTTTTTCTAGTTTTCAAAGGGAAATTGATAATGTATATCAATTTTCAAGATTAATATAATAATAAAAGTGCCAACATCCAATTAAATATTGTAAAGATAGCTAGCAGACATGTAGAATGTCATGGATGTTACTTCTTTGTCTCTACTTATCACAGATAGTTATAATTATTGGGACAACACTAGTTTAGGGGAAAGGTTTAATAAAGGGAATATATTTTTATATTATATACTTTTCTACTATTTCAAACTTTTAAAAAAAGAATATTTCATGTGTGATAGAAGCAATTAAATTTGATAAAAATAATGGGCTTTTTTCATTCCAAGTGTAGTTCATATACTTAAAAATTTGAAGAGATAAGTATTATTTATGATACCTGAATTGACGGACACTTTTCCATGCTGCCATTAAATTGTCCAAATATCTTTTTTTCCCCTGAAATTATACATTAATCCCATTCTTTATCACTTTTCAATTGAACTTTATATTTGTGCTCAACAGAATATCACAAGCACAGTTTGGACTAGATCTATCAAAATACTTCTTCCGAGTCCATTTAAAAAATGAAAATTATTGAAACCAACCTCATACCTACTGAATCAACATCACTGGGAATGGCATTCAGGAATATTAACTTTAACACAGTGTCCTAGGTGTTCTTGATATGTATTATATTTTGAGAACCATTGCTCTTACCCTAGAGTGCACATTGGATTTTTCTCCCTACTTTCACTAAATATTACTAAGGCATACCTTCTGAGATTTTAATGTAGTAGCCCTGTGATGATAACTGAACATAGATATAGATAGATAGATAGATAGATAGATAGATAGATAGATAGATAGATAGATATCTTTGAAGAGATATCCAAGTAGTTCTGTTGCTTATCCTTTACTGTATAGAACATGTAGTGGACATGTGTCATTGAATTTGACTAACATCCCAACATATCTTTTAACAATCTGGTTACATTTTGTTAGTTTCCCATATAATTAGTCCTACCTTTACAAACTAGGACTTAAAATAACAATACAGCAACAAACAGACATATATTTCCCAGGTGCTTTTGCAAACACATAGACCAAGTCCCACTAATCAGACTCACCCAGCTAAGGTTAATGAGGAAATAAACAGCATGTGGAGATATCACAACTTCGTGGGAGGAGGTAACAGCAATTTTTGCATAAGTTCTTTAAAAATTAGAAACCAAATATTTGGCTGAGAAGTATAATACCTAGAAAAATTAAGATTATCTAATGACCACTATTATGAAGTATCATTGTTGTCAATTATCACTGTCAAATATATTCAATGAGGGATGAAGGATTGAATTGTTAAAAATATAGGAATTTTAGGGCTTCCCTGGTGGCGCAGTGGTTGAGAATCCGCCTGCCGATGCAGGGAACACGGGTTCGTGCCCCGGTCCGGGAAGATCCCACATGCCACGGAGCGGCTGGGCCCGTGAGCCATGGCCGCTGGGCCTGCACGTCCGGAGCCTGTGCTCCGCAATGGGAGAGGCCACAACAGTGAGAGGCCCGCGTACCACACACACACACACACACACAAAAATATATATATATATATATATATATATATATATATATGAATTTTAAATGTAGGTATTCCCTTACATTTGTTATTCACTCACATTAGAAGCTAATAACCTTAGAGATCTAGTATCAGTTTACCTGAGAGAAATATAAAATCTCTTGATATAAAGATTTTACAGGAATGTACATCAGACACTCCATAAACCTCAATACTGTTGTTATTTCTTCTCTTCCTTTTCCTTTTTGAACTGCAAAATGTTCCACATAATTGATGTACACAACTTGATGAGTTTGGAAATAAGTATACACTTGTGAAACTATCACCACAATATCTGCCATAAACCTATCCATCCCCTCCAAAAGATTTCTCTCACCCTCTTATTTATTTATACAAAAATTTTAGTTTTTATTTTTAACTTAAAAACACTTAATATAAAATCTACCTTCTTAGCAAATTTTTTAGTAAACAATACAGTGGTGTTACTTGTAGACACTATTTTATACAGTAGATCTCTAGTACTTATTCATTTTGGATAATCAAAACTATGTACCCTTTGACATATACCTCCCTATTTTCCCCTCCTTTCCAGCCTCTCACAAACACCATTTTACTCTTTACTTTTATAAGTTTGACTTTTTAGATTTGTAATATAAGTGGTATCAAGTAGTTTTTGTCCCTCTCTTTCCGACTCATTTTACTTAGCATAATGTCCTCCAGTTTCATCCATGTTGTCACATATAATAGTGTTTCCTTCTCTTTTAACACTGAATAATATTCTGTTGTGTACATATACCACGTTTTCTTTATCCACTCATCTGTTGATGAACATTTAGGTTGCTTCCATATTTTAGCTATTGTAAATAATGCTGTGACAAGCATGAAAGTTCAGTGATCTCTTTGAAATTTTTATTTCATTTATTCTGGATATATAGCCAGATGTGTGATCGTTGGATCATATGGTAGTTCTATTTTTAATTTTTGAGGAATCTCCATATTGTTTTTCATAGTGGCTGTACCGATCTATATTTCCACCAAATGTGCACAAAGATTCTCATCTCCACACTTTCACCAACATTTGTTATCTTTTTTTTTTTTTTTAATAAAAGCCATCCTAATGGATATGAGGTGCTATCTCATTGTGGTTTTGATATGCATTTCCCTAGTTATTAGTGATGTTTATTACCTTGTTATAGATCTGCTGGCATTTTTACAAGTCTTCTTTGGAAAAATGGCTACTCAATTTCTTTGTCCATTTTTTTTTTTTATTTGGGTAATTTCTTTTTCTGTTGAATTGCTCTTGACCTTTGTGACATAATAGGAGTGTATATCAAATACTCCATGAATCTCACTACTGATGTCTATTTCTTATAGCAAAGACATTCTGCAATTTCCTTCTCTAAAAAGGAAAAATAAACAGAATTTCCTCCAGGTTGCTTGTGAGACTACTGAATACGTTTTTTTTTTTTTTTTGAAAAAATCCTCTTATTTAAACTAATTTATATCAAATTTAGTGTATGCATGTACAATTTTTGAGGTCAAAAGAAACATTAAAATGTATTCTTTTTAACCAAGTAAAAAATAAATTTGGTAGATGTTCTTTCCAATCATTTGAGACTGAGCCTGTAGATCATAAATATTTTAAACTATTATAAAGAAAACAGAGAAATACTCAGAATAATTTTTACTCAAAATCACAAAGCTATCTTCTTTTAAAATTACTTTAGAAGAAACTGTTGAAGGGAATGGAGAGCATCAAAACATAGTGAATACATAAAGCCAGGACTATTCTTTTTATAAGGATTTGAAAGTTAAAATATTTTGATTCATAAAAAAGAAATTATTTATTACATAAATAGGTTAAAAATAGTGATGATTGTGCAGGTACAGTATATTATGGATCAAGATTATATACATCTAGATACTGAAAAACATGCCTTATGTTACTGGTCTGCGTTGGCTTAACTAAGACATAGAAATCATCTCACCTAACTGAAAAACAGATTTTGAAAACATATAGAGAGGACAGATTCACTGACCTGTATAATCTCCATAATTTCCCAGGTCATATCTGTCTTGACTCTCAGACTGCTCTGAGTAAGAACTAGAAATCAAAAAAAATTAATTCACTTAAATTATCCCTTATTCCTACATTCTATTTCTCTTTCCATTTTTTCAGCTCTTGGCAAGATGGAAACTGTCTTAACCTCCTAGACTTTTGGCCTAAAATAGATTAGGGCATTTACCTTTTGTCTATACAAAGCCGGCTAATCTAGCCACCACCCAAGCTTCAAGGAATTATAGAGCCCTCGCTTATAAAAAATATGTGACAATGTTTTGGAAAATAATACAGAGCTTGTAAAAATGATGATTGCCACTCTTCTTTCCCAAGTCTTTTCAAATATTGTTAACATAAATGAACTCTTTCCAGATGAATTTGGAATCAGCCACAATTCATACGATACCACATCTCGCACATTGGTACTGGGCTTGAAATCTTTGTCTTGAGTCTGTTACAAACATGACTGTGTCACCTTAGGTGTTGGCATACTATTCTCCCTATCTTCTGGAGAGACTGAAATGTGTAACAAAAGACTTAAGTAGTAATAATAAATTTTTGAAGACAGACTCAGAGGAAGAGTTAAATTGAATCTTTTGTGAAGATTGATGAATGAAAAATCATAGTGATTTATTGCAAGGTAGGAAGGAGTTGTCCAGCTGAGGACAAGTTGAATGAATGCCTAAGGAGATGTGTAATGAATTCTTCTATAGTATATAAAACACAGGAAAAGGAAAAACAAAATTTGCAAATATTTTTTGATAAATATGAAATATGATCTATGTGAGGAAGTTATATATATATATATATATATATATATATATATATATATATATACACACACACATAGGTTTATCTCATGTAATACTCTGAAAAACCTGTGTATTATTTGACAGACATCATTTGAGGTCTTGGATGTCTGATAAAAACCAAACATAAAAATTCTAATGGTGGGCTTCCCTGGTGGCGCAGTGGTTGGGAGTCCGCCTGCCGATGCAGGGGACACGGGTTCGTGCCCCGATCCAGGAGGATCCCACATGCCGCGGAGCGGCTGGGCCCGTGAGCCATGGCCGCTGGGCCTGCGTGTCCGGAGCCTGTGCTCCGCGATGTGAGAGGCCACAACAGTGAGAGGCCCGCGTACCACAAAAAAAAAAAAAAAAAAAAAAAAAAAAATTCTAATGGTGAAAATCAGTAAACAAGCAAAATCAATTAATATAATATATAATACATGAGAGTTTAATAATTGTTTTGGAGAAATAATAGAGAAAAAAGATAATTGATGCTGGTGTAAGTGGGACATGAAAATTTTTAAAGTGTGCTGTACTGCATACATCTATTAGCATGGATGATTAATTTTCATCTCCTATTGTGCATCTCTGTACATTAACATCTAGAAAGCTAAAAATTACATTTCCCAAATATCCTTGAAACTAAAATTCTAGGTACAAAAAATAGACCAATTTGGTGCATTTGGGTGAGCTTAGTAAGGGAGAAATGAAGTGAAGACCATTTTTCTGCAGAGTCTTTGCTCTTTTCTAAGGAAAAATTATGGTTACGAAGTTCTAGATTTAGTCATCAATTTCATCCCCGTGTATTAAGAGTTGTAGTGGAAGCTGAATTCTAGGAGTCATTTCTAAAAGCATAGACTACAGCCTACTTCCTCAGTCTCTCAAAAGTTCTTTTCTAAACTTATTTCCATGTTTTAAGTCCTTTTCTGAGTGTGTGGTGGGGAGGGATAAATTGGGAGATTGGGATTGACATATATGCACTACTATATATAAAATAGATAACTAATAAGAACTTGCTGTATAGCACAGGGAACTCTGCTCAACACTCTATAATGGCCTATATGGGAAAAGAATCTAAAAAAAAAAAAAAAGAATGGATATGTTTATATGTATAACTGATTCACTTGGTTGTACAGCAGAAACTAACACAACATTGTAAATCAAATCTACTCCAATAATTTTTTTATAAATCCCTTTCTGTTTAAATATTTAAATCGGTTGTCTTGAGTACTACAGGACATTAACAAAGGCCCCACTGAGAAGATGACTTGTGATCAAAGACTATGTGGATATGTGGGAAAGAGCTCTCTAAGAAGATGGAACAACAAGGACCAAGATCCTGAAGTGAGAGCACACCTGACATATTCAACAACCAAGAGAGTCTGAGGGACCAGAGAAAACTGAGCAAAAAAAATAAAAAATAAAATAAAATAAAGTAAAGGAGATGAATGAAATTGTTCATGAAGAAGAAGGTTAAATATTGACAAGATATAAGTTCTTCCCAACTTGACCTATAGATGTAATACAATCCCAATCAAAATCCTAGCAAGTTATTTTATGGATATTAACAAATCAGTTCTAAAGCTTATTTAAAGAAGTAGGGCTTCCCTGGTGTCGCAGTGGTTGAGAATCCACCTGCCGAAGCAGGGGACACGGGTTCGTGCCCCGGTCTGGGAAGATCCCACATGCCGCGGAGCGGCTGGGCCCGTGAGCCATGGCCGCTGAGCCTGCGCGTCCTGAGCCTGTGCTCCGCAATGGGAGAGGCCACAACAGTGAGAGGCCCACGTACCACAAAAAAAAAAAAAAAAAAAAAAAAAGAAGCAAAAGATCCAGTATTGAAGGAGTAGAATAAAGTTAGAGAACTGACACTACCCAACTTCAAGACTTACTATAAAGTTACAGTAATCAAGACAGTATGGTATTGGTGAAAGAGTAGAAAAATAGATCAATGGAGCAGAATAGAGAGCACAGAAATAGACCCACATAAATTTATTCCACTGATCTTTGACAAAGAACCAAAAGCAATACAATGGAGCAAAGATAGTCTTTTCGATAAATGTAACAACTGGACATACACATATGAAAAAAAAAAAAAAAAAAAACAACTGAATCTAGACATAGACTTTATATTCTTTACAAAAATTAACTCTGAATGGACCTAAATGTAAAATGCAATAGAATAAAACTCCCAACAGGAGAAAACCTACATGGTCTTAGGTATGGTGATGACTTGTTATATACAATCCATGAAAAAATTAATTGATAAGCTGGACTTTATTAAAATCAAAAACTGCTCTGAGAAAGACAATGTCAAGAAAATGAGAAGACAAGCCACAAACTGGGAGAATATATTTGCAAAGATAAAACTGGTAAAGGATAGTTATCTAAAATATATGAAACTCTTAAAACTCATCAATAATAAAATACATGACCCAATTTAAAAAAATGGGCCGAAGACCTTAACAAACAGCTCATCAAAGGAGATATATAGTTGAAAAATAAGCAAAGGAAAAGATGTTCCACATAATATGTCATCAGGAAAATGTAAATGAAAACAACAATAAAGTACCAGTACACACCTATTAGAATGGCAAAATCTGGAACACTGACGAAACCAAATACTAATGAGGATGTGAAATAAGAACCCTCATTCACTGCTAGTGAGAATACAAAATGGTATAGCCACTCTCAGTTTCTTACAAAATAAAACATACTCTTACCATACCCTCCAGCAATCCCACTCTTTGATATTTACCCAAATGAGCTCAAAACTTATGTCCACACAAAAATTTGCACATGGATGTTTATAGCTGCTTTATTTATATTTGTCAAAACTTGGAAGCAACCTAGATGCCCTTCAGTAGACTAATAGGTAAATAAACTGTGATATATTCAGACAATGGAATATTATTCAGTGATAAACAAAGAACTATTAAAACATTAAGAAGAAACTTAAATGTATATTACAAAGTAAAATATGTCAGTCTTAGAAAGCTAAAATTTAGCTTTTATGTCCAACCATATGACATTCTGGAAAAAGCAAAACTGGAAAAGACAGTAAAAAACTGGAAGAGTCAGTAAAAATCTCAGTGGTTGCCAGGGATTGTGGGTTGAGCGTTAAATAGGGAGAACACAGAGAATATTTAAGGCAGTGAAAATACTCTATACAATACCATAACAATTAATACATGTCATTATGCATTTGTCCAAATGCATAGAGTATACAAAACTAAGAGTAAAACCTAAGGTAAACTTAGGATTTTGAATGATTATGATATGTCGATATAGGTTCATCAATTGTAATGTATGTAAAACTCTGATATGGGATGTTGATATTGGAGGATACCTTCTGGGAGCATGGAGTACATTGAAAATCTCTGTAACTTTCCCTCATATTTGCTACTTATGACCTCTCAAGGCCACATTAATAGTGTTTGCTTTTACTTGAGTGAAATGGTAAGCCATTAAAAGGATCTGTTGTGATCTTTTATATTAATAAGAATGTCTCAATACCATTGCTGTGTTGAGGAAAGACTAATGGAAGACAAAGGTGGGAGTAGGAAACTAGTGTGAAACTTATTACTGGCATCCAAATGAGCAACAAAGGTAGCTTGGGCCAAAGTAATGGCAATGGGGTAGTGAGAAGTAAACAGATTCTGAACCAAAAATTGATAGGATTAAGTGTTGTGAAACTAAGTCAAGGAAGGCTCCAAAATTTTGGCTTGAGTAGTTGGGAGGAAGGAGTTTCTATCTACTGATTTGGGGAACAATATAGACAAAAGAGGTTTGTGGGAAAAGATCAGAGAAGCAGCATACTGTACATGCACTCTGGCACCTACATTTTTGGTGCCAAACCGATTGCTTACAAGCTGCATAAACTTGGGTGATTTATTCAACTTCTTTATATCTCTATTTCTTCATTTATAATAGCAATGACTTCATAGACTTATTATAAGGGATAAGTCAACTAATATATGTAACGTTATTAGAGTATTTTCTGGTACATAGTAAGCATTGTATAGATGACAACTGTTACTGTTATCAGGTGCTAGGCTTTGGGTATTTAAAATCTGAGATGTCTATTACACATACAATTGGAGATATTTAATAAGAAATTGGACAATCAAATTTAGAGTTCATGGGAAAGGTCAATGATAGAGATATAAAGTTGAGCATCAATAATTGGAGGTTACAAAGTTAAGAATTTCCACCTTCAAAGACCATCTAATCAAATGCATACAACTTTGTGCATACTGAAGTTTCACAAATACCATCTAGTCATATATTTAAAGGCATGAAACTAGAGGAAATATCCAAAGAAACAATGATATTTAGAAAGACAGTGGTTCATATACAGATTCCTATAGCATTACAATGTTAATTCAGTCAAGTTGGAAAGAAACCTCAAAGGAAACAGAATGAAGATCATTTGCCAATGAAATAGAAAAAAAAAAAATGAAGAAAGTTAAGTGTACTAGAAGCCATATGAAGAAAGCATTTCAAGGATGAGAGAGTGTTCAACTATGCAAGTGGGGTTGAAAAGTCAAATAAGATGAAGGTCAATTGGTGTCATTAAGTAGAACAATTTTGGTTGAATATGCGAAAATGAAACCTAATTGGCATAGGTTCAAGAGAGAATGGAAGAAGATAAAATGGGGACAATCACTTTAAAAATTTTTGCCATAAAATAGATAGGATCGTAGCTCATGGGGGACTTGGTGCCAAGAAGGAAGTTCTATTTTGTGTTGTTTGTTTTGTGTATATAAAAAACAAGGAGGAGAAGATGAAAAAAAGAATTTCTAAAGGCTGAATCCAAAATCAGTGATTGAGGGTGGGCTTTAGTTCACTGAAGGCAGAATTAGCACTAGTTAAGAAAATGAATGGAGCACTACCGACCAGAAAAGGGGCAGAGATGTAGGTAAGTTGTTAAATGTGTCCTAGGAACTTCAGCAAGTTTTCTTCTGACTGCTTCAGTGAATTATGACACCAATTCACTACATATAAGAAAGGACGAGGAAGTATAGGAAGTCTGAATGAAGACTGCACATCATGAAGCAGTGATGGGAAAGTGGGAAAGATAAAGGCAGGGAAATCCTATACTTTTGCTGGACACCCCACTGTCATTAGTGATTCAGTATTTAGTGGAACCTGGTCAGTGTGTTTGTGCTATTTTTCTCCAAACATCTTCATCTCCATGGTTGTTGATGCAGAATAAGAAAGAGTTTGGTTTGACCAGGATTATGACTTTGCTAAGTGAAAATGCCAAAACAAGATGGGAGCAAAGAATTGAGTGAGTGCTCACAGTAATTGTTTAATATGAAATCCATGAAAGGTAAAGCTAAAGAAGAAAGCTAAAGAGGACATGACATGGTTAAAAAGTGGTTATATCAATTGATGTGACATTTTTGAGCAGAGGATTGTAGATTGAGGTTCTGAGGGAGTGAGGTAAAATAAAGGAGATGGTGTCAGAAATTTTAAGGCTTGAAGTTGAGATATCACTTTTATTAGTGATCACCAGACCTATGGTATAACAATGGGAATGAGTGAGTGAATAGAGGACAAAATATATGGAGAGGAGGAGATTCTGGATCAGAGATCCAGATATTGATTATTGATGGAATGGTATTGGAGAGAAAAAGTGATTGAGCCAGAAAGTAAAATCTTACATTAGAGTACCCTAGGGGTTAGAAGATGACAGATAAGAGAGAGTGAAGTAGATAGTTTGGTTTGTGACATGAGATTAAAAGGTCAAGGGACATAAGGAGGCTGGGAGAGTTTAAAAGTGACAAAGAGGATTAAGGCAGCCACCTATTCCAACTTCATGCCTAGTGTCCTAGCAGACCCCATGTGACCCAGAACCTCCAATGGAAACTAGATTCCATTTAGTACAGAAAGATAAAAATAATTCTCAGAGATGAAATTGAAGCTATAGTGGATTTTGGTGATGGCTGAGATCCAAAGGGCATAGGTATTTTATAAAAGAAATGACACTTGCACTGAAATATCCTGACTCTTACTCCAATGCTGTAAAAATTTCATTTTGTTCCTCTACTATGATAAATTAATCTGAATGAATTATTTACTTGTTTGTTCTATAAGTAATCCTTAAAATGAACAAATGCCTTTCAGTAGAAATTATTATATAATAGTAGTCATATAATTGTAAAACTACAGCCTTGGCTTAATCTGCCACTACAGTCATAAAATAAATGACATAGGTCTAGAAAATCTATTTAAAGAATTAAATCTATAGAATCATGCATGGCAAGGAAAGAAAAATAATAAAATATGAAAACTGCATGTCAAATGATGTGAAACTTTCT
Source organism: Kogia breviceps (assembly GCF_026419965.1). Lineage (NCBI taxonomy): Eukaryota > Metazoa > Chordata > Mammalia > Artiodactyla > Physeteridae > Kogia > Kogia breviceps. The sequence continues at coordinate 93,060,090 of NC_081315.1, read as the reverse complement.
ACTGTATGCTTACCTCAAGCTCTGGCTGTGTGAAAATATGCTGACACTTTTAAGCAGAGATCCTGGAACTGAAGCCATCATTTCTGCTGTAACAGATTCTGCCTCACTTACGGTAACTGAGGTATAAGGATGAATTCACCCTACGAGCACAGTAGAACTGCCTGAGAACCTGCACATCATGGAAATCTTGAAGACAACCAATTGGTCTTATCTCAGGAAGCATCAGATACCCAGTTTCCCAAGATAGAAACTTCAGAGCCAACCTTGACTCCTGATGTCTTCTCCATCTCATGCATCTAGTTATTCATTTATTAATCCTTTCTCATACATATGTCTTGAATCTGGCTTTTCCTCTCCATTTCCACTGCCAGTGCCCTAGTTCAGGCCTTCATTATCTCTTCCCAGGAACTTTGCAAAAGTCTCCTTTATAGGTAGGTATCTCTTCAACTAATATTTTCTTCACTTCAGTCCGTAATCCAAACTACAATAAAGTTATTGTCTCAGAAAATTACTTCAGATAATGCTAATGTCTGTTTTCTTGTAACTAATGTTGAACTATTCAGGATTGTACAAATGAGGTTAACTATTGAATATGCATTGTGTTTCATGAATTCAATTTTAAGCATCTCAGTGGAAGACATACCTCATTTTTCTTTTTTCACTTTTGCTTACTATGCCCAGTGCAATGGTGAATGCAACGAAATAGGTGCTCAGTTCAGACCTAGATGATTAATTGCTTTATCGTAGGCAGGACTTCAGCATTTTCAGGAAATCTCATATTTATTTTTTTTGTTGGCAGCTTTCTTCTAAATCTTCTTTGGCAAAGGTCATGTGTTTCCATTATTGTGGCAGATGCCAAACACATTCTCCATTTCTTGCCAATATTTTTATCTATATAATTTATAAGATAGAAATATGATATTACACTGAAAATCACTGAGGGGAAAACTAGACATACAAACTATAAATAACTGAATAGTTCATAACAATCTACAATCAGTATTCAGATATACTAGTGAGGAAGAGGAGTTCCAATAGCGTATTTTATTTTCTGAAAATTGGTTAAGCACAAACAGCCTGCCCAGAATCTAGTGTATAGCCCAATTCTAAACACTCATTAGGGCTTTAGACAGATGTACTGATTCAGGGCTCTGAATAGAAGGGGGTCACACTACAACATTTTTTCATTCATATGAAATAATTTTTTTGTTGTTTTATAGAAAATCATCATGATAGAATATATTTTGGATAAATTTAATGATATTTTCATATTAGATATTAATTGTTGACCTAGCCCTTCATACTGATCAGAAGTACAGACAGGTGAATTGAAGTTACATTATAGTAGCAGATATACAGCTTAGATACAAGAGTAGAGAAAAGAAAAAAAAAAGTACTTAAAAAAAACCTTACTTCCTATTGAGGTATTTGACTTTTGGAGTTTGAGTAATAATTAATTTACATAATATGGATTAGATGATCATAACAAGCTTCAATTAAGTAATAAGAGAAGTAAAATTTTCAAACTAAGATTGAATCTTACATTTCTAGCCTGCCATCTTTCATAATATTAAACACCAAGAGGAACCAGTATAATATCAACATTTCTACAGGAACCCCATGAGGCATAATCATCACCATGACTAGAGGAACACCTTCTTGGACCTACAGCCCAGAGCCCACTTGTAACCTTTGACCTTCATAGGGACTCTGATCAAGGTATGAGCAAATTGTATCACATTGACATAAAGGACTAAAACACAGGCATGGAATTGGACCAGGATGGTGTGTCTCCAGCTCAGATGTTTGCTCACATGGCAATGGTCAATGAGCAAATAAACCTAGCAACACAGTGATGCCCATGAAATTGGCAGACTTTTCCAGCTTGGTGGAGATGTAAATGGAAGATATGGTGGAGGCTGAGACAGTCTGGGAGCAACTCAGTTTGGAAACAAGCTGTGCGTGCTTCTCCACCTGCGCAGGGCTCATAGAGGTGCAGTAGCTGCCCATGATGGACCAGGCCACCTCCCTGATGAGCACTGGCTTCTGTTCCAACATGAAGACACTGTATGGCCTTGTTCCAGCTTCCACAGACACTTGAGCAGCTGTAACCACTGCTTCTGCTCTGTGTGGGTGCCCAGTCATCTGCAACAACTTTTTCTGAGCCTCATTAGTCTAAATTTGCTGGAGAAAGGCCTGGGACACATCTTTCAGGTGTCTCATGTCAGGATGGCTGGTAGTGCCAGATTAATGCTGGGTTCAACAATGCTCAGGGCTTCATCATTCAAGATGTCCTTCATCCTGGGCATCACTTTGAGGGCACAAGCCAGCAGTGGTGAGTTTCTCTGCTGTGGATGGCTTGTGCAACTCTGCCTCCGTGTGGGGGCTAGTAGATCAGCTGGTCCTTGGACTGCTTCTCAAGACATCCACAAGATTTTGGCTGAAGAAGTGCAGTCACTGAAGGAGAGGAAAACCCTGAGTCACTCCATCAACTTCCTGGTCAGAGAGCAGTTGAATAGAATGAATGCTGTTAATCCTACCTCTGATGTTCATAAACTTGGGAATGTTGAACTCCTGGCATAATGTTGCATTTCTCTATCTATCTATCTACCTCCCTATCTATCTATCATCTATCTATTTATCTATCTAATCTAATCTCATCTAATCTACCAAGCTATCTATTTGATCAGGCAAGGATGATTTTCTTCAAGCTTACTGCAGTCTGAGAAAGAGACCAAAATTCATTCTGAGCTCAACTCTGCTGAAACAATGGGTAGGAGAGGGTTTTTTTTTTTTTAAGTTTTTCTTTATTATTAAAAAAAAAAAAATTTATTGGAGTATAGTTGATTTACAATATTGTGTTAGTTTCTGCTGTACAGCAAAGTGAATCAGTTATACATATATATCTATCAACTCCTTTTTAGATTCTTTTCCAATCTAGATCATTACAAAGTATTGAGTACAGTTCCCTGTCCTTATTAGTTATCTGTTTTATATATAGTAGTGTGTATATGACAGTTCCAATCTCCCAGTTTATCCCTCCCCATCTTCCTCCCTGGTAACCATAAGATTGTTTTCTACATCTTTGACTCTATTTCTGTTTTGTAGATAACTTCATTTGTACCATTTTTTTAGATCCCATATATAAACAATATACAATATTTGTCCTTCTCTGTCTGACTTACTTCATTCAGTATGAAAATATCTAGGTCCATCCCTGTTGCTGAGAGTTTTGAATAGCTGGGATGGGGTGGGGTGAGGAAATCTGAAACCATCTGTTTATACTAATGAGACTTACCCAGAGGAAAAACAAACTCCTATCTTCATGACAGGAAGCAGTTTTATAACTTGGAGTAGAGTGCTCACCATGTTACACTCCTAACCGCCAGAAACCTAGCAATAGGGGCATTATCTTCCTTGATGATTACATTTAAAACGTATGTCTCCCAAGTCCTTGACAAAGACTTCCCTGGGTGGTAAAACTGGCCCCAGGCTTTTAGAAGATTTACATCTTAAAGAGGCAAAGAAAGAATTTACAACTATGAGCTTTCCAGAGTAATTCTCTCAGAAGAGGGAGGGTGGTACCTACAGTCAGGAAGAAGTTTGTCTAAAACCTAGTAGAAATGAAGAAACCTTTAAGGCTGAGGTTGTGTTGGTATATATATATTCGAAAGCATGGAAGAGTTAATTATAAGATTAATTCTTATACATATGTTGTATTAATTTTGTGGATTTTCTTGCTTCCAGAAGCTTTCATAATTAATGCACATGGGGGAAAAAAGTATTTAGTGGGGAATCCCAGAGAAAGATTACTAGGATTTATTTTAGTGATCCTTGTTCAAAAAGGTAATGCGTCAGAGTAAAAAGAAGCAAAACAAACAAAAACTAGTTTAGATACAGATGGGTCCAAATCCAATACAAAATGTACTATTTGCCAACATTAAGCAAGGTTAGTTAATTTTCCACCACTATTGGTTATTATTATTGGAGTAATTACAATGTAAGACTTTTTTTGTTTTTAGATTATCCAATCTTGTTTAAAGAAAAGAAAACGTACAGAGGAGATGAAATTTATAGGAAATGTTAAGCATAGACAGTAAATAAATCTAGTAGCTTTTAATAAAACTAATTCATAGGATATATTAAAAAGTATAGATAACACAAAATCGAGTAGCTTGTGAGAAACCTAAATAATAAGTGAGTTAGTTATTGGTAAGACATCCTAAAGAGAAAATAAAATTATGATGGGACAAACAAAGGTGTAACTTTTAGAAAGAAAACAATGGAATGAATAATGTTCTATCATGATAGTTCTGAGATATTAGTTATGTTTTTCTTAAATCAGTCACCTATTGATGACACCCAGTACAGTTTAATTGTTGATCCATATGTACTCTGTTTAGACAATGCAGAAAAAACCCATAACTCTTCAGCAGCTAGCTAGTGAGCTATGTCTGTAGTCACCTCTTTCCCAAACAGTGTTTTCTATCTATGAACCCTCATGCTCAAATCTCAACCATAAACTTACTAGCTGCTTTATCAACCGGGAAGGTTGAGATATGGAAGCAATAAACACAGTACCTAAGAACTTTGCATGACCTTGGATTCAGGTCTACATACTTGAACCCTATATTAAGTATATTAGCATATATCATTCATTTTCCGTGTTTCCTCACTAGCTGTTTTACATTGAATTAACTAACCATATAATTTAAGTATCTTAATTTGGCCCATAAATCTGTTCTGTTCCTCTGGGAGAGCTTGTGTGGACGACACCAGTACATCAAAGTCATTTTCCGCATGACAGGTGTACATAAAATGCCTAGCACAAGGGATGGGCCTACAGTTGCTATTCAAGGGATGCTCACTATCCCTTATGATAATTTTCAGACTTGGCATCTACTGTCATATTATTATCTAGATCAGTGGTTCTTAAAAAGGGGCAATTTTGTCCTCCAAGGAATATTTGACAGTGTCTGGAGATACTTTTGATTGTCACTACAAAGGGGATCCTAGTGGGATCTGGTGGGTAGAGATCAAGGATGCTGTTAAACATCCTATGATGCACAGTATAGTTTCCCAACACAAGGAATTATCAAGTCCAAATGCCAATATTTGTGTGGTTGAGAAACCCCCACCTGGAATGATCATGCTCCCCCATCTTCATTGAAAATTTTGAGATCAATCTAGATGTAGAAATTTATACTTTAGCTAATACATTCTACCTCAATGTATTTATTTCAAAATAATTTTGAAACAATCTGCCTTATGCAATTACCTCAGCAACTATCTAAGATACTAAGGTGTTAAATGATTACTATAGTGTAACTACATTACACATATTTAAATTCAACACTGAATATTATGAAAAATACAAAAAAAAAAAAACAAACAAAAAACCCAAAAAACCTGATCAGTCCTCTGCTCTCAACCTTTTCTCAAATACTATTAGATATGGCTCAGAAAAATTGTCTCTATTAGTAATACTTTTTAAATATTATCATAAAGAAGTATTTCTTAAGAATTAGAGGCATTGAGGGCTCTGGTAAAGACAGAGATCTTCCATTGCTAAGAACAAGAAAGACAGCTGTCTATCTGTGTTATACTAATTGGCCAAAGATTGTCTAAGAGTCAAGATTTAGTAGGAAATAAAAAATAATTCCCAGATTTAATTCAGCTACAAATAAGATTTTTACCTTTGTTGCCAAGTTTATCTTCACAATAACTAAAGATAAAGAGTAGCATGAGTGGAAAAAAATTAATTGTTCACTTGATATTATAATAGGATTACACAGTTTTAAAGGGATGGTGTCTCAGCATTTTTTCCATTTGTTATTTCACACTTTATGTTCCCACTCCTTTCATTAAGTTTATATTTTATATTTAGAAAAACACACACCCTTTAGGAATGTAGTGTGTTGGTGTATCTTTGAGGTGGGAGGCAAAATTTTTAAGAAGTTTGGGTTCTCATAGAGAGCAGATGAAGAGATAATTGAATATGTAATGTAGGACTGAAGGTCTGCTGTCCAGTTTCTTTTCTGTGGAAACCTGCCCTGGTCAGCGCAAAGAACAGACTGATCCGTCCACCTATCTATCATCTGGACAGGCAGAGGCTGTATGCTATGTGAACAGGGCCAAATAGAAGATGAGTTTGTGCAGGACAAGTGGGTGAAGTGATTCACAGGCTGTCTCCTTCTGGCAAATACTTTATACAGATTTCCCAACAGTTCAGCTATTCTCTGTCCTCATCAGACTAGGTAGAACACAAAACAAAATAAAAAATAATTTAAGACAATGTTTTCTAATATTCTAAAATAATGAGTAGAGCCATCATCATAATGCTGCCTAAGAAGTGTTAGAGAATTAGTTTTTATAAAATTGTTTATACTTCAGCTATAAGATAAGGAAGTGCCATATTGATAAATAAGTTATCTTAGTCCCTCTTCTGACAAATAGCACCATATCCTTGCTCGGTTTCCTATTAAGGCAAGAGCCTATTCCCACTGCATTATGCTACATTTACTCTTTGTGGTGGTTTCATTCTCAACCCAATTCATGTCACACTTCACTTCATTTCAATGCACTCTTCTTTCAATCATATCTTACCAATTCTTTAAGATATAACTCAAGCTGTATTGATAGCTACAGTACAGCTTAGCCTAGATGGATGTCTCCTTTTCTGAACTATCAAAGGACATTGGTTTGAACCATTCACATCCTTAAGATTTTAAACAAATTATATATTTTTCTTTCATACTAGATTGCATACTTCCTAGCATGAGCCAGAATGCACACCATAAAATGCTCAATTGCTCTATTTCTGATATTATATTCTCTGTAGAATAATCCTATACACAGTTCTCTGAGATTGTTGTGTGGATTAATTGAGACTAATATATATGAATGTACCTGGCCTGATGTTTGCTACAAAGTGCACGAGAACACAAAAAAAATATTCGTGTGTATAAATACATGAAACAAATGGGGGAGAGAGTGCAAGAAGAAAATGCTATGAGGCAGATGGAGAAATTCCTTGGTAGAGTTGGAAAGACACAGAGAGAAAGAGAGATGGAGATAGAAAGAGAGAGAGAGGAGAGAAAAGTATCCCACCCTCCAAAAAGGAAATACTTTAGTCCCTTTAACCTGAAAATGGGAAAAGAAGCAGAAAGTAACTATTCTCCCTAGGCAAAAAGAGACTTTCTGAGTTATTTTCTCCTTTAAAAGGAAAGGGGAGAACTGGTGGGGTCTATTGCTCCTGTGGGGAGAGTAGGGAAAGAAGAGATTTTCTTCCATCACAGAGCACGGAGAAACTGCATGGAGTAAATGAAATGCCAAGATGGCACAACAGTGGCAGGGGATTTCGGTGAAGACCCAGGAAAGAAAGTGGCCGCGTGGGGAATAGTGACATTGTAGACTCAACGTGGCTCAAATGGAGATTTCAGTCATTAACTGTGCTGACCACTAAAGAAAAAATTGGGGAGTCTGCCAACATTCTCATGGAGAAAAAAATGGAACTCAGAGTATCTTAAGGTTCAGCAATTATTTTTATATGTGTTTGGTCAAATAATACATCATTGATGGATGACTCACATCTCATTAACTGTCCATCCCCAGGCTGACTGCCAAGAAACATCTATACTATACGGAAGCTAGAGTTATACAATAATAATTATATCTAATTTTTCATACTCCTATCTGAATTCCTTGAAAGTTTTTAATGTATTCTTGTGCTTACCCTTATTTCTTACCCATCTTTTTTTGAATCTTCATATCAATATTTAAAGTGATTTTGTGGGGCTTCTCTGGTGGCACAGTGGTTAAGAATCCACATGCCAATGTAGGGACACCGGTTTGAGACCTGGTCCAGGATGATCCCACATGCCGTGGAGAAACTAAGCCTGTTCACCACAACTACTGAGCCTGTGCTCTAGAGCCCATGACCCCCAACTACTGAAGCCTGCGTGCCTAGAGCCCATGCTCCACAATAAGAGAAGCCACTGCAGTGAGAAGCCCATGCACTGCAACAAATAGTCCCCACTTGCCACAACTAGAAAAAGTCCGCAGTCAGCAACAAAAGATCCAATGCAGCCAAAAATAAATAAAAATAAATAAATTTATTTTAAAAAATAAAGTGATTTTGTGCAAAAGACAGTGAGCTTCATTACAGTCTTCATCCATTTCCATTAGCCTTGATTATTAGTTAAAATCAGTAACTGTGCTCCTTTCATGTTTTCTGCTGTAGTGGTACTTGGAAAAATTTAACTATTGTGCAGAAGTATTGATAGTTATAAGGACGTGTGAGAACAACATCAAGTATATTTTCCAACTCTCAGTTAAGATTATAAGTCTACTCTGGCAATCTGGAAAGCTAAGAATCTATGGAAAAGTCATATGATGATCATTTCCTGGTTTCCTAAACCAGGAAAAAGTCATATTTCCTGGTTTAGGAAATATTATGTTATATATTGAAATTTTTTGAAGGTATATATGCTGCCATACTCACATTTGAATCTCCTCTTCAATACAAATCTGGACCAATATATATAAATTCTCAATAAATATTTGCTAAGTTGGATGGAATTCAAGCATTGAATCTAACTGTAACTAGAAAAATATTACACTAAGAGGTTTGCTCCCAGCAGATGTTTGGAATCAAGTCAGAGCTGTTGGGTCTGGTTTTACCTGGGCTTATCCTGGGCATATACCAAATAGTAATTTTTTCTGTGTAGAACTGCAGGGAGAGGCATGGGGAAAAGTAAAGATGGGCATGTCAAAATCTTGAATGCCGCCCCTTTCCTCCCTCTCCACCTTTCAATCCCTAAATTAGACATACTTGGTGTTTAAGCCAAAAACATTGTTAAAATTGAACACTGTTACAGAGATAAGGAAACTGAGTTGCTAGCTAAGTGACCCAATTACACATTAGGTAGTGTAGTATCATTGTGTTAATGCAGATTTTTGTAATTTGTTTGATAAAATTATGAAAAAAAAACAGATTAAGTCTAAATGGTAAGGATATATTTGTTATAGAGTAATTGGGAAGAGATTAAGATCCTAAGAAAAGAAACATGATTTTTGGATTTGTGGTAGTTATCTATTGCTACATTACTAACTGTCTCAAAGTGCAGTGGTTGACTGGGCTTGGAAGGGTTCATCCAGTGAGTCTCTTCTGGTTTTGGTCAAATGGCAGCTGAGGCTGCAGTCATCTGGAGGTTCCATTGGGCCACTTGGACACTGGGCAGCTGGGCCTCTCTCTCCTTCTATGTAACATCATAGCCTCTCCATGTGTGTATGGTAGCTGAACAATTTATATGGTAACTCAGAGATTCCAAGAGCACAAAAATGGAAATGTCCAGGCTTTTAAGCTTTATAAGCAAAACTGACACAGTGCTTGATCACCACCTTCTACAGATTAAAACAAAGTCATAGGATCATGCAACATTCATCATGGAAGAGGACTATGCAATTGGATGAGTGCCACCATTCATTCGGGGGGTGGTTCATTGGGAGCCATAACTAGCTACTGTAGTAATCATTCAAGACTCCTTTAATTGAGTAGCTGCAAGAGGGAATGGGCAATACGTTGAAAGGAGAAAAAGAAACAACATAGTGTTTAAACAGTGATACAATTAGCTACACATATGTGATTACTTTCCCTGCACACATTCCTTTCCCTTTGCAGTTCACTGTATTATAATTTTCATGAAAATCATGTGTTGCATGCCATAGCACTTTTTCCATTGACTTCTCCTTGGTAATTGTTTTCATGGAAATATTAATGTCTAGTATATTCCCTTTTTCTGAGTCCTGAAACAAACATGATAGGATAGCATTGATATTGTCACTCTATATGGTATACTGCTGACCCTAAAATACATGGAAGTTATGTTGAGGACATGTATTCCTATACAGAGTCCACCAAAGAGAAGTCACATTCTTAGCCTATATTCATAGCCTATATACAACAGATAGCACCTAAATAGAACTGACTTTCATAGACATGTGAAGAACCAGATTAGACTTTTCTTCCATGGCCGAGTAGACAGTATTTTCAAAGGGAATTGAGAAGCAACATGAAGCGATACATGAGACACTCATAATAAATGTGGTACAGATAGGATTTGTGGACTTGATAAAGGTTAAGCAAAACCACCTAAGAATACAGAAAATGCATACCCTCTTTCCTGTCTGGAATTATTACTTTTTTTTGAGAGCGATATTCCTACATATGTGTGCTACTCCAGGATGGCACAAGAGAGAGTAGTAGAGATGACAATTTGGCAAATATTGACATTGATGATGGAACTTTCTTTAAAAAAAGTTCTCTCCCCTGCTTTGAGTGTACTGTGTGTGTGTCTGTGTGTGTGTGTGTGTCTGTGTGTGTGTCTGTGTGTGTGTGTGTGTAAATGTTGGTATATATTTAGCTTCATTATGAAAGTAAACTGAAAAGGTAGGAGGTTGTGTTTCCTCCATTTAGATGGACACCCTTTCTAAATTACCTGCCTTTCAATCCCATGCCTTTTTCTAACCTCTGCTGAAACAAGTTTGCTGTGCCTCTCTGGTTCACTTTCTCTAGAGAATTTACTTCTGGTCTTTGGCTGGGAAGTTGCAAAATGAGTTGAGTGCCTGGGGAGGGCATAATAATAGTTGGCTGCATAAGATAGAAGAGCAGCAGACCAGGGTTTTTCCGCAGCTTAATTGACTTTCCCACTGTTCAGAATACAAAGTTTCAACTGATCTTTCTGCTTTTAAACTAGTATCCTCCCTCTGCCGTATCTGGGGCCTGTTTTGTATAAAAGCTGAGCTTCTAAAGAGGTCTTGTGGGGCGATTTGACAGAGTCCATGCTGTTTTCTTCCTCTGCAGTCAGTTAAATTATACCTTTCTTCACATTCTTAAGTCAGTTACCATTCTTGTATTTGAATTACTTATTTTAAAAAAATACAAAGTATTTTGTCTGATGTGTTTACTGCTATTGATGTCTAATGACTTTTTCATCTTTAAGTACATTTTCAGTGGGTTTTAGAAAGGATAAATGATCAATATTCATGTTCAAGTGAGAGGTTTTAGCTGTTATTGTTCTTTTTTGCTCTATGCTCTTGAGATTTTTTAGTAAATTTGACAAGTTAACTATAGTAAACCAAAAATAATAATAATAATAATCACTTGGTTTTCCTGGTTGAACATTCATTCAAACTTCTTTGATAGGTTTCTTCTGAAAGTGTTTCCAGTTATTTTTTCTTCTATAATATCTTTTATAAGCAACAAGTATGTTATTAGAAAAATAATCCAATATTGATCACTATTCAGTATTTTTTATTTAATATAAAAAACTACCAAGAGCAATGTAAGAATTTTCTCATAATATTTTTATCACTCACTATCTTTTAATTAAATGAAAAGTGGAATGCTGACCTAGAAACCAGTTTAATAATACTCTAAGAACGAATACTCTAAAAATACTACCAAATAATTGGTGCTGGGACATTATCTGATAATTCTTAAACTCTGTTCTCTTATATTTATTTCAGTTCTCAGATTAGTTCGGTATTATTTGACATATCATGTGGTTTTAAATTACGCTATTTTTGCTGATTACAGAAAATTTCGCTTCAGAAGTCATCATATGAACAGCTAAGAATTGTATCAGTATCATAAGAAAAAAAGTAGCTTAATATCAGTTAAAAAAAACTGAAAATTATTTGGATGAGATACTTACGTGTATTAAAATGAACATTACCAAATATTTTTATATAATAGTTCACTTTATTTACCTATTTAATATGTAGTTCTTCTAACAACAAAACACTGACCACAAAAATATTGTAGGATCCATTTGAGGGATTTTTATGGACAAAGTAAGTGAAAATTGTATGGGTCCAGGTACTTGAGTTATTTCAAAACTTTCTCTCCACCCCAAGGAATTGTGAACCTGGCTCACATGCACTTAAATTGTTCACACATAATTGAAAAAATATAATTGCCTTTGTATTAGGCCAGAACTTATTAATTTTTATAGTAAAATATCACTATTGTTGCCTTTTATCTACTCTTTTAAGTCAAAATCTAGTTTGAATTTGATTCTTTGGAAATAAATAGTAGAGGTTAAAATAAGAAATTATCTGTATCAGAACCAGAAATGATGAATTATATCAGAAGTTAAAATATAGTATAGAGATAAGTGGCAAAAATAGTCAATATGCAAGATTTGTACCATGGTAAGGAAGGAAGTAGAAGGATATAATTCATATACTGTATAACTCACAGTTTATATAATTCAGTATTTTCAGTAAATTCACAGGATATTCAACTATCACCACAATCAAACATTATAACATTTTCATTCCCCTTAAGAAATCTTGGGCCACTTAGCAGTCAATCTCCATTTCCTCTCTGCCCCACTTTGACTTCAGTCCTAAGCAACCACTAATATTTCTCATATCTGTAAATTTGCCTATTCTGAGCAAATTTCTAGGGACTTTGAAAGATGTTTTAAAAATTATAATTTTACTGGTTAAATTGTGGCTTTGCTGTGGTGAGAGTTAACTGAGATACTTACACTGTCATTCTGTAAGTAAGTCCTGTTCCCTTCAGTTGTTCTGACTCACTTTTATTAAATATTTTCATTCAAATCATGTTATATTTAAAATAATTTCAATACAAAGTTTGAATATGTATTTTAGAAGATAGCGAAAGAATCATTTTCTTCTGTTATAGACAGGAATGAAAGGCATCCCAAAGATATCCATTATTGCCAGAACTTGTGAGTTCTGTATCTTTCCTGGTGAATTAAGGTTACAGATGAAATTAAGGTTACTGATCAGCTGACCTTAAAATAAGGAGATTATCCTAGGTAATCTGGGTTGGTTCAATGTAATGACAGAAGCCTTAAATGTGGAAGAGGGAGGCAGAAGAAGAGCCTGTGTAGGAGTAATATCGTAAAAGAAAGACTTGAATGGTCCTTGTGGGCTTTGAAGATGAAATGAGATTGTGAATTAAGGAATGTGAGAAGTACTCAGAAACTGTAAAAGGCAAGGAAACAGATTCCCCTCTGGAGCCTCTAAAAAGGAATGAAACCCTAGTGACATCTTTTTTTTTTTTTTTTTTTTTTTTCGTTTTTTTTTAACATCTTTATTGGAGTATAATTGCTTTACAATGGTGTGTTAGTTTCTGCTTTATAACAAAGTGAATCAGCTATACATATACATATATCCCTATATCTCCTCCCTCTTGTGTCTCCATCCCACCCTCCCTATCCCACCCCTCTAGGTGGTCACAAAGCACTGAGCTGATATCCCTAGGCTATGCGGCTGCTTCCCACTGGGAGGAAGTGAGAGAGTGGCCTAGTGACATCTTAATTTTAACATGATGAAACCTATTTTGAACTTCTGAAAGCCAGATCTATGCTACTTTAAGCTACCAGTTTGTTCTAATATGTCACAGCTGCAATAGGAATTTAATATATTTTCCATCTCCTGAAAACACTAGTTCATTTCGGAACGAAAAGAAAAAAAAAAAACTTACAAAGTCAGAAATCATAAAATAAAATGACCCAAAATCTTTAAATTAAGAGAAACTTTGTTTAACAATTTACCTGTGGGCTTCCCTGGTGGCGCAGTGGTTGAGAGTCCGCCTGCCGATGCAGGGGACACGGGTTCGTGCCCCGGTCCGCGTAGATCCCACATGCCACGGAGCGGCTGGGCCCGTGAGCCATGGCCTCTGAGCCTGCGCGTCCGGAGACTGTGTTCCACAACAGGAGAGGCCACAACAGTGAGAGGCCAGCGTACTGCAAAAAAATAATAATAATAAAAAATAACAATTTATCTGTAAGATAGATTGAGTTTCAGGGTTGGACAAGTCTTTCATTTTATAAATATAAGTATATATGTATTTATAGCACATAATCCAAAATTACAGCTAATTCTTCTAATAAAACTTTTTATGTATATAAGCATAGGGGAAAAGCAAAGATCCTTAACATCATATCTTTTGCTGAATTCTTTAAATATTTTCAGAGAATGATAATTGTCCATGTGCTATAATCTAATAATTGTATGAAATGTCTGACATAAAATAAAAACAATAAAGTTGAATATGTAAGAGACAAGAAGTAGCAGGAAGGAAGCTAACACAAAAGGAAATATTTAATCTACAGTTTAGTTGTTGCACTTGAAACAGAATGTATATCGAACCTGAGAGCTATGGATAAAAATATATTTATTTTAAAAAATCCCAGGAAGTAAACCGTTATTTTAGGGTTATCATTATTTTTCTTACATGAAAATTTGGCATTTTATAAGAAATCCAGAAATACAAATTCAAATTTCAAGAAAAATTATTGTATTCCATGATACTTTTATTTCATTTTTTCTTATTTACACCAGATATACAGGTTCTTCAAAAATACATCAGATGTTAATGATTATCTCCAATGAGAGATCACTTTCCTGAATATAAACACAATGTAAGCAGAACCACTGAGCATAGCAAAGTGACCTAACACTGAACAGACGGGCAGATTCTGGGGATAATCAAAACAACCCTGATTCAGATTATGGCTCAGTAATTTACAACAGTGTTCTTATTAAAATTATTTAATCACTTCCCACTCTAAAACTGGCTCTGGAGTTTCTCCTTTGCATATTTACTATGGAATACTGTAATAGAATAAGGTGACAAGCTGAGTAAGAATATAGTATTTTATATTTATATCAGTTCACATCTTTTCTTCTCAGTTTTGTGGAATATAACCCATTCAGAGCATGGAATTAGGGCTCTAGGACATATTGGTGTTCTTTTAGCAGTTATTTTCATCTCTGGGAATTCTTTTGTTAATAGTCCATTTTCTCTTTTCAGGTAACAACAACAGATGGACACATTATTATTGAATAGCTCTACTCTCTGTCATCCAGAGAGTAGAACATTGTTCTAAGTGAGGTTATTACAATTTTTTCTTACATGAAAATTTGGCATTTTATAAGAAATCCAGAAATACAAATTCAAATTTCAAGAAAAATTATTGTATTCCATGATACTTTGTATTTCTTAGCAGCATCTTAAACAATTTTGATGAAGGAGGCTTTAGAGCCACATTGGGAGACTGTGCCCTATAATTTTTAAACAAAGGTATATTATGGATTCCTGACACTAAAACCTGCTCATTTGATTAGACTTCTAAAATGACTTATTTTATACTGTGTTATTTTCTCTCCTGTGACAGTGATTTTTCTTTGTTTGAATTTTTTTGGCCAGGAAAAGTGTAAAAAAAGAAAAAAAGATGGGATGAAAGATGGTATTATAATGAGAATAGGAATGCAAGGCAGCAAATAAATGCCACCTAATATCAACATTTTAGCATCAAATAAATAAGAAGTAAATAAGTAGAAAATCAAATCAATATACAGCATATTATTTTAGAGCTAAATGCTTTGACAGTCATCTTTAATCTTTTCAAAAATTTTTTGTCTATTACAGACCAGTAAAATTTTATCATAGTCAACTGCAGTCACTAACCAACATTGAAATCACTGCCCTTAAAAATGGTAAGTTTATCATACATGTTTTGATTTTAATCACACAAGCTAACTTCATTTTCCAACTTTTGGATATTTTGCTATTATCTTCCATTATTCTATTTACTGACTTAGTTTCTAATTTCAGTAAACTCTGTTTTCCCTAGTTCTTTTTTTCTGTGGGTGCTCCTGGTTAACACCCTCAAACATCATTGATGTCACTCAGTCGAATTTTTTAATCCTTTCAAGGGAAATTTTGAAACATACATCACATTTTTAAATGCACAAACCTGACACAGCATTTCACAGCTAGAAATTTGCTCTACAGATATATTGTCAAATATAAGCCGATATATATATATATATAATATATAAGCAAAAATATTCATCGCAACACAGTTTGTAATAGTAAAAAACTGATAACACTCCAAATGTCCATTAATAGATGACTGGCTTTATTAATCATGTTACATATATATAATAGAATAATACCCAGCTGATAAATCAATTAAATAATAATGTATGTGCTGCTAGCACCCTGATTAACAGCCAAATCATGGAAATGATAAACTGATAATGAGCTTGACATTGCAGGCCTTCATAAAGTGGAGGAAAGTTCATAGGGGAAAGGTGTCCATGAAGTTTGGTATGGGAGGTTATGAAAAATGTACTCATTATTAGTTTACAACTTTTTGACCAGAACCCATACTTTGTTCATCTGAATGATACAATCTTGATTTAATGAAAGCCTTATCAAAAATCATCTTTGGGCTTCCCTGCTGGCGCATTGGTTGGGAGTCCGCCTGCCGATGCAGGTGACACGGGTTCGTGCCCGGGTCTGGGAACATCCCACATGCCGCGGAGCGGCTGGGCCCGTGAGCCGTGGCCGCTGAGCCTGCGCGTCCGTAGCCTGTGTTCCACAACGGGAGAGGCCGCGACAGTGAGAGGTCCGCGTACTGAAAAAAATAAATTAATTAATTTTAAAAAATCATCTTTATCTCTATCAACTCTTTTCTTCTCCACACATATTTTCAAGTGCCTACTGATGTCTCACAGATCTTTCAAATCAAATATGTCCCACACTACACTCATCATATTCCCTGTAATGAACTCTCCAGATTATCAGTAGGGAATCTGTTAATAAAGCAAATCTTAACTCAAACTTGTTGTAGTAAGGCAGAACATGACCTTGACAGAGTCTTAGCTTGGGAGCTAACTGGGATTGCATAAAATCTGAAGAAAATATTTTATTTGGTAAATGGGCTGTTTACTCAGGTGAACAGATTCTTATCATTAATAAATGTGTCTGTAGGAATTTGCTAAAACAATTGGTGGAAATTCCTACAGGTCCCTAGTTCTTTATTGCTTTCTTTAATTTTTTTTATGGTGAATATGGCAAAAGTTGTTAGAAAATGACCCCTCAGCTGGAACAAATAATAAATTTGATATTTGGATAACATGAGCACTTTCTTCCAGCTATTAGAGTTCACATTACACATCTCACATAAGCCTAGGATTATAGAATTGGCTTTGAACACTATAACAGCTGAATCAGACACAGCCTGAATGAAGAGATTCAGATGAATTCTGCCAGGAATAGTGCAAGCATAACTTACATACATTCATAAATGCCCATACAATATCTTGTTCATTTTATAACTGTTTATGGCCTTATTGATCTTTCGTTGTTCTCAAAGGATATTTTTATCCTTTGAGAAAAATAAATATGCACACAGAACAATAATACATATAAAGATATTTTTGGACAAATTCTGATTTAACCTCAAGTATGGTTGGATTGTTGTGGATAGTTTTACTCCCAATCATAATAATTGATATATATGTCACATTTTTGTAAATTTCTAATAATTAAGTTACAGTTATAAATGTTCCCCAAAACACTATTAAATACCAAGGTTTTGGGCTTCCCTTGTGGCGCAGTGGTTGAGAGTCCGCCTGCCGATGCAGGGGATACGGGTTCATGCCCCTGTCCGGGAAGATCCCACATGCTGCAGAGCGGCTGGGCCCGTGAGCCATGGCCGCTGAGCCTGCGCGTCCGGAGCCTGTGCTCTGCAACGGGAGAGGCCACAACAGTGAGAGGCCTGCGTACCGCAAAAAAAAAAAAAAAAAAAAAAATTCCAAGGTTTCAATTCTAAAGTAGCGATTTCTTGTAAATATAATTTTATTTCCCTATGGAAATGGGGAGTTTGATTATATCTATATAAAATCAATATGCAAATTTTAAGAGTATTAAAAGAAAAAAATGACTTCCTTATTAACTCATTTATGAATTCATTTAGTCCTTCATATGTTTCTGTTGTTCCCTTCTAAACCCTCTCAGTCATGACTGTCAAACAACTTCATCCTTCAAATATCAAGTTAACCTCCCTCTGATAAGGCATTTCTTCATCATTCCTTACTTAATTATATCTTCTTACTCTTCCATACATGTATTAAATCCAATGCAGAGTGCCACTGTAGAATTATCTTACATATTATAATTATTGTGTTTCATGTGCACAAACTTTGTAACTTGGGACTATGTCATTTCATCTTTACATTTCCATAGACTAGCACATCAGAAACTACTACAGAAATGAATAAAGTAAGTTTATGGTTAAATCAAGTTGCATGATGATACAATTTAATTTAGTACAAAATAAACTAAGAAGTCTTTATAAGAACAAATTAATTATCCTCACTTGTTTAGAAACTTGGACAAGTTACATCACAGGATAAGGTGCAAGAAAATATTTATCCATTATTTTCACAAACATCTAAAAAACAAGGCCATCTAGTATAAAGAAGAATTTTAGCCAAAAAATGGCAAAAAAATTTGGTTTGACAACTTTGACATAAAAGCTACTTATTCCCAATGCCAATTTCTCATGTCTTGCCAGTTCAAAATCACATCTCTCTGAGAAAGACATTTAGTTTCATTGGAATCTGATATACAACACAGACCATTTTACCACATCAGGTATTACTGTGAATATATTTATTCAAGGTCCCAAACTGTATTGCAGACCAACCCACAGTACAACTTGCCAAATAGATATGAATGACACAAGCTAATAACTAGGAAAGAGTATCAACTAGTAGAATCTGTGACTCAGGCACAGTGCAAATAGCACCAGCTGACACTAGGAATTAATCAGCATCCAATGTCTTAATGAGGGTGTTGTCGTTATTTCCTATGAAAAAATTAATTTCTCTTTCCATGATGACTTAGGGGAGTTAGAAAAGAAGCTTTTCTGAAACAGGAGATTAGTATGTGTGGTCTATAATATTTAGCCTTTATGTTACCTAAGAACATCACCCTCATATAGCCAGAAACTGAAAATGACTAAACCATTCTGTATTATTTTACAGACATCATTTGATATATTTCTAATAATAACACTGTGATATAAATCATTGGTACTTCAATACAAAAATCAATGACCTTATTTTTGCCTTTTTACTTTATACTCATGATGAATGAAGTCTAAAATAGAAAAGAAAGCAATTACTTCTTGTTTTAAAAGGAAAAGCCTTCATTCTATGACTTGCACATCCTAGACACAGAAAACAATAGCAATTAGGAGTAGTTAAGAAAATGTAGACAAGAATGCTCAGGGCTACAGAGAGGTGGATTCCAAGAGAATGATAATATTAACATTTCAGATGTATATATTGTCCCACTCATCTGCAAAAGGAGCCACTACTCTCTGTTCTACATTAAGCAGCTAGAAATAATGGTTCTTAGAACAGAAAAAAATAAAGCAAAATATAGCTCTTTTTTAAGGGCACTTGTTATTCACTGACCTCTGGTCGGTCAAAAGCTACATGTTCTGGTTCATATATACTTAAAATTTTATTCATAATTTTGAAAGTTCTCACATTTTACAGTCATTCGTATGTTATAGAATACTTTCATATAAGTTATGTGAAGCTATCAAACTGGAAATGAATAAGGATTTCTTTTACTATTGAACTTAGATATAATGTATTTTATTTAGTTAGGTTGCAGAATAATTCTGTTGTCTGGGTTAATTCAATAACAAACTTTTAAAGAAAACATTTGTTATTTTCTTCACTTTAGCCCAGTAAAATTTCATCATTTAAAAATATAAATCCAGGGCTTCCCTGGTGGCGCAGTGGTTGAGAATCCGCCTGCCGATGCAGGGGACACAGGTTCGTGCCCCGGTCCGGGAAGATCCCACATGCTGCGGAGCGGCTGGGCCCGTGAGCCATGGCCGCTGAGCCTGCACGTCCGGAGCCTGTGCTCCACAACGGGAGAGGCGACAACAGTGAGAGGCCCGCGTATTACAGAAAAAAAAAAAAAAAAAAAAAAAAAAAAAAAAATATATATATATATATATATATATAAATATATATATATATATATATATATATAAATCCAACAAACTAGTGAATATAGCAAAAAAGAAGCAGACTCACAGATATAGAGAACAAACTAGTGATTACCAGAGGGGAGAGGGAAGTGGGGAGGGGCAACATAAGGGTAGGGGACTAACAGGTATAAACTATTATGTATAAAATAAGCTATAAGTATATATTGTACAGCACAGGGAACTTAGCCAATATTTTATAATAACTATAAATGGCGATAACCTTCAAAAATTGTGAATCACTATGTTGTACACCTGTAACTTATATAATATTGTATATCAACTATACTTCAATTGAAAAAGAAATTTTAGGGCTTCCCTGGTGGCGCAGTGGTTGAGAATCCGCCTGCCGATGCAGGAGATACGGGTTCGTGCCCTGGTCCGGGAAGATCCCACATGCCGCGGAGCAACTAAGCCCGTGAGGCATGGCCGCTAGGCCTACGCATCGGGAGCCTGTGCTCCGCAACAGGAGAGGCCACAACAGTGAGAGGCCCGCATACCGCAAAAAAAAAAAAAAAAAAAAAAAAGAAATTTTAAAAAATATATAAATTCATTCCTCTCAATGTAAATGTGAAAATATACTCATTGAGTGTTTCCTACTCCCAGACATTGTCAAATATGTGTCAAATAATTCTTACACCAGCTCTGTAAGGTCATTACCACATGAAGAGACTGAGGCTTAAAAAAGTTATCACATGTCTAAGAACGTGCAGCTACTAAGTGTAAAGCCTAAGATTTGCACATTCATTTTTCTTAAAGGATCATCTTGACACAATAAACACCTTATACTTCCAGTTCATGTAAAAGTGTCAATTCACTGAGAATTTCTATTTCAAACTGAATTCTAGGAGCAAGAAAATTTATGTCATCCAGAAGTTAGATGAACATAAATAGGACCCCCACCAAGAGCAGCTTTCTACATAAGCAAATAGATTTATAGAATTAATTATTAATCTACTCACAATGCATTATAAAATGTCAGTTGCTAATATGAGCTATAATTACATAAATATAGATATCAATATTCCTTGTGTATTAATATTAATAAAGATGCTAAATATATTGTTTTAATTGTAAAATTCTATTTCCTTAAATTGATCTTCTCCTTTACTAAAGAACAGATTCAATTCATGAAATTTAAGAGCATAAGATCTGACCCAAGTAAAATAAATCCTTGAGAGTAAAATACTGGGTTATTTCTATGATACTTGAAAGATAATAGGACAGGAACTAGTTGTTTCTACTTACTTTTAGTAAGTTTTTTAGAACAAATTCCTAAGGAACAACAGAAAGAGATGGTAACCTTT
The DNA here is from genome assembly GCF_026419965.1 of Kogia breviceps. Lineage (NCBI taxonomy): Eukaryota > Metazoa > Chordata > Mammalia > Artiodactyla > Physeteridae > Kogia > Kogia breviceps. Next base: position 93,038,879 of record NC_081315.1, on the reverse strand, counting down.
AGCTTTGCTTTGAACCTCCTACTAGACTGATAATATAATTAAATTGCAAAAGCAAATATAAGTAGTTATTTTCATTGCCTGGGCATTGCTGAGTCAGTGACATTCACATACAGCAAAATAATATTCCCCTCTTTACTGAATATCCAAAAACAAAAATGAAAGCTTCCAAAATTTAAAACTTCATGACATTTTTATTTTTCTCTAACATCACCACAGCTACATGACCTATTGGAATCATATACATCTAATAACATATTTATAACAGCCAATGGGGGATACTAGTGAACTCATTATATGAAAATGTCAATGAAGTTTAATTACAATGCTCAGTACTCGTGTTATTCCTAAGAAAGAATAACTGTAATTATCACGCATTAAAATATATGCAACTGCCTTGAAAAAGAGAAGTTATATGGTGGATTAAAATAATATTATTTAAATTTCTTTCCTGAACTCCCTTTCAATTATTAGGTAAAAAAGCCAAAATTGTGGGTCATTTCTGGATAGTTGTGTGCATTTAACTCTCATAGTTTATCTCTACATTTGAAGTCTATACTTAAAGCTTATGCTTTAGTCCTCGTAGCCTTAAGATCAGTCCTCTGATGTTCTAGGGTACATACATTAGGATGAACTTCAATATTCTTCAAGGTTTTCTTTGGATATCCTAGGGGTAGTAAAAAGATGTTTGGCTTTGGAGCCATTGAAATCTAGCTTTAAAGATCAGCTTTTTAAATTACTAACTCTGTACTCTAGGGCAAGATAATTAACCATCTGAAGTTTAACATAGTATGCAAAAGGCAGGGACCGATAACTATTGTGTACCCAGTTACATGTCCTTAAAAACATCTGACACAAGTAAGGGCTCAACTATTTGTTGTATGCATCTGCAAACAAAGAAAATCCTCACAACTGCTTGGAGGGTTATAGTGAGGAAATCAGAAATCAAGTGTAAGAAATAAAGTAACATGAAAAACAAATATCATAGATTAACACATATATGTGGACTCTAGAAAAAGAGTACAGATGAACCAGTTTGCAGAGCAGAAATAGAGACACAGATGTAGAGAACAAGCATACGAACACCAACGGGGGAAGGGGGAGTGAGATGAATTGGAAGATTGGTATTGACATATATACACTAATATGTTTAAAATAGATAACTAATGAGAACCTTCTGTATAACACAGGGAACTCTACTTCACTTCACTGTACAGTAGAGGCTAACACAACATTGTAAAACAACTATAGTCCAATTTTAAAAAAAAGGAAACATAATGCATGTCAGTTGGAAGTTATCACTAAGTCTCAGTTTCCCTCCTGTGCTTCTTCCTTCTGTCACGAAAACTCTTCAGACACCTAGATTGCTTGCTCTTATTCATATCTCTAATGTTATTTCATCTGCATGAGTTACTTATATTTTTGGCTTTTTGGCAATTTTTTTGATTCAGATGACTGGGTCTCTAGAGGAGTAATTCATATGTTTGTCTAAAATTGTGTTCTTTTGAAAGAGATAGAGAAACCTTTAACAGGTTACAACATTTATATTTGGATGCTTTTTTTTCAGGCAAATCTAGATATGCTCAATAATATTAATTAAAAGTTTAGATATTTTTGGTTATGTAAAATGTTAACAATATATCTGTTTCATGTCTAACCATTAACCATTCTCTTTTCCTCATCAGTTGTTCCATTTAGAATACTTCTGGTTGCAGATATCAGAAACTACTTTCAAATCAGTTTTTTAAAATAATGGAAACTTAATATATAAAACAAATTTTAACATTTAATTACTACTTGGGTAAGTCAACAATTTGATCAGGTGTGAGTTTTAGCCATGTTTCCCAGTTCAAAGCTTTTTAAACATTTTTTAAATTGAAATATTATTGACTTAAAATGTTATATTAGTTTCAGGTGTATAACATAGTGATTCAACATTTTTATAGATTATACTCCATTTAAAGTTATTATAAAATATTGGTTATATTCCCTGTGCTGAATATTACATCCTTGTAACTTATTTACTAGTATAGTAGTTTGTACTTCTTAATACCCTTCCCCTGTCTTGCCCCTCCATCCGTCCCTTTACCAACAGGTAGCCATTAGTTTGTTCTCTGTATCTATAAGTCTGTTTCTGTTTTGCTTTCATTAATTTGTTTTCTTTTTTAGGTTCCACATATAAGTGAATACATAGTGTTTGATTTTCTATTTGACTTATTTATAGCCTCCAAGTCCATCCATGTTGCTGTGAATGGCAAAATTTCATTCTTTTATGGCTAATATTCCATTGTGTGTGTGTATGTATGCATATATATGTATAAAACATCTCTTTTTTATTCATTCATCTGTTGATGGACACGTAATTGCTTCCTTATCTTTGCTACTGTAAATAATGCTGCTATGAACATTGGGATGCATACATTTTTTTTCCAATTAGTGCTTTATTTTTTTTTTTCCTTTGGATATATATCCAGGAGTAGAAATGTTGGATCATCAAGCCTGTGATATTCTCCTCCTGTTTCTGTGTCCCCCTCTGGGTTGTGGGTCCCAATCAGATTGCTTCTTCTTCTTTCCCACCAGGTGCTATGTGGATCTTTCTTTATAGCCTTGATTGTAGAAGAGCTGTTATGCAAGTCCCCAGGTAGATTTCATCAAGAGTCATTCTATATATTTAGTTGTAGTTTTGATGTGTTTGTGAGTGGAGGTGAGTCCAGTGTCCTCCTACTTGGCCATCTTGATCTCTGTTCAACAGCTAGTTTGGGATCCTTTTTTGGAAAACTACCATCTTAGTTCTGATAGATATCTTTCTGGTGTTTCCTAAGGCTACATGCTCACATATTCAAATCTAGCAGTAAAGAGATATTAAAATTTCATAAATGTAATTGGATTTGTAATCATGGGATGGAGCATTTCAATTGGATTATGGCAATCAGTCACATTTTTGAACATGGGCAGGGGGATTAATCTCAATAAAGCAGCATGTCTGGAAAATGTGAACTGTTACTAAGAGAAAGGCAGCCAATGAATATCAATCTCAGTCTGATTCTTTAATCACCCAATTAAAAATAATACTTCTTATTAATGACTCAATATGTTAAAGGATATAAATATGTATACTTAACTCCTCCTAAAAGGAAGACAAAATTTGATGTTATTGCATTCAATTTCATATCCATGATCTTGGGATGATGGGGAGTCTCCTCTGTGAAATCTGGCTGTAACTTCCCAAAGGATGACAACTTATTATTAAGTGATAAGTTAAATTAAGCCCAGGGTATTCAATATATTTATATGGACAATGTATAAGGCAAGTATAATAAAAACTTCCATCTGTAAACACATAATGGCCACTAGTTCATAACAGGTATCATTGTGAATTGGAAAGGAAAAACAAGCTACTCCTGAGCTGTCATTGAAGTCTAAGTTTTTTGGTTTTACAATCTGAGGCTTTTAGTTGTGTTTTACGAAAGAATCTGCCTTGACCATTGCACTTCATTCTTGGTGAGTCTCCTTTCCTGGAAAACTCTTTGAATAACTGCCTCCATCTGCATGCCATCATTCTGTTCTTGCTGTTCAAGAGGCCTCTTCTTGTTTGTTTAAGTTTTAAGGTTTAGGGATTGTTTTAAGAACTAAGCAATCACATACCCTAACAGCCTGAATTGAGCTGTCTCTGACAATAGAACCTATAGAAAAACTAAATAGGTTTCTGTTCATTTCTGATCAATTTCTGAGGTATTCAGTTGTAATTTTTAGCCAGAATGAGGCATCTGAATTTATTTTTTTAAGTATTAGATCTCTGTTCTTTGCCCATTCCTTAGGACTTCATTTTCCTGGAGTTGACCATTTTAATCTCTGCCTGGAGGAAATTTGAATTAAGTGTCAATAATTTGCACTTGTCCCTACACGGAATTCAGGTTGCATTGTCGTAATGATCCTGTTTATCATAAATAGTGGTATTTAACAAGCAGAGAAGGGTTACTAGGTAGTTGTGAACGATCTATGGGGCTAGGCTTCCCCTAGATTTCTAAATTATCCCTTTATAAATTCCCACCTTCCACAGTTTTCCAACTTTGAAAGGTTCTACATTATTTCACTCAGTTGCTTTGGTTTACAGTTGCAAGTAGAAAAAAATCTCATTGACAAAGCCATATTTTCTTTACTCTATGACTCCAGTGGCCAGTTCTTTAGTGTGATTCTTTTTTTTAATCCTAAGAAGTTGCTAAAAGATTCAGTAAGTAGCCAACAAACCCCAATAGTGTGAAATTGTCCTGCAAGACTGCTAATATTGTAGTCTGGGAATGCACATGATCTGTGTTACAAGGTGGGTTAATTCATAGTTTATGAGTGGAAAAGATTTACTGATTCTTCTGCTCAGGGAGATCATCACTGCTTTCACCAAGGAGGATGAAAGCAGTGCATCAGGATATCATTTCAATTTTAAAAAGTTTGGTTCAGGGGCTCCCCTGGTGGCGCAGTGGTTGAGAGTCCGCCTGCCGATGCAGGGGACGTGGGTTCGTGCCCCGGTCCGGGAAGATCCCACATGCCACGGAACGGCTGGGCCCGTGAGCCATGGCCGCTGGGCCTGCGCATCCGGAGCCTGTGCTCCACAACGGGAGAGGCCACAACAGTGAGAGGCCCGGGTACCGCAAAAATAAATAAATAAATAAATAAAATAAATAAAATAAAATAAAATAAAAAAGTTTGGTTCAAATACTCCCTCAGTGCAAGCAGGAAGATAAATTAATTACTGTAAAACCATAAATAAACTCATATGATGGACTCTTAGCAAAATCTTCTGGACTAAGCCAAGATAAAAAGATTCATAAGAAGTTGACTGCCTCAAGTACAGGATTATAATTAACACAGGAAGAATAGTAGAGGGAGGAGGATTATGTGGCAAATGGCATAGTAGATTGAGCAACCATGAGCTTATGCCAGAGAAGGAAAAGCCTGGTAAGCAGTATTTGACAGATGTTCTGAAACCTGAATGAACAAGTGTTAAGTTGACCTATGTTTTCCGTAGTAGTGAGGATCTTTGTAAATGAGATTAACAATTATCAAATATGACTCTTCCTTGTGGACACACAGCTTGATTTCCCAAACCCCTTTGATGTTAGGTGTAATCATGTCCTCCACATCTAGCCAAAGAAAAATAAAAGTTGCCTGACTCTCTCTCCCTTTTCCATAAATAAACTTCCCATAAAAAGTTCCTCATGCTACTTCCTCTTTCTTCTGAATGGACAGAGGAAATGATGGTGAGGTAGAAAGTCACATGTTGAAGATGATAATACAGTCTTTATCCTGAGCCTCTGAATATGTGAAGCAGAACACCTTATTTACCTGGATACTACCCAAGATTCTTATGTAAGCAAAAAATACATTTTTATTGCATAGAATAAGTTTGAATCTAATTGGCATTGTTACCTAGCCTACACTAATTAATACATAAATCAGTATTAATATTTGGTTGTCATATGGTAGGCAATTTTCAAAATGATATCAGAGACTAGAAGGAATTCTCATGACATACATTGATTTAAAACATTTTGTAACACTATGATTTCAGTAACTCAGAGGCAAAGATTCTACTATTTCTGTAGTTCAAGGGTAAATCATGGGATAGAACCCACTGATATAGTATTTTAGTATGGGTTTACTAAATTGCTGCATGTAGCAGGATTTTAACAAAAATAACTTAGCTAGATAAGAATTGGCTTTTTCAGAGAAGAGCTATAAAGGATTGAGTCAAGGAATTAACAGCTTTGCAGAAGCATAAAATTTAACTGCCCTTGGATCCCAAAACATAGAATAGAAAGTTTTCTATCCAGTCATATTGTTTTATATGTCCTCAAAGTTGAATGACTCCTATTAAAATGAGACAGACAATGAGGAAAAAGAGGCAAATATAAAAATAATTCTAAGAACTCTTTCCTGGAAATAAATTCAGTGGAAATTACTGGCATATGGTACTAAATGTAAGCAAAAAAGATCAGAAGATTACTGAGTTGTTTCTGAGACAAACCATGAGCCTGATATTAAAAAATCTGTGATGGTGAAAACCTGGGTAGTAAATAGAGTAAAACTGGTACAAGTTACTTCCTAATGGACCACTTCTAACATGACCATATGGACAAGAAAGAACTACCCAGAATATGGAGCCAGTGGCCACAGAAAACCATGAACAAGCAAGTTCCATACAGAGAGAAGATCCAAGGTATAAAAAAATAAATCTGGGTCACACAGTGTTTTCTCAGCAGAATGGCATCACCTCTATGGATGAATGACTATTATGTGTTTATTTTGATTACTTTTATAAATAAGACATTTTATTATGTATCATCTTTTCTTGCTCTGCCATTATATATCAAAAGTGGTTAAAGTGCAGGGAGAGATAATTTGTATTTTTATTTTATAAGTAGGCCTACTATAAAATCCACATCATGGCAATATGGAAAGAACAAGTTCGTACCAGAAAACTCTGGTTTTTTTTAGATGAATGCAGTAATTGGGTGGAACTAGTGAAGAGACTGAGTGTATTTTATCTGAATGCATGAAAAGAAGGGTACAAATGGATATCTGATGAATAGGAGTTTGCATTGTGGCAGACTGCTAACTTCATCTAAATCAGATTTCTCTTCATCTTTGACGCACAACTAAAATATACACATTTCAGATTCATTTGTAGTTAGGTGGAACTGAGTTCTAAATAATAGAGTAAGTTTCAGTTAGCTTTTGGTACATAACAAAGCACTCCTAAATTTAGTGACTTAAAACAACCATTTGATTCTATAAATTAATAATTTGGATGAGACTCAGCTGTGAAGTCTTCTTGATTTTGCTGGGTTCACTCATTCATCTGTGGATCTCCTTCTGGAAGTTGTTTAGCTGTCATCTGGGGTAATGGGTAATTCTGAGCCATCTGTCTCTCAGCATCCAACAGATTATCTGGGACTTAAGATAGCAGTGGAAGCAGGATCTTCCAAGAGCAGCAAGAGAAAGTAAGCTCAAAGCTCACTCATTTTTTCAGGTTTCTCCCTGTGTCCCTTGTTCAGAAAAATAAAACAAAATATAATCCCATAGCCAAGTCCAAATTTAAGATTCATAGAAATATAACTGACCTCATAATGGAAGAAGCTGATAATTCTCATTGCAAATGGGACAAGCAGACAGCAGTGGGATGAATATGTGTTCACAGAAAATGAATAGCAACAATACCTGCCACTTTCAGACCTACTCATTAAAACTTTTTATGTCCTTCCCATGGTCATTCTCCCTTCAATTAGCTGGATAGAGACAATTGCCTTGGGGTATTAAATCTGGTCACAAATTCCTTGCCACTCTTTTCATCAGAATGAGAATCTCTGCTGGTCATGTGAGTTTCTTGGGTAAATAAAATACAATTGCTATGGTGTGTCCCATTTCAAGGCCTAGCCTCTAGGAGTCCTGATAACTTCAACATTTACCCTCTTGGAACCCTGAGCTTCTATGTAAAGAATTTCATCTGCCTTATTGGAGAGATTGAGAAATTTCTGGCCTGTTTTCACCTGGTCCAGCAATCCCATCTGAGCTGTCAGACATTTGAATGTAGCCATCATGGATTTCTGGCTGGCCTTGAACTACTCTAGCTATTCCATCTGAGCTACTGGGCATGTGAATGAAGACCAAATTGAGACTGCAGATGACAACAGTCACATGGGTGAGCTCAGATGAGACCAGCAGAAGAATCTACCAGGTGAATCCAGAGGCTATTGGTAAATAGTGAGAGTGTCTTTGTCTCTTTTTTTCAGCCCCTAAGTTTTGAGATAGTGTTTTATGTAGCAATAGATTACCAGAGCAAATATGATGACCTTGGAAGATAATTGAAGATGGAAGAACCTCTACCTATTTGTGTGCCTAAATAAGTTGATGATAAACTCTAGCCACACCCCAATGCTTATAGACCTAGAGACCCCCTAAGAGAGTTATGAAAGCAAAACTAAAATGTTATCCTATTGAGCCACTTCATATGTAGTTCTATTTTATTATCCTGCAACTTAGTCTACTCTAAATAAGTCCCTACTCTTGATGGTCAGTCTATATTCCCAGATTCTGCTCAGCCATTGTCCATCCCATTCCAATATGCAGTTCACTTTCTGGTGATTTAGAACATCTCAAAATCTTCTTATTCTCCAATAATATAGGTTATGAGGGTTTGAACACCTTATGTGTTATTGGTATTATAAAGAAAAGTCTTACCTGTGACCAAAGTGGAACACATGGAATCATTGTGAAATTGCTTACTTAAATGGTACAGTGACAGAACCCTTCACACCATCACATCAAAATGGAACAAGAAAAACTCAATTTGATTTGACACAAGAAAGACTGAAAACATTTACAGAGGCAAAGTCAAATAGAAATTCTAAAGCCTTAATTTCCATAGGAATAAAGCACTTTGGTATCACTTGGGCAATCTCCTTTACAAGAGCAATTATTCAAGCTGCACATGACTATGCTATATTCCAAGTAAACACCAGAAAATGGTCAAATCTACAAATGGTAGTTTATTCATGAAAAGACTAGTATATCATTGTATAAAATATATGCAAAAAAATTAAAGCTCCATGAGAAAGAGGCTGAAGATGATGTTACATCCCAGGCACAATATTGTCTTTGGAGAAAAGCCCTATTTCTCATAGAACAATGGAGAAATGAGCAATAGCAAACAAAATGAAAGATCAAAGTACAAGGTAGGAAATCAATGTAAACTCTTAGTACTGTAGAGTAAACCAGCACGGAACTAGACAAGGACATACTCAAGAATTAAACACTGTCAAATCCCCAATGCAAATCTCCACAAGAGCTGGGGAGATTTGTGTCATTTCCCTGCTAAAACAGGGAAAGTCTAGAGAAAATTGGGAGAAGTCGGTCACCCTATGGATGAAAGAACAAATAAATGGATAAAAGGAGTTCCTATGGGGCATATTGGAATGCACCTACATTCATAAGACTAGCTATACTATTATAAATTCAGCCTTACCCAATAGAATTTTCTTTAAGGAAGGAAATGTTATATAATCTAAAGTTTCAAATACAGTAAACACTAGGCACATGTGACTATGGAACACTTGAAGTGTGGCCAGTGCAACTTAGGAATTGATTTTTTAATTTAATTAATTTAAATGTAAATTTAAATAGCCATGTGTAGGTGTTTGGGTTGGGCTCCTACTACTTCTGAGACAGTTTATGATCACAGAGCTATTTAAATAAGATACCATCTTGTCAAGATGCTACCTACTTTTATTTAAAGGAAAATCTCTTTCCATTAGCATCTGTTCATTCATTTACCGAAATTGTATTGAGCTTATTCTTCTTACCTAATAGGGTGCTTGCTAGCAGTCTTGAGAGACCCAAAGCATACTCTGAAGCCAAATGAAAAAGGAAATAACAGTATTATTTTGCTTCCTGTTCAGAGAACAGGAAGATTTTAAAACATTTTTTTTGCCTATATATATATACTATGAGGACTTTTCACAGTTTGGCCCCAGACGTTCATCCCAGAGTGGTTTCCAATTATTCTGCCAAATCCTCCTTATATTATAGGTGAATCAGACTACTGTACTGGCAAATCATCCCCTCAGCTGTACCCAGTCTATGATCTCTTCTTCCTTCATTTTCTCTCCTCCTTCTCCTCTTTTCTCTTTTTTTAAAAGTTAATTTATCCTAAAATCCTCCCACTTATTCAAATGACTTTTCTCTACCCTGTGAAATCCTTGAAACCTACGTTAATGTCTTTCTAATCACTTGTTCTAAAAAAAAGAGGAAAGAAATTGGAACAAATATGTACTGGGTAAGTACTCAGAACTTTATCTTTAGTTTTTTTAGGAATATTCATACTGTTGTATATAGTTATTAACTTTAATTATTTAAAAAATGTATAAGAATGATAGTTTTTTTTTTTTTTTTCTATTCTCTAGATGAGGGAACTGAGCCTTAGAGAAAATTAGTAAATTGACCAAGGATACATAGCTATTAAGTATTTGTATTTCCTTTCAAACATATTTTTGTGATAAGAACATCTTCATTTCACTACGTAGTTAGCAACATCAGTACTGGCTCTTACAACCGTTGCCCTTTGGGACCTTGGGGTACAATAGAGAAGAATATTCTGTCTAAGAAAAATTTATCATAGGTAATTGCCCTCATATGTCTGCAAGCTTACTCATAGGTGAGGCTTTGCTCTGTCTCAAACCTGACTCAGAATAGGAAATATAATTTACGGAGATTTTATAAGTGATCCTTTTCCTGTATTAAAATATTTTATCAATTGCCTCTCAATTCCAAAGGTCCCATATTGTCCCAGTGTTTTTGTACAATTCATAATGATCAACTGGAGTCACACACAAAAGCTTGCCCTTTTCGGGGTCCCTAGAGTCACACTGCCATTCTATTATCTAATAAATCACAAGTCTATGCTACCAAATTCAGGAGGCCTATGAGACTTGTGCCTTCCAGAAAGCCAATGTTAAGTGTCATTTCTCCTAAATCTTCCTTTCTGGCATCTATATATCAGAAACCATAAATCAAGACCTAGGATAGCAAGGGAAAACATAAATGTTTTCACCTTTTTGTTGTCTATAATCTAAGTCCAGGAGCCTAGACCAAACCCAAGCAAAAGTCTAAAAGCCCTTCAGATCTGTACTCTCTAATGTCAGACAACTTCACTATGAAACAAAGGAGTATATGAACTTACCTCTCTTGGTGTAGCTGTGACATTTGGACAGAGAGGAAAAGAAAGAATATCCAAGTTAATTTTTTCTGCCTTTAGCTCAGATCTCTTCAAATATGTATGATTGTAAGACCTCTGTAACTCTTGCTGCTTCCCAAGAACTTAACACCAGTCTGAGTAATCTGTGATGGTGGGGATTTCTTTTTCAGATTCTTTTCCACTGACAATTATTAAAAGATACTGAGCATAGTTCCCTGTGTTATACAGTAGGCCCTTGTCTTTTATCTATTTTACATAAAATAGTTTGTTTCTGTCAATCCCAAATTCTTAATTTATTCCTCTCTCCACCTCCCCTTTGGTAACTCTAAGTTTGTTTTCTATGTCTGTGAGTCTATTTTGGTTTTGTAAATAAGTTCATTTGTAGCAGTTTTTTTAAAATTCCACATATAAGTGATATCATATGGTAGTTATCTTTCTCTGTCTGACTGACTTCACTTAGTATGATAATATCCAAGTTCATCCATGAAGCTGCAAATGGCATTATTTCATTTCTTTTTATGGCTGAGTAATAGTCCATTGTATATATTATATATACCACATCTTCTTTATCCATTCATCTGTCAATTGGACATTTAGGTTGCTTCCATGTCTTGGCTATTGTAAATAGTGCTGCTCTGAACCTTGGGGTGCATGTACCTTTTTAAAATTAAAAAAAAATTATATTGGAGTATAGTTGATTAACAATGTTATGTTAGTTTCAGGTGTACAGCAAAGTGATTCAGTTATACATATACAAGTATCTATTCTTTTTCAAATTCTTTTCCTATTTAGGTTATTACAGAATACTGAGTAGAGTGGCCTTCAAATTAGAGTGTTCATCTTATATACCTAGGAGTGGAATTGCTGGGTAATATGGTTACTTTAGTTTTTTAAGAATCTCCATACTGTTTTCCATAATAGCTGTATCAATTTACACTCCCACCAACAGTGTAGGAGGGTTCCATTTTTGGAATGATATTATTTTTTTAAGATGAAGTGAGAATAAAACACAATATAGGCTAAGAAAGTGAAGCATAGGTTTTTAAATTTAGCTTGATGTACACATTTTTTTTCTTTTCTAAATTAGGTTAAGTTTAGTTACTCCATTATTTCTCTTTCAGTACCTAAATTCTGAAATTATCTTATTATGTATGGATAATATCCATTATATATATAATAAATGATTGATGGTTTATAATTGTGTGGGAAAAAAAAACAACAACTTTACATGTTTTCCAGATACAGAATGTCTTCTAATGGAATACATGGCTGAGACCTTTAGGGGAGGTGTTAAGGTAACCTGACAAAAGACATAGACCTTGAATTATTTTTCTCCCCTTTAACTTGATTTTATAAAAATTATGAAGTAAAGTAGATGTAGTTTACATTGAATATTAGCTTTCAACCATATGCAAATAAGGTGTGCTTAAATAAACTTCTGGAGATAATTTAACATTATCAAGAGCAGCTGTAATTTCATTACTTTGGGGGATCTCTTAAAGTAGCCAACTAATTAGGTCAAAGTGTTGACAAATAAGTTGATAAATGAATATTCCAAACTATTCTACACTAGAGGGATCACATATGATACTTTTATTTTCTCTTTGGCTGCTTTAAACATTAATAACCCTGGCCAGCAGAGGAAGATGATAGCAGACTAACAGTCCCACCCGTCAATAATGATGGAATTTTAGATATCATACAGTAAACCACATAGATTACATTTTAAACTGGTGAAAATGAACAAGAAAAGCTAAGAAATATGAGAAGAAAGTCAACCTAAACTCAAAATTTATATTCTTTCTTGTCTCAAGATATTTGAAGGCACTAATATTTAACATATACAGTTTTTCAGCCTTTTATAGTTTTTCTTCTGTGCTTAACAATACTAGTTTTTATAGCTCATTACTTGTGGTAAGCAAAATAATTGTTTCCCAAAATGTTCTCATCCTAAACCCACAGCCTATAAATATTTTAGTTTACATGACAAGGGGGGATTAAGAATACAAATCAAATTAAAGTTGCTAATCAGACAATGCTGAGATGGAGAAATGATCCTGGATTTTCCCAAGGAACTTAATGTAATCACCAGAGTCCGTAAATGTGGAAGGGGAAAGCAGAGGTGTCAGTGTCAGAATGATATGATGTGAGAAATACTCAAACAACCATTGCTGGCTATGGAGACAGAAGGGGTCCACAAGCCGAGGAATGCATATATCTTCTAGAAGCCAGAAGAAGCAACAAAAGGGATTGATTCTCCTCCAAAACTTCCAAGAAGGAATACAGCTCTTCCCTTGATTTTAGCCTAGTATAATCCATTTTGGACTGGTGACCTCCAGAACTGTAAGAATTTATTTGTACTGTTTTAAACCACAAAGTTTGCAGTAATTTGTTACAGCAGCAAAAGAAAACTTACACATCACACTGATATTATCAGTATCCTTGATGTCTTGCCCCTTGTCATTCTCTTATAACTACCTTATCAATTTTGAACAATTCTTTTCTGATTTCTACTCTGGAATTGATATGATCTACTTTCGACAATTACGTAATTAGGCTTTTCAAGTACATGTGTATCCAGTGTGGTCTACTTTAGGAAATTTTGATACATCATTTGTCTATATTAATATTATACAATTAATAAAATATCACTTTTTATTTAATATTTCCTTAGCAACTTCATTACACATCAAGGTGTAATAACTTGTATTTCCAAAGACAGATGTTGACATTTCACTGAGATCAAATTTAGGACTTTAACTTTATTAACCATTATTAATCCTCCTTAATCTTTATTTTCATGTAAAATATCAAACATAAAATGATAAAACACCCCTTTTATCATTTATTTATAAACATTCAAGAAAAAAGTTATGTATAAACATATTGGGAAAGAGTAGAAATAGAAATAGAAAACTGTAGGTAGAAATAGAAAACTACATGCTTTAAAGATAGTTTTAAAAATGTTGAACATTTTAAAAGAACATCATAAGATATAATTATAAAAAATTTCCCAAATCATAAGAACTCAATTACCTATATAAATTTGATTTTTCAAATACATTGTTTGAAGACAAAGCATTGTATCCTTGATACTAGTTAGAACACAATAAGCAAGTTTGAAACAAAAAATATTTTTATTTAAGCCCCCTTTGTAATATTAAAAGTGATAAACAGAAATTTTACAGCATGACAGTTTAGCTGTTCATTTCAAATGACAAATGGTTTCATATCAATAGCTTATCACAAAAATTAAAATGAAGTAGTGGTATGGCTAAAAATCACAATGTTTGAGAAAACAATAATTCACGTGTCTTTTTTTTTTTTGACAAATCAAGAATCAAATTTAAAGAATATATCTTTAAATTTCATGCTTTACACTTTTATGGCAGTGTAAAATACACCTGCAACTTTCTAAATGAAATAAAGTTAATAAAACTCATAATGCACTGAGGTGTCTCATTTTTATATGAATTATTGATAATTTGTAAGCTGATATATTAAAAGGTGTACCTTAATCTTAATTTTTTTCTGAACAGAGCAAAAGACTAAATTTAGCATTTGACATTTCTAAAATTCTGGACTTTAAAAAGAACATATATAAATATATTTTCTCTAAGTGTTTCTGAAATTCAAACACAACTGTGTTGTCTCAAATCTGTAAAGTGGACTTACCTTCCCCTGTACCCCAGGTCTTTCTTTCTGGTGGGGGCTTTGGGGCAGTCAACTCCCCTGGCTTATCTTGAGTACACAGGACAGTTCTGAAGAGGCCCCCAGATGGGGCAGGGACCTCCCAAACCATGTTGGCTGTGGCCATGCCCTGCCTGGGCCCAAGCTATCTGATGCCTCAAGACCTGCACTGGAGGAGCTGGACTTACCTAGTGTGGATCCAGTTTTAGGGGCAGAGTCAAGATGGAGGAGGAGGAGGAAGTGGAGGTCACATCTCCTCACAGGCTGGGGGTCCAGCCTGAGCCCCTGTGGTAGGAGTGCAGAGTCCAAGCCACTGGACTAACAGAAAACTTCAGGCCCTAGGGAATATTAATCTGTATGAGCTCTCCTGGATATCCTCATCTTGGCACCAAGACCCCACTCCACCCAACTGCCTGAAAACTACAGTACTGGATGCCTCAGGCCAAACAACCAGCAAGATAAGAACATGGCTCCACCCATCAACGAAAATGAAACAATAGAGAAATATGTTACAGATGAAGGAGCAAGGTAAAAACCTACAAGAACAAATAAATAAAGAGGAAATAAGCAACCAACCTGAAAAAGAATTCATAGTAATGATAATAAAGATTATCCAAAATCTTGGGGGAAAAAATGAACACACTGATGGAGAAGGTAAAATAAATATTTAACAAGGACCTAAAAGAACTAAACAACAAACAAATAATGATAAACAACACAGTAACTAAAATGAAAAATACACTAGAAGGAATCAATACCAGAATAACTGAGACAAAAGAATGAATAAGTGAGCTGGTAGATAGAATGGTAGAAATAACTGCTAAGGAGCATAATAAAGAAAAAAAAAAAAGAAAGAAATGAAATGAAGACTGTCTCAGAGACCTCTGGGACAACATTAAATGCCCAATATTCAAATTATAGGAGTCAAAGAGAAAGAGAAAGAGAAAGGGTCTGAGAAAATATTTGAAGAGATTATAGTTGAGAACTTCTCTAACATGGGAAAGGAAAAAGCCACCCCAGTTCAGGAAGCACAGAGAGTCCCATACATGATAAACTCAAGAAGAAACATGTCGAGACACATATTAATCAAAGTAAAAAATTAAATTCAAAGAAAAAATATTAAAACAGCAAAGGAAAAGCAACAAAAAATGTACAAAGGAATCCCCATAAGGTTATCAGCTGATTTTTCAGCAGAAACTCTGCAGGTCAGAAGAGTGGCAGGATATATTTAAAATGATGCAGTGGAAAAACCTACAACCAAGACTACCCAACAGGCTTTTGTTAAGACTCAATAATCACCGTAAATGTAAATTGATTAAATGCTCCAGCCAAAAAACACAGACTAGTTGAATGGATACAAAAACAAGACCTGTAATATATTGTCTACAAGAGACCCACTTCAGACCCAGGGACACATACAGACTGAAAGGGAGGGGTTAGAAAAAGACATTCCATGCAAATGGAAATCAAAAGAAAGCTGGAGTAACAGTACTCATCAGACAAAATAGACTTTAAAATAAAGACTGTTGCAAGAGGCAAAAAAGGACACTACATAATGATCAAGGGATCAATCCAAGAAGAAGATATAACACTTATAAATATTTATGCACCAAACGTAGGAGCACCTCAATAGCCATAAAAGAGGAAATCAACAGTAACACAATAATAGTGGGGGACTTTAACACCCCACCTACGACAATGAAAACTAATAGAAAACTCACAGAAAATTAAGAAGTAAACACAGCCTTAAATGACACTTTAGACCAGATAGGCTTAATTGATATTATAGGACATTCCATCCAAAAGAAGCAGAATAAACTTTCTTCTCAAGGGCAGATGGAACATTCTCCAGGATAGATAACACTTTGGGTCACAAATCAAACCTCAATACATTTAAGAAAATTGAAATCATATCAAGCCTCTTTTCCGAGCACAATGCTATGAGATTAGAAATCAATTACAGGGAGAAAAACTCTAAAAAACTCAACAAACTCATGGAGGCTAAACAATATGCTACTAAATAACCAAAAGATCACTGAGGAAATAAAAAAATACCTAGAAGCAAATGACAAATGAAAATGTGATGACTCCCTAGCACCATACACAAAAATAAACTCAAAATGGATTAAAGACCTAAATGTAAGGCCAGAGACTATAACACTTTTAGAGGGAAAAAGAGACAGAACACTTTATGACATACATCACAGCAAGATCCTTTTGGACTCACCTCCTAGAGTAATGGAAGTAAAAAGAAACAAATGGGCCCTAATTAAACTTAGAAAAGCTAATAGAGAAAAGCTAATGCCCATCCTACTTAAACTCCTCAAAAAAACTGCAAAGAAAGGAACACTCCCAAGCTCATTCTATGAGGCCACTGTCACCCTGATACCAAAATCAAAGATATAACAAAAAAAGAAAATTACTGACCAGTATCACTGATGAGCATAGACACAAAAATCCTCAACAAAATACTAGCAAACAGAATCTGTCAACACATTAAAAGGATCATACACCATGATGAAGTGGGATTTAACCCAGGGATGCAAGGATTCTTCCATGTATGCAAATCAATCAATGTGATACACCATATTAACAGATTTGAAAATAAAAACCATAAGATAATCCCAATACATGCAGAAAAAGCTTTTAACAAAATTCAACACCAATTTATGATAAAAACTCTTTAGAAAGCAGGCCCAGAGGGAACCTACCTCAACTTAATAAAGGCCATATAAAACAAACCCACAGCAAACATCATTCTCAATGGTGAAAAACTGAAAGCATTCCCTCTAAGATCAGGAACAAGACAAGGATGTCCACTCTCGTCACTATTGTTCAACATAGTATTGAGTTCTAGCTATGGTAATCAGAGAAGAAAAAGAATAAAACTCATACAAATTGGAAAAGAAGAATTAAAACTGTCACTCTTTGTAGATGACATGAGACTATACATATAAAATCCTAAAGATGTCACCAGAATACTTCTAGAACTAATCAATGAATTTGGTAAAGTTGTAGGATACAAAATTAATGCACAGAAATCTCTTGAATTTCTATTACTAGAAATGGTAGATCAGAAAGAGAAATTAAGGAAACAATTCCATTTACCATTGCAACAAAAAGAATAAAATACCTAGGAATAAACCTACTTAAGGGGGCAAAAGACCTGTACTCAGAAAACAATAAGATACTAATGAAAGAAATCAAAGATGACATAAACACATGGAGAGATATATCATGTTCTTGTACTGGAAGAATCAATATTGTGAAAATGACTGTACTACATAAAGCAATCTACAGATTCAATACAATCACTATCAAATTACCAATGGCATTTTTCATAGAATTAGAAAAAAAAAACTACAATTTGTATGGAAACACAATAGACCCTGAACAGCCAAAGCAATCTTGAGAAAGAAATACAGAGCTGGAGGAATCAGGATTCCTGACTTCAGACTATACTACAAAGCTACAGTAATCAAGAGTGTATGGTACTGGTGCAAAAAGAGAAATATAGATCAATGGAACAGATTAGAAAGTGCAGAGATAAACTCATACACCTATGGTCACCTAATCTATGACAAAGGAGGCAAGAATACACAATGGAGAAAGACAGTGTCTTCAATAAATGGTGCCAGGATAAACTGGAGAGCTACATGTAAAAGAATGAAATTAGAACACTCCCTAACACCATGCACAAAAAATAAACTTAAAGTGGATTAAAGACCTAAATGTAAGGCCAGAGACTATAATACTCTTAGAGGAAAACATAGGTAGAACACTCTGACATAAATCACAGAAGATCCTTTTTGACCCACCTCCTAGAGTAATGGAAATAAAAAGAAACAAATGGGCCCTAATTAAACTTAAGCTTTTGCCCAGCCAGTGAAACCATAAACAAGATGAAAAGACAACCCTCAGAATGGGAGAAAATGTTTGCAAATGAAGCAATGGACAAAGAATTAATCTCCAAAATATACAAGCAGCTCATGCAGCTCAATATAAAAAAAAAAAAAAAAAAAAAAAAAAACCAATCAAATCAAAAAATGGGCAGAAGATCTAAATAGACATTTCTCCAAAGAAAACATACCAAGGTCTTCTTTGGAGGTCCAAGAAGCACATTAAAAGATGCTCAACATCACTAATTATTAGAGAAATGCAAATCAAAACTACAATGAGGTACTACCTCACACTGGTCAGAATGGCCATCATCTAAAAATCTACAAACAGTAAATGCTGAAGAGGGTGTGCAGAAAAGGAAACACTCTTACTCTGTTGGTGAAACTGTAAATTGACACAGCCACTATGGAGAACAGCAGGGAGGTTCATTAAAAAACTAAAAATAGAACTACCATATGACCCAGCAATCCCACTCCTGGGCATATACCCAGAGAAAACCATAATTACAAAAGATACATGCACCCCAATATTCATTGAAGCTCTATTTGCAATAGCCAGCACATGGAATCAACCTATATATCCATCAACAGAGGAATGCATAAAGAAGATGTGGTACATATATACAATGGAATATTATTCAGCCATAAAAAGGAATAAAATTGTGCCATTTACAGAGACATGGATAGACCTAGGGACTCTCATACAGAGTGAAGTAAGTTGGAAAGAGGAAAACAAATATCATATATTAATGTATATATATGTGGAATTTAGAAAAAATAGTACAGATGAACCTATTTGCAAAGCAGAAATAGAGACACAGATGTAGAGAACAAACGTATGGACACCAAATGGGGAGGGGTGGGTGAATGGCTTGAGAAATTGGGATTAACGTATGTACCCTTCTATGTATGAAGTAGATGGCTGGTGAGGCCCTACTGTATAGCACAGAGGAAAATAATTAAAATAAAAAGAAGGTACAATCTGTTTGCAGGACATATATAAAGTTAACCTTAAAAATGCATTCTGATATACATTAGGTGCAGAAAAATACTGTTTGATTCCACTTAAACAAGGTACCTAGGATCGTCAAATTCATAGAGTCAGAAAGTACATTGGTGGATACCTGGGGCTGGGGAATGGAGAGCTAGTGTTAATTGGGCACAGTTTCAGTTTAAGAAGGTGAAATATTTGGGAGATGGATGATGGTGAGTGTTGTACAGCAATGTGAATGTATTTAGTGTCACTGAACTGTACAATTAAGTATGGTTAAAATTATATGTTTTATATTATGCAACTTTTACCACAATAAAAAAAAAATTAAAATTTAAAGTGGATAATAGATTTCTATTAGTTGCTTGGCAACATTGTTTTATGTTCCGCAGATGAATTTCATATTGCTGATTTATTTTTAAAGTTATGTGCATGAAGTTGTTGGAAACTTGAACAGGTATAGTTAAGATCAATGAAATTTCTATGCACCTGGAGTTTATTGTTTCAAAGAAAATGATTAATAAAATTAGCATATGGTGCACAGTAAATCATTGCCCATTTGTTTCTTCCTAGTTATATTTTATATGCTCAACAATTTAAATTGTATTAACTTATTACTTTAAATTATAGTAGTGAAAATTTTATTCCAGTACTGAAATTTAATTCTGTACTTAAAAATTTGGGTTCATCATACATATCTACATACACCTATATAATATTAATATAAATATATATATAATCTTAAGATATGTATATAAACATTTACATACACACATGAATACATGTTTGTATGCATATATATAAAAACAGAAACATTTATATATGTAACAAGAGTAGTATTTTCTTTTACTGGTATAATTTTAGGGATTCTAAAAATGATCTCTTTCACTATAAAATCTATTGGTAACATGCCTGAATTTCTACTATCAAAGTCTCACTTCTTTCTATTTCAAATGTTTTGTGTTTTAAAGACAAATGCTCTAAAGCAATAACAGCAACCTATAGAGATGCCACTAATTGTTTAAACAAAATTCACCAGGTTACTTCTCTATAAAAATAGACAAGAATCAAGAAGAGATAGTGTAAGGAGTGGGTTCATATTATGTTTGAAATGTGGAGATATAGGCCTAATTAAGGCACCAGAATCAAGGGACTCAATATTTTGGCTATAATTTGATATAAACTGGGCTTCTTGGTAGAGAAATCCAAAAATTGGGGAAAAAAATGAATTGATAAGGGAAGTGCAAAAGCTCTAAAGTTTTTGAGTTGTAATGTATTGGAATTAATATTTAACCACTTTCTGATTTAAGCCTATTCTTTGATTCTGTGTTTTTCTGTTGAGAATACTTTGGGTAAATTTTTAATATCAACAATCTAAAGTCCCATCTCTTTTCATGGCATTCAGTCCTATTCTTCCTCTGGTCCTTAATTAGCATTCCACCTCTGTTGCTACCTGTGAACATTCAGCCAGAAGCCCAATGACATATATGCCCCAGGTATTTTCACAATAATATTTGGCTTTGGTGTTGCTGAGCATGACATCCTTTTAATTTTTTTTATTTTAAGAGGAAAGACTTTCTGCCATTTCCTCAATCTGAAATACCCATGTCTTTATTTTTTTCCCTTCTTAGTGGAATATTTAGAATATTTTCAGTCCTAGATTACATTTCATACCTTTCCAAAGCATTAGTATTTCCTTTTTCTTATTATACTATATGTCATTCCTCACTGTATGGCAGTAAAATGTTTATATATCTAATTCTGCTACTCATTATATATGACACTATGGCAGGGATGTTGTCTTAGTCTTAGTGACCTTAATACAAAAAAGAGAATAAATACATACTACTTTTAAATTTAAGAATCATATTTAGGTCACGATGATTTCTTTAAATGCCCTTTCTTCATAAGACACAATTATTCTTTATCTATGTAAGCTGTCAATCTTTGCCAAAACATGAATTGTGACTCATCTGCATTAATGTAATTGGATCCTTGACAAATTTGTTTAGACTTTCTTTTTTCCTATATGCAGGGAAGTTCAAGTAATTATTGCTGTGCTACAAGAATGTTCTAAATTTACATTTAAAACATTTAAGCATGTAATCAGTAGTGATTACATGCTACATATTACAGAAAACAAAATAAATAAATTGCAAAACAATTATTTTTGAAAATATTGCTGTCCTGATTAGATCCAGCCTGAGGACAGCATATGCTTTCTTGTTGCTGCCTAGCATCGTTTTGTTTCACCTTGAAAGACTCCCATTAGATTTCTTATAAGGCAAGTCTAGTGGCAAGGGAATCCCTCAGCTTTTGTTTATCTTAGAAAGTCCTTATTTTTCCTTCAATTCTGAAGAACCCTTTTTTCTGGATGTAGTATTCTTTGTTAGCAGGTGTTTTTTTTTTGATTTGTTTTAATTTTCAGCACTTTTGAATATTTCATCCCACTTCCTTCTGGACTGCATGTTTTAGCTGAAATAACCACTGATAACCTTATGAGAGCTCCCTTACATATGATGAGTCATTATTCTCTTTCTGCTTTCATGATTCTCTTTGTTGTTGAGTTTAGCAGTTCTATGATAATGTGTCTTAGTGTGGGCCTTCTTGAATTTGTTCTAATTGAGATCCTTCCAGCTTCTTGAAACTGGATTTCCATTTCTTCCTTCAGATTTGGATTTGTGAAATTTTCAGCCACTCTTTTCTTCAAATAAGATTTCTCTCTCTCTCTCCCTCTTTTCTCTTTCTGAGACTCTCATTTTATATATATATATATATATATATATGAATATTTTGATGGTATTTCATAAGTCCTTTAGGTTTTTACTTTTCTTTACTATTTTTTTCTTGTCCCCCCCTCCCAGTTCACTAATTTCAAATGACATTTTTTGAGTTCACTGATTCTTCTTGATCAAATCTACTATTCAACCCATCTAGTGAATTTTTCAAGTCAGTTTTTAATACTTCAGCTATATTTTAAAACTAAAAAAAAGCTGCTTCTTTTCTACAGTTTCTACCTCATTGTTGATATTTTTATTTTGTTCATGGATCATTTTCCTGATTTTATTTAGTTGTCTATCTGTGTTCTCTTGTAGTGCATTATGCTTCTTTAAAACTAATATTTTGAATTCTTTGTCAGGTAATTTGTAGACCTCTATTTTCTTAAAGTCAGTTTATGGATATTGTTTTCCTTCGATTGGGTCACATTTTCTTATTTCTTTGTGTGCCTTACAATATTTTGTTGTGATCTGTCCATTTGAAAACAACAGTTATTCTCTCAGTCTTTTCTGACAGGCTTCATACAAAGAAAGACTGCCAATCAGCCTGACTAGAGGTTCTTGGGGCCTCTCAAACCTTTCCTGTGATTACATCTTCTCTTGGTTTATGTATATAATTTCTCATTTAGAGAGGTTTGCCAGTAGCTTTATTAAAAGCTTATAGTCTCTTGCTCTCTCTGCTGTCTGAATTGCTGCAGGTTTTTTGGTACTTCTTTAAATCACTGAGCTCTCCTTTGTTCTCACCCACCCCCGGTATCCAAAGAATGTGGTCACCCATCACCATTAGGAGTCAAGTGAAACACAAACCAATCCTCAAGGAGGCCTCTGAAGAGCCAGAATGTTACATGATTGTTCCACGCTTCCTTTAACCTCCCATGGGAGAAGCCACAAGTTGGGTTTCTCAGCCTAACTGTTAGCTGTGCCAGTTTGGTAGAAAAACTGACATAGTTGAAATAAAACAGTTTTCTTACTCATTCTCATGCAGATGTTCTTGGCTTTGAGCTTTCCTGGGTCACTGAAATTTCCTAACTGCATCTAGACTTCTCATAAAGGTTTTGTAGAACTTATATTGTTAAATCAGTGTTTCCAAGGAGGAACAAAGTCTGGGGCTTCCTATTTAATGGTCTTGCAAATACCTGGACTGATTTGGATTTTTATTCTAAGTGAACATGTTTAGGATAGAAGGAAAATAATAAAGGTTGCTTTTAGTTGCTAAGTTTGTGATGATTTGTTATACAGCAAAAAAAGTTATTATGAAGTATTTTCGCTAAATAGATTCTATTTTCTGTGTATAACCAGCTAAAATACTTTGCTATATTTTGATTAAGATTTTATTTTTATAGGCATTCCTTATATATTTGTAACATTAATATTTTGCCTGTTATATATGATGTAAATTACTTCTCCACTTGTCTTATTTTAATAATGGTAATTTTACACATATATTCATTCATTCATGTTGATATAATTGAGCAATTGATTTTATATAATTTCTTTTCCTTGATTTATCTTAAGAAACCACAAGGCCAAAATATAATCTCTATGAAAGAATCTCACAAACGTAATGTTTATCAACAAAACAAAATACAAAGGAGAATGTAATGATTGACTCAGCATACATAAAGTTCAAAGAGAGGGTGCACTATTCTGTGTTAGAAATAAAAATAGTGGTGTCCTTTGGAGGGATAGTGACTGGGATAGGATATAAGGTAAAAGTATCTGTTATGCCATTATATGCTAAGGCTTGATCCAACGTTGGTTTCCCAGGTATGTTCATATGGCAAAAATTTAGCAAGCTGTACTCCAACAATCTGTGCACTTTTCTGCATGTTTGTTTTTAACAGTAATAATATATACCTTCCTATTGACATGCAGTATACAATTGTATGACTATATCACAAAATATTTCCGTATTTATGTTGTTTTATTAAAAGTAGTGCTGCTATTAACATTTTTGTATGTTTTAAGTCAAGCTATGAACGCTTTTCTCTTTTTTATGTATCTAGTAGTTTAACTTCTGAGTCACAGGGTTTGCCTTTGTTCAGCTTTGAGTGATACTGGCAAAGAAATTTCCAAAATGGAAATATATACCCCAAGCAGCAGTACATGAACACTTCAGATATTACACATTTAAAAAATAGTGTCAATCATTTTCATTTTAGCTATTGGGAAAAGGTATACATAGTAATATTTCATTGTGTTTTAATTTACATTTCCCTGATGAAATGTAAAGTTGAGTACATTTTAATTTTTGTGAAGTGCCTGTTCTTATCCACTGTCATAATCTGTTGGATATCGTTGTCATTTTTGTTGATTTGTGGAAGCTCTTTATTATAAATATGAGTCTTTGTAAGATACATTCATTGTAAACAACTTCTGCCACTCTGGAACTTCCCTTTTTCACTCTCTTCATGGTGACTTTTGATGCATAGTAGTTCTTACTTAAGTATAATGAAAATTTATTTTTCCTTTTGAGCCTTATATAATACATTTATCTCACTTTGAATAGCATGGTATTTTTACTGTTTAATAAGCTCTTTGAAAACAAGCATAATAGTATTGTTTCTGAGACCAAGGGCTCAGGGATTTTGACCATCTAGATTTGAATCCTACTTTTACTACTTGTTAGCTGTTTTACTTTGGGGAAATTATTTAACCTTTCAACATTTGAGGGTTTTTTCTATCTTAAAAAAGACCCTGAAATATCTCAAAGAATAGTTTTGAGAATTAAATGAAATAATCTATGTGAAAGACATAAAACAATGCTTGGCACATAGGAAAACTGCCCAATAAGTTTAAACTGTTATGCATAATTTTAACCCCACATTTACAAGGTAATACAAAAAACATATGAAAATTAGTATTAGTAAATCTGACTTTCTGACTTAGTTTTTAA
Source organism: Kogia breviceps (assembly GCF_026419965.1). Classification (NCBI taxonomy): domain Eukaryota; kingdom Metazoa; phylum Chordata; class Mammalia; order Artiodactyla; family Physeteridae; genus Kogia; species Kogia breviceps. Next base: position 93,013,882 of record NC_081315.1, on the reverse strand, counting down.
CAGTCATATTATGTTAAAACTCTTTTTTATAGGAGAAAGAATAGATGATGACTGAGGAAAATAAATATATTCATCAGAGCACTTAGCTGCCAGCAACAGAGCCTGACTCTGGATAATTTAAGCAGACATGGAATTCATTAAATTGATTTTAGTGAGTTTGTGTCATTGTTGGTATAGCTTTAAAAACCTGGTAAAGAACTACAGTGTCAGAAACAACAGCCAACATCATCCTGCAGAATGTTCTGGTGAGGGCTCTACCAACCACAGTCCTACCTCCAAACATAAGATGTCCATCTTGCTCCCTGTCAGTGTCTTGGAAAACAGATTCTTGCTGTACCTGCCGCTATTTTGGGAGAAAAAATCTTCTTCCACAGGACCCACTTCCTTGGATTACTTACTTCTAACTACATGTTACTCTCTCTCTCTCCTCTCTCTTTCTCTCTCTCTTTCTCCGGCTGTTCTCATTTGGTGTGATAAAGCCAGCTGATGTATTGTAAGCTCCCCCATGGAGAGTCCCATGTGGAAAGGAACTAAGGACAGCTTCTGCCCAGAGGGTCTAGGGTCCTCAGTCCAACAACCTGTGAGGAACTGAATCCTGCCAAAGCCACATAAGCCACATGAGAAGTGGGTTGTTCTCCAGTTGAGCCTTGATATGATTGTAGTCCCAGGTTACCATTTGACTTCAATCTCATAAGAGATAATAAGCCATAGGAACCAAGTCTTCAATGACAAGGTTCTCTATCTACAGAAACTTTGAAATCATTATTTTTTTAAGCCTCTAAGTTTTGTGTTAATATTTATACAGTGATAGATTACCAATACAATGCCTATGCATCTTTTGCATATTATTTTCTGACCATTAGTATTAAAGTTTTTAAAAATAATAAAACCCAATTTTAATCAGAGTCCAATTAACCAGAATACTCAGATAAGTAGATTTTTTTCCAGAACTTTATAATGTCCTATAATGAAACTATATTGGAAAAAAAATCAGGATAAACATTCTTGTATTAGTGCTAAGGTTCCTGTATTTATGTATATAAACATCACAATTTGATATTAGAAAAATGAACTTTGGATCTTAAGAGTCTCATACCAAGTAAAGAGTAAATTTATGGCAACAGAGTCACATATTTCTTGGGTAATAAATGTTAATAAATGCATACTAAATTAATGGAAGACTCATTAACCTCAGAGTAATAATTTTTAAGGTAAAAAGAGATATATTATAAAATAAGGATCAAAATTTGGGATCAAGTAAAGTAGTTTTTGTTTTTAAATGAAATGTATTCTTCCCTTAACTAATCTAATAAATCCCGTCAAAATTCACCTATGTAATCCAGACAAAATAATTTGGTTACTGCAATTAATCCATAAAGTCTTCTGTTATGGAATTCTAAATTTTTTTTTTTTTTTTAATTAGTACATTTTCATATTAGTATTTGGAAGAACTAACTTAACCAAATGGGATAAAAGCATTTGCCAAAATGACTACAGTGTTTTATGCTTTAAAAAACTTCAACAGTCAGTGAGTTCTTTTCTTCTTTTGTTATTTTCTTTCAATATAAAAGTATCACTTTAGACAAGAGATTGAGACAATAAAGGAAATTACTGTTCAGAAGTAACTCTCTACCTCTAATACTAAAAAAAATGACATTTATGAAATTTTAGAGTTAAACTCTCAAAAATAATAAAATCCCCATAGCATAGCATCAAAACAATGCTAACAGTATATACTGATATGCAGGATAAGCTGGCATAAAGTCTACAGTATTAAGATATGGCTTACTAAGTTAAAAGCTATTGATTAGTATTAAAGTACTTTTAACCTTAACTTTGCAAATCAGAAAATATTTCTCCAGTGTTTTTATTCTGTAGAAAAGTTTAGTTATTTCAAGTTGATGATCTTTTGTATCTTTCAGATAGAAAGTCATTGATAACTAAACAATATCTCAAAAATCTAACAGACATCTTAATAAATCAATGCATTTTAGGCTGGGATAGCCAAAAACCCAATACCTTTTGCAAAATAACCATTTAAAATGTATCCTATTTAACATGATATTTATGTATGATATTGAGATAGTTAATTTTGTTATTAACTTATAGAATGAAGAGGTGTAGAAGGATATACATTGGTATAATAACTGATAGTAATTTATTTACTATGAGCTCCTCATTTATATGATGTTATTTGGTGATACATGCTGAGGTAGAGAGAGAAAGAATGCATGGCTTCCAGACTTAAAGATCTCACTATAAGTAATACAGTTCAGCATTGTGGAGTCAGCCTCCAAGATGGCCTACAGTAACTCCCAACTGCTGGTATTCATGCTTCTATACAATCCCTTCCCTCAATGAATAGGTCTGTCAATAAGCTACTGTGAATATGGCAATGCTAGGTCATAACAGATAGTACAACTTTCTCCTTGCTTTTTGGGATTGCTTGCTCTAGAAGAAACTAGATGCCATGGTGTGAGGCCACTAAAGGTAGATCTATGTGGCAAAGTTCTGAGACCTTTTGACAATTTCCAGTAAGAAACAGAAGCCTCCTACTAACAATCATGTGAATGAGCCATCTTAGAAGATCATCCAGCCAAGGTTAAGCCTTCAGATAATTACCACCCCAGCAGTCATATTAGCTTGAACCTCATGAGAGAACCCCCAGTCAGGACTAATCAGTTATGTTGCTCTTGAATTTCTGACCTACAGAAAATGTGTGACATAATACAAAGTATAATTGGGTTAAGCCTCTACATTTTGAGAGTAATCTTTTATGCAGCAATAAATAACTAATATGAACAGAACAGCCTATATATATATAAAAAAAGAGAGACCCTAGTATTCCAGTACTAACTTAAATGAGTTTATATGTATGCCTGTAGATTCATGGGAAAGAATATATGCATATTCAAAACAATTCCAAGAGAGCATACATAAGGAAAATGTGTGAAGTGAGCACATCTTATTTCCAAAATAGAAAGCAATGTGTGTTATGAATTTTCAAAGAAATAATGGACACAATAAATTCCTCTCACACACACCATCATGCCAAAGACTGTTAAATATGGATTCTTGCCCACTGATGCACAGCAGGATAAAAATTAGAGGATGTTTAACCAGGTGTCTCCAGGGCTGTCCACCACTGCTGTCAACCAAAACAGTTCAAACAGCTCCTCTCAGACTGTTTGCATTAATGAATAGATGATGTCTAAAACCATATGGGATTCTGTACTCGCCTTAATTAAAATTAATTGCCCCATGAATGATTAAGGCTTAATCTGAATTTTTCATACTTTCTATATTACTGAGATACCAAACAATGGAACTCATCTACATCTTATGTTATTCTTTTAATCTCCATTAAATAAGTAATTAATTACTGCATCTGTTTTCTTCCACTAAACATGACTAATTGCTCATTTTTAAACATTAAATATTTACTGCAGAAATTTACTGGAAGAAATTTCTGGCATCTCTAATAATTTAAACTTTGCTTGGAACCATAAGTAATAACTATCTGATATGAGAGACAGTTCTAGAATAGATTGGCTTGCTTTAACTGTCAATAAGAAGGTGTATGCAATTCTTCAATCAATTTTGGAAATTAAAAAATAACAGATATAAAGTACATTTAGTATTTCTGCAAAGCAATCCTTTTCAAAAATATTTACATTTTTCTTCTGCTATATAACCTTGGAAAACTGTCATTTCTATATTTTCCTTATAACATAATCATTTTCAAAAAATGTTTACTTCCATACTCAAGAGATAATACCTTTCAAATTAGTAAATTTATTTACAAAAATATTCTCATTCTGGGAAAGCTACCATAACTATCATCTACTCTTACAAAACAAAGTTCAGGACTACAAAGGAGTTTTGTGATAGAGCCTGGACTGGGTTTTATGTCCCTTGAGAGACATGGCCTCCTTATCTTGGAGCCGTAGTGGCTATTAACACTTACATAATATTAATTGGTTCTAAGACTTAAAATTTTGGGTCAATTAGTGGTAAATGTCTTTTCAAACATATTTTAAGCAAATTGTATTATTTAAGTAAACTAGTCAAATATATCACTTTGGCTCATTAGTTCATACTCTCAAACTCAGTCAACCAATTTCGATTATAGCTCATTTATAAGAAAGCTAATGAGACCAAGATTTAAGTCTTTATTTGAGCATGTTAATTTTGTACACATACAAACTCAGCCCCCATCACCCAGTTTTGCTAATGTGTACCAATTTTCATGAGCAAAATGGATATTTGAGAGGAGATAAAACATGGCCCATAATCTTTCAAGAGAAACCCACACATCATGCTTTAAAAGGATGTGTCACACTCCTAGAGAAATGGAAATAAAACCAAAAATAAGCAAATGGGACCTAATGAAACTTAAAAGCTTTTGCACAGCAAAGGAAACCATAAACAAGACCAAAAGACAACCCTCAGAATAGGAGAAAATATTTGCAAATGAAGTAACTGACAAAGGATTAATCTCCAAAATCTATAAGCAGCTTGTGCAGCTCAATAACAAAAAACAAACAACCCAATCCAAAAATGGGCAGAAGACCTAAATAGACATTTCTCCAAAGAAGATATACAGATTGCCAACAAACACATGAAAGAATGCTCAACATCATTAGAGAAATGCAAATCAAAACTACAATGAGATATCATCTCACACCAGTCAGAATAGCCATCATCAAAAAATCTACAAACAATAAATACTGGAGAGGGTGTGGAGAAAAGGGAACACTCTTGCACTGTTGGTGGGAATGTAAATTGATACAGCCACTAGGGAGAACAGTATGGAGGTTCCTTAAAAAACTACAAATAGAACTACCATATGACCCAGCAATCCCACTACTTGGCATATACCCTGGGAAAACCATAATTCAAAAAGAATCATGTACCAAAATGTTCATTGCAGCTTTATTTACAATACCCAGGAGATGGAACCAACCTAAGTATCCATCATCGGATGAATGGAAAAAGAAGATGTGGCACATATATGCAATGGAATATTACTCAGCCATAAAAAGAAATGAAACTGAGTAATTTGTAGTGAGGTAGATGGACCTAGGGTCTGTCATACAGAGTGAAGTAAGTCAGAAAGAGAAAAACAAATACTGTACGCTAACACATATATATGGAATCTAAGAAAAAAAAAAAAAAAAGGTCATGAAGAACCTAGGGATAAGATGGGAATAAAGACACAGACCTACCAGAGAATGGACTTAAGGATATGGAGAGGGGGAAGGGTAAGCTGTGACAAAGTGAGAGAGTGGCATGGACATATATACGCTAGCAAACATAAAATAGATAGCTAGGGGGAAGCAGCTGCATAGCACAGGGAGATCAGCTCGGTACTTTGTGACCACCTAGAGGGGTGGGATAGGGAGGGTGGGAGGGAGGGAGATGCAGAGGGAAGAGATATGGGAACATATGTATATGTATAACTGATTCACTTTGTTATAAAGCAGAAACTAACACAGCATTGTAAAGCAATTATACTCCAATAAAGATGTTAAAAAAAAAGAATGGGTCAGTAACTTAAAAAAAATTGACACAATTTCTAATGTATCTTCTGCTTTTTATTTTAATTTTTGTTAAAATAATAACTTAATTTATGAAATAAAATACTTAATTTACAAAACTAAAATAGTTTTGTATGGTTTATAATTTTGTATGGTTTATAATTATAAAAAATTATAGCCTCCTGTCCCCTAACCTTCACCATTACTGTCCAATTCTTTAGAAGCATACACTTTTAACTCATTTAGCTAATTTGTCTTAGTATTTACCTCCATATTTCTAAATGATTTGCTTCTTTTCAAAATGTTCTTAAATTTAATTATTTTTATAGGAGAGTACTTTGTTTCCTACACTTCCCCCAACCCCCAAATTACAAATCTACACAAAAATACCCCTCCTTCTAATCCTTTCAAGAATTTTACATATGAACTTTAGTCAAATCAATAGCCAGTGTTTACATTATTATGATGATTCAACTACTATTCACTGTGGCAAGCAGAATCAGTTCTAAATATGTTCCCCCAAGTTTCCTTTCCTTTGGTTTTTCATTCAAACACTAATCTAAGTACTGCTGTGAAATGATTTGGCAGACAAAATCTAAAGTTGCTCATCAGCTGACATTAAAGCAGGGAGATTATACTGCATTATTTGGATAGCCACAAATAAATACATGAGATTTTAAAACCAGAAGAAAAGGCATAAAACTCACTCAAACAGATGTAGCAGAAAGGAAGACAGGAAACATGAGGCAGAAGTAGAAGACAGAGAAATTTGAAGTGTGAGAAGGATTCAATGCACCTTTACTGGATAGACCACAAAGAGGATAAGGAGCCAAGGAATGAAGGTGGCCTCAAGAAGATGAGAATGTAATCTATCAAAAGGAAACAAGCACCTCAGTCCTACAAACAGCATAGAATAAATTCTACCAACAACCTGAGAACCTGGAAGCTGATTCTCCCTCAAGTCCTCCAGACTGAGAATTTAGACAAGCCAACCACCTAGATTTAGCCCAGGGAGATATTAGACAGATTCTTAGGACCCTATCCTAGTCCAAGCATTTCTATCTACAGAACTGTGGGATAATAAATGGGTGTTGTTTTGAGTTGGTAAGATTGTGGTGATTTGCTACAGCAGCAATAGAAATCTGATACATTCACCATGGAGACACATAATACAATATGATTACTTTTCACCTCTAAACCATCTAAACTCAGATCACTCTTTACACCTGCCATACAATAATTACCATGGCCATTTCCTTTATATGTTCCCATGCTGGATCTATTGTTTCCCTTGATCTCAGAACTTCCTCCTTTTCTTTTATTTTTGTGGAGACCACCCTTCAATAGCTTCCTGAAAGGGAAACTTAAAATAACTTTGTTTTCAAAACTTTGTATGAAAATAATTTTGATCAACCCATGAACATAAGACAGAAAATACATGATGTAATTATAATTGACTTTGCCTCATTATCAAGTATTTTACTGACATGAGAAAACTTCAATTCTGAATAGACAGTGATAAGAAGAAAATCCCCTCTATGTCTAATAATTGGATTGTCAACACTGGTTATGTGTTCTGTATATCTGAATCTGTTACTCCTTTATTACCTACATGCTTCTGGTATTGATATCATTGGAAGCATCTGAATTATATTACCTCTGTCTCTGTAATTTGTTACCATGCCTGGTGAGTCAGATCCATAGGCAGTACCAGTATTCCTGGAAGACACTTCTATACCAGGGCAGCTAGCAGTAATTTAACACTACATAAACATTACCATAAACTGCATACCTGTAATCTCTCTAAACTTATGCTAAATGTATTCCAAAATTGTCTTCTTTGTACTTAGATCCAAGAAATACCTGCGGATCATTAAATACTACCTAACAGGAGGGAACCTAGGATTAAAGTAAGTCAAAGTGAAAAGAGACAATGGTCTTACCAGATTTTAGGCTACATATTTAATGTTGAAAATCTTGCCAAAATATATGTCTATGTGAATACTTTGCTTGGTTCTTCCCAAGGCCTTGAAAGGAGGCCATGCAAGTGAGGGGCCCTTAAGATTAAGCTTTATAAGCTTCATGACAAATCTACTTCTGCAACAAATTTGCTTTGGGTACCCATCCAGGAAACTGATTGGAAGTATAGATTTTGCCCTCGAAAGCCTATGAAATAGATCAGAAGTATACCTTAAATAAATCATACTTCAAATCAACCCTGTAGGGCTTCCCTGGTGGCGCAGTGGTTGAGAATCCGCCTGCCAATGCAGGGGACACGGGTTCGTGCCCCGGTCCGGGAAGATCCCACATGCTGCGGAGCGGCTAGGCCCGTGAGCCACGGCCGTTGAGCCTGCGCGTCCGGAGCCTGTGCTCCGCAACGGGAGAGGCCACAACAGTGAGAGGCTCGCATACTGCAAAAAACAAAAAACAAAAACAAATCAACCCTGTACCTAAATCTGAAAATTCACTCTGCTGTGCAGACCAGATTGAATCCAACTGCATTATCCAATACAGCCTGTTAGAAGTTAAGCAATGAGATAAATCTTCAGCATTACGGAGATTCTTTAAACTTGAATGCTAACCTATTCCCATTGTGGAATATCCGGAAAAATTTAAATTGTAAAAAATAAAACCTCTTACAAATTAAAGTCCAAATAAGTAAGTTCCCCTGAAATTAAATCCTAAATTATATTACCTCAGGCTTAAGAACTGAACTTCCATAAATAAATAAATAAATAAGGCTAAGTGCTATCATTCCCAACTTCTATTTCTACTGAATCTCATTTAAAACGGATTCAAATCCTCAGGTAGAAATTGGCTGCCTCTGGGATGTGTAACCTGGACTATGTTTCAAGAAAAAGGGCAGTTAATTCAAGGAACCCAATGTTGTGTTAAATCAAGGCATGATCTTTTATAAATTTTACTTATAAATAGAAATAGTTAATAGTTCACATGATGTTATTAAGCACTAACCTTATATACAACCCGTTTAGAAAAATAAATTCCTTGTTTTTGGAGCAGTCATTCAGGCAAAATTATGTTCTCTGAACACAATACTTACAGTTGCCAAAATGCAAAACAATGATTCTGTAATATTGGAGTGTAAGAAGACGGATGAAAAGATGCAGTTTTCAGCTTCAGCAGATGTCAATCAATGTGTGGCAGTTGTTGAGAGCCCGTGACTTTAAATTTGACTCAGTGTGGAACATTCTCATTGAGAGATTATTAAAAGTATTTTGTATTTACTCTATCGTTCTGGGGAATTATGGAATGGAGCGAGGAATCTACAAGTAAAAACCAGCTTCAGAGTTAGAGGGTGATATTCTACTTGTTGGTACATCTTTGCAAAGTTTAGAATGCATTATAGATTGCAACCCCAGATCCCAGGTCTTACTACAGCCACTTTTTTTTTCCCCATAGGGCCTATTTAAAACTCATAATGCATTTTCCCTATAAGGTCCATCTTTTTGGCACTCCAGTGCTGCTTTTCCATTGTTGTTGTTGTTAGAAGAAGGGTCTAGTAACATAGCATCTACACTCTACGCTGAGAAGACATTTTCAATAGTGTGTCACAGTGGCTATTTCTACCACCTTTTGCCATAGAATGACTTAGGCTGAAGAAAACTGCCTGTTTGGAAGATGTAATTAATTTTCAGAAGCTGTTATAGGGCTGATTATGAGGCTTAACACTAATAACCCATACTGTTTCGTAGCACACATGAAAATCATCAGCTTTGCAACTTAAAAAGTAGCAAATACAATTCTGTACATCGATATTTTAAAGTAATCATGTTTCAACCCAGGCTAAAATTCCAGGGAATAATACAAGTTTTCCTTCCCAAGAAATGAGGAGAAAAAAAAAAAATGTTCATTGACAATTTCTCTCTCCATCTCATCACTTATCAAAGTCACCTCTCCTCTCCTGGAGAGAAGTGAGAATAAGGGTGCAGAAATACAAAGTGTTTTTTCTAGTGAAACTCTCCACTGAGAAGGAAGTATAAGGAATGGTGAAGAAACAAAAGTTCTATGAATTGTAGTCTAACCCCTGGTAATTTATTCATATTTAAGAAGGCACCCAAAAGTTGAATGGTTGCTCTATGACAATGTTGTTTCTTTTATACAGGGTCTCAGTCATTTTATTGTAGTATGCACAAATTACCTGATTGGGGGCGAGAACAATTTTTTAGGTCAATCCATTGCTTCAGAATGTATACTACTAGTTTCCTATCTTGGGTATAATTCTGTATGTCAGTGTTCTGGGATATGAGAAGGATAACTAAAATGGGGATTATCATTATTCAGGAAAAAATATTAAGCTCTAATCTCATGCATTAATGCCATCCTTGGTGATGATATGTGTCTTTAAGTCTGAAATTTCTCTAGTTTTAATTAACCAAAGAGCAAATTTTTCCCCACATTGTCAGAAGAGTGGTAGGAGTTTGACCTCATGGAGAAAGAATACTGTTTTGAACATTTAATTATATACTTTACTGGTATAGTGAAATTGTATAGTGAACCTTACTCTTCTCAACCTCCTACATACATAATTTCCACCTTCAGAAATACTGGTGCCTCCAAATTCAGAGGCTTTGAGGCTTCTATAGCAAATTTCCTTGTGTCCTATTGCCTCCTGTCTTAACAGGCAGTTGAAGTTGATCATTTTTACATACATCTATTCACTTTCCAACTTTTATAGTTTTGCTGACACTGCTCATTCATTACACCTCCAGAATATTCTTCTGTTCTTTCTGGACTTATACTTTTGCTCTTATTATATTACCATTCTTTTTAAAGTTTTTTTTTTGGGGGGGAGGGGGTGGAGACAAGCTAAACACTTTCATTCAAACTACTATGGGCCTTATGGAATAAATTATGTCTTCCCAAAATGTGTAGGTCAGATCCCTAACCCCAATGTGACTGTACTTTGAGATAAGGCTGTTAAGGTGGAAATTAAGTTTAAATTAAATCCTCAAATGAGACGCTAATCCAATAGGACTGGTGTTCTCATAAAAAAGAGGAAAATATAGAAAAGAGGTCATGTGGGGATACAGGGAAGGGGTCTGCAAGGAGCAGACATTATCAAAAGGCTTTATTAAAAACCAACACTGCTGGCATCTTGATCTTGGATACGTGGCCTATAGAACTGTGAGAAGATAAATTTCTCTTGTGTAAGCCACCCAGTCTGTGGTATTTTGTAAAGGCAACCCTAGCAAAGTAATACAATTGTTCATTAGATATCATACATTTTTTAACAAAGCAAGTATCTCACTCACAATTCTTCTCAATCATAATTGGGGAATTCCTCCATCTCATTCAGAATATCATAACTAATTTGAGACACTAGACAATTTATAAAGGACCTTCTTGAATTTTGTCAACATTCATCATTTCTTTATGCTTATTTATCATGTCTGCATCCTCCCTTGAAATCATGCTGTCCTGTGGCTTTCTAACTTATGGATCTTTGACAGAACAGCCTTAAAACTTATGGCTCAATCTTCCAAAGTTTATCATGCAGGCATCCCCCTCAGATGTCCTACTCCATTCCAGAAATCCAGTGAACTAATGGGTTCGAGCTTTCTTCCTGAGATCATCAGATTCCTCATCTCACATTCAGTAATGGGGTTCTAAACCTTTTCATTTAACATTTTACCTCTTTTGCTCCCCTCCCTCAAAGTTATTTACCACCTCTTTATATCAACTTGTGTCAGGTTGAACAATACCAGAAAAATGATTGGGTCAGAAGTTACAAACTCAAAGTGTATATTTTGAATTTCTTCTGTAGATTTTATTTCATAGGTATTTTATTTTGACCAACACAGTATTTTATTAATTGAACGAAGTTTTAAAAAGATAGGTTTGTACTCCCTTGAGAAATGTGTAGATCTAGCAACATGGACTAGTAATATATCTACTGGAGATAAGTAGTACTGCCAACTTTTATGTAAACTACAAGTATTTCCTTCATATAATAATTGTGAGTATACTTACAGTTAGTCTGCTTCAATCACATAGTTTTCTGTCCCATCCTTATATACCTATGGGTTTATAAAATAAAATGTTTATCAAAAAAAAAAATTAAGAGGTAGCAGGGCTACCACAGAGTTGCACAGATCAGGCACCAAACAACCCTAGATGATGTAACACACTGAGATTATTAAGTGGATGACACTGCCTAGGTTAGTGTACTGACAACTAGTACAACTATAAGTTGTCATCCTTGAACCTATTTTTCCTCTGTCAAAATCTGCTTGTGCCCTTGAAACACAAATATTCTTAAGGCAAAGGGACACAAAGTCCTCTTTACTGCCTTGGAAATGAAGAGAGAAAGAGCACAAGAAAACAAAACATAAATTAATATCTCAATAAGTATTCTGTCACAGTTATATAAAAGGAAGAACATAATATATTATCCACGAGAGTAAAATATTTAAACTTTACAAAAAATGAAAATACCTGTAAAATTACATGAAGCAATTATAGAATTATCTAGACAGAGAAGTAGTCTAAACAAAACCTTGAAAAATTAGGATAGTCAATACAGTGAAGTGTACAGGGTTGAGAGCTGGGAGCTCATATTCCTATCCTTAATCCTCCTAGGATGCATCACTCTTATCTGTTAAAAAGAGATTAAACTAAATGATTTTGAGAACTCATTTTATGTTTAGATTCTTTGATTATAATAAGTAGTATAAACTTTTTCAATTCCTAACTCCCAAAGAATGTAGCATTGACCAATGAATGCTCTCTTAGGGTTGTTTTAAAAGAAGCTTTCAACGGAATGATGTTTGTGCTCAGAGCAATATTATACTGACTTATTTCACTTGTATTCTCATTTGTGATAGAAGAGTCTTGGTTTGCTTTTTTTTCTGGAAGCCACTGCAGATTTAATTTCCCTTTAAGCAGTAGAGTAATAACACACTCTCCTTCACCCCACAGTTTGAACAGATTGAGAATTTTAATAGGGAAAACATCAGTGCAGGTAGAGAAAGCCCAGGAGGCTCCAGGAAAGGAACCCTGAATTTAGTAAGAGAGATATAACAATGGTATGAGTTCTACTGTTTGGTTTCCAGGAAAAACCCATTCTTTCTAACACTCTCACTTCTCCCTCCAACCTTTTATTTCCAATCTTGTTTTCATTTCCCTGAATCTTTATCCATTCAACACTCAGGGGACCATGAACAGACTGCCACTTGCTGCCTTCACTCCATCTAAGCCTCTCTTTTACAGATTCATTATCTTTTTTAAAAACAGATTCTAAATACATTCTTCAAGAGAACTTTGCATTTATAGGAGTTTTTACAAGTAAATTATAATTGTCCAACATCTTAAAAGGGGCAATTAAAACACATTTTGATGCACTGTATTTGACAATCATCATTAAACTCTTCAATGCTTTAGTGAGTCCTCACTGCAAAATTTACAGCAACAGGAAAAGAGGAAAAAATCATTAATAAAGCCTAAGGTCAACCAATATAAAATGTTGGCAGGAAAAGACATCTTTTTGATGAGATGCCAATAATACCTTTGTGTTTGGACTGTGTGTTCTAGTGGAACTAAAAAGAGAAATAAACCAGATATGGCAGAGATTCTATTCAAGAACCAGGAGTTCAGGGAAGCATTGAACTGAATGGGAGCAGAATACACACCACCCCAAAATATGTCTCTTTGGCATAAGAATTATTTTAGGGGGATTATTTTTAAGAAACAGCAGGCAAAGAAGAAGATCTGAAGCCAAGTAGGTGTTACCCTTTTGTAACAGACATTTATGTATAGAAAGGAAATCTCCATTTGTAAGGCTGTCTACCTCTCTGTACAAGGAAGAGGAGGATGTCTAAGTCTCTAGAAATTCTTATCAATGGAGAAGGCATAGCCTTAAATCTACATAACAACCATGTCTTTGATGACTGTGTTTTGCCTAGTAACTTCCCAAGACTGGCCTCCTCCTTCTCTCAGCATCTTCTTTTGTCTTTAGCTAGAGTTGGTATTTAAGGTGGTGGCTTGGACCTTTTCTAGAAGTTGCTCAGAACTCACAGTTTATCTTACTAGAATCCAAATGAAAGTACAGTTGACAATATTTTTTCTACAACAAATGTAAATTTCTCACGAATGAAAAGGACATTTTAATTTAAAGATTAATGGAACCACTCAACTTGATATTTCAATTTTTTTTTCTTTAACTTCAGTTCTTAATTTTAAATACAGCATAATTTCATGGCATTCTTTAGAATGCTAATTGGTTACATCTACTGAAATAAAAAACGCACAACATGAGAACTCTGAGTTTCAGTTTTTTTGGGGGACCTTACTGAGGACTATAGCCCAGGAGACAACCTCTTAAATAGCTCTGAGGAATTGCTCCAAAGAGGTAGGGTAAGAGCCAGTAAATATAAATTTGGGGGTTAGGAAATACATGTAATCAAGCATACATCTTGGTAAAAGATTACTGCTAATCAGACACACAGACACATACACACAAAAACCAAGAAACATATCTCAAGCTAATGATTTTAGTGGTTATCTATGTATGGGAAAATTCTAGAATCTCTAGACATTGAAATTCTTCCTTAGCTATGCATCTTAACTATCTAGGGGGCCATATATCCAAAACACAAAATGCTTTATTCTGTTTTTCATCCTCAGCTCCTTTCAAGGTATACTGTATGTAAGTGACAGCAGTGGCTAATGACTTGATCCTATGGAACTGGGTAGCAGGCAACATTCTTTGTTTTACAGTTATCAATTTAATAGAAACAGAAAAAAAAGAAAATCCTACATTTTAGTAGCCATAATAAGACCTTAATTTCTATGAAAAAAAATAATAAGACACTGTACTCTATATTTAGTGATGATGAAATAAAATTCATATTTTATGGAAAGACAAGAAAAATTAAAACATAAAATTGTTCTCTGCCCATTTGCTCCTCCTCAACCCTTAGTGTGTGTTGTTCAAATGCATTAACCAGACCTCCTTAGGAGATAACATTCTTTTTTAATCTCATAAATGATCACAGCACCTTAGGTGATAACTTTTCTTAATCTTCTAAGGGGTCACAATGACCCCTGACCCATTACTCTTTGTACATGTGCATCTGGATTGTGTAAACTGTCAATAATATGTCATTTGGTGTATAACCCTTTGTCTCAAATACTTATATAACTGTACTTTGACCTCTAATGGTTAAAACAGTCCTCAGAGGTCTATGAAAGTATGTCTCCTAGGTTATAATCCTCAGGCTGGCTCAAATAAAATTTTCCATTTCTTTCTTAGACTATTGATTACTTTTTTATTGATGGTGGTTAATCAATTTTGTTTTATTTCTTTTCTGTAGATTAAATGCTGCTTCTTTTAAATCTTTTTCATCCTATTTCTCCAACCTAAAATCTTTCCCTCTTCACCATTCTTTTTTTCTCCTTCTATGTAATTTCTATCTGTTTTCCTGATGCCTGATTTATGATTCCTTCTTCTTCCAAGAAACTTTCCATGAATACCACGGCCCACTGTAGTAAGTAGCTCTTTACTATCATACCATCTATGTTCTCTACTGCTTGGCAAAGACACTCTATTGTATAAAGTTCCAGAAGAGATGTCTTGGTATGTGGGTTCAAATTTCTACACTACCATCAAAATTTCTGGTTTTCAGTCTCTAAAATTAACTGAAAAATCCTTCAATTTTCAAGTATGTTGAGAGTTGAATGAGAAAAAAATATTAACGTGCAATATGTTAGGTGTGTGTGACTTGCATTAAAATAGAATGTGAGGATACGGACTAAATTCCATGAATCCTTACTATTGTTGGGCCTAAATTTTTGACAAATATAAGTGCTCAATAATTATATGTTGTTTGGTTTAATCCAAAATAGAGTGTCCAAAAACAATTCTCAATCTGTTAATAATTAATATATTTTGTTTTTAATACAAGTAATAAATAGTAGATGTGCATAGCCATTATATGAAGCCATATATCATGCTACTATCTTACCTTCCAAACTTCCTTTAGTAAGAACTTACCTCTGTAAAAATAGGGAGAAATATTTATGAAATATTATTTGTTGTACTTTCTATAAACTAACAATTTTCTGTATGAAAGGAAAATCAAAATGAAGTTGGTATTGCAAAGAAACCTCTCTAAAATGGAGCAAAGAAGCCATTTAGGAAGTGGAAACTATGCATGTCTCCTTCTGGATGGAATCTGTACTTTGACCACTTATTGCTCAATGCAGGACTCCAGAACATCGACATGATGTTCTAAAACCTCAAGATACTTATCAAACACTTACCTTAAATAACTCATGACAACCTATCCCTTAAAGACAAATTTTTCCTTTTTGGGTCAGAGCCAATCAAGATTGTTGAAAGACAACTTTAATTAACATTGTGGTTTTTATCTTTATAAGCCCCTGACACTTTCTTTGCCCAGGAATATTCTTTCAGTTTTACTTGAATCTGTGTCTCCTGAATTGCAATTCCCAAGACCCCAAATAAAGCACTTCATTCTTTGCAGCTTCGAAACTGATTATATTTCTAAGTTTCGGGGCTGTCTCTGGCCAATCATTCTGACTCAGGGTCCTTCCCAGGGTCGCGTGCAACTGCTCAGCCAAGATGGATTCCAGCGAGGAGGATTCTCGGAGGTTGGTAGGACATGTGGATTGGTATCACCTCTCTCCCTTTGACCTTTCCCTTATTCTTCTGGTAGGTGGTGGCTTGTTAGCTCCGTGTTCCTTACCAGGATCTCCTATCAATAAAATAACTCATGAAAATTGTTACTGGCTTTGCCTGGCCAGGGTGGATGGCTTCAGTCCGTGTTTCCCCTAACAGTAAGAAATACTTAACTGAAATATTTTTTCGCACATTTAGACAAAATTCCTAGATGATATTGCAAATACCACCTCTACAAATACTAACCTTAATAATCATATAAAATATAGTTTTTTTAAAAAAAATCGATTATGGTAAAATACACATAACAAAATATAACATCTTAAGTTTTTTTAAGTGTACAATGCATGATATTAAATACATTCATAATGTCTGCAACCATCACTACCATCCATCTCCATAACTCTTTTCATTTTGTAAAAACTGAAACTTTATACCCATTAAACAATAGCTTCCCTTTCTCCCACTTCTCCCATCCCCTAGCAATCACCATTCTACTTCTGTCTCTATAATTTTGATTCCTCCGCATCCCTCATGTAAGTGGAATCACACAGCATTTGTCATTTTGTGATTGGATTATTTCCTTTAGCATAATACCCTCGAAGTTGATCTATTTTGTAGCATATTGCAGAATTCTTTTCTTTTTAAAATCTGACTAGCGTTCCATTGTATGTATGCACCAAATTTTATTCATCCGTTGATGGACTACTCTAGGGTTGCCTTCATGGCTTACCTATTGGGAATAATGCTACTATGAGTATGGGTGTACAAATATCCTTTCAAGATTTTGCTTTCATTTTTTGGTATATATTCAAAAAAGAATTGATAGATCATATAGTAATTTTATTTTTAATTTTCTAAGGGCCCTTCATAACTTTTTCCACAGTGACTGTACCATTTTATATTCCCACCAATAGTGCCTAAGGATTCCAATTTCTCCATATATTTGCCAACACTTGTTTTTCTTTCTTTCCTTCTTTCTTTCCTTCTTTCTTTCCTTCTTTCTTTCCTTCTTTCTTTCCTTCTTTCTTTCCTTCTTTCTTTCTTTCTTTCTTTCTTTCTTTCTTTCTTTCTTTCTTTCTTTCTTTCTTTCTTTCTTTCTTTCTTTCTTTCTTTCTTTCTTTCTTTCTTTCTTTCTTTCTTTCTTTCTTTCTTTCTTTCCTTCCTTTTCTCCTGCTTTCTCCTTCCTTATTTCTTTCTTCTCTTCCTTCCTTCCTCCTTCCCTCCCCCCACTTTTTTGTTTGTTTGTTTCATTTTCTGATAGTGGCATCCTAAAAATTGTAAGGAGGTATTTCACTGTAGTTTTGATTTACATTTCCCTAATGATTAATGATTTTGAGCATCTTTTCATGTACTTATTGGCTATTTATATGTATTGTATGGAGAAATGTCTGTAGGTAGGTGTTTGGTTTTATGGTTGTTAAATTTTAGTTGTTCTCTGTGTTTTCTGATTATGAATCCTTTATCAGATATATGATTTGAAAATATTTTCTCTGATTCTGTGGGGTGATTTTTAGTCCATTGAGAGTATATTTTGATACACAAATAAATTTTTTATGATGCCTATTGTTTATTTATTTATTTATTTACCCATGCCTTTGGTATTATAGCCAAAAAATCATTTCAAAATCCAATGTGATAAAGTTTCTGTCCAAAATTTTCTTCTAAGAGTTTTATTGTTTTAGATCTTGGAACCATTTTGATTTTTGTATATGGTATTAAGTAAGGGTCTAACTTCATTCTTTGCATGTGGATATCCTGTTTTCTGAACATATGATGAAAGAAACTTTTCCTTCTCCTATTGGATGGTCTTGGCACCTTTGTCAAAAAATATTTGCACACATATGAAAGTGTTTACTTCTGGGCTGTTTATTCTTTCCATTGGACTATGTCTGTCTTTATGCCAATATCACACTTTTTTGATAATGGTAACTTTTTGGTAAATTCTGAAGTCCAAGTGTGAGTACTATAATTTTGTTCTTTTTCAAGATTTTTTGGCTATTCCAGGACTCTTGAGATTCCATATAAATTTTAGAATGATTTTTTTCTATTTCTGCAAACTATGTCATTACAATTTTCATAGGGACTTTAATGAATCTGTATATCACTTTGGGTAGTATTGACATCTTAAAATTGTTTACACTTCCAGTCCATGACATGGAATATGTTCCATTTATCTGCATTTTTACTTTCAACAATGTTTTGTAGTTTTTATTGTACAGCCTTTTAATTCTTTGGTTAAGTTAATTCCTAAGTATTTGATTATTGTTGATGACATTGTAAATTGAATTATTTTCTAAATTTCCTTTTTAGACTGTTCATTTTTAGTGAAGAAACATGAAACTAAATTTTTTAGCATCTTTACTGGAGTATAATTGCTTTCCATAGTTGTATGAGTTGCTGCTGTATAAAAAAGCGAATTAGCTATACGTATACATATATCCCCATATACCCATCCTCTTGTGTCTCCCTCCCACCCACCTTATCCCACCCCTCTAGGTGGTCACAAAGCACTGAGCTGATCTGCTATGCTATGCAGCTTCTTCTCCCTGGCTTTCTATTTTACATTTGAAAATGTATATATGTGGAAGCCACTCTCTCACTTAGTCTCAGTTTACCCTTCCCCTTCCCTGTTTCCTCAAGTCCATTCTCTACATCTGCCTTTTAATTCCTGTCCTGCCCCTAGGTTATTCAGAATTTTTTTTTTTTTTTGGTTCCAAATATATGTGTTAGCATACAGTATTGGTTTTTCTCTTTCTGGCTCATTTCACCTTGTCTTACAGGCTCTAGGTCCATCCAACTCACTAAAAATAATTCAATTTCATTTCTTTTAATGGCTGAGTAATATTCCATTGTATATAAGTGCCACATCTTCTTTATCCATTCATCTACTGATGGCCACTCAGGTTGATTCCATGTCATGGCTATTGTAAATAGTGCTGCAATTAACATTGTGGTACATGTGTCTGTTTGAATTATGGTTTTCTCAGGTTATATGCCCAGTAGTGGGATTGCTGTGTCATATGGTAGTTCTATGTGTAGATTTGTAAGGAATCTCCAAACTGTTCTCCATAGTGGCTGTATCAGTTTACATTCCCACCAACAGTGCAAGAGGGTTCCCTTTTCTCCACACCCACTCTAGCAGTTATTGTTTGTAGATTTTTTTATGATGGCCATTCTGACTGGTGTGAGGTTGATATCTCATTGTAGTTTTGGTTTGCATTTCTCTAATGATCAGTGATGTTGAGCATCCTTTTTTGTGTTTGTTGGCAATCTGTATATCTTCT
Organism: Kogia breviceps; assembly: GCF_026419965.1. Lineage (NCBI taxonomy): Eukaryota > Metazoa > Chordata > Mammalia > Artiodactyla > Physeteridae > Kogia > Kogia breviceps. The sequence continues at coordinate 92,994,395 of NC_081315.1, read as the reverse complement.
TTGGAGAAATGTCTATTTAGGTCTTCTGAACATTTTTGGATTGGGTTGTCTGATTTTTGCTATTGAGCTGCATGAGCTGCTGGTATATTTTGGAGATTAACCCTTTTCAGTTGTTTTCTTTGCAAATATTTTCTCCCATTCTGAGGGTTGTCTTTTCATCTTGTATAGGGTTTCCTTTGCTATGCAAATGCTTTTAAGTTTCATTAGGTCCTATTTTTTTATTTTTGTTTTTATTTCCATTTCTCTAGGAGGTGGGTTAAAAAGGATCTTCCTTTGATTTATGTCATAGAGTGTTCTGCCTGTTTTCCTCTAAGAGTTTGATAGTGTCTGGCCTTACATTTAGGTCTTTAATCCATTTTGAGTTTATTTTTGTTTATGATATTAAGGAGTGTTCTAATTTCATTCTTTTACATGTAACTCTCCAGTTTTCTCAGCACCACTTATTGAAGAGGCTGACTTTTCTCCATTGTATGTTCTTGCCTATTTTATCAAAGATAAGGTGATCGTATGTGCGTGGGTTTATCTTTGGGCTTTCTCTCCTGTTCCATTGATCTATATATCTGTTTTTGTGCCAGTACCATACTGTCTTGATGACTGTAGCTTGGAAGTATAGTCTGAAGTCAGGAAGCCTGATTCCTCCAGCTCCATTTTTCTTTCTCAGAATTGCTTTGGCTATTCAGAGTCTTTTGAGTTTCAATACAAATTGTGCAATTCTTGGTTCTAATTCTGTGAAATATGCCATTGGTAGTTTGATAGGGATTGCATGGACTCTGTCGATTGCTTTGGGTTGTGTTGTGATTTTCACAATGTTGATTCTTACAATCCAAGAACATGGTATATCTCTCCACCTGTTTGTATCATCTTTAATTTCTTTCATCAGTGTCTTACAGTTTTCTGCATACACGTCTTTTGTCTCCTTAGGTAGGATTATTTCTAAATATTTTATTCTTTTTTTTTGCAGTGGTAAATGGGAGTGTTTCCTTAATTTCTCTTTCAGATTACACATCATTAGTATATAGGAGTTCAAGTGATTTCTGGATATTAATTTTGTATCCCGCTACTTTATGAAATTCATTGATTAGCACTAGTAGTATTCTGGTAGCATCTTTAGGATTCTCTATGTATAGTATCATGTAATCTGCAAAGAGTGACAGTTTCACTTCTTTTCTGATTTGGATTCCTTTTATTTCTTTTTCTTCTCTGATTGCTGTGGCTAAAACTTCCAAAACTCTGTTGAATAATAGTGGTGAGAGTGGGCAACCTTGTCTTGTTCCTGATCTTAGTGGAAATAGTTTTAGTTTTTCACCATTGACAGCAATGTTGACTGTGGCTTTGTCATATTTGGCCTTTATTATGCTGAGGTAAGTTCCCTATGTTCCTACTTTCTGGAGAGTTTTTATCATAAATTTGTTTTGAATTTTGTCGAAAGCTTTTTCTGCATCTATTGAGATTATCATATGGTTTTTCTCCTTCAATTTGTTAATATGGTGTATCAAATTGATTGATTTGCATATATTGAAGAATCTTTGCATTCCTTGGATAAACCCAATTTGATCATGGTGTATGATCCTTTTAATGTGCTGCTGGATTCTGTTTACTAGTATTTTGTTGAGGATTTTTTAATCTATGTTCATCAGTGGTAGTTTTCTTTTTTTGTAACATAATTGTCTGGTTTGGTATCAGGGTGATGATGGCCTTGTACAACAAGTTTGGGAGTGTTCCTCCGTCTGCTCTATCTTGGAAGAGTTTGAGAAGGATAGGTGTTAGCTTTTCTCTAAATGTTTGATAGAATTCACCTGTGAAGCCATCTGGTCCTGGGCTTTTGTTTGTTGGAAGATTTTTAATCAGTTTTAATTTCAGTGTTTGTGATTGGTCTCTTTATATTCTCTATTCATTCCTGGTACAGTCTCAGAAAGTTGTGCTTTTGTAAGAATTTGTCCATTTCTTCCAGGTTGTTCTGCAGTGTCATTTGTTAGTTCTCCTTTTTCACTTCTAATTCTGTTGATTTGAGTCTTCTCCCCTTTTTTCTTAATGAGCTTGGTTAGCAGTTTATCAATTTTGTTTATCTTCTCAAAGAACCAGCTTTTACTTTTATTTATCTTTGCTATTGTTTCCTTAATTTCTTTTTCATTTATTTCTGATCTGATCTTTATTATTTCTTTCCTTCTGCTAACTTTGAGGGTTTTTTGTTCTTCTTTCTCTGATTGATTTATGTGTAATGTTATGTTGTTTATTTGAGATTTTTCCTTTTCCTTGAGGAAGCATTGTATTGCTCTAACTTCCCTCTTAGAACTGCTTTTGCTGCATCCCACAGGTTTTCGTTTGTCTTGTTTTCATTGTCATTTGTTTCTAGGTATTTTTTAATATCCTCTTTGATTTCTTCAGTGATCTCTTGGTTATTTACTAGTGTATTGTTTAGCCTCCATTTGTTTGTAATTTTTACAGATTTTTTCCCATAATTAATGTCTAGTCTCATAGCATTGTCATCAGAAAAGATATTTGATATGATTTCAATTTTCTTAAATGTTCCAAGGCTTGATTTGTGACCCAATACATGGCCTATCCTGGAGAATGTTCCATGAGCACTTGAGAAGAAAGTGTATTTTGTTGTGTTTGGATGGAATGTCCTATAAATGTCAATTAAGTACACCTTGTTTAGTGTATCCTTTAAAGCTTGTGTTTCCTTATTTATTTTCATTTTGGATGAAATGTCTATTTGTGAAAGTGGAGTGTTGAAGTCCCCCATATTCCTATGTTTCTGTCAATTTCCCCTTTTATGGCTGTTAGCATTGCCTTATGTATTGAGGTCCTCCTATATTGGGTGCATAAATATTTACAATTCTTATACCTTTTTGTTGGATTGATCCCTTGATCATTAGGTAGTATCCTTCTTTGTCTCTTGTAATAGTCTTTATTTTAAAGTCTACTTTGTCTGATATGAGAATTGCTACTCCAGCTTTCTTTTGATTTCCATTTGCATGGAATATCTTTTTCCATCCCCTCATTTTCAGTCTGTATGTGTCCCTAGGTCTGAAGTGTGTCTCTTGTAGACAACATATGCATGGGTCTTGGTCCATGGGTCCATTCAGCCAGTCTATATCTTTTTATAATCTTTCATGTATTTAACAAGATTTTAATTTTTTCATAAGCATCAAGTTACCATCTAGTGTCCTTTTATTTCAGCCTGTAGAATTCCTTTGAGCGTTTCTTGCAAACAGATCTAGTGGTAACAAAATCCCTAAGGTTTTGTTTATCTGGGATTGTCTTAATTTCTCCCTGACTTCTCAAGGACAGTTTTCTGCATATAAGATTCCTGATGGACAGTTTTTTCTTTGAGTACTTGAATATTTTAGCACACTCCCTCTGACCTCCAAAGTTTCTGATGAGAAATCTGCTGATAATCTTATTGAAGAATACTTGTATGTGATAATTCACTTCTATCTTGCTGCTTTTAAGATTCTTTGTCTTTTGAAAGTTTGATTATAATGTCTTAGAATGAGCCTCTTTGAATTAATCTTGGAGTTCATCTTAAATATTTATATTTATTTATATTTCAACATATTTGGGAAGTTTTCAGCCATTATTTCTTCAAATTTTCTCTCTGCTCTTTATTCTATCTCTCTCTCATGCATCTCATTCTGGGACTGCCACAATGCATATTTTAGTTATTTTAAATGTTCCCAGAGGTCACATAGGCTCTGTTTGCTGTTATCTTAAACTTTTTCTTTCTGTTTTTGATATTTGACCATTTTTAGTTATCTTTAAGGTATTTGATTCTTTATTCTGCCTGCTCAAATCTTGCTATGAATTCATCTGGTAAATTTTTATTTTGGTTACAATTTTCAGCTCCAGAATTTTTTCTTTTGCTTTTTTGCTAGGTTTTTCTTCTCTTTATTAAAATTTCCTTTTTGTTCATACTTAAAAAAAAAAAAAAAAAAAAAAAAAAACATTGTTCATATCATTTTTTTAGCATCTTTAAGATATTTATTTTAAAGTTTTTATTTATTATATATGCTATTAGACCATTTCCAGGGCTGTTTCTATTGGTTTATTTTTCCCTTTGAAGGACATTATTTTCCTGTTTTTCTTGGTGTGCTTTGGAACTTTTCACAGAACAACAACTAGACATTTGAATCTAATAATGTAACTCTGGAAATCAGGTTATCCCACTTTCCCAGAGTTTGCTGTATTTATTTATTTATTTATTTGCTTGTTTGTTGTAGGCTGTCTTGGTGCTGAGGATCATCTTGAGTATAAATTTATTAATTTAAAAAATATTTCTTTCTTTCCTTTTTTAGCTAGGTCAGGTCTTAGTTGTGGTATGTGGGGTCTTCATTGCAGCATATGGGATGTTTTACTTCAGCCATGCAGGATCTCTAGTTGTGGCATGTGGGATCTTTAGTTGCTGCATACAAACTCTTAGTTGCAGCATGTGGAATCTATTTCCCTGACCTGGGATCAAACCCCAGCTCCTTGCATTGAGAGCATGGAGTTAACCACTGGACCACCAGGGAAGTCCCCTGACTATAAATTTAAGGTCTTATCAGGTCTTTCTGAGCTTTTCCCTGGGTATGTGTGGTTAGTTTATAATTTTCCTCCATATTTTCAGTTGTTTTGAATAATCTGGTCTTTAATATCTGACTCCTAAAGAGAAAATGAGAAAACTGAAATGGAGAGGGTAAGATGCTGGCCCTTTCAATCTGCTGCAACTCACTTTAGTCAGAGGTGGAGGGGCTTGAAACAATGGAGGAAGGTGTAACAATGACTATCTACCTTTGTTTGCACCTCTGTTATCAGAAGGAGCAATCAGTGATCATAATACAGTTTCCCATTATTTGGAAAACAAGGTTTTTTTTATCCACCATGGCTCTCATAATCTGTGTGCAAGCAGCTCCAGGGACGTATGAACAGATGCCTGCTATGTGGCTGAAAATGGAGGATGGATAGCTGCTACTCTGCTAGAAGCTAAAATTCATGGAAATTAATCATAATTTATGATCCAAGTATTCCCCTGGAAACTGTAAGCCTTCAATAGACTCCAGAGTTCTTAAATGATTACATCACATTGATCCTGCCAGTGTCATTGCTGCCAACATGGGGAGATGGATTCCTCTTACCTCCTACTATGTCATCTCCTGAGAACCCTCTAATATAGTTTCTTATAAAAAATATTTTTCTTCTGCTGTTTTGATGTTGAACTAGTTCCAAAAATCCAATTAAATATGGTCCTTCTATCTATGAATTTCTATGTAACTAACTTATTTTGCCTAACATGAACGGCATTTGACACTATCTGCCATGAATTAACTTCATTCTTGTCTCAGTTCTTCTTATGAGCTCCATATGAGCAGAGAAAATATAATGTTCTCCTTAGTAGATGTGGTAGGTTAAGTAATGTCTCCTCCCAAATTAATTTACATCCTAAACCCAGGACTTGTGAATGCTACCTGATATGACGTCAAAAACTTTGCAGATGTGATTGAGTTAAGGATCTTAACATAGGAACACCATCCTCTATTATCTGAGTGGACCTTAAATAAAATCACATATATCCTTTATAAAAAGGAAGCAGAGAAATATTTGACCACATAGAAGAGAAGGGTAATGTGACCAGGGAGATTGTAGTGGTGTAGTTGTAATTCGAGAAATGCTGAAAGTCATAAGAAGGTGAGTGACAAGAGAATCTACCCCAGAGCCTCTAAAGAGTGTTCAGCCCTGCCAAAATATTGATGGTGGCCCAGTGATATTGATTTCAGATTTTGGTCTTGATAAATATAAGAGAATATATTTCTGTTTTTGTCACCAAGTTTGTGGTCATTTTTTTTAATAGCAAAAAAAGGAAACCATATAGTAAACAAAAATTGTGTTGTTTTGTTTTAGTGGGTAAATACCTGGTGTTCTTTAGAATTCCACCTAACAGACATTTCTCTGCTCTCTTTTTCTTAGTTATACCACACATCTGCCCTGGACAATATCATCTAATTTTTAAATTTCAAAATACATCCATCCCAGATGGCTCATAAATGAGTGCTTAACCCTGATTTCTCGTCTGGGCTCTGGACCTTTGCATTCAACAAGTTCAGAAAATCTACATCTTGAAATCACCTAAATATCATAAATTCTACATGCTGAAAAGAGGATGAGTTATGCTCAGCAAACTTCTCCTGAGTTCCATATCTTAGTGATTAATACAAATATTCAACCATAACCCAAACAGGAAACTCAGAGTCAGCCTTAATTCTTCATTATTCTTCACTTCCTATGTCTATTCAGTCTCTAAAGTCTTTGGATGCTTGAACCTAAAATTTTCTCCAATATGTTTACTTCTATAATCTCCTGCCTCTAGCCTTCTTCAGAACACTATTACGTCTAACAAGGGAAATTAAAAAAACCTACCAACTTTACCTCCATCATTGTATACTATAATCCTGCTCTCTTATAGGCAAAAGACAAATTTGCTTATGACATTCCCTTGATTAAAACAATTAGATGATGTCCCATTGTCCTTAGAATGAAGTCCAAATTCTTCTAAGTTAAAATTCTTTACAGTTTCCTTGTGTATCTGAGTGTGTATATATCATATCTCCAGATAGGTTTTCACATCTTCCATTCAAAATCCTGCTCTCCAGTCATATTAAATTTCCATTAGAAACAGCAATGTTCTTTTCTACCTTTAGAATATTGCTTGTGCTATTCTATCTGTTGAGAATGCTCATCATCTTCCCCATTCACCTGGTAACTCAATCTTCAAATTTAATTATACATCGTGACCCAGCACGTGACCCACCATATGACACAGTAATCCCACTACTGGGCATATACCCAGAGAAAACCATAATTCAAAAAGACACATGAACCCCAATGTTCACTGAAGCACTATTTATAATAGCCAGGTCCTGGAAGCAACCTAAATGTCCATTGACAGACGAATGGATAAAGAAGACGTGATACATATAGACAATGGAATGTTACTCAGCCATAAAAAGGAATGAAATGGGGTCATTTGTGGAGATGTGGATGGATCTAGAGATTGTCATACAGAGTGAAGTAAGTTAGAAAGAGAAAAGCAAATATCATATATTAACGCATATATGCGGAACCTAGAAAAATGTTACAGATGGACCAGTTTGCAGGGCAGAAACTGAGACACAGATGTAGAGAACAAACGTATGGACACAAGGGGGGAAAGGGGCGGGAGGTGGGTGTGATGAATTGGGAGACTGGGATTGACATGTATACACTGATGTGTATAAAATGGATGACTAATAAAAACCTGCTGTATAAAAAAATAAATAAAATTAAATTAAAAATTAAAAAATATTAAAACAAATACAATATTAAGTCTACTTTATATCTTATATGTAAGTATACAACATAATTTTAAAGTATCAGTTTGTTGAAGTTTGCCTTGGGTTATATGCCTTGTGTATATATGTTTTAAAATTTCAAAATCAGTAATTTTTAGCTTAAAAACTTTTTAATAATTGAAGAATTTATAAAATACATAAAACAATGGTTCTTATTTTCTATTGAAGGAGTATTGCTTTAACACCATTGTAAAGCTGAAAAATCATAAATTGAACCATCCTATGTTGAAGACCATCTGTAATGATTTCCTTCCAACCCACACAGACAAATCACCAATGTGATCTCAGCAAATTTTGGTCACAGGATTGGAAGGTCTTTGCATTATACAATCCGTTAAATGGTGGTGATGATGATGATGGTGGTGATGACACCTAATCATAAAGATGCGTCCAAAGCACTTAATATCCTTACAACAATCCTATGAAATATGTTCTTTTCTTACCACCACTTTTAACAGAAGACAAAACTGAAGCACAGGCAGCTTAACTTGCTCAAGGTCATAAAACTTTGCAGATCAAATACTTGACAATCATCTCTACTTATAAGACTCCTTCCATTACACACACACAAACATACACACACAAACACACACCTCCAAATATCATTCCAGGTAACTCTGTGTTTGAGGAAACTTTACCATGTAGCCATATGCACTACCCATAGCACCACCTTAAATTTCAAATATAAGAAAAGGAGTCAGAACTCAGAATCTTTGCTCTAATTCAAGGAAGAATTATTCATTTTGTAGCTGTCAATGTACCAAACAGAGTCAATCAACATGTTCTGCAATTCATTGAAATCAGAAGCAAAATTTCACAACTTAGCATAGTTTTCTTTTGCCTTTTGCAATACATACATACGTACACACACACACACACACACACACATATATATATATATTTCTTTTTTATCTTTTTTGCAGTACACGGGCCTCTCACTGTTTTGGCCTCTCCCATTGCGGAGCACAGGCTCCGGACACGCAGGATCAGTGGCCATGGCTCACAGGCCCAGCCACTCCATGGCATGTGGGATCTTCCCGGACCGGGGCACGAACCTGTGTCTCCTGCATTGGCAGGCGGACTCTCAACCACTGCACCACCATGGAAGCCCAATGAATACATTTTTATCCATAATATTTTTTTGAAATTTGTAAGGTACATTAATTACTTAAAAGATTGCCTTAGAATAAAAAAAAATTAGTCATATCAGTCTCAGAGATTAATGTTAGTTCTTTGTATTCATTTCCTAGGGCTTCTTCTACAAAGTATCTCAAACTAGGAGGCTTAAATGATGGAAGTTATTTTTTCACAGTTCTGGAAGCTAGAAGTTGTTGAAAATTAAACTTTTGTCACTGTTGGTTCTTTCTGAGGGCTCTGAAGGGGCATCTGTTTTATGCCTCTCCCGTAGCTTCTGGTGGCAACCAGCAATCACTGGTATCCCTTGTTTTGTAGATGCATTACTTTAATCTCTGCCTCTGTTCTTACTTGCTACTTTTGTTGTGTGTTCTGGTGTCCAAATTTCCCTTTTTTTATAAAGGCATCAGTCATGTTGTGTAAGGGCTCAGTGCTAATGACCTCATCTTATCTTAATTAAATCTTCAAAGACCTTACTTCTAAATAATGTCACATTCAGATAAACTGGTGTTTAAGAGTTTAATGTATCTTTTTGGAGAACACAACTCAACCCATAATGCTATTTTTATGAAATAAACATTTTCCCCACAATAATACTAAACACTAAATTGACCTCATTTTTAAAACATTATTTTTAAAATTAGTTTTTATATAATGGTTAAATATGTGATGCATTTTGCTATACAATTTACCTACCAGCTCATAAAATTGATACCCCAAGTTCAGATAGTAGGGATTTGGACCACGAAAGCATGGCTCCAGAACCTACTCCATTGATCTCATACCACATTCCTCCTTCAGGCTGACACACTCCTGCATCTTTATTTTTCTTTCTTCCTTTCCTCTCACTCTACCATCTCAAGAATCTTCCAATCTGTCCTACAGGTCATCCTCTATGTTGCTGCCATACGCATTCTAGACATTCTTCCCATTCTTCCTCATTGCTCAAAACCGACAAAGTGATATTATTTTCTGATTGCCAAGATTTCAAGAAATGAAACTTAAACTAGCCTACTGAAAAACATATGAATAGTAATGAATATATAGGTTATCCTTTCTAGGTTTAAATTTTTACAGCTTGGGATATATATATATATATATATATATATATATATATATATATACACACATATATACCTACCTATACCTATATATATTATATATATATATATATATACACATATATATGTACATATCTCCTAACCAAAAGGTCTAGTAATTATTTTAGTAGAAATTCAGAAGTTTGGATTCAAAAAGGTTTCATACTGAATTTTTGATCTGCTGCAAAGTGACACACTGAGTTACATTTAACTTGTGTAAAATAGGGATATATAAAAAGCAAGTTAAACTTTTTATTCTCTTTTAACAGATTAGAAACCTGGGGTAAATGAAGGTTGGGTAACTTGCTCCATCTAATAAATAGAAGACATCTCAATTCTGCATTGAACTATCCCATACTACTTTTGTAAGATTATTTATAAGAATTAAATGAGATAATACATTTATAAATCATCTCTCTGTGAGTTTCTTCATCACATGTTTTCCTGTTTTTTTTTTTTTTTTCTTTCCTTAATTATGTCTGTTTGGCATAAAACAGCACATTCTATTACTTATTCACACTATAATTTTCCTAAAGACCTCCCAGCCATTGCAAATCATATATCAACAGTATATATTTTTATCTTTAAGTAGTCCTCATATCCCCATGTCAAAACTAAACTCAAATTGAGAACAAATGAATGAATAAAAAATGTTTACTATTGTAAAATATATTTAAAAATATGATTGATTTGTGGATATAGGAAAATGCTTGCATCACCGGGATAAATCCCACTTGATCATGGTGTATGATCCTTTTAATGTATTGTTGGATTTGGACTGCTAGTATTTTGTTGAGGATTTTGCATCTCTGTTTATCAGTTATATTGGCTTGTAAATTTCTTTTTTGTGTTTGGTATCTCTGTTTGGTTTTTGTATCTGGGTGATGGTGGCCTCATAGAATGATTTTGGGAGTTTTCTTCCTCTGTAGTTTTTTGGAACAGTTTCAGAAGGACAGGTGTTAACTCTACTCTAAATGTGTGATAACATTCACCTGTAAAGCTATCTGACCCTGGACTTTTGTTTATTGGGATTTTTAAAATCACAGTTTCAACTTCAGTATTTGTGATTGGTCTGTTCATATTTTGTATTTCTTCCTGGTTCATTTTTGGGAGATTAGACATTTCTAAGAATTTGTCCCTTTCTTCCACTTTGTTCAATTTATTGGCATATAGTTTCTTTTAGTAGTCTCTTATGATCATTTGTATTTCTGTGGTGTAAGTTGTAACTTCTCCTTTTTCATTTCTAATTTTATTGATTTGAGTCCTCTCCCTTTTTTTCTTGATGAATCTGGTTAAAAGTTTATCAATTTTGTTTATCTTTTAAGAGCTTTTAGTTTCATTGATCTTTTCTATATTTTCTTCATCTCTATTTCATTTATTTCTGCTCTGACCTTTATAATTGCTTTCCTTCTACTAACTTTGTGTTTTGTTTGTTCTTCTTTCTCTAGTTCCTTTGGTGTAAGGTTAGGTTGTTTATTTGAGATTTTTCTTGTTTCCTGAGGTAAGATTGTATTGCTATAAACTTCTCTCTTAGAACTGCTTTTGCAGTATCTCATAAGTTTTGAATCATTGTGCTTTCATTTTCATTTGTCTCTAGATATGTTTTGATTTCCTCTTTGATTTCTTCAGTGACCCACTGGTTGTTTAGTAACATATTGTTTAGCTTCCACATGTTCATGTTTTTTAGTTTTTTTCTTGTAGTTTAGTTCTAATCTTGTTCCAAAACCAGACAAAGATAACACACCAAAAAAGAAAATTACAGGCCAATATCACTGACGAACATAGACACAAAAATCCTGAACAAAATGCTAGCAAACCAAATCCAACAACACATTAAAAGAATCATACACCATGATCACGTTGTATTTATCCCAGGGATACAAGGATTCTTCAATATATGCAAATCAATGTGATATACCATATTAACAAATTGAAGAATAAAAACCACATAACCATCTCAATAGACACAGAAGAAGCTTTTGACAAAATTCAACACTGATTTATGATAAAAAAATCTCTAGAAAGTGGACATAGAGGGAACCTACCCCAACCTAATAAAGGCCATATAAAACAGACTTATAGCTAACATCATCCACAATGGTGAAAAGCTGAATGCATTTCTGCTAAGATCGGGAAAAAGACAAGGATACCTATTTTCATCACTTTTATTCAACATAGTTTTGGAAGTCCTAGCTGTGGCAATCAGAGAAGAAAAAGAAAACTGGTGAAGAAGTAAAACTGCCACAGTTTGCAGATAACATAATACTATACATAGAAAATCCTAAAGACACTACCACAACACTACTGGAGCTAATCAATGAATTTGGTAAATTTGCAGGTTACAAAATTAATACACAGAAATCTGTTGCATTTCTATACACTGATAACAAAAGATCAGAAAGAGAAATTAAGGAAGCAATCCCATTTACCACTGCAACAAAAAGAATAAAATATGTAGTAATAAACAAACCTAAGGAGACAAAAGACCTATATTCTGAAAACTATACAATACTGATGAAAGAAATCGAAGACAACACAAACAGATGGAAAGATATACCATGTTTGTGGATTAGGGGAATCAATATTGTCAAAATAAGTGTACTACCTAAGGCAATCTACGAATTCAATGCAATCCATATCAAATTACCAATGGCATTTTTCACAGAACTAGAACAAAAAAAAATCTTAAAATTTATATGAAGATACAAAAGACCCTGAATAGCCAAATCAAGCTTGAGAAAGAAAAATGGAGCTAGAGGAATCAGACCCCCTGATTTCAGACTATACTACAAAGCTATAGTCATAACAGTATGGCACTGGCACAAAAATAGAAATAGAGATCAATGGAACAGTATAGAAAGCCCAGAAATAAACCCACATACCTATGGTCAATTAATCTATGACAAAGGAGGAAAGACTATACAATGGAGGCAAGACAGTCTCTTCAATAAATGGTGCTGGGAAAACTGGACAGCTAGATGTAAAGAAATGAAATTAGAACACTCTTTGACACTATACAATAAAACTCAACTCAAAATGGATTAAAGACCTAAAAGTAAGATTGGACACTATAACACTCTTAGAGGAAAACACAGGCAGAGCACTCTCTGACATAAATCTCAGAAATATGTTTTTCAGTCTGCCTCCCAGAGTAATAGAAATAAAAACAAAAATAAACAAATGGGACCTAATTAAGCTCAAAAGCTTTTGCACAGCAAGGGAAACCATAAACAAGATGAAAAGGCAACCCACATAATGGGAGAAAATATTTGCAAATGATGTAACCAATAAGGGATTAGTCTCCAAAATTTACAATCAGCTTATGTGGCTTAATATCATAAAAACAAACAACCCAATCAAAAAAAGGGCAGGAGACCTCAATAGACATTTCTCCAAAAAAAGACAAAAATATGGCCAAGAGTCACATGAAAAGATGTTCAACTTTGCTAATTGTTAGAGAAATGAAAATCAAAACTGCTGTGAGATCTCACCTCACACCAGTCAGAATGGCCATCATCAAAAATTCTACAAACAATATATGCTGGAGAGAGTGTGGAGAGAAGGGAACCCTCCTACACTGTTGGTAGGAATGTAAATTGGTAGCCACTGGGGAAAATAGTATGGAGGTTAGTTAAAAAACTAAAAATAGAGCTACTATATGATCCTGCAGTCCCACTCCTGGACATATATCTGGATAACATGATCTGAAAGGATACACGCACCTTAATGTTCATTGCAGCACTGTTTATAATAGCCAGGACATGGAAGCAACCTAAATGTCCACTGAGAGAGGAATGGATAAAGAAGAGGTTGTACATACATACAATGGAATATTACTCAGCCATTAAAACGGATAGAACAATTCCATTTGCAACAACATGGTTGGACCTAGAGATTGTCATATTGAGTGAAGTAGGTCAAACAGAGAAAGACAAATATTGTATGATGTTGCTTATATGCAGAATCTTAAAAAAAATGATACAAATGAATGTATTTACAAAACAGAAAGAGACTCATGGACTTAGAGAAAGAACTTATGGTCACCAGAGGGGAAGAGGGGGTGGATAATTAGGGAGTTTGGGATTGACAATATACACACTACTGTATTTAAAATGGATAACAACAAGGACCTACTGTATAACACAGGGAACTCTGTTCAACATTGTGTAACAACCCAAATGGGAAAAGAGTTTGAAAAAGAACAGATACATGTATATGTATAACTGAATTACTTTGCTGTACACCTGAAACTAACACAACATTGTTAATCAACTATACTCCAATGTAAAATAAAAGGTAAAAAAAAAGAACTGTAATGTAGTCATTAAAAAAATGCTTATATTTCCTATTTAAATGAGAAACTAAATAATTAGCATTTTATGTTAAATGTGAATAATATTATGTGTTATATATGTTCGGAAATGTTTATGACTGTCTTAATCACCTTGGGTTGCCATAATAAAATACCATAGATGAGGTCGCTTAAGAATCAAAAGTTTATTCGTCAAAGTTCTGGAGACTGAGAGGTCCAAGATCAAAATGCCAGCCAATTTGGTTACTGATAAGAACCCTCTTCCTGTCTTGCAGACACCTGCCCTCTTGCTATTTACCTACATGACCTTTCCTTGGTACATCTAGAGGGGAGAGAGACAGAGAGAAAGAAACAAAGAAAGAAAGAGATCTCTCTTCTTCTTCTACAAGGTCTTCAATCCTATGAGATTAGGACCCTACCTTTATGACCTCATCTAAATGTTATTTGCCTCCTAAAAGCCCTGTCTCCAAATACAACCATCTTGGTGGTTGGAACTTCAAAGCATGAATTTGTGGGGGAGTACAATTCAGCCCATAGATTAATTCTTACCATTTTTTACTTAAAATAATCCATGTTTAGATAATATGTGACCTTGAAAGCAAGGAAAATGTGAAGCAGAATTTAAAATGTATCATAATAAATTAATTCTAATTTTATAATCTATAGTAAGTCTTAAGTCTTTTATAATGATTTAAGCATCTGATTTTCTTAGCTTTCCTTTGGATATCTGTACTTAGATTTGAATTTTCTCATAACATTAGGTAGAGATTGTTTTTTCTATAGTCATAAAAACTACAAAAGTTGTTGTCATTATCTTGTTGTAATTAAATTCACATTTATAGATATTCTAGTGTTTGAACTGAAAGTGTTCTATTTCCATAAAACCTCAGTATGCAGAATCATATAATCCGTGTTACTACACAAATGTTAAAAAGCTCAGAGTGTGAAAACATAGTTATATAGTCAATTTCCATTTAAGCAAAGAGCTTTAATAGAAACATCAAATGTGCTATTTACTGCATTAGTACTTTTCCAAGTCTTCTTGAAAGAAAGCTTTTACCTTCCTGTTTTACAACTATATTAAGGGCAATTGTAGAAGAGCTCACTCAATCTTTAGATCAAAACTCTTTGCCAGTGAGTCAATTATCCTGGTTAAATAGTGCTCTGAAAGGAAAGCACTGTGCTTAGGGGGTATTAAGAAAAAACTTTATAGGAATTTTAGAAGCTTCAGGACCTCTCCTACAGTGTGATCTGGTCATGTGCTCCAGGCATCATTAGAACACCAGATGCATGTACTTTCTCTTCCATTTTCCATACCTGTACCTCCTTTCATCAGCATCGTCAGTAAAATGGGAAATATCAATTGAAATGTCCAAAATAAAGAAATAAATCATTCTTTGAATGATACAATTTATAATTGCTTATTAATAAAGCTTACTTTTTAAGGATTTTATTTTATTCATCTATGTGGAAGTGGTAAAATTGCTTTGAACAATTTACATTCTTCCACGTGTGTGTGTGCATGCATGTGTGTGTGTGTACAGAGAAAGAACAAGAAGGAAAAAGAGAGATAAAGAAGTTACTTTATGTGCCAAGTACCATTTAGGTTGTGAGAACATCCAGATCAACCAGTTCTTTCTCTCTAGGAACCCACCATCTGGCAGGGGAGACGGAGACATGAGCCAGCAACTATTAAACTGTTGGTTTGTATAGTTTGTTTATAATATGAGAATAATATACTATGCCTTAGTAGCACAGATAAGGGCACAATAAATTATCCTAAGGGATCAGAAAAGAAAGTCAGGAAGGGCTTCACAGAAAAGGTGATTCTGTAGCAAAGAATGAACTTTACCCAAAGAGAGTTCTACCCTGTATCCCAGATCCTTGGAGATAACATCTAAACCCTTGGTATTTCCCAAATTATAGGAGTGTCTTTGTTATTCATGGTGGGCTCCTGGATCATACCTGGTAGTTTATGCTAACCAGATGACTCTCATTGGGAACTGGCTATACCAGAAAAAACAACAATGTGATTGGAGGGTTGGGGTTTTGTTAATTCCATGGAAAATTACTCCATCAATTGTGCCTATGTAATGAAGTCCCAGTCAAAACTAAAGAAATCAATGTTCAAGTGAGCAAATGCGTTGGCAATACTTTTGTATCTTCTCACACATAGATGGCAGAAGGGTAACAAATGTCCCATTCCTGAGGACATGGAATCTTTTTATTTGAACCCTACTAGACTTCACCCTATGTGTCTTTTCTTTCACCAGTTCAAACTTGATCCTGTAATCATAAGAATAGCACTGTATAACACTTTTCTGAGTTCCTTGATTTGTTCTAGTGAATTATTGTACATGAGGGTGACTATATAGAAACCTTTGAATTTATAGGTAGCTGGTATGAATTAGAGTGGTCGTGGATAACACCAAACTTGAAGATGGTTTCTTAAGTGAGGACAGTCTTGTGGTGACTAATCCCCCATGGTGTTTTTTGCCTATCTCCTAACTGTGACATTTAAACTTGAATGGATAGACTTGTGAATCTGAAAACCTCAATGGATATTCCTATGGAGTATGAGTAATCCTCCTGTGAAATAATTCACTCTGAGCTTGACTTAACAAACTTTTAGGTTGTTGGAAGGAAGGGATGTACTCAGAGTAAAGCATCCTGTTTTATACTCAATTACATTTTTTCATACTCAGACCTATATTCAATTCTCATTTGAGTCATGTTGAAACTAGAGGGAGAAATTAGAATCATAATAATAAAAATTGTAAGATATTTTTCCATGAAAAGTATTTAAGTTATTGGGACAAAAATAGAACTCCCTTGGGGTTATTTTGAACAGACGAGTTGTATTAACTCACATTCATTTTGACCTCCTCCTACAATGCCTTTTTGTACTGTAGAGCTTGTAAAACGAAAAGCCAAATTTTATGTTTCCCTTATAACTAGAAGTCTAAATGTAACTTTGATATAACTGTGTAAATCTTCATTTGGAAATGAATCAAATGGGTGAGAAACAGGGAATGGGCAGTTGATTATTCAGGTGTTTAGCTTAGCAGTGTTTCCAGAAGCTGTGATTATGGCTTCTCCCTTTGCAGGTCATGATTCTGGAGCCAACCACTGTACTGGTATTTTCATTTTCCACAGGTAATGTCCTGACCTTATCAGTACAATAAGCTCCCTTGGGGAACACTTCTGAGGTGACCTTCTAGAAATTATTTCTAAGGGTTTTATATAGAGTTTGTCTGTTTAGACTAAATTAATCTGTAAGTTGATTTTAACCCAACACTTAACCGAGTTATATTCTGCAACTAAACCCTAACTAATAAACTATGACAACCTTCTAAGAAAAGGATACAAAAAAACCAAAATGGCAGTCATGGAATCCCTAGATAAATATGCTTCAACTGGGAGCTTATTAGAAATGCAGAATCTCAAAAGCAACCCAAGACCTCCTAAATCAGGATCTGCTTTTTAACAAGTTTCCTACTGATTCTCAATTAAATTTTTTCCATCAGAGAAAGAGATAAAATGAAGAAGTAAAACAAACAAATTTTGTGACAATTGCAAGGTGATGATGTTATCACAGAGTGATGGAAGCAGGGTGGTCTTACTTTAAATATGTTTTGTCAGTATAGAGCTGTTAGGGGCTCTAACATTTGAACTGAGACTGGTAGGATCTTAAGAGTCCAGGCATGAGAAAATCTGGAGAATATCTCGGACAGATCTGTCAGATGCAAAGATTTTTAAATAATAATAGTTTGACATGTTCAGAAAATAGGAAGGTTATTTTGACTTGAATATGGTAAATAAAGAGAAAATGAAAGGTCAGAAAGGTAAGCATGAACCTGTCATTAAAAGGGAATATTTGTTTATATTAGCTTCAACTGGAAGAACAATTAGTGGACTTTAATCAAACAAATAATATGATATAATTTAGCTTTAAAAAGGACAAACTGTGGAGAATAGCTTATAGGCCTCAATAACTGGAAGCAGGGAGTCTATTTTAGTCCACAGACAGAAGATGAAAGTAGCTTGGCACTAGGAGTGACAGTAGGAATGGGGAAGAACTGGAAAATTTCAACATTTTGTACATTATTTTAATAAGACTTTAATTGAATAGATGTGAGACATGAGGTAAAGAGATAAATCAAGCATAACTCTGAGGTTTGGGGTTTAGCCAACTGGTAGGATGATTCTGACATTCTTGAGATGAAGAAGGCAGGAATAAGAAAAGTTTAGTTGTGGGATTATTAAGAAATCCATTTTTATGGATGGAGTTAGAGATTATCATACTAAAAGAGGTAAGTCAGACAAAGACAAATATTATATGATATAAATATGTGAAATCTTAAAAATAATAAAAATGAATGTATTTACAAAAGAGAAACAGATTCACATACACAGAAAAAAAAAACTTATGGTGACCAAAAAGGGAAGGGGATGGGATGGGATAAATTAAGAGTGTTGGATTATAAGATATACACAACTATATATAAAATAGGTAAACAACAAGGATTTACTGTGTAGCACAAGGAACTATATCCGATATCTTATAATAACCTATAATGGAAAAAATCTGAAAAAATATGTATAACCGAATCACTTTGCTGTATACATGAAACTAATACAAATTTGTAAATAAACTATACTTCAATTTTAAAAATGTCTGTTTTTGAATATGTAAAACTTAAGATGTTAGAACTACAAATGAAGAAATGAAGATGGTAAATGGAAAGCTTGTAATGATGTTCAAGTTCAGGAGAGAAGTCAGAGCTACAGCTGAAATTTGATGATCAGTCTGCATGAGCATTGTTTTCAAAGCCAGAAGCATGGATGAAACTCCCTAGTTAAAAAAAAAAAAAAAAAATGTATAGAGATAATTAAGAATATTGAGAACAAGTCATTGGGGTTTCCCTTGCATCCACAGAATAAGTAAATGAGGAAGAGACAGAAACATTGGAAACTAAGCAGATAAATTAGTGAAATTAGAGGAAAAGCAGACATATCTGGTATTTTACTCAAGAGATAAGGAGCTGGATGAACACTGTCAAAGACTGATAGAATATCAGAAGAGAAGAACAGTTACTTTCACTTTTGACATAATGGGGATCAATAACTATGTTACCAAGAACACTCTGATGGACTGATAGGAATAGAAAACACAGTAAAGTGGGAAAAAAGAAACACAAGCAGCTAGTCCAGGCAAATATGTTGCAAGATTTTACTAAGAACAGGGCCAGAGGATTGGGGCTGTAATAGGAGCAGAGTATAGACTTGAAGTTAAGGTTTCATTTAATTTTATCTAATGGAAGATAGTAAAGGATGTTTGCATGTTGACAGGATAATATTATTGTAATAAAGAGAATACATGCATTAATTATAAAGCAAAGTCCCTGACAAGTTATAAGTGATGGGATCTGAAAACGAAGAAGAAGATTTTTGGGGGGGATAGAAAAAAGACTTTTTATGCTTCTTTTGCAATACAAAGGAACATAGAGAATTTGAGTACAGATAGAGGTAGGTTTTTAGACATGGTGGTAGAAAGATGAGGGATTTCTTATTTTTTCAACTGACTTATGAGGAGAGGTAAATGTCAGGAGTTGTTGGATGACCATGTAGTCTTGCTGTTACTGTGGTAACTGAGGCAAACCAAAAAGTAAAGCATGATGGAATTAGTTCTGTTAGTCTTTTGAAGGAAGATGACCAAGTAGTGCAAACCAGAATTCAGAATATTTAGCTTAACATTACTGGACATGTGGGCAATATTCTAAACCTAAAGATGGTATGGAGGACATGAGTTTAAGAGACTTATTTAAATCTAGATGTAGCCAAATTTTTAGAGGAAGCACTGACTGAAACCACACACCCTAGCCAAGACCTATAGTAACCACTTGCATGAATTATCTTACAACAGGAGGTCCTGGTAAGGGATGCAGAACTAACAAGCTACCACCAACTGGAAGAATTTGAGAAAGGTCAAAAGGAGAGAGGAGACATCAGTCCATATGTCCTACCAACCTCCCAGAATCCTTCTCGTGGGAATCTATCTTGGCTGAGTTATGCGTGCACCACCAGGAAGGACCTGAGTGAGAATGATTGGCCAGAGACAACCCCCAAACTAACCCCATTACCATAAAACCCAAGACTGAGAGCCATGTGGCAGAGCAGTTCTGCTGGGTTCTCTCACCCTGCTGCTCTCCACCCAGGCACCCCTTCCCAATAAAGTCTCTTGCTTTGTCAGCATGTGTGTCTCCCCGGATGATTCATTTCCAAGTATTAGACAAGAGACCACTCTCAGGCCCTGGAAGGGTCCCACTTCCTGCAGCAAAATGACTAACTTCTGGCAAATGAGATTGCAATGATTTCTGAGACGAAATACCTGGATCCAGGCCAAACTTCACAGGTTAAGGGCATAGTCCTCCACAAGACTCTTCACCTTATTTCAGATGCCGCCACAATCCCAAGGGTCCCCACTCTGATCACGGGCTACAAATTTAAGAGTTCTTACTATCCACTCAGTTTAATACTTTACTAGAATGACTCACAGAACTCAGGAGGGCACGATACTTATGATTAGATTTATTACAACAATACAAAGCAGAACCAGCCTAAGGGAGAAATGCATAGGAGGTAGTCTGGGAAGGTCCAAAATATGCAACTTCCTTGTCCTTAGGATGTATTAGCCTTTGGACACATCAATATGTGACAGTATGCAGAGTATTGCCAGCCAAGGAAGATGACTCAAACATCAGTGTTCTGAGTTTTTCTTAGGGTTTCATTATGTAGGTATGATTGATTGAATCATTGTCTATATGGTTGAATTCAGTCTCCAGGCTTCTCTTCTTTCTGGAGGTCAGGATGATATCACATGGCTCAAAGCCCCAAATCTCTAACCACATGTTTGTTCTTTCTATTAAGGATATTCCACATTCTGAGTCATCTCGTTAGCATAAACAGGTTTGGTCTCAGGGCCCCACCATGAATTAAAAAAACACTTCTATCACTAGGGAAATTCCAAGGAATAATTGTTACTTCCCAGGAACTGGGGACAAAGGCCAACAGAATTCTTGATTCTAAGAGTTTAGTTATCATTTTAGGAACAAAGAATAGAGATCTGTCAGATTGTTTATTAAGCAGAGATGTAAATAAAAGTGTTGTGCAGGTCTTCATTGAAAATCAATTTAAAGGGAGCCGATTCTACTGTGAAGGAAACCCATTTGATACTTCAGTGTTTGTAATTCTTCTGCCTTTCACCTAGAATATTACACCTAGACCTCTAACACCCATCTTGGGTCATGAATTGACCTTGCAGATGAAAGCCACATTCCAGAAAAGAACTTGGTATAATTATCACGTAAGAGCTAAATACGGCCCACCACTCATTTTTGTCTGTACGGTTTTAATGGAATGCAGTCATACCTATTTTAGTAGTTATTGTCTAAAACTACTTTCATGCTACAATGGCAAAGTTACTTTTTGTGACAGAAGCAGAGTTGTTAAGTTTTGATAGAGACTGTGTGGCCTGCAAAGCTTAAAATATTTCCTGCCTGGCCCCTTAAGAAAAACTTTTTTACCTGTGATCTAGAATAACAGGAGAGAAAAGAGAATGAGTATGTGTCCCTGGTAATAGTGGAACTTCTGTGCTGGCCCTGGAGTACTTACTTCTGAGTTTCTTTCAGATGAAAAAGGAACATAATTCTAACTTGCTTAAGCCACTTTAGTTTTTATTGTATTCATGTCTTTATTGATAAATGCAGCCAAATCTAATCCTTAATGATAAATCTGGTATTTAGCACAGACTTGAAACCTAATATTTAAAAAGTTCTTTATGTTAAAAACTAATACATTTACATGTTTACCATGTTAACATTTTGCCATACGTCATTTATTTTACTTTGAGAGGTTTTAAGAACTTTATTGCTAATTTATGTCAAAGTATCATTGTGTTAGCACTCATTAGAAAAGTGCTAATTAGAAGAAAACTTAGAGCAAGAATTTTAAGACAACTATTAATATCTTTCCTCTTCCTCTAACACAATTTTCTTGACTTTCTGTGAGCCAATATTTGCTGTGATCCAAAAGTATTCTGAGAATGTAGTCATTACTGTAAATATCCCACAGCAAGATATAAATTCTACTAATTACCATATGTCAACTTTTCAATCTCCCTACTTAGTAACAAGTTATCAATTTATTTTTCTGTGCTTAATGCCAGAGGTAATATTTCTCATAAAAATACTATGACTTCATTTAATACAATTATCAGAATATTGACTAAGTTTTCTAACATTTTATCTAAAATATTAACATCTAGAGGAATCTTCTTTGATATTGAATAAATGTTACATTAATTTTTAGTGTTATTAAATCTTACAGTAGATCAAATAACATCCCAATCTACATCAGGTAAATGCCATGGTTACAAGAATTTACAGTAGCATCTCAGTATAGTTACATAATTACACATTTATTTAACCAATTAAGCATGAAAGTGGCATTATTGTCAGAGATATGATATATGACCTGAACATAATTTAGTTAATGAGGAACACGAAATGCCTGCTAAGTAGGGCAGGTGTTCTGTTAGCAGAAGACTGCTAATTACCCCTGACATATGTCAGATTTAATGGTCTTATGTAAAAAAAAATATTGCTGAGTGGAGAAATCATGTTGAAAATAGTTTCTTTATTTATAAAATGTTTTTAAACATTTAACTTTAGAAAGTTGAAAAAAAAAAGTTTGCTGTAGACAGTAGTGCAGATATTGTGCAAATTCTCCTGTATACTCAGTCAATGATAAATAACTGCTGCCATTTCACGTTTTTATCTGTTATGAACTTCTAGAGGAAAAAATCTTTACTTCCAATTTCTAATTATCTAGACTCCCAAATGTATCCACCTGCAGAATCCCCTGGCTTAAGTTGAATCCAATTCTTAACTCCTAAATTCACTTTAACTCCCTCAACTAGTTCTCCTTTCTTATAAATAATAAAGACAATCAACATTTTGCATGAAGATGGGAAAAATGATGAAGACAACAGGTTTTTGAACTCCTGTTGTAGGATTTCAATGAAGTTCCTTATTGATGATTGACAAAAAATTAATGGAAACATGGAATTCAGGGTGGGAGTTTCAAAGGGAATTACTGCTAAGAAATGTAAAATACCAGGTAAACATGGCAATTATGAATTCTGGACTAATCATCTTTATTGATAAAAATGGAAAAATTCTGATGACTTACTTTGCAGTCCTTGAGATAATTCAGTATGATTTGTAGGCTTAAATTTGTGGTGCTAAGCAACCTACATTAAAACATATGAAAATGGCCCATATAAAAATTTAATTATAAACTCTTACCTTTTGCTTTAATTATTTTTTCATGTGTAATTAGTCAATATGGCTGTTTTTAAAATGCTATCTTAGGGATGGAGTGTAAAATAGAGTAGAGGTTATAGTGTCATGCAGTTCTTATATCTACTAAATTTATCATATTGGTCAGTTTAAATAGCTTCTCTGAAACTCACTTCATCATAATGAAATTCTCTATATTAATATTAATCCCATAAATTTATCACACAAAATTGGTACTTAACATTTACATATAATAGTCCTCTGCTTTACCCTACTGCATATCTCCTTCCCATCATCACTCAAAAAGACAGTGTTTTCTCTTAAAAATATAGTACATTCAATTTATGGAAAACATGCAGTGGGCTACATAGGAATTAACAGAATATGCCAGCCTCACAATTTGTCTAGAATTTAGTTAAAAGCAGTAAAATTATTTTGACAAAACAATATATTCTTTTAATTTTTTCCAGGTTTCACATTCAATCTTGGTTAGATTGGTTAGTATATAGAAATAATTCTGAAGTATTTGAAAAATGTTAACCATAATTCAAATTTTAAAATGATTTAAATATTACAATTTTCATATACCTTGTTTTATCTTTGGTCCTTTATAATTAATATTCTCCTCACTGGTAAAAATCATTAGACAAAATACAATAATTTTCTTTCATATTTCTTTAAAATAAGGGCAGGTAAATATGACCAAAGAAATTCAAAAATATTTTTTGCCACTAGTTATCTTATATAAGTTGGAAATATTGAAGACTTAGTACTTTTTTATATAACACATAATGTAATTCCACATTGGTGTGTACAGCTACTATTGTGTATTAAAACTTCAAATCATTTATAATTAAGTTATAGTTTATGAAATATGTAGTGTGCTTATCTAGTAAGTAATAAAGGCATCAAACTCTGATTTCATAAATTTAAAAAACGTCTTCCTAGGGTTCCTTTTCTTGTAATAAATTAAGAAAATTGTGTTCTGAACTATTTCCATTTATTAGTTCCCAGCCATAGTTTATTGAAAATCTGACTCATATCTTGGCACTATATCTGAGATAAGTTAGTTCTAGCTTGTCTGAAAACAAGTTCACAAGTCTCAAGTTTTGTCTGACTTTCATGAAGAGTAAATGTTATGTGAATTTTTAACTTCCTGTACAGTCTGGCCCCACCCAAACTATTCATATTTATCTTATACCACTTTTCAGCCAGATTCTCAGTTTTTGGAACTCTGACAGTCAGCACAAAGATTCTGGATTCTGATCATTCTAGCTTCCATTCTCATGCTCACGTTTTATATTTGCCTAGAATTCCCTCCACACTAATTTTAAATCACACTAATTTTTGAAGATCTTTTGTCTCATTCTTGTTGGAAGCATTTGTGGCTACTCTGCTGGATATTTTCATTCCCCAGTACTCTACAGAAATTAAAACTTGCCTTCATGAAATTCAGCAATGAATCATTTAATTTCATATCTGCTTCAGTATTTGTTTCATAATGAATACAGGTTTATCTCGCAAATAGTTTATGGTTTCTGGGAGGGGAGAAACAGCCTATTATTCTCTTCTATTTCCCACAGTTATAGTTAGAAAAAAGTGTGGCCAATCATTATGAATTAAATAATTAACTTCCAAGTCCTTCCTGTGTAACGGTTTGCTAAGCATTCAACATGGTGCCTGCTGGACAACCTGACTATGAGAGTTTAATAATTGACAGCCATTATTATTGCCATTATTATCACCTCTTTCTTGCTCTATTTTTATTTTTTTAAAATCTGCATTTCTTAGTTTCCTGTTAAAATAGTATCAACTTTATACAAGGTGGATTTTCTTCTCTTCTACACTTTTACATGTTGATATGTCCTGGGATTAGTACTCTTCCCATCTCTCTCTATACTTCCTCATTTATTTTCACAAAATTCTTGATGGAAAGAGAGATTGGTATGATTACACACTGGATAGGATAGAGGGTACATGGATAAGTCATTATTTTAATTTAAATCCTATTTTTTAAGATGGGAGAAATGTAGAGATTTATTAAAGGAAAGGGTGTGAAAAATGTAGGTGTTTACGAAAGGTAAAGGAAAATGTAACATTGAGGGAGATGATAACGGATGGCCTCAATGTTCTTAATGATGCAAAAGCAAAGTAGTCATCACAGAAAGAGGTGAGAAAGTTTTTTTGGTGTCTTAAAAAATTTGAAGACTTTTGCATGGTCACTGAGCAGAAAGAAAGGTATCCAACTTTAGACAAAAATAAGAATTAACTGGCAGTACTGGAGTCTTTATTGAAGTTTTGAACTTAAGCACTTTCAAACAAACCTCTCCTTACATAAATCTAGGTTGTTTTTTATTTCACACTTCTCTATAAAGTTTGACAAAGCTGATCTTTTCCTGAGCTGTGTTCCCAGGAAAACAGCAAAATGGACAGGTAAGAAATCCCACACCTTTTTGAGTTCCAAAGAAGCATCCATGCCCTTAAAGAAAAATTGAACCAGACGGAGTTAATCAGGTAAGGAAAATTTTATTCAAGATTATTGTAATAGGGGAGACAGACTGAACACACTTTGTTGAAATAAAAAGTAGGAGAGACTTTAAATGCTGGATGAGCTAGTGGAAAATTACTGGAGGATGTCAAGGAGAAGTTGGTCAATGTGATTAGGCCTTCTGTGTTTGCTAATTGCTCTTATCTAACTCAGGCTTCTACCTTTACACAGAGGACTAGAAATAGGAACGTTTTTGAATTTGATTACATTTCAAAGAGATGGTTTTCCAGTCCTTGAGAAAGAAATTCCTGGGAAGAGTCTTTTTTTGGCAAAAAACTGGCAAGAGTCTGAGAAAAGATTTACATCTCAAAGGGGCAAAGAAATAATTTAAAATTGCAAGTTTTCTAAAGTAAATGCTCTGATGAAAAGAAGGTTGGGATCTATAACCATGGAGAAAGCTGTCTAAAGTGTAATTAAGCTAAGGAGAATAATAAGGTTGTCGTGGTAACTCTGTGTATTCTGTATATTTTGAGATAAACCCACCTCTATCTTTCTTCAATGACTCAGATAAGAAGCTTCTTTCTTTCCCTTGTCTACCATAAGAATCCAGGATGACTTCTTACTGTACCTGTCTCTGTAAAACCCGAAGGCCCCCATTCTTTTCTTTGGGGCTTTCCTGATTCATCAATGTTCACCTTAAAACTTTTTAAAACTTTCTGGTGCATCTTGTCTTTCACATGGTAATATATGCTATGTTAATTCATATTACAATAAAAAAAATGAAATGAGTTGATGTAAACAAAGCACTTAGCATTCCTGCAAATGATTACTTTTATTTATTTTTTTATTTATTCATTTTTTATTTTATCTTAATATCTTTATCGGAACATAATTGCTTTACAGTGTTGTGTTAGTTTCTGCTGTATAACAAAGTGAATCAGCTATATGCATACATATATCCCCATATCCCCTCCCTCTTGCATCTCCCTCCCACACTCACTATCTTACCCCTCTAGGTGGTCACAAAGCACTAAGCTGATCTCCCTGTGCTATGTGGCTGCTTCCTACTAGCTATCTATTTTACATTTGGTAGAGTATATATGTCAATGTTACTCTCACTTCATCCCAGCTTATCCGTCCCCCTTCCAGTGTCCTCAAGTCCATTCTTTACATCTGTGTCTTTATTCCTGTCCTTCCCCTAGGTTCACCAGAATATTTTTTTAAAATTCCATATATATCTGTTAGCATATAGTATTTGTTTTTCTCTTTCTGACTTACTTCACTCTATATGACAGACTCAAGGCCCATCCACCTCACCACATATAACTCAATTTTGTTTCTTTTTATGGTTGAGTAATATTCTACTGTTCATCAGCAAAGAACCCAACAATGTTGCATATTTGAAAGTAGTTAGGAGAGTGGATCTTGAGAGTTCTCATCTGTAGAAAAACAAAACTTTTGTAATTACGTATGGTGATGGATGTTAACTGGACTTATTGTTGTGATCATTTTGCAATACTTACAAATATTGTATCCTTACATTGTACACTTAAAAGTAATATAATGTTATTTTCATTATACCTCAATTTAAGAAAGAATTCATAAAGTAATTAGCCCTGGGTCTTGTCCAGGAAAATTTACCATTAATAAAGAAATCTTAGAACATTTAGTTCTAAGTTACAAAGAGAGACATTGACAACAGAAAATCTTTCCCTAATATATTTATTCTGAGAAACACAGCAAAGTAAAATTTATGATGAAGTGACTGGTGATTTCAACAATTTTATTTATTAGATCATTTGTTTCCAGTTTACCGCTAGGTTTTAAAAGATGTCCCCAAAGTGAAAAAAAGGGGAGAATGCCTATCCATGGACTAAGGACTCTGCTATTTTTTCTGGCACAGTGAGCAGAGATCCAAGTGTGTGGAAGCCAAAGAAAAGCGTAGGTGTGGGGAAAGAAAGGAGAGAGAGAGAGAGAGAGAACTCAGCAGCATTTGACATCAGAAGTACCCAGATGACTACTAATGAGGAAGAGGGCATGATGTTGGGGAGTGTAAGGAGGGGTAGAAAATGGGAATAAGCTCAAGAAATCCAAACCCCACGTTGGTGTGCACATTCTCAATCTAGTTTACCTTGAGGCCACTGCATCTAGGGGATTCGTAGTGTGCCTATTTATTTGCATTCCAATTGCCTGGTAGGTAATTATTGGACTACAATAAAATTTTAAACACTGCTTTAGCTGCATCTCACAGAATTTTATATATTGGGTTTTTATTTTCTTTCAGTCCAAAATAATCTCTGATTTTCCTTGTGATATCTTCTTTGATCCTTAGTTTAAAAAAGTGTTGTTTCATGTCCAAATGTCCAACTATTTGGACACTTCCCAGACTTTTTCTTTTCAGTTATTAAATTCTAGTTTAATTCCATTGTGATTTGAAATATAATTTGAAAATTTCAATATTTTAAAGTATGAGACTTGATTTATGGTCCAGATTATGTTCCATCTTGGTAAATGTTCCATGTCATTAAAAAAAAATTATGTCTTAAACAGTTTTTTGATATAAATTAGATCTGGTGGATTAATTGTATTATTTAACTCTTCTGTATCTTACTGACTTGCTGGTTCTATCAATTATTGAAGAAGGAGTGTTGAAATCTACAATAATCATTGTGGATTTCTATATTTTTTTCTTTCAGTTTTATCAGTATCTTATTTACATTGTTCAAAGTTGTTATATGATGTGTTTTATTTAGGATTTTTATAGTTTCTTGAGTAATTGACCTCTCTATCATTAAGAAGTATCCCTAATTATCAGTTGTTATATTCCATAATTTGAGGTGTACTTATTATTAATTTAAGCATTCCAGCCCACTTTTAATGACTGTTTTGATGGTATATCTTTTTACGTCTTTAACTATTAGCCTTTCAATATTTTTATAATTAAAATGTGGTTTTACAGACAGCATATATTTGAGTATTTCTAATACAATTTACAATCTCTAATTTTATTTAGACTGTTCATGTTTACATTTAACATAATTAACAATACAGTTGGATTTAAAACATAATATATTGCTATTTGTTTTCTTTTATTTCATCTGTCCTCTTTACCTTAAATTTTCTGCCTTCTATGGATGAATTTTTATGATTTCTTTCTGTATTTTTGGTTTTTAGATAAACCTCTATGTTTTAATATTTTGGTGATTGTTTTAAGGTTTACAATAAACTTCATTAAATAATACAGCATGCCTTCCAATATTAGTATATACTCAGTGTTGAATTCTGTTTTCTTTGAAGATTTTGTATTTTATTTCTAGTATTCATTAAAGTTACACTTGCACAAAATTAGAGTTAACACTTTTAAGTTTTATTTTTTAATTGTTTTAAAACTATACTCAAATAAAGTTACTTCAAAGTAATTTTTAAATACTATATCATTACGATATATTTTCTAAATTTCCCAACATGAAGTGTAATCTCTCTTCCATTGAATTACCACTAAATGTCACATTCAGGTTTAAAAGCTGAAATAAATTATATTGATAATTGTATGAAGATAATAAAACGAGCTGAAAAAGATGAGTTGAATTAGTGAAGATGGAATCAAAAGTTGTTATATCTAGCTCCCAGTCTAAAACTTTATTTAATTTATGATTTTCTTTGGATTTTTAAAAATCATACTATTTTAGCTATTTATTTGTTGTTCTTAATACCTCCTCTTGTCTATCCATGTGCCACTCCACACACACTTATATGCATAATTAATGATTTTTAAGGGCTTGGAAGTTAGAGATACTAATAAATTCTTCATTATATCACATACATATCTGTATCTATATCTATATTTATATATCACTGGAACCAGACAGTTATTACTTGATGCCATTCCTTCCAAGGGAATCAATGCATATTAGTTGACCTAAATAACTAAATGAAGAAGATGGAGAACTTTAGCAATTATGATTTAGATGAAAACTGTATAAATTTTGTTCCCGTCTTCCTATCGAATTGAAAAAAATATGTAATTGTTACATATTATGCTTGTACACATATACATACACACACTTTTATTACAAAAAAAATAACTTCTAACTTTCTGCCACAGCATGTTTAATTAAGATATTTTCTCAGCATGGTAAATAATATGTTATATAACTATAATTTTTGCATATGACTTTGTATCTTGCCTATGATTGATTGAATTTTCATAATTTATTTGCCATTCAATTGTGTTTAACTGACTTTTTTATCTTGATGTTTTCAATTAAATTCCTAAAGTGAGGAATGGAAGATGAAAATTAGAGTAAGCAGCAGTCTCTCAAGATTATAAGGGCCCTTTGCAATAGAGTGCATATTACTTTTTCATATTATATTCAATGAGTCATAGAATGTTTCTCTCCTTAGGGAACTAGCTTTTTCTCTGATTTAACTGGTTATTAGAGTATCAGGTTTCCCATCCACAGTTCTGTTTTCATTTTATTTCACAGATAGCTTGGTTCATTCTGACACAAAAGTAGTTAACCCAAACCTGCATCTTACCCACAAGGTAGGCATAGCTTAGGGAGAATGTGCAATTCCGTGTTTCTTCATAATAGAGAATTTAAGAGCATATGTATCTTCCAAGGAAATTCATTTCTTTCTGCAAATCCACTATCTTATTTACACTGGACTAATACTTATTTACAGCTGGGCTAATACTTTTCCTCATTCTCAGTGTGCCCTCTTCTCCAAAGCACACCAATCTTCAGTACACAACCTATTTCTTGTGTTGAATTGTGTGAGCATGGGAAGGACAAGGATGTGAGGAATGAGTTTGTGAACTGAAAGAGAAAGATTAGTACCAAGCTCCTTCTAAACCTATGAGTTTGCACTCCAAGATCCTATTCAAGTCACTCCTGAAAGCCTTCTAATTTCTACATTTGATTGCCGTGCATCCAGGCAAAGTGTTTTCACATTTTTGAACTAACAGGCAGGTTGATATCAAGATGCATCAAATCTATGTGTGCTTCCAAACCACAGAAAAGGGGAGGATAAAACATAGGAGAAATTGATATAGATTGAATAAAGTATGTAAATATTACAGTACCCTGGGCATTGCCTTCTTTCCTTTAAGCCTACTCCTTATATACCCCCTTCCCTTCTACTGCTATTGAGAAACAGGTGTTTCATGTCATCGAGAGCTCCGAATAAGTGAGTAAAAATCATTCTCAGCTTCTTAAATGAGAGTTAATACCATTTTTGCCAAAACAACACCACAGACTGTTGAAATAAAAAGGCAACAAAGCACATTTAAGAGTAGGAAATAGGGGAAGAAAAACATATACAAAATTATTGGGTTTAGGGACATCAACCTATAACACCACATGGTCATGGCCAACTTTCTCCTTTTTAAAAATTATACTACCATTTCTGCATATGTAAAATACATACATAGAAATTTTATGCGCTGGTCTCAAATTATAACCAATACTTGATTCTATAAGGAAATATCTACTTAAGATGGAAAAGATTCAGCATCTGGAAAATGTAGTACTGATGCCTTTCAGCCTCCTACTGAAGATGGTTACTCATGTCCATCATTATCTCAGAAATATTTCCATCTTGATATAGGCAAAAAAATGGGCTATTTCCATTTTCAAGAAATAAATCTCACATTGTTTATGTATTATATGTGACTCAATTCTTTGGCTGAAGTTTGTTGGATAAGGGTAGACTCAGTCGGGGACAACAGAATTTTTGTTATCAGGATTGAGAATTGAGCATAAGCTATTCTATCTTCAGATACTATGTGACATTAATGCAAATTTGGGGCTCTGGATGGGTCATCTTCTGAATGTTGCATGATCTGGAGTTCAAGAAAACATGTCTGAAGAGAGGAGGATAAATTAGATCATCATAGAGAAATAACTGGGTTTCTTACAGCTTTTTACATTCATTTTCTGTTCCCTGAAAAGTGTCTATATTCTTCCTTTCTTATGGTTAAAATGAGGTATCCCTAAATGTTTTTAATAATCAACTACTAATGCACATTTTTAAATTATCTTTTTTGTTATTTATTTCAAGTTGATTTCTTTTTCATATCATATCATAAAGCATCACATAAAAGGATGTATCTGGCCCAGTTATTACTACATGCTTTTTGATGGTGGAGAATAAGGGTTCGAAAAGTAAACCATTTTGTTTATGTTGTTACTTGTTGTTTTCCAAGAAGTTTTGCATCTGATACAAGATAGAGTCTAGAGCAATGTACTGGATGCATTTGTAAATGATGGAATCAGAATTTCTGGGTTTATAGGTAGTTTCTGCAATTAAACATATGCACTTGGGCTTAGAAAGTTATTTAATCTCTGTATACTTGCAAGTAAAATGGGAAAATAACCATACTTACCGCCTACGGTTTTTACTAAGCTTAGTGTGTAAATAGTTAATGCATGTAAAATATTCAGAAATTTTAGCTATTATTATTTTTATCTGATTAAATCTAAGAGAAAGTTAAGTGGTAGATAAGAAGTAATTTATCAGGTCTCTCTTTCTAAGAAAGAAATATAGTTACAGCTATATTAAAGATCTTGTTGCTGGTCGCTTTAAAAAGGTTAATTTCCAATACTCTTCAATCTCAAGTTTATTGTAAATTGTTAATGAAGTTAAGTTTTCAGTCTTACATTTCTACATTATGTTCACAAAAAAAAATTTTCTTGATTTTGTTAACTTTGGATCCTTCAGATATTCTTGATGGCTGTAATGTTCAAGTCTAACCGCCAAAATAGGTGATAATAATTAATCCTAAAATATCAACTTGTTTCAACTGAAAGTGGCTCCATGTCGTGGTGAATTTTTAAAAAGCTAAATTTTCCATAAAAGACACTGAGTAAATCAATTTACTGGCAGTGCAACTATCCATGTAGAGAACTGAGATTAAAGGTTAGATATGTTATCTCGTCACTGTTGGCAGCTTCAATTCCTCACCTCTTCACCTTATGGACTGCAACATGACATTGTTGATAAACAAATTCCTCATTTCTGAAGGCTTTATATTGTGATGGCATGTGGGGTTCAGTCCTTTCAGAAAGTTAATACTTTGAAGCTGGGCTTCCATGCTCTCTGAATGTCACTTTTGTCTATTGCACTTTCAAGCACCCTTCTTCAGCTCATCATCAGCTAACTGTTTAGCTTTCTGTTATCATTCTTTCACTTTGCCCAGTTAAACAAAACTGTTTCCTTTTTTTTAATGATATCTTCAATGTGAATGACCTTATTGTTGAGAAGCTTGCCTTGTCACCTTATATTACATCCTGAAAGAAGTAAAAACTGTTGAAAATTTCAACAAATAACCCACTCAGATATCTGTAACATGCACAAAGAGATGCGCAATTAATGAAACTCAATTACTTTTAAACTTTTAGACTGCTCTCATCATTAATGCTGTATTTCAAATATGGAGCTATTGATTACACATAATTTGTACTTAATAATTATTCTACATATTTTGGATTGTTAAGGGATGTTTCCAGGGAAGAAAGAGAGAAAAGAAAAGAAAAAAAGAAAGGAAGGAAGGAATAGAACCTACCCCAAAGAAGACAGCACAATCTGAAGTGATCAAAATATATATCATTCTCAGCAGTATGTGTCTTTTCACTAGAATCTTTGGTGAACACTCTTTCTCTCCACTGGTGTCTCTGATGGTGGGACCACATGTATTCTAAGTTCACTAATTATTACTTTGATATAAACCAAGGGGCACATACAGGGGAATGTTTTCATGACCAGACCACTTTTCAGTCCTCTCATTTGAAATCTACTTGCAGGATCTGGCCTTGCCTCACTTTTCAGAACCAAAGAGAAAATTTTATGGATCTATGTAACCAGTACTGAATTACTCTAGCTACTTATATGATGCTGATTTTATTTCTCAGTTTTGATAAGTGGGCTACTGTCTTATTCCTGAGCTATTTTTTTCATTGTGTCAGACCTGTTCTTATAGTTACGCATTGACCTAGATATTTGCAGTATATATCCATTCATATAACCTCTAAAAACCCACTGACCATCCCATACTGAGGACTTCTGTTAATTATGCCAATCTCCCTCTCAAGGACTGAAGTCAACCCTACATATGATTTGAGGTCTTTAATATACATGTTCAGATAGCAGGTACTTAGAAATTTTGCTCCCTTGACCACAATTGCATGATTGACATTCTCCTTAAATGCTCCGTTTTACTGGAGCCAATAAATTAATGTGAAGTGTAGCTTAATCTATGAAAAATAATCCAAAATTCTCTTCTTGCAGAGATGTTGCAGTAAAATGAAAGAGATGCATTAACAGACACATAATTACATAATATAGGAAAAAGTTAAGGAAGAATCCAAAAAGTGTTATGGGAAAAGTTAGGGGGAAAAAGGAAGATAAAAATATGCCAAACTATTTGGTTTCTAGAAGGCTTCAAAGGAGTCAGTACTATTTGCATGTAACTCATCCCTTTGATTGATTGGGTTAAAATGAAGAAACTTCTAGATAAAAGAAATAAACTTTATGAAAGCACTGATAAAAGAAAAGGGAAACAAGTTTATAATAGTAAATAGAGTGGGGTTGTCTGTATTTTATATATTATATGAATATTTCAGTTTAAATTAAGACCTAAAATAGAAGTTGGGAGCTGATTTGTGGTTAATTTTGCATATGTCCAAGTTCAATTTGAAATCCCAGGTTAGTTGCTTTCTTTCTTTTCTTCATTCATAATTGAAATCTAACATAGGACATTCCTCAAGAAATGTAGCTAAAAATAAATGTACTGGTTGAGGGAGTAGTGTGTCTATTTGCATCCCTCATTTCTGCAAATGATTTCCTGTGACACCTGTGACTGGAAGCCTGTGGCTTCACAGAGAGGTGTTTGAGAACCATGGCTTTACCGTGTGAAGGCCTTCTTCAAATGATTCTGAATAGAACAGGTGTATAGGCAGCAGCTTTTTTCTTTTTCAATGTTTCCAGAAGAAATATAAAGAATAAAATGGGGCAGTGGCTTAAGGAAAAATCAAAAATAGTCCTGGCCCTGAAATATCGACCAATATTTCTTTTGCATATCTGCCTTTATAGTTAGGCAGAGAAGTCTATATACAATTTTCAGAAATGTAAAACAATTTTAATTACAACCTTTTACAAGGGTGTTTACTAGACATCTCTTAAAAATTTTGAACCCTTGAAACCAGGATTTTCATAGCATAAAAGCATATCTGTTATCCAGTGCTGACTAATTCAATTGAAAATTGAGAAATTAGAATGCCAGCAGATCTGATGAAACTGGCTGATGTATCAGGCAATAGGATTTATAATCATCATACATGTCTTTGTAATATCTTTATTCCCTTTGTACTACTATAATCAAAATTCCTGATTTCATCAGTATTCGTGCATGAAAAATAATGGACTCACACACAAACATAAGTTAAAATACATGTTCAATTCAAATACAGAAATAAACAAGGCAATAAACACAAACCTTGATCTTAACATTTGTGAAGGTTGTTTGAGTAAATAGCATGTGAGGAAAAGCATAAGAAGGGAAAGTTGAGGTTGCTTAGTTGTAGAAACAAAGTTGGAAGGATATCATCAACAGAAACTGCATGCAGGTGGGGAAGCAATCACAGGCTTTGTAGTAAGTCTAAGGTAGTCAGAAATGGAAGCCTTTCTGTTTGTTCTATTCACAAAGGGAGAAGCACAACATAAGCATTTCCACCAGCTATCACAAGAACACACCTAGACAAGAGGAAAGTCCTTTGTACCAGCTCTGTGTATACATAATATGTACTATATATACTGAGTATATACTACATATATACATTCTGTACATACTGCATACATATACATATACATATAGTGCTATAATATAGATAGATGGACAGATAGATACTGAATTCATAATCCTCTAAAGGTTGCTGTGTTCAGCTGTGTACTTTGTGTTAAGTTGTTGTTACTTAATTATATAAAACATAAACCTGCTGAGAAACATCATCCAAAAACCAAGATAACTTCAATATTATAATGTCACCAGTTCTTGATAGAACAATCTGGTATGAGCTAATTTGTTTTACAGAAACACAAATCATAAAATCAGATAAGATACATAACATGATATAGATTTATTTTCCTGATTTCTGGAACCATATTGGCCAGATTATATATATATATATATATATATATATATATTTTTTTTTTTTTTTTTTTTTTTTTTTTTTTGGTATGCGGGCCTCTCACCGCTGTGGCCTCTCCCGCCGCGGAGCACAGGCTCCGGACACGCAGGCCCAGCGGCCACGGCTCACGGGCCCAGCCGCTCCGCGGCACGTGGGACCCTCCCGGACCAGGGCACGAACCCGCGTCCCCCGCATCGGCAGGCGGACTCCCAACCACTGCGCCACCAGGGAAGCCCGGCCAGATTATATTAAAAAGACATTTTGATGCCCACTAAATTCAATTGATAAGTGTGAGCTTTGCGTGCACATACACTTTAGGTTTCTGTAGCATTTTCAGAATCCATTTTCTATCTTCACTAAATTAACACAATCTCAAGTCACTTAATTTCTGTTAGTCTCAAGTTTTTCATGATAAAATGGGGAAAGTAAGAGGAACAATATCAATAATAGGTCATACTAGTAAAAATATGTTCTAGATACTTTACATTCATTTATTGCATTTTTAATCTTCAAAACAATTCTATGAAGTAGGTGCAATGGTTTATTTCACAATGTAGATAACAAAGTTATAGAGGGTATAATACCTCAGTTCCACCTTATTTTTCTGAAATGAAAGTCTCTTTTAACCACACAATGGTCATGTAATGCAAAAGAATTATTGTCTTGTCTTCTTCTGTAGCTTTGTTCTTAGCTCTTTAATGGTCCTTTCAGGAAGAAACGATAGAACACTGGGGCTTCTAGAACCAGCAATAGTGAGGTATATGCCTTCTGTTCAAAAAATTCATTTTATAATCTGCACCAGTTACCCTAGAGATTATACCAAGAGACTTCTAGTCTTCAAAGTTGGAAACCTCTCAAAGTAATTAAGATGACTTTCCAGAACAGAGTAAGGGATGCCTGGTACTTTGAAAGGTAGAAGAAAGTGGATGAATCCTGGAGGAAGAGGATTCCCCAAACTGGAAGCAGTGAAGAGGGCACAGATTGAGTGCATGTCAATACATGTGTACTAAATACCAGTGATTTAAAAACATAAGCAAAAACCATTTAGGGAGCAAAGTTACCAGTGAGGTTGGCTCCTTTTAGAGCGATGCTTTAATTTTCTATTGCTGCTGTAACACGTTGGTATAAATTCAGTGTTTTAAAACAACATAAACTTATTATCTTACTGTTAATAGAGGTCAGAAGTATGACATGGATCTCATTGGGCTAAATTCAAGGGTCAGCAAAAATGTGTTTCCTCTAGACTTTTAGGGGAAAATCTCTTCCCTTGCTTTGTTCAGATTCTAGAGGCTGCCTGCATTCCTCAGTCCATGGCCCCCTCCTCCATCTTCAAAACCAGCAGCGAGCATCTTCAGATTCTCTCTCTCTCTCTCTCCCTCTCTCATTCATGTTCTAACTCTAATAACTTTTCTACCTCCCTATTCTACAGGTAAAGGACTCTTAAGAATACATTGGATCCATCCACATAACTAAGGATAAACTGTTATAAGATCAGTTGTTTAAAAACTTTAATTCCAAATGTAATGTAACAGAACATATTCACAGGTTCCA
The DNA here is from genome assembly GCF_026419965.1 of Kogia breviceps. NCBI lineage: Eukaryota > Metazoa > Chordata > Mammalia > Artiodactyla > Physeteridae > Kogia > Kogia breviceps. The sequence continues at coordinate 92,956,894 of NC_081315.1, read as the reverse complement.
AGGAGTAGGGCATAGACATCCTGGAGCAGGAACATTATTTTATTGTCCACAATGAGTAATCTGGAATTGGGCAATATTCTACAAAAACAGTAACTCTTTATACCAAGGATAGTGTATCAGGAAGCCTCCCAGTTTTTCCTGGATCACTTAATCCTTAGGCTTGGACAAAGAACATGGAAGGAAGAGGATGCCTTAAAAAGTCCATAGAAACTTTGGTATATATGACTTCAATCTAGATCTATTTTGTTGCAGGAAAAAAATAAAAACATGACATTTCTTGCTTTAAGTATAGTGGAAAAATTCAAGTCTGCTTATAAAAATTAGATTTGTGACCTCATCCTTGTCTATAACTACTCCTTCATTTACAATACCAAGGAGAGTTCTCAAGTGTATTTTATGAAATATCTAGTGTTTTAAGGAATTAAAGATGTTTTTGATCCTGCAGTTTTGAGACTAAGTATGTTGGAATATTGTATGAAAACCAGCTTCTTGAAACTATAATTCACTGGAAAATTTACCAGATATCTACTTTGTACAAAGGAAATTAAGATTAAGAAAGATTAAATGCTTTTCTGAGATTGAGTAATAAGTTACAGAAATGGCATTCATTCACAATTTATTTCTAGCAAAACCCATATATTTTAAACATTATACTGTTTTCCCCCAAATTGCCTCATTATAAGTAACATACCAACTCCATTTAAAAAAATAGTCTCTGTCCCTTAGAGGTACCTCAATTTGGGCCCTAGGAAGCTATACTTTCACAGTCACCTTTGGTACATATTCTTCACAGGTAGTTTGAGATAATTCCGTTAGGCAGCACAATCTCCCTCATTCCTGGAAAATGCAATTCTGCAGAAATACATCTTGGTGTAATTGCATTTGTAAAGGGAGCTCTTATAGAATTAAGATAACTGAAAAATCCAAGCTGTAGCCACCATTTTCAATAATTCTAAATCCCCAAATTCCAACTGGAAACCCCTATACATTAAAGGAAGGGACCCACTGCACAGAAAGTGTTTTGCACTTTATAAAGGTGGATGTCCCTACTATGGTACGAAGGTGTTATTTCTAAAACACATTTAGTTTTTAATACATGGGATCTCCAAATAGCCATATCAAAGTGGCACGAAGCCCATTTTTCCATCTCTCTGATAAGCCTATTCCTGAGAGGCTACCATTGAGCTGTCAATTTCATTATTTTCTCACTGTCATAGACAATGTCACATTGCCCATTAAGGAAAACTATCCCCAAACTACTAAAATTAATGTTGTCTTTACACTGCTGTAACAAATGAATGGATTTTCAAATAGAAATTATACAAGGGAAAATGCTTTCAGAACAAGACCACATTCTGCAAGAAAAATGTCATGCCACTGTTTTTGTCTGACCAATGCATAAACTCCTAGAAAATAGAGTTTATTATAGAGAAGTATGATGGGCCTTTGACAGACACTACAACAAAAACACTGTTAGAAAGACGTTGCTTGGTCAACACAAAGCAATTATTTGTCAGGGAGACTAGTGTAGATGGCATAACATTCCTTTGTTAGCCTTGATTTTATGACTAAATTTTGAGGTATTTTAGTCTTTATTACCAACAGTAAAATATAAGAATGATTGTTAAATTATATTAATTATGCATATCAGAATCCACATGTATACACTAATAAACATTCCTTGAAAATGTCAACAGCATATTTGTCTCCTTATGTAAAAATGTTTTCTTGAATATCAATATTAAAATACATTTTGTAGAATGTCAATTAACTGCTGTGTTCTTGTATTAGGGAGAATTTTCTATCTCACACATTTTTTTTTTTTTTTCCAGTGACTAACCAGAAATGCTTATTTTAGTCTTATTTTCAAGTCTTTGGTTTTGTAACAAGAATATAGAGAGCAGAGGTCAAAGGTAATAAGTGGGGCAAAAAATTTGAAAACACCACATTTAAACTTGTGAAGGAGTCTACCTCCAGTTCTGTTTATAATTAATTATTGGTTCTTTTGGTTAAGCTAGACTTCTCAGGATGAATTTTTATTTGCCCCTCTCATATATCTCATATTAATTCCATTCTAATGTTTATTAAAAATCCAGTATTTACCAGTCTCTGTGCTAAATTCTTTAAATGTTTCCTTTCACTTTATCTTCACAAGGAACTGGTGAGGTAATACCATAGAATGAATGTTTGTGTCTGCTCAGAATTCATATGTTGAACGAAACCTAATCCTCAGCCTGTTTATATTTGGAAGTGCAGCATTTGGGAGGTGATTAGGTCATGAAGGCAGAGCCCTCATGAATGAGATTAGTGCCCTTATGAAAGAGGCTGCAGAGAATTCCCTTGCTCCTTATGTCATGTGAGAACACAGTAAGAAGATGGCTGTCAATGAGCCAGGAAGCAGGCTCTCACCAAACACCAAATCTGCCTATGCCTTGATCTGTGTTAAGTGTTACTCAGGCTTAGGGATGCCTCACTGAAGAGGGAGAGACAAAAAGAGAAAGTTTTTTGCAATGTAACTGGAAAATAAACTATTGTCATTAATTCCTGGCCATTAGTATAGGGGAAGAAGAAACATTAGATATAAGAAGCGTGGTAAGGAGTGAATTGCAACAAATACCAATCTAGGACAATTTTTTTATCCTTTCATGGTTATTTCCTTTTGATACCTTTTATAAAGTGGATTTATAAGTAAAAGAGTATACTCAGTCTTAAGGTTTTGATGAACATTGCCCATTTTTTTTTATACCTGTTGGACTAATTTATATTCCCATCAGCAGTACACAAGATAACTCTATTCCCCCTTCCACAATTGACAATATTGGGTACATTCCTTTTTATAAAACATGTAATTTGAAAGAAGTATGGAATATCAATGTTATATTTTGGGTTTTTTTTTTGTATTTATGAATTTGTTTGCCATTTAAAATTCTTTTGTGAATTCAAGTATATATGTTTTATGATTATATATTTTCTTAAAATTTTTTAGTAGTATTTTACATAGGATACATAACATTTTGTTCTGTCATATAATTTGCAAGTTATTTTTCCAATTGATTTATTTGTCTTTTAATTTTATAGCTTTCAATCTATAACTGTTATTCATAATAGCAAACCTAAAATGTCAATTTTTACTTCATAATTTCTTCTTTTGCTCTTATAATTGGAAATGATTATTTATATACAAAGAACAAAGATTCTATTATATGGTTTTCTTCCATTTTTGTTTAAAAACAATTGATACTAGTTCTGTCTATATAATTTATGGAGTGCATAAATATGTGTGTACATATTATGGGGATCATTACAGTTTGCTTTCAAATCCAGATTTTACCTTTTACTTACAAAATTCATTCACTATATTTCTTTGTCAACTGGCTTCTTACCTCAATGGACCAACTGGAGCCACTGGTATGATGTTAGCATATTTATTTCTCTGCTATTTTCTCTGTTTCTATGCCTCTTTATTGAAAAGAAAAGTTGTAATCTTGGATTTTTTTTTTTTTTTTTTTAATTTAAGATTGTTTCTTCCACACTACATATAACAGAGGTTTCTCAAAGAATATGAAATTTGAAGGACATCATGCTCTGGGTTCCAGTACTGGTGCAATTTTTTCACTCTCCATATATTTTTATTCTTTTGGTTATTGTAATTAATTTTAGGATACCATTTTTAATAGAAGTTTTTCTGTAGGACTTTAATATTATTTTTAAGAAAGAGAAGATGGAAACATAGCTTTTACAGAGAGAAACTTACTTCTTTTCAATCTACATTGCTTACAGTATATTTTATCCCTACTCAAGAATAGTTGAGGTGACATGATGGTCAGATTGGTAGGAAATAAGCTAGGATATATTTTAACCAGTTATCTGTGAGTTAAGTTCACATTCCCTGTTCTTAAACTTAATTTTTCAAATTATATGTTTTCCCCATCTAAAATACAACTATCCATTTAGCCATTTCCTGATTGTTCTCTGCATACTTATTAACTGTGAAGCCTAGGCAGACATTGAAAAGAAAAAAAATAGAAAATTCTGAGGAGTCACCAATGGCTAAATTACCAATTTAAATTATATGCCAAGGTGTAAATTGCAGTTGTAGCATTCTCTGAAGTAGATCATACTATTTTTTACTACAACAAAACACTAGAGAAAAACAATTCAAGAAGGTTGTTCCTACACATAAACCTAAGATCAAGCAGGGCTGACGGGGGTAAAAAATACTAACTCAGGTTTCATTGTTTAGTGTACCTTATTTCTATTTCCCTCCCCATGTGTTTGGAAGAAAACTCAGGCATCTTATTTTGACTTAATTTTATGTATACAGCACATGTGAGCCATAAAAAAAGTAAATATTATATCAAAAGGCAGATTGCTTCTAAAAAATTCCTGGATTCTTCAGCAAATTATATGGATTATTAATTAATTTAACTATTTATTATTTCTTAGAGTAGTCAGCTCATGTTCTATAACACAGGAGCACAGAATATAGTAGGGAAGGCACTGCAGTAAGTAAAGAGTCAAAAAACAAACCAAAACAAAACCTTAGATAAGTATAGTGACAGGCAAAGCCTATAATGTTTTGATAACTTGTAGGAAAGGTACTTAGCATTGCCAACATCTGTGAAATTAGAGATGACTTTGAAAAGTTGCTGACTTATATGAATTAGTTTAATAAGAATGAGTGCACAGGTTTGCATGGGGTTGGGAAAAACACATGTTCAGGAAAAGTAAATACCGTGTGTAATTCCCAGAAGAGGAATGAATGGTTAATTATAAATTAAGCCTGAAGTCTGAAAATAAAAATAATATAGCAGTGATGCTGGAGCATTAGGTATGATTCTATAATGAAATACCTCATTAAACATCCTAATTGATATGGAAAATTTCACAAGGTGAGTGACATAAAATCCTTTCCATTTTAGAACAATCTCACTGATAAAATCTGTAGACAAGAGAGCAGAGTTATAGGTCAACAGATTTTATAACCCAGATGAAATGGATAAATTTCTAAAAACATACAAGCTATTAAGACTGAATCATGAAGAAATAGAAAACTTGAACACACCAATAACCAGTAAGGAAATTGAATCAGTAATCAAATCCTCCCACCAAAATATAACCCCAGGGCCAGAAGTCTTCACTGGTGAATTCTACCAAGATTTAAAGAAGAATTGATGCCAGTACTTCTCAAACTCTTCCCAAATTGAAGAGGAAGGAACACTGCCAAACTCATTTTACAAGGGCTGCATTACTCTGATACCAAAGTCAGACAAAAACATTATGAGAAAAGAAATTTATAGAATAATATACCTGTTGAACATGGATGCAAAAATCTTCAAAAAAGTGCCAGCAAACTGAGTTCAACAATACATTAAAAGTATGAACACAATGATTAAATGCCATTTATTCCAGAGATGTAAGGATGGTAAATGTAATCTAACACATTAACAAAATGAAGGAAAAAAACAAAACAAAACATAGGATCATCTCAATTGATACAGAAAAAAAACATTTGATAAAATTCAACATATTTTTGGTATAAAAATTCTCAACAAACTGCGTACAGAGGAAATGTACTTCAACATAATAAAGGCAATAAATGACAAACACACAGCTAACATAATATTCAGTAGTGAAACACTGAAAGCTTTTCTTGTAGGATTAGGAAGACAGGATACCCATTCTAGTGACTTTTATTCATCACAGTACTGGGAGTCCTATCTAGATAAATTAGTCCAGAAAAGGAAATAAAAGTCACCAAAATTGGAAAGGAAGAAGTAAAATTGTCAGTAGGTTTGAAGAAAACTGGACAAGCTCAAATAATATTAAGAATTCAGAATTTATTGATCTTTATTTAAGGGTGGAGACTTAAAAGTAGAAGAAAAGAATGAAATCCTAACTTTTGCTTAGGAATCTAGGTGGATAGAGTGGTGATTCCATGTGATTGATAATACAAAAGGATGAGGAAGTTTTAAAGAAAGTTATATATATATAATAAATACAAATTTAGATACAATGAATTTCTCTGCTTAGAGGATAATCTAAATCAGAAACCTAGTGTGCTTAAAGGAATAAACCAGAAGCTGAAATGTATTACTAAGGACCTAAAAACAAAAAAGAAATGATTAGTTCATTTGAATAATTATGAGAAAGAACCCTAGAAATAAAATTTACAATGGTTAAAGTAATTATACAAATATCAGAGAATAGATTAATTAACAGATACACCAGACAGACTTATAAGTCTGAACGTTGGATCCAAATAAATTACCCAGAGGAGAGAAAAAAGAAAAGACAATGGAACTGTGAAAAAGAGATTATGAAAAGTGGAAGATAGAGGAAGAAGATCTAATGTGTATCAATCAATGATGCAAAATGAGCTAATACAGAGACTTCCAAAGAAGTATTAAGGACTATGAAACTTCCAGAATTATTGAAGTAACCAATAATTAGAACTAGGAAGTTCAACAAATGCCAAGCAGGATAGTTTAAAAACAAAACAAAATAATAAACCAACAGAGCTATACATATCTTAGGGACATATAGAAGACCATGGGGGGGAGGGGAAAGGAAGATATTAAATTTACCAAAAAGAAAATGTAAATTATTTATAAATGAATGAAAACTTGATGAATAATCTCTCAACTGCAATAATGGAGACCAGAACAGAGGAATAATGTTCTCAGCAAACTGAGGTAAAAGAAATTGTCAACGTAGATTTTCAAAAAGAGCAAAACTTTTTTATGGATGAAGGCAAAAATAAATATTTTCAGAAAACAAAGACAGAGCTTCTGATGCTAAAGGAAAATCTTAAATTGTATACTTTGGACACATGAAAAATTATTCCAGGTGAGAGAACTGATATGAAAATAGGAACAGGGAACATAATGATACAGGTAACTAGATTGATAGAAGTACCTAAAGAATGATCATATGAAACAACAATATTAATATAAGATTTGGTGGAGAGGATATAGAATGGAATGAGGGACAACAATTGAAAAAAAGTTTTGAAGGGCTGACAGAATAAAATTATCCTAACTTACTCATACTATAAACAATGTGAGTAAAAATGTTGGTAAATCTAAAGTTTCTTTAATTAAATATTCATGTTAAAATAGATAGGGTTATCAGGAGAATATTAGGGTAACAGTTTCTAACTTCCAAAAAAAGTAAAAAGAATTAATGGAATGAGAAAAAAGGGAGGGGGGCCCTTAATCTGTAAAAGTAAAAGGTAAGAATGAAGAGAAAGTGGGCAATGGAAAGCATATAATAAAATAGTAGAAATAAAACTGAATATATCAGAGATCACAGTTAATGTAAATGCAATAACCTTTCCAATTTTATCAATAAAGTTTCAAACAGAACACAGAACACTTATGAGAATTTCAAGAGGGTTTATTTATAAATGGAGTTTTACAAAATTGTGTATGAGTGTAAGGGAAGCTCAAGGAATAGTGCAGTTACTAGGAGTTAGTATCTTTGAAACTCTTATTACCTATAAGTCCAAAGGTCTAGAGGTGGGAACAGTTGGTGCACAGAGAGTTATGTTGAGGAGGCCTCTTTGAGTGTTCTCTAGGGTGAACTTCTGAGGAGACAGCCAAGCGAGTAAACATCCTGACTTCACTCTCATTATCCCCCTATGATTACTAGAGTTCTCCATTGCCTGATCTAACAAGAAACCATTGGTCAAGAACTTGTAGGTGGACACCACAAAGATCATCCTTCCAATATGGAGAGTGTGAGGAGATGGATGGAGAGCAGGTCTGAAGAGGCAAAAGAGCTGTTATGTAAATTTTTTAAATGTCTAATTTAATTATTTTTAGAATTGTTAACTGCATCTTGTTAGAAAATATTTCTTGTTTAATAATTAACTGTATTTCTGTACATTACAACAAATATTAAAACAAATGTATAGAATCCTTCAAGTAACAAATAAAAATTAAAATTTATTTCTTCAGAAAATGCACATATGTCAGAATGTATTTCATGCTAAATGTAGTCTACATAAATAAAAGCAAAAATATCTGTTTTGGTAAGTTTCAGTAACTACCAATAAAATAGGCTCCATGGATTAAAGGTCCAATAGAAATCAGCTTTGACTAAAGTCCAGTGAATTCTTTTTAGTTCAATGATATTATGTCAAGAGCATTACTTCCTTTGCTATCTTTGAACTGTGCCTTACCCATGCTGCTTACATAGGGGCTGGTAGTTGTGTCAGATATACCATTTGCTCTTTAGGGTGAGTTGAAACTATCCAAAACCATAAGACAACAATATTGTTGGGGATCAAGGAAAAAAAAATCCAAACCTAGCAAATCTAAGGACGTGAGTGATATTGGAGTATAATAGAATGGGGGCCATGTAGTCTCACAATAACACTGGAATAGAGCAAGATAAACTGTAAGTCACACTAGGCATCCCTAGAGAAGATGGTGAATATACAAAAACCCTTTAGGTTGAAATGCTTTGTGTTTCTAACATAAAGTTTATTTTTTAAAATTTTTCTTTTTTGGGGGGTCAGGAAATTCTGTGTCCACCGGAAGATAATGTTAGACCAATAACATTTTCTTTCTTCTTTTCCTTTCCTCATTGGCCACTGAATAGGATTTATTGAGAAGGCTCTAACTTTCTATTCATGTGCACTGTTGTCTGGCTATTTGCATAGCTTTAGTCTTTAATTTCTTCTTGGAATCTAATCTCATCAGTGTAAGAAAAGTCATTGAGAATCTCCACAAAGACCCAATTCAGCATTGAAGGCAATGTGGCACAAATTCAGGTAAGCTTCTTATTCATTTATAGACAAATGGCAATATCAAAATGATGCACATGCGTGCAAGTCACTGCACAGTACGGGACTGTCAGCCCCACTTTTTCTAAAAGGCACATCAGGGACACCCAAACATGACAATAGCAGTGTATTTGTTTTTAACCAGTCACTTGAATAAATTAGTGGTCTCAATGTATTAGTTTGCAAGGGCTGCTTCCTGGTGGCTTAAACCACAGTAACTTGTTTTTTTCACAGTTCTGGAGGCTAGAAGTCTGAGATCAAAGTGACAGGAGGTTTGGCTTCTCCTGAGGTCTCTCTCCTTGGCTTGCAGACAGCTGCCTTCTCCTTGTGCCCTCATATAGTCTGTCTTCTGGTCTTGTGCATCTTGATGCCTCTTCCTCTTCTTAGAAGGACACCAGTCATACTTGATTAGGATCCCACCTTTACAACCTCATTTAACCTGAATTACCTCTTTGAAAGGACCTATCTCCAAATATAGTCACATTGCAAATTAGTACTTTAATATGAATTCTGGAGGAACACAATTTAGTCCATAATAGTTTTTAATAACTATTCATTTTTAATCTCTATGACAAAGATCTGACATGAGCTGTCATATAAGATTTAAACACATGGAATAATTCTTTCCAATTTTTGTTGCCCTAGAAATGAATATCTGATTTAGCCCAACTGAAAGTAACCTAACTAAGTGTATCATAATCAAGAATGGCCAGGGCTGTTTTGATTCAACTGTTCAACAGCCTTGCATCCCCAGGCAAAATAAAGAGTTTCCTCTTTACTTTTACATACAACTGCTGAGGTAATAATCTTCTTGAGGGAGGTTTGTCTCTGCTAGGAAGTCTCAGTGAATTTGGACTCTGTAATCTCTCCCTGGAAATAAATATCTCTCTAATTTATAGAGGAATCAGAGAAAAATGAAATGAAACAAAAGTACACAAAATATCTATTGAAATAGTTGAATATGCTTTGAACTGAACTGGCAGGGTTCAAGAGAAGAGGAAGGTCATAAAAGGCCTGCCTTTTCCACTGCCCATCCAGATAGGAGTTGGGAGAGTGGCATCTCAAACTTGGCTTGTATTTTGAAGCTGTGCTGAACCCATAGCAGAAGAAGGAAAGTGAAGCCAGATTAAAAGGTCTCAACCCAAACCAGCCAAGGTATACCGGCAGTAAGGCACTATCCAGAGTGAAACATTTTATTGTAGAAAAATCAGAAAGTTCTTCAGCAGTCCATGAGTATTTGTGTCTACACAATCCTCTTATTTTCATCTAAACCACCCCTCTTTAATAAATGCAGTATCTTCATCCATATATCCTGCTTGCATCCACTTCCACTCTGTCCCGTGACACCTGATTATTAGCTCAGGGTGGCAAAACTTGGAGACCACATTCCTCATCTCTTGGAAATCAGCTGGTTTCTACCACAGGGGTTCCGCACGCCAATTGGATAGTCCTCCCTCTCACCAGGACACCACCTACAGCCCTGGCTTCTACTGCACATGTAGTATGACTGACCCAAGTCCAAATTAGAATTTTTAAGATAACTTCAACTTGTATTCTCTATACAGTAAACACCTTTAAACGTTAAAGACATGGAAAATTGGGAAAACAATGAATGGAAAAATATATAACAGGCAGATACCCAAAGAGAGATCATGTATCTAAAATAATCAGACAAAATAGATCTTGCAGCCAAAAGCATTTCTAGAAATAAGAAGGTTTACTCTACCTGGAGGAGCTTCAAGATGGCGGAAGAGTAAGACGCGGAGATCTCCTTCCTCCTCACAGAGACATCAGAAATACATCTACACGTGGAACTTCTCCTATAGAACACCCACCGAATGCTGGCAGAAGACCTCAGACCTCCGAAAAGGCAAGAAACTCCCCACGTACCTGGGCAAGGCATAAAAAAAAGAATAAACAGAGACAAAGAATAGGGACGGGACCTGCACCAGTGGGAGGGAGCCGTGAAGGAGGAAAGGTTTCCACACACTAGAAGCCCCTTCATGGGCGGAGACTGCGGGTGGAGGAGGGGGGAAGCTTCGAAGCCGCGGAGGAGAACGCAGCAATAGGGGTGTGGAGGGCAAAGCGGAGAGATTCCCGCACAGAGGATCGGTGCCGATCGGCACTCACCAGCCCGAGAGGCTTGTCTGCTCACCCGCCGGGACGGGCGGGGGCTGGGAGCTGAGGCTCGGGCTTCATTCAGATCCCAGGGAAAGGTCTGGAGTTGGCAGAGTGAAAACAGCCTGAAGGGGTTAGTGTGCCACGGCTGGCCGGGAGGGAGTCTGGTTGAAGTCTGGAGCTGCTGAAGAGGCAAGAGACCTTTTCTTCCCTCTTTGCTTCCTCAGGCGCGAGGAGAGGGGATTAAGAGCACCACGTAAAGGAGCTCCAGAAACGAGCGCGAGCCACGGCTGTCGGCACGGAGAGTAGAGACGGGTGTGGGATGCTAGGGTTGCTGCTGCCCCCACCAAGAGGCCTGTGTGCGAGCACAGGTCACTCTCCACACCGCCCCTCCCGGGAGCCAGTGCAGCCTGCCACTGCCGGGGTCCCGGGATCCAGGGACAGCTTCCCCGGGAGAATGCGCGGTGCTCCTCGGGCCGGTGCAGCATCACGGCGGCCTCTGCCGACGCAGGCTCTCCCCGCATCCGTGCCCCTCCCTCCCCCCGGCCTGTGCTAGAGCATCCGAAATAAGCGGCTCCTTTAACCCTGTCCTGTCTGAGCGAAGGGCAGACGCCCTCGGACGACCTACACGCAGAGGCGGGGCCAAGTCCAAAGCTGAACCCCAAGAGCTGTGCAAACAAAGAGGAGAGGGGGAGGTCTCTCCCAGCAGCCTCAGAAGCAGCAGATTAAAGCTCCACAATCAACTTGAAGTGCCCTGCATCTGTGGAAAACCTGAATAGACAACGAATCATCCCAAGTTGAGGAGGTGGACTTTGGGAGGAAGATATACTATTATTTTCCCCTTTTTTTCTTTTTGTGAGTGTGTATGTGTGTGCTGCTGTGTGAGATTTTGTCTGTATAGCTTTGCTTTCACCATTTGTCCTAGGGTTAGACTGACCCGTTCTTTGTTTTTTTTTATAGAAATTTTTCTTCTTAATAATTATTTTTTATTTTAATAACTATACTTTATCCTACTTTATTTTGTCTTCTCCATTTCTTCCTTTCTTCCTTCCTTTCTTCCCTCCTTCCTTCCTCCCTTCCTCCCTTCTTTCCTACCTTCCTTCCTCCCTTTCTTCCTCTCTTCCTTCCTTCCTTCCTTTCTTGCTTTCTTCCTTCCTTCCTTTCTTCCTTCCTTTCTTCCTTCCTTCCTTCCTTCCTTCCTTCCTTCCCTCCCTCCTTCCTTCCTTCCTTTTCTTTCCTTTCTATTTTTTCTCCATTTTATTTTGAACCATGTGGATTAAAGGCTCTTGGTGCTCCAGCCAGACACCAGGTCTGTGTCTCTGAGGTGGGAGAACCAACCCCAGGACACTGGTCCACAAGAGACCTTCCAGCTCCATGCAATATCAAACGGCGAAAATCTCCCAGAGATCTCCATCTCAACACCAAGACCCAGCTTCACTCAAGGACCAGCAATGAACAGTGCTGGACACCCTATCCCCAACAAAGAGCTAGACAGGTCTACAGCCCCATCCATTAGCAGAGAGGCTGCCTGAAATCATAATAAGGCTAACAACATCCCCAAACACACCACCAGACGTGGACCTGCTCACCAGAAAGACAAGATCCAGCCTCATCCGCCAGAACAGAGGCACTAGTCCCCCCAACCAGGAAACCTACTCAACCCACTGAACCAACCTTAGCCTTTGGGGACAGCCAGCAAAAACAATGGAAACATGAACCTGCAGCCTGCAAAAAGGAGACCCCAAACACAGTAAGATAAGCAAAATGAGAAGACAGAAAAACACACAGCAGATGAAAGAGCAAGATAAAAACACACCAGACCTAACAAATGAAGAGGAAATAGGCAGTCTACGTGAAAAATAATTCAGAATAATGATAGTAAAGATGATTCAAAATCTTGGAAATAGAATAGACAAATTGCAAGAAACAGTTAACAAGGACCTAGAAGAAATAAAGAGGAAGCAAGCAACAATGAGCAACACAATAAATGAAATGAAAAATACTCTAGATGGGATCAATAGCAGAATAACTGAGGCAGAAGGACGGATAAGTGACCTGGAAGATAAAATAGTGGAAATAACTACTGCAGAGCAGAAGAAAGAAAAAATAATGAAAAGAACTGAGGACAGTCTCAGAGACCTCTAGGACAACATTAAACCCACCAACATTCGAATTATAGGGGTTCCAGAAGAAGAAGAGAAAAAGAAAGGGACTGAGAAAATATTTGAAGAGATTATAGTTGAAAACTTCCCTAATATAGGAAAGGAAATAGTCAATCAAATCCAGGAAGCACAGAGAGTCCCATACAGGATAAACCCAAGGAGAAACACGCCAAGACACATAATAATAAACTGTCAAAAATTAAATACAAAGGAAACATATTAAAAGCAGCAAGGGAAAAACAACAAATAACACACAAGGGAATCCCCATAAGGTTAACATCTGATCTTTCAGCAGAAAGTCTACAGGCCAGAAGGGAGTGGCAGGACATATTTAAAGTGATGAAGGAAAAAAACCTACAACCAAGATTCCTCTACCCAACAAGGATCTCATTCAGATTTGATGGAGAAATTAAAACCTTTACAGACAAGCAAAAGCTTAGAGAGTTCAGCACCACCAAACCAGCTCTACAACAAATGCTAAAGGAACTTCTCTAGGCAAGAAACACAAGAGAAGGAAAAGACCTACAAGAACAACCCGAAACAATTAAGTAAATGGTAATAGGAACATACATATCGATAATTAACTTAAATGTAAATGGATTAAATGCTCCCACCAAAAGACACAGACTGGCTGAATGGATACAAAAACAAGACCCATATATATTCTATCTACAAGAGACACACTTCAGACCTAGAGACACATACAGACTGAAAGTAAGGGGATGGAAAAAGATATTCCAAGCAAATGGAAATCAGAAGAAAGCTGGAGTAGCAATTCTCATATCAGACAAAATAGACTTTAAAATAAAAACTATTACAAGAAACACAGAAGGACACTACATAATGATCAAGGGATCGATCCATGAAGAAGATATAACAATTGTAAATATTTATGCACCCAAGATAGGAGCACCTCAATACATAAGGCAAATACTAACAGCCATAAAAGGGGAAATCAACAATAACACAGTCATAGTAGGGGACTTTAACACCCCACTGTCACCAATGGACAGATCATCCAAAATGAAAATAAATAAGGAAACACAAGCTTTAAATGATACATTACACAAGATGGACTTAATTGATATTTATAGGCCATTCCATCCAAAAACAACAGAATACACATTTTTCTCAAGTGCTCATGGAACATTCTCCAGGATCAATCATATCTTGGGTCACAAATCTAGCCTTGGCAAATTTAAGAAGATTGAAATCGTATTAAGTATCTTTTTTGACCACAACGCTATGAGACGAGATATCAAGTACAGGAAAAGATCTGTAAAAAATACAAACACATGGAGGCTAAACAATACACTACTTAATAACGAAGTGATCACTGAAGAAATAAAAGAGGAAATCAAAAAATACTTAGAAACAAATGACAATGGAGACACAACAACCCAAAACCTATGAGATATAGCAAAAGCAGTTCTAAGAGGGAAGTTTATAGCAATACAACCATACCTTAAGAAACAGGAAGCATCTCGAATAAACAACCTAACTTTGCACTTAAAGTAATTAGAGAAAGAAGAACCAAAAAACCCCGAATTTAGCAGAAAGAAAGAAACCATAAAGATAAGATCAGAAATAAATGAAAAAGAAATGAAGAAAACAATAGCAAAGATCAATAAAAGTAAAAGCTGGTTCTTTGAGAAGATAAATAAAATTGATAAACCATTAGCCAGACTTAACAAGAATAAAACAGAGAAGACTCAAATCAATAGAATTAGAAAGGAAAAAGGAGATGTAACAACTTACACTGCAGAAATACAAAAGATTGTTAGAGATTACTACAAGCAACTGTATGCCAATAAAATGGACAACCTGGAAGGAATGGACAAATTCTTAGAAATGCACAACCTGCCGAGACTGAACCAGGAAGAAGTAGAAAATATGAACAGACCAATAACAAGCACTGAAATTGAGACTGTGATTAAAAATCTTCCAACAAACAAAAGCCCAGGATCAGATGGCTTCACAGGCGAATTCTATCAACATTTAGAGAAGAGCTAACACCTATCCTTCTCAAACTCTTCCAAAAAAATAGCCGAGGGAGGAGGAACACTCCCAAACTCATTCTATGAGGCCACCATCACCCTGACACCAAAACCAGACAAAGACATTACAAAGAAAGAAAACTACAGGCCAATATCACTGATGAACATAGATGCAAAAATCCTCAACAAAATATTAGCAAACAGAATCCAACAGCACATTAAAAGGATCATACACCATGATCACGTGGTGTTTTTTCCAGGAATGCAAGGATTCTTCAATATACGCAAATCAATCAACGTGATACACCATATGAACAAACTGAAGGAGAAAAACCATATGATCATCTCAATAGATGCAGAGAAAGCTTTTGACAAAATTCAAAACCCATTTATGATAAAAATCCTGTAGAATGTAGGCATAGAGGGAACTTTCCTCAACATAATAAAGGCCATATATGACAAACCCACAGCCAGCATCATTCTCAATGGTGAAAAAGTGAAACCATTTCCACTAAGATCAGGAACAAGACAAGGTTGCCCACTCTCACCACTCTTATTCAACCTAGTTTTGGAAGTTCTAGCCACAGCAATCAGAGAAGAAAAAGAAATAAAAGGAATCCAAATAAGAAAAGAAGAAGTAAAGCTGTCACTGTTTGCAGATGACATGATACTATACATAGAGAATCCTAAGGATGCTACCAGAAAACTACTAGAGCTAATCAATGAATTTGGTAAAGTAGCAGGATACAAAATTAATGCACAAAAATCTCTTGCATTCTTATACACTAATGATGAGAAATCTGAGAGTGAAATTAAGAAAACACTCCCATTTACCATTGCAACAAAAAGAATAAAATATCTAGGAATAAACCTACCTAAGGAGACAAAAGACTTGTATGCAGAAAACTATAAGACACTGAAGAAAGAAATTAAAGATGATGCAAATAGGTGGAGAAATATACCATGTTCTTGGATTGGAAGAATCAACATTGTGAAAATGACTCTTCTACCCAAAGCAATCTACAGATTCAATGCTATCCCTATCAAATTACCACTGGCATTTTTTACAGAACTAGAACAAAAAATTTCACAATTTGTATGGAAACACAAAAGACCCCGAATAGCCAAAGCAATCTTGAGAACGAAAAATGGACCTGGAGGAATCAGGCTCCCTGACTTCAGACTATACTACAAGGCCACAGTAATCAAGACATTATGGTACTGGCACAAAAACAGAAATATAGATCAATGGAACGGGATAGAAAGCCCAGAGATAAACCCACACACATATGGTCACCTTATCTTTGATAAAGGAGGGAAGGATATACAGTGGAGAAAAGACAGCCTCTTCAATAAGTGGTGCTGGGAAAACTGGATACCTACATGTAAAAGTATGAAATTAGAACACTCCCTAACACCACACACAAAAATAAACTCAAAATGGGTTTAAGACCTAAATGTAAGGCCAGACACTATCAAACTCTTAGAGGAAAACATAAGCAGGACACTCTATGACATAAATCACAGCAAGATCCTTTTTGACCCATCTCCTAGAGAAATGGAAATAAAAACAAAAATAAACAAATGGGACCTAATGAAACTTAAAAGCTTTTGCACAGCAAAGGATACCTTAAATAAGACCAAAAGACAACCCTCAGAATGGGAGAAAATATTTGCAAATGAAGCAACTGACAAAGGATTAATATCCAAAATTTATAAACAACTCATGCAGCTCAATAACAAAAAAACAAACAACCCAATCCAAAAATGGGCAGAAGACCTAAATAGACATTTCTCCAAAGAAGATATACAGATTGCCAACAAACACATGAAAGAATGCTCAACATCATTAATCATTAGAGAAATGCAAATCAAAACTACAATGAGATATCATCTCACACCGGTCAGATTGGCTATCATCAAAACTCTAGAAACAGTAAATGCTGGAGAGGATGTGGAGAAAAGGGAACCCTCTTGCACTGCTGGTGGGAATGTAAATTGATACAGCCACTATGGAGAACAGTATGAGAGTTCCTTAGAAAACTAAAAATAGAACTACCATACGACCCAGCAATCCCACTACTGGGCATATACCCTGAGAAAACGATAATTCAAAAAGAGTCATGTACCAAAATGTTCATTGCAGCTCTATTTATGATAGCCAGGACATGGAAGCAACCTAAGTGTCCATCAACACATGAATGGCTAAAGTAGATGTGGCACATATATACAGTGGAATATTACTCAGCCATAAAAAGAAATGAAACTGAGTTATTTGTAATGAGGTGGATAGACCTGGAGTCTGTCATACAGAGTGAAGTAAGTCAGAAGGAGAAAAACAAATACCATATACTAACACATATATATGGACTCTAAGGAAAAAAAAAAATGTCATGAAGAGATTCGTGGTAGGATGGGAGTAAAACACAGACCTACTAGAGCATGGACTTGAGGATATGGGGAGGGAGAAGGGTAAGCTGTGACGATGTGAGAGAGTGGCAGGGACATATATACAAATGTAAATTAGATAGCTAGTGGGACGCTGCCACATAGCAGAGGGAGATCACCTCTGTGCTTTTTGACCACCTAAAGGGGTGGGATAGGGAGAGTGGGAGAGAGGGTGTTGCAAGAGGGAAGAGATATGGGAACATATGTATATGTATAACTGATTCACTTTGTTGTAAATGAAAAACTAACACACTATTGTAAAACAGTTATACTCCAATAAAGATGTTTTTAAAAAAAAGAAAAAAAAAAGGTTTACTTCATACCGATAGCAAGCTTCATTCACCAGGGACTATAAAAATCTACACATGTATACACATACCATAGCCTCAAGAGAGATGAGGTAAAGTAGAACTTCAAAGTGAAACTGAAAAGGCACTATTATTGTGGAAGTTAGTACATTTCTCTAGATAATTAATTGAACAAACATCAAAGACAATAAGGATACACATGATTTGAACAGTGTAAGTAACAGTCTTGAACAAATGGACACATATAGAATACTGCACCCAGTAACTAGAAAATGCACATGAAATTTAGATGGAAAGCAAATATTTACTAGAAAAAGCTACCTTTGTCAAATGTTAAGACTAGGTTTGAACTGACAATATTTTTTACTACACTGCAACTAGTTTGAAAATAAGATGGAAACAGATAACACAATGTGACTCAAAAATTATTTTAAAAAATATCTTCCAAAAAACACAAGTTGATGGTTATACAGGGAATAAAATGTTGGTTTCACATTAGAAAATAGGTCACTGCAATTAACCAAATAAATAAAGATAAAAATTTCATGATCATCTCGATAAATGTCCTCTAAAAAATTTTTGAAATTCATATCCATTCATGATTAAAAAATGAAAATAAAACAAACACAAGACTCTTATAATTCCAGACGGAAATAGGTACTTCTTTAACCTAAATTAGAGACTGTTAATGTTGAAATGCTGGAAATATACTTTTTTAAAAAAAATTATCTTTATTGGAGTATAATTGCTTTACAATGGTGTGTTAGTTTCTGTTGTATAACAAAGTGAATCAGCTGTATGCATACATATATCCCCATATCCCCTCCCTCTTGTGTCTCACTCCCATACTTCCTATCCTACCCCTCTAGATGGTCACAAAGCACCGAGGTGATCACCCTGTGCTATGCAGCTGCTTCCTGCTAGCTATCTATTTTACATTTGGTAGTGTATATGTGTCAATACTACTCTCTCACTTCGTCCTAGCTTATCCTTCCCCCTTCCCATGTCCTCAAGTCCATTTTTACATCTGTGTCTTTATTCCTGTCCAGCCCCTAGGTTCATCAGAACCATTTGTGTGTTTTTTTTTTTGTTGTTTTGTTTTTTTAGATTCTGTATATATGTGATAGCATATGGTATTTGTTTATCTCTTTCTGACTTACTTCACTCTGTATGACAGAATCTAGGTCCATCCACCTCACTACAAATAATTCAACTTCATTTCTTTTTTTTTTTTTTTTTTTTTGTGGTACGCGGGCTTCTCACTGTTGTGGCCTCTCCCCTTGCGGAGCACAGGCTCCAGACGTGCAGGCTCAGCAGCCATGGCACACAGCCCCAGTCACTCTGTGGCATGTGGGATCTTCCTAGACCGGGGCATGAACCCATATCCCCTGCATTGGCAGGCAGATTCTCAACCACTGCACCACCAGGGAAGCCCCAACTTCATTTCTTTTTATTGCTGAGTAATATTCAATTGTATATATGTGCCACATCTTCTTTATCCATTCATCTGTTGATGGACACTTAGATTGCTTCCATGTCCTGGATATTGTAAATAGTGCTGCAATGAACATTGTGGTACATGTAACTTTTTGAATTATGGTTTTCTCAGGGTATATGCCCAGTAGTGTGATTGCTTGGCCATATAGTAGTTCTATTTTTAGTTTTCTAAGGAACCTCCATACTGTTCTCCATAGTGGCAGTACCAATTTACATTCCCACCAACAGTGCAAGAGGGTTCCATTTTCTCCACATCATCTCCAGCATTTATTGTTTATAGATGTTTTGATGATGGCCATTCTGAATGTTATGACATGATACCTCACTGGAGTCTTGACTTGTATCTATCGAATGATTAAGGATGTTGAGCATCTTTTCATGTGTTTGTTGGCAATCTGTATATCTTTGGAGAAATGTCTATTGAGGTCTTCTGCCGACTTTTGGATTGGGTTGTTTGTTTTGTTGATATTAAGCTGCATGAGCTGCTTGTATATTTTGGAGATTAATCTTTTGTCAGTTGCCTCATTGGCAAATATCTTCTCCCATTCTGAGGGTTGTCTTTTCATCTTGTTTATGGTTTCCTTTGCTGTGCAAAAGATTTTAAGTCTCATTAGGTCCCTTTTGTTTATTTTTGTTTTTATTTCCATTTCTCTAGGAGGTGAGTCCAAAAGGATCTTGCTGTGATGTATGTCATAAAGTGTTCTGTCTCTGTTTCCCTCTAAGAGTGTTATAGTCTCTTGCCTTACATTTAGGTCTTTAATCCATTTTGAGTTTATTTTTGTGTATGGTGCTAGGGAGTCTTCTAATTTAATTCTTTTACGTGTAGCTGTCCTTTTTTCGCAGCACCAATTACTGAAGAGGCTGTCTTTTCTCCATTGTATATTCTTGCCTCCTTTATCAAAGATAAGGTGACCATAGGTGTGTGGGTTTATCTCTGCGCTTTCTATCCTGTTCCATTGATCTATATTTCTGTTTTTGTGCCAGTACCTTACTGTCTTGATTACTGTAGCTTTGTACTATAGTCTGAAGTCAGGGAGCCTGATTCCTCCAGCTTCGTTTGTATTTCTCAAGATTGCTTTGGCTATTTGGGGTCTTTTGTGTTTACATACAAATTTTTCAATTTTTTGTTCTAGTTCTGTGAAAAATGACATTGGTAGTTTGATGGGGATTGCATTGAATCTGTAGATTGCTGTGGGTAGTATAGTCATTTTCATAATATTGTTTCTTCCTATCCAAGAACATAGAATATCTCTCCATGTGTTTGTATCATCTTTAATTTCTTTGATCAGTCTCTTACAGTTTTCTGCATATAGCTCTTTTGTCTCCTTAAGTAGGTTTATTCCTAGGTATTTTATTCTTTTTGTTGCAATGGTAAATGTGAGTGTTTTCTTAATTTTACTCTCAGATTTTTCATCATTAGTGTATAAGAATGCCAGAGATTTCTGTGCATTAATTTTTTATCCTACAACTTTACCAAATTTATTGATTAGCTCTAGTAGTTTTCTGGTAGGATCCTTAGGATTCTCTATGTATAGTATCATGTCATCTGCAAACAGTGACAGCTTTACTTCTTCTTTTCTTATTTGGATTCCTTTTATTTCTTTTTCTTCTCTAATTGCTGTGGCTAGAACTTCCAAAACTAGGTTGAATAAGAGTGGTGAGAGTGGGCAACCTTGCCTTTTTCCTAATCTTAGAGGAAATGGTTTCAGTTTTTCACCATTGAGAACGATGTTGTCTGTGGGTTTGTCATATATTGCTTTTATTATGTTGAGGCAGTTTCTCTCTATACCTACCTTTTGGACTGTTTTATCATACATGGGTGTTGAATTTTGTCAAAAGCTTTTTCTGCAACTACTTATGTTATCATATGGTTTTTATCCTTCAATTTGTTAATATGGCATATCACAGTGACTGATTTGCATTTATTAAAGAATCCTTGCATTCCTGGGATAAACCCCACTTGATCATGATGTATGATCCTTTTAATGTGCTGTTAGATACTGTTTGCTAGCATTTTGTTGAGGATTTTGTCATCTATGTTCATCAGAGGTATTGGCCTGTAATTTTTTTTTTTTTTTTTTTTTTTTTTTTTTCTCGGTACGTGGGCCTCTCACTGCTGTGGCCTCTCCCGTTGTGGAGCACAGGCTCCAGACGTGCAGGCTCAGCAGCCATGGCTTACGGGCGCAGCCACTCCGTGGCATGTGGTATCCTCCTGGACTGGGGCATGAACCCGTGTCCCCTGCATCGGCAGGCGGACTCTCAACCAATGCCCCGCCAGGGAAGCCCTATTCCAGTAATCTTTATGTGTGTTTTTATTCTAGCATCATTCTGTTTTGATTACTGTATCTTTGTAATATATTTTTATATTAGGAAATGTGATGTTTTCAGATTTGTTCTCCTTGCCCCAAATTATTTTGGCTACTAGACGGTTTTTGTGCTTCTGTATGAATTTTAGGATTTTTTTATATTTCTGTGAAAAATACTATTGTGATTTTGACAGGAAATGCACTGAATCTGTAGATAACTTTGGACAGTATGGACATTTTAACAATATTAATTCTTTCAATCCAGAAATATGAAATGTTTTTCCATTTATATGTGTCTCCTTTAATTTCTTTTATTAGTGTTTTAAATATGTTTGTCTAGTTTGGGTCTTTTGCATTTTCATATAAATTTTAGAATGCTTTTGGCATCAACATTGGGGAAATAACTGTTAGGGATTTAACTGGGAATTTGTTGAATTTATTGATCAGTTTTGGTAATATTGTCATTTTAACAATCTGGAATTTTTTAATCAATTATTCAAGTACATTTCATATTCTGGTATTATACAATATGTATGTGGAAAGGTTTTTCTGTTTTCTTGGTTTGATTTTATTTTTTGTTTTGTTTAGAATAGAGGTCTTCTAATAGTTTATCAAATTTATCTCAAAATATTTTCTGTATTTTAATGTTATTTATTGTATATTGGTTTTGAAGTTTATTTTGAAGTTATCTAGTGCTGATAGATAAAAATACAATTAATTGTTTATATCAGCCTTATACAATGGCCATTCTAAGTTAAATATTACTTTTAGTCAATTAAAAAATATGATTCCTTAAGATTTTCTACATACTGAATCATATTTCCTATAAATACAGTTTTATTCTATCCTTTCAAAACTACATTTTTCCTCTGACCCTCCATCTTATTGCACTAAAATTTTTAGCACAATGGTGAGAACAGCCATACCTGACTTTGTTCTTGCCCACTGGAGAAAAAATGATCTGTTTTTCACTTAAGTATGAGGCTGGCTATAGTTTTTTCATAGGTGACTTTTATCAGGTTGAGGTAATTTTTTTTTTTTTTTTTTTCTTTTCAGAGTTGTTAAGATTTTTTTTTTAATTATAAATTATTTTAAATTTTATCAAATATTTTTCTTAAATATTAAACCACCCTTAATTTCTTTGGATAAATCTTATTTTGTCATGATGTCTTATCCTTTTGATGCACTATTGGATTAGATTTATTATATGTTGTTAAAGATTCTTGCCTCTATGTTTGTGATTTATATAATATAAAATGTTATGTTTTGATGGAGAGGATATTTTTATGCAGCTTATATATTAGTGTCATGTTGATCTATAAAATGAGTTAGGGAGTGTTGCTCTACTTCTCTGTTTCCTGAAAGTTTGTGTAAGCCTGTAAATTTTGCTCTCTTTAGTTTGCAACAGAATTCACCTTCAAAGAAATCTATTTTGGGGATTTTATTGTTGGAAGGTTTTTATTACAAATATAATTTATTTTACAAACAGTGCTGTTGTAATTTTTATTTCTTCTTGTGTTCATTTTGATAATTTGTGTCTTTCAAGGAACTGATACATTTCATCTTGATTTAACCTTATTGGCATAACTTTTTAAATAGCCTTTCCTAATTATCATTTTAAATGTATATAAGATCTATAGTGATGTCTCTTATTCATTTCAGATACTACTAATCTCAATTTTAATATATATTTTATTAATGTAGATATGTTTAGCAATTTGAGTATTTTTCAAAAAACTAATTTTTAGTTTTATTTTTTTCCTATTTTCTTATTAAAATTCTTTTTTTTATAATGTTCCAGTCCACTGGCCACAGATTATTTTATGGTTGTTTGCTTTTATTTTTAAAATATGCTTTCACTTAGTAAAGAATGTCACATTCACATTTCTTTCAATAACTCTGAAAATTTTAATCCATTGTCTTCTTGTGGCATTGTTTCTTCACTCAAATGTAATATAGTTTTATTGTTATTGTTGTTTATGTCTACTTTTAAGTTTATTTCCATTACCAGTAGTTTTGAATAACTTGATTATTATAAGCCTTGATGTTTAAATGCTGTTATCTTAAATGATGATCTCTTTACCATGCATGCATTTTGTGAGCTTCTTGAATCTTTTAGTTGATTTTTATAATTAAAAATGGATGAATTTTAGTTATTATCTATTTAAATATTTTCCTGTTACCCCCTTTTCCCTGGGTAAAATTATGTGTACACTTTACTGGCTTTTATTTTCTCATAGGTCACTCAAGGTCCTTTAAGTTTTATTTAATTCTTTTTTCTTTCTGTTCTTCACTTTGTAAGTTTTCTTTCACATTATCTTCAAATTTACCTATCTTTGGTTTTATAGTGTTTAATTATCTGTTAAATGCAAACAATGGATTTTTCATTTCAGACATTTTATTTTTCAGTTATAAAAATTCAAGTTATTTACTTTATATTTCTCTCTTCATTATGTTCATATTATGATTTTTGAATGTATTCACAGAAGTTATTTTAAACTCTTTGTATGTTAATTTGATCATATTTGCCACTTTTGAGCCTATTTCTATTAATTTATTTTCTTTTAGGTTTAATTCTCCTACCTGGCATGTCTAATAATCTTTAAATGAGTAATGGATACTGTGAATACTGTATTTTTGAGCACATAAGTTTTCTTTTCTTTCTTTAAAACTGTTCAGTTTTGTTTACTCAGACAATTGATTTAGTTATGGAACATCATTTTGTGGGAATTGTTTTAAACATTCCTAGTTTAAAACTGCAGTAGGGATTTTATTTTAGGGCTTTTATAGCCCTACTGTGAAGAAATGGCCTCTATGGTGTTCCTGTTGAATGTGTTAACTGTTTAGGGATGTCTTTCTACCTTAAGCAGCCAGAATCTGAACACCTCTCAGTCATGCATAAGTTCTGGTAGAAATTTAGCTTATAGCTCCTTGGTAGTTACTGATTTCCCATTTGTTCCTTTGTCATCTTATTGTATTCTTTCCCTAAGCATGCACAGGTTCATATTAAGACAAAGATTCAAGGGAATCCTATACATCAGTCTAGAGCTCTTAATCTGAAACTTTACATAAAGCTGTTTCCGTTACTATGCCTTGCAAATTTCAGTCACCCCTTCTCTCCCTGAAGTGAAATCCTCTTCTTGCTTTCAAGATCTGCTTAGTTCATTCCTGCTTGTACTATGTTCTTGAAATTTCCATCAGACAGAAGGCCAGGTTGATAGTAGGGTTCACTTTGCTTTTATTCTCCTCTCAGTGTCATAATCCTGCTTTGCTTCTTTTTCAATTTCTGAACGAGTTCTATGTATTTTGCCCATTTTGCAGTTTTCTTTTTTTAAATGGCAGTCTGGTTTTAGTTACTTCATCATGAGTAAACTCCTGGACATATATTTTAAAATATGAGGAAGAAACTAAGGTAATATTATGTAGGAGTTGTGCTAAGTTATTTAATATATTATTTCATTTTGTCCTGAAAAACGCCTGAGGAGATTTCATCATTCCCATTTCTTCAATGAAGAGGAGGAGTGGAGAAGATATAATGATAAATAGATGTGGGGAATTTCAGAAAGGCTTTATTCAGAGTTAGATCAGTGGAAGGGAAAGGAAAAGGAAGAGCATAAACAAAGGTTGTTTTCTCAAGCAGGGGATTCAAAAATCGGAGTGATGTAAGGAGGCTATATATGATACTTAGACTATGGAAAGCCCTGAATACCAGCTTAAGGAGTATATATTTTATCCTAAAAACAAAAACAAAAACAAAACAAAACAAAAAGAATCTTTCTGGTGCTCCTCTGAATGATTTGTTCACCCATTGAAATTGGAAGTGATTTTGTATACATTCTTTCAGCAGTGGGGCAAGAAAACGTACATGCCCAACACTGGCTTCCATCATTATAGGGATATGTTATTTATTGGCTGATTCACAAAGAATTCTGACAATAATAGTTCAAGAGAAAGGCAACCTGTTCCAAATTAGAAGTTTTAATATCTCTGGAGTATAAATCTGCTGTCTTTGCTTTCTAATATTAAAGAAAATTTGGCAATATGGCAAGCAGGTAATACTTTGGAACTAAAATATGTCATGACTTGTAAAAAAATGCTAACTGTAGTTTAAATCATTGGAAAATATATAACCAGAGTTGACAACATCTCTGTTTTGCATTGTCATAAATTGATTCTATATATTATTCTATAGGAAAAACCCCAGGTATGTTCACTACCAAAGGATAAGGAGAAATTAAATGCCTTCATGGTAGCTTAGCTTGTCAAGGGACAGAAATATATTGCTTCCAGTCATGTGGCTAATGTAGATGCCAATTGAGCACAGCAGCCACAAGAGAACCTGTGTTATTTTGAAACTGAATGTTGTCCAGAACCCTGGGTAAAAAACTCAACTCTGCTAAACCCCCAAGATGTTTAACGTGAAATGAGAGTTTCATTACCAATTCAGGTAAGAATAAAAGATAGAAATTTATTAGCTCTCTGGAGGAGTTTGCATTCCAAAAAATTCCATAAAAGCTATGATGATGGCTGAGAAGTGACAGAAACACTTATGGATGTTTTTGCTCTAAATATATGTGTAGTTTTACCATTATATTTTAGACGAATAAATCACTTAGCCTGTGAAAGCACCCAAGGT
This sequence comes from Kogia breviceps, assembly GCF_026419965.1. Lineage (NCBI taxonomy): Eukaryota > Metazoa > Chordata > Mammalia > Artiodactyla > Physeteridae > Kogia > Kogia breviceps. Next base: position 92,930,631 of record NC_081315.1, on the reverse strand, counting down.
ATACAGGTGTTACCAATTTTAATTTTTCTCATTAAATCTCTCATTTGTTATTGTTTTTGTGTTAAAATATCCCTTCTTACAACTCTTATAACATTTAACATAGTTTGCATCTTTAAAAATCATCCACTGGGGCTTCCCTGGTGGCGCAGTGATTGAGAATCCGCCTGCCGATGCAGGGGACACGGGTTCGTGCCCCGGTCCAGGAAGATCTCACATGCCGCAGAGCGGCTGTGTCCGTGAGCCATGGCCGCTGAGCCTGTGCTTCCGGAGCTTGTGCTCCACAACGGGAGAGGTCACAACAGTGAGAGGCCCGCGTACCACAAAAAAAAAAAAAAAAAAAAAAAAAATCATCCACTGCATGCAACTCAATTGTCAGGAAGGACTATTGAATTTTCACAGAAGAAAATAGACACTTTACGTACTAAAAAGCAACCAATGACTGAAGTAGCTATTGTGATATTCTTTGTTTTTCCGAAATGGTCAATATGACTTCAGTGGGAAATAATTTATTTGGCTGTATAAAGGAGGCACACAAAATTGATTAGGTGTTTTTCAATGGCCTTTGTGCTTTGAAAACTGTCGATAATGACCATTTTAGACATTCGCATGAGAAACGACAAGGTACTTTCATTCGTTTGTCTGTCTATTTGCTTCTTAAACAGCTGGAGAGTCTTTTAGTGACTCTCTTTTTCCTATGATAACATAGCAATGTAATCTTATTTTCTGGGCCTGATTCAAAACATGATGCTTTAATTTCACAAAAACTAATAATTTGGCTACATAGATTAGACAACTACTTGTGCCCTAGCAGTACATTTATAGATCAAGCAATCATAGCCCCAAATTTCCCCGATGTCTGCAAAATTGTACTGCTGTGTGGTAATAGTAACTCCTTTGTCATTTGAGTTTACTTTGATCATTCTTTCTTGAAAATGAGGTGCTTTGAAATTAGGAATTTTAGGCAGGAATGTGATAAATTAAAATTTTCTTCATGAGAAATATATTTGTGTTTTTACCTTTTTTGGCTCTATTTCAGTGAATTCAATATTTTTAATCAGGTCTTGTTTAGCATAATGAGCTCTGAATAGGCCCCCTGGTCAGATGACATCATTTCAAGTGGATGAGATGTGACTTTCGTTTTTAGCTACACTAGAACTTGCTTGGTAACCTTGAACAAGCTATGTAAACCATCACTGGCTTATTTTTATTACCTGCAAATTAAATATAATAGATTCAGCCTCCCTCATGATGGGACTGAAGGATAGTTAACACAATCTTTCAAAAATGCCCTTGGCCCCGGAGGAACCATGCTCTAAAAGAGCAGATGTACTGGAAACCAGACCCTAGATCACTTTTGCAACCTTTAAATTGAACCATTTATGCACATTGTCATGTCTAGCCTTTGCTCCTTAGATTGATCTTAGTCCATTTTAACCTTAAAAGCATCTCTTTAATATTCTTGGTCAATTTAAAATTACCTTTCAGTGAAACACATAGTTTATAATAACTGATTTGCAAACCATAAAGAAATTAGAGATTTTTATAAAAAATAACAACTCTAGATATTTTTTTAAAAAATTAAGCATTGAGGGCTTCCCTGGTGGCGCAGTGGTTGAGAATCCGCCTGCCGATGCAGGAGACATGGGTTCGTGCCCGGGTCTGGGAAGATCCCACATGCCGCGGAGCAACTAAGCCCGTGAGCCATGGCCGCTAGGCCTGCGCGTCCGGAGCCTGTGCTCCGCAACGGGAGAGGCCACAACAGTGAGAGGCCCGCATACCGCAAAAAAAAAAAAAAAAAAAATTAAGCATTGAATTAAAAATAGATGAAGCAAATTGATAAAATTATTTGAATTTCAGAGAACGCATGATAGACAATAATAAACCCAAGGTATACAGATGAAAATTTTCACCTTCAAATGTTTAGTTATTGTTTTTTCATTTTTAAAATAAGATGAAATAATATCTCTCCTTCATTTTACTCACAGCACATCTTTAACTATAGCATAATTTTGTTGTGTTCACTCTGCATTTTGTATAATGTATTTTCTTAATTCCACCATTGCTGTGTTTCTTATTAATCAAAGGTAGGTGATAAGATTAGCTATCATGACTTCTTTGCAGATCATATTTATATTTACTTCCTTTCTGTTGTCTAAAGATATACTTCTCTGTCAGTCTAGCAACAACTTCACTGAAAACAATGACGGGATCAACCAGATCTACTTTCTTTGCTCTCATTCACTACATTTAGAATCCAAAGAACATACCTTTTATCATTTACTTTATGGCATTTATTGATCATGAGCCAAAACAGTAAAAGAGACCGGCAACATTTTCCAGCCAAGTGGATTTTATGAATTGATTTATTCAATCACAGTGAAAATACTCAACTGAAATGGTATATAATTATTATTTGAAAATGATAGTAATAATATATTTCTATAAACTTTTATTATCTATTTTTATTAAATCATATAAAATAATCAATACACTTTGATCAGATTAACTTTTAGTGACTTACTCAAATTAGTACATCCCACAAATTATCATGCTTGAACATATTCCAGAGAATAGACTGAGACATCTGAAAACAATCTTTAAGGAAAGTTTTATAAATCTTTTTTCAAATAATTATGAGGAATCCCTCAATATGATCATTTAAATTAACATTACAAGACCTCAAAGGACTTTAACATAGGATATATATGATTGGGAAATATCAGGTTAAGTGTTTTAGTATATTTCTTCTGGTTTCATTTAATATGGAATCTTTCCTCTTACCATTTGTTATGGAAGTCCAGGTATCACTCATCTCTGCACAGAATCAAGAAATCTGTCACAAGCATTAGGTACCTGTAGAAGATATTTTACATGGCAGATATTGGAGTAAACCTATCCTCAATTTACAGCATTACACACTTCTGTGAAGTAACATGTTACCTTGAAATTATTTAGAGCTATAGAAATGGTTGATGAATCCAGCAAGACAAAGCAGAGAGAGAATTTTCTGCAGATGGTGTAAAAGGCTCTGATTCATGGAAGTGATGAGTTCAACAAATGGTGGTATGTATGGTGTATGGAATAGAACAGGGCAATAAAGAATCAGTTAATACAGCTGTCCAGAATAAGATATTATTGGTTCAGAGAGATTATATATGAATACTAGTTATAATCTTGAATGTAAATTTACCCTACAACAGATAACCCCTACCACCTATGTGTCTCCTTCCCACACTTTTTCAGCTGTTACTATAATTAAGATGAAATCATTGAAAGATTGTGTTAACTATTCTTCAGTCCCATCATGAGGGAGGCTTAATCTATTATATTCAATTTGCAGGTAATAAAAATAAGATTAGTAGGGCACTAATCTTATTATAGTAGGGCACTATAAAATTAATATCCAGATCATCACTTGGTGGTTCTATGATTCAGTTACAAGAGGCAACTCTAGGATAAACTTTTGATAAGTCGGATTTAGATATGAACACTTCTTACCTAAAAGGAGAAAGCAGAGGGATTTAGACAAGTGAAATGAGTATACACAACAGTGTCAACACATTTTTTTGTTCCTCTGAGATTCATAAGGTTTTGAGAATCCATTTATAAGTTACGTTGATTTTAACTGTAAGTATGAGAAAACCAGAGTAAAGAAGCTTACAAGAAAATAATTTATTAAATTCATATCAGGAAAACAGGAGGAAAGGTGGTTCCAGAGTTACTCAGTTCTTCAGCTTAAAGATGACATGATAGGCCTGAGTTAAAGTCATTAATTCATTCAACAATTGAATTCCTCATATACCTCAGGCCCTGTTCTAGGTACTGAGATTTTCAGGGTGCTATGTTAAAGAATGGCTGCAAATACTTTAAATTCCTCCCAATGTGAGGTGATGTCTAATTTCCCTAAACTTGAATTTTAGTTGGCCTTACTGACTTGCTCTGGTAACAAGACCATTGCAGAAATGATTTTGGGGGACTACCAAGAATATGTTGTAAGCATTCTTGAAGCTTCTACCTAGGGTTCTTAGAGTGCTCACTCTCAGCATAGTTTCTCTTGGAACCCAGCCACTGTGAGAAGTCCAAGTCATGGACAAGGAGACATTCCAGTTAATATTCCATGCTGAGCCGGCAGAGAATTTCCAGCAACATGAGTTTTAGAAGACTCCAATCCCAGATGTCTTTTGACTGCAACCATGTAAGAGACCCCTAGTGAAAATGAATTATTTAAGCACAGATATCCCCCCAAAACTATAAAAGATAACAATAAAATGTCATTTTACAGTAACTATTAAGTTTGGGGGTTGTGTGTCATGCTGTCATAACCATACAACATGCAGTGAACAGCACAGATAAAAATCTCTACACTTGTGGAGCTTATACTCTCATTGGGGAGGCAGAAAACAAATAAGCTATATAAATAAGTTAGATATTTTAAAATGCTAGGTAAAATATTGTAAGGCAGATAAGATAGAAGACAGAGAGATTTCTACCCTGATTCTTAAGAGTAAATGCCAGTTCTCATGGTCAGAAGAGAGAGAGAGAGAGAGAGAACAGCACCCAGCAATACAGCCTAACAAACCAACTTTAGGAATAAAGACATTGCATCTTCCTTGTGATATAGTTCTTTAGAAAATTAAATAAATAAATATTTTCCCAGAAAATCCCTAACATACTTCTCTTCTATCTTATATATCACAGTTGTGCCACATGCCTGAACAAACTTAACCCTAGCAATGATTGTTTACATAAAGAGGGAAAAATACAGATAATAAGTAGAGGATTTAATATTGGTACTACTTTTGATCATGTAAAAGCCATATCCGTTTAGCATCAGAGAATGTCTTAGAGGAAGGCTGACTTGATGCTTTAACTTTAGATATTTGAACTAGAATTTCTTGAACCTATACATTCAGCTTAAATGATCAAAGATATTTAATAAGGTTTAAATACAAAAGGAGGAGGCAAGCATTTTCAAGTATTAACATTGCGTGGAATGGATAAAATAGCTGATTATTATTTAGTTGCATAAAAAAGACATACATGCGTACATACATACAGGAGAATTTTACCTTCGTTTAGAGCTAAAATTATAAGGAAATTTCCTTATGAGGAAAGCAAATATGCGAATAATCTTAGTTGCCACTCACCTAATGATTAAGTTAAAAATTAAACTATTAACAAGTTTACTCTCAAGACATGAAACAAATAAAATTATTACAATTTCTGAAAAATATTCAACACTGTCTTGGAATGGCCCAGCACTTCCATATGAATTGCAAAATAGACATGTAATAACATGTTCAGATTCTGAATCAAATGGACAGTGAATATTTTAAAAATATTCTGCCTGAGTCTTTTGGGAATGCAATGTAGTTATGTGATTATAGAACAAATGTGGTGAAATTTTGTTGATTATAATCTCAAGATAAGGAAGACCTTTTAGGAGAAAAATAAATTTATAATTATGAAAGTTTAAAAGAAAAATAAATTGTTCCAAACTACTGATTATAATATTAAAACATCACAAAATTGAGTTTTGGTTTCAAATTGGAGTAGATTTATCTTTCTTTAAGAAATAATTATCAATTAGATTTTACTAAATGATAATTAGAATCTAATTATTGCTTAGATTCTACTTTAAAAATATATGTTATAGAAATTTTATATTCTCATTGAAATCATTGAAATCACAAATATTATATAAATGTTTTTGAAGCATGACTACTATATATTTCAATAGCCATATATTCTAAATCATTTCTCAGCAAGCCCTCACTTTATATAATTTATGCTTAATAACCAATTAAGTGTGTAATAGAAAGTATTTAATTGTCATACTCTGTACAGCAAATTGATTTGTGTAAGGAAGGTTCAGTTAAAATAGAACAGACAATCTGCTTAGATTGACTTTCTTGTAAATATAAGCTCTATTAGAGAGACACCTTGATTTCTCAAATATAGATGTGATGCTACATGCTTACCATTAAGACTTAGAAAGAAACTTAAGCTTTCCAATCATTGTTCTCGTAAAAGCGTAATTAAAATACTGAAAACAATAGCAAATTTTGGAGTAACTGTCAGAATGCTTAATTATTCTACATCATCAATTGGAAAAAATGAAAAATGTGGATTTTTAAGGATTTTTATTAGATTTATAACCTGTATTGCAAGCATAGCCTGGATTTAATAAATGTTTTTAAAATATTACTATAGGTTAATTTTAATGGCATGAATTTGGCTTCCAAAAAACTTGATAATTGCTGAATAATTATTCTTCAGTAAGCACTGTTTCACACATCTACTTCCAAATCACAGATATTAATAGATATGTTATTTTTAAAGCTGCCTATTTTTAATCATAAGCAACTTACTTCATATGGAGCAAAAAATCATATAACAAGATTTCTAAATAACATAAGCTCTATTTTACTTTTTACCTACACTTGATATTGATACTTTAATAACTTTCCTTTGAGAATTCTGTTCCTGAGATTTGTGCTTATATTGCCTAAAATTTAGTTTTTATCATCTATTTTCTTTGCCATTTATAAACACTTTAATTTCTGAACTTTAAGATGTATATGTCACATTCTTGGATGTTTAACTTCTTTATAGTTTCTATATCCTTAATTTATACAACCAAAAGATGGCAGTACTTCATCAAGTATTATTTTACTATAGGCTTTAGTATTTATTTTCACAATAGTCAAAATCTATTGGGTACACTTTTTTATTTTAAAAGTAGAACTATATTCAATATTAAGAGCTTTCCAATAAATATTTTAATTTTTGATCTTTAAATCAGTTATTTTTTTAAAAGTAATTTAAGAAATATAAGTCCTGTAATAATGTCAAATAGAGCATACTCTGAGTGTATATTTTAAACACTCTTCTCCGTATCCTCTTCTGGCTTTATTTGATTAGTTGCATCTGAATCTCACCGAAGGCAGATCTTTGAAGACCTGCGGAGCTACCTGTCTATTAATACAATGATCTTGATTTCATTTCAAAGAGCTTAAAACCTGTATTTGTGCTTACATATGTGCCAAAGTGAGGCTGAATTGTAAAATTTTCCATTAGACTCAAGAGTTTTGATTCCAGCTCTAACAAAGACTGAACCCAAGTATTTCTAATTAATGCACCATCAATATAAAGGAAATAGATTTTCATGTTTAAATATAGTAACACTGAAATTCCACTGAATTTGTGAGTGTGGAATAATAATTAACTGAACTTTTTGATTATCCTCACTGTCTGTTGTATTAATAGCTAGTTTTCTCTGACAGTCTTTGTCCCCTTACCTACCTTTTGCTCACTCTCAACCAAAACCCACACAACAATCCATTTTAATGTATTTTAATTTAATAATTTTTAACAATATATTATAAATCACAAATGATTTCACGTCTACATAACTGTATCCAAATGTATTTCCTAACCTGTAATTCTGCCTCTTGCAAGGACATTTGTTATGACTTATTACTATGTTATTTAGTATCAAAGGTGAAACTCCAGATATTAAGTGTGTTTTCCAAGCTGCTTATTGACAAGACAATTTTAACATTCCTCTCAGCTTGACTAAATTTTAGACAGGTTTCTTTCAGAACATTAGCTCTTGACCTCCCTTTCAGATTTCAGAGGAAAGCAGCAGAATGGTGTGAGATGACAATTATAAAGATTCATGTCAAACAATCAATGTTTTCTTTTTCTGCTCATTCTTTTGACTATTATCCTAGCCATGACTGTATTCTATAGTTGAGGTCATTTCAGGAAACAGGTGTGAGCTAATTAAAGATTTAACTAGAAATAGCTTAAAGGAACAAAAGTATGGATATGTATACAAGTATAGATATACATAGAAGCATATGTACTCATATATACTTATATATATTATTTATTACTTATATATATTTATTACTTATATATGTAGTACATACAAACAGTTATGTATAATCCTTTGTCAAATGCCCCCATTCAAGAGCACAGGACAAAGACTACACTTTTGTGTTCCTTTCTCTTCCCTCCTTAAATTTAACCACAGGAATTTATACTTGAAATAATGGTAGTGAAAAAGTGAACACACAAAGTTTTGCTTTTATTTTCTTTTTTCAGGAGACATTGATGGGAAGTTATGGTTGAAGGATGAATGATGAACAAAAATAACCAATTCTTGTGAATGAACATAGGAATACTTGAAACATTAAGTATGGGTCCTTTAACAAACTATGTGTTTTTTAGAAAGACTCATTTCTATTTTTTAAAGCTATTTCTTTCCATTCAGATGAAATTTTTTTGAGTTATAGAAAATATTACCTAATTTTTAAAAAATTAGTAAACTGTGGCTCAGAGAGTTTGTGTAACTTTGAAAAGGGGAGAGAATTGTATAATTACCAGGAAACTCCGCTCAATACTCTGTAATAACCTAAATGGGAAAATAATTTGAAAAAAAAGAATAGATATATGTATAACTGAATCACTCTGCTGTACACCTGAAACTAACACAATGTAGTTAATCAGCTATACTCCAATATAAAATAAAAATATTTTAAAAAGAAAAAAAAATAAAGGTAAGTCCTCCGACTGTACCTCCTCACCCTTTTAACTTCATTCTGTCTCATTCAAAAATTACAACATTAGAGTAATACTTTGCTTTTCTCAATATGCTTTCACATAGATTACTTTATTGATATAAAAAGTAAAAGTAATCTGATCCAATAATAAAATGGGGAGGGGAGTCTGGGATTTGTTTTAGGGATTTAAGTGTTTCCTTTCCATTATGAGAAAACTGAGAATAGTGGCCTTCTTACTTTATGGAATGGTGTAGAGACATTACTGTGCCTTTGGTGATTGATAAGGGATCTTTAAAAAGGGATATGGGTGTACAATAGTTTTCTAATACATATTTGCACACAATTGGTGTAAAGGGAATCAATTTCCAGATTCTCAACATTCATGTATGATGTTTTCAAAAATCTATGTCTAAAACTTCACTCTCATGATGAGGTGCAACTTCTCCTCACCCACCTGTCTCTTTCTTAAGTGTTCTTCCAAGTTGCAAATACACACATACCTCCTAACAACCTTAGAATTTAGCTCTGAACCATGTGTACCATTTGTGTACCATTTGTGCACAACCATTGTTGTACACAGATATCTCTAGGTCATCAAATAGAGGAACACATGGAAATAATATTGACTGGGTAATAGTTTCCTTTCTGGCTTTTATAAACAGGTGGTTTCCAAATATCTACCCTAAACAAATCAAGGAGGGCCAAATCAAGTCATTAGCTAACATATCCTTAAGGTCTTTTTTGATAATTAATTTTTTTGTGATATTTGTTCTATAACTCAAAAGGATTTCAAAAAACTGGGTGGCATCTCAGTAATAATAGTTTTCATCGTTTTCTTATTTTCATAGATTGTCTAGGAATTTACATTTAAAACAATAAATAAAAATGAAACTGATATTAAATTCAGGCACATTCCAGCAATATAAGTAAGCTTCATTCACAGATACAAAAAACAGTAATTGAAAATGGGAATCTCTCTTATCTTATTAAAAGAAGAATTCCCCCCAAAATTTGACATTTAAAAAAATAATTGTAGTTAAGCCTATGTTTATATTGATCAATTGCCAATAAATAAAAACTCTTTGCATAAGATTTGTTTTATATAGTATGATACCTATTGTCACAGAATTGTTAAAAATAATATATATTTTGTGTATCTATTAGAAGAGAGAATGATATGGTGCTAAATAGTTTTTTAGGCAAACATTATATTTCACAAAGAAAAAATTCTATTGGGGAAGTTGAATGGAAATATTTTAAATCTTCTCAATATATGTTTCAAATTAAACTTTAAATGTCAAATTTAAAATATGAATGGGACATATAATTGTACGTAATTCCTTTGGAAGATACACGTGTCTAAAATTCAGAGTACGTTGATTCTTACTACAATTATAGAACCAGAAGAAAAGGACATGTTTATAATAGCTATTATTTTAAAGTCTAACAGAGCACAAAAACTGTTAGTATATGAAGATGATTCCAGAAAGTTGTTGGAGCCTTTATTTATTTATTAAATTTACTTATGTTTTATAAATTTATTTAACATATATAATTTATTTTATATAAATTTATTTATTTACTAAATCATATAAGGAGAGTCTTGAAATCTGGCAGTCAATATTTTTCATAGAACTTCCTATTCACTCATATTTTTATGAAATAACAGAATTCTTTCCAACCTTTTCTTCCTTCTCATAAAGGTAATTTGGGAACATATAAGAAACATGATTTAACTTCCACCAATCATACACATGTGGAAAATATTTCTGGAAAGGGAGGATTATATTCATTTTAAAATTTGTTTAGAATTTTTCTATGTAGTTTAGTATTAGAAATTATTTCAGCTAAGTCATGAGATTTTGTTTTTACTATAATTATCCATATGTATTATCATCCTTTTTTTTAGTACTATTTTTTTCTCCACTTAGCAATGGACTTCAGATCACATCATTTCTAATCAGATTGTAGACACATAGAAGGATGCCAGGCACCAGGGTCTTTGCCAAAATGAGGTGAGTTGCTTGGGCCACTTATCCACTGTAAGTAGCTGACAAAGAAAATTGTACTTAAAGAAAGCAAGGTTTACAGAATTTCTACAGACTCCTTAGAGTAACACCATTTTAATTTTAGAAGTTAAAGGGGCAGTGCCCCAGGCCACCACCAGAGTTACAATGTTTGCATACCATTGCCAAAATACCCTGGACTTGAAGGGCTTGGACATTGTAAAAGTGAAGGCAACGCAGTTTTTAGAAACAAAGATGCAGTCATGACGCTTCTGTTACAAAAACAAAAATCCTGTCCCAGAATCTTATGTTTCCTTAGATAAAATACAAAGGCTTTAGTGGGCATTCAAGAAGTTAAGAACTTGAATGGACACTTCTTGCTTGACATAGCAGTGAAATTTGTTCACTGTTCTTCTTCTTGCTCTCTTCAATGGACTCTTGAAGCTCCCTTCTGGTTTTTGCTGTAATCTCTTATACCTCAGAGTCTTTCAACCATACAGCTTCCTCAGCCTGAAATTTTCTAAAGTGACCATCTAATCCTTATTCTACAATCAGGTCTAACTTTAGTGTCATTTCTTCAGGAAGTCTTCCCTTAATCTGGGCTTATCTGCATTTGTTTTAAAATCTTGAAGCATTTCTATGAGAAGGAGGGATTACAAGAGTGAGAACTTGGCAACTAATATTTATTGAGCTCTCACTATATGTCAGGCACTCATTAGCTCTTTCAGTCATTATTGCAACCCCATGAAGTAGATACTTCCCTCTTATTATTCCCATTTCAAACTAAATATTAGATTCTGATTGGATTTACTTGTCCAAGGTGACAAGGCTTTTAAGTGGCAGGTAATTATTTCTTTAATATGTGTACTTGGGCAGTGTAGAAAGACATGAACTCCATGTCTCCCCACAACTAAGGCTCCCACAGGACAATGGTGGGGGACCTAGATGACCAAGGTGACAGGAGGACACCCCAAATGAATTGGTAGGATGTGGGGGGACTGAGGGGGTAGGAGAAGTGAAGGATCCCCAAGAGGTCACTGAAAGTGGGGGTAATGGTTCCCACACCTGGAGGTACCCTTGGGGGCTGAGATCAGGGAGGAGCACACCAATGTATCCCCTGCCCAACTGGCCAGAGAAGCCTGTTCAGCTCTCAGTCTGGGTCCTATGCCCTCAGAGACCCCCTGTGGGATATGTGGGTCCTGGGGGCATAGGAGGGAGACCAGGGAGATCAGGAGAAGCAGGCAGGAGGGACCTTCCAGGATGGAGGAGCAGGAGAGGAATTGACAGAAATACTCAACACAAACACATATATATGTGAACAAGAGAACTTAAAATATTTTATCAACTATTTTGTAATATGTTTGGTTATTATTCAAAATAATCCTCATAATTTTGAAATACATTTTCTTAATTTTTGTCTATCTTATAGTAGTGATTATACAGGTTTTCAATAATGAGCGGTTTTGTGCATTTTCATACATTAGATTTAACCACATTTTTTAATGTTCTGAGTGGGTAAATAAGTTTATTATACAAATATCACATTGATCCTTAAAGACCATATGAGACAGATATTGTTATTCTAATTTTATGAAAGAGCATGATTAAACTAAGTAAATTTTTTATGTAAGATTAAAAAGACACAATTTGAACCCATCTATATGACTTCATATTTAATGCTGTGGATACTAAGCATTATAAAACCCTTAGATAATGAAACTCAAGAAACCTGAACCTTTGTAATTTTTTATGCATCTTAAAAAAAATTACCTGAGAAAGCATTACTTGAAAGTGCTAAAGATATCCACTGGCATTCAGTGATAAGCAATGAGGACACCATCTATGTGCCTATGGAAAAATAATAGAAAATATTTACCTCAGAATTTTAAGTGAGAATTCAATGTATTAACATTTTTAAAGATCATTAAACCATGCATAGAACATAGCAAATGCTTTATAAATGTTAGCTCTTACTGTTTTATTTTTACAATGCTGGTATTATTATTTTCACAAATACATATTTTTAGATATAGATGTGAGTCCATTTGAGAGATACACTACTGATATTATGTAGATATGACATTCTAAGAGATCATTTTCCAGGAGTTTTGGTTTCTTTATCAAATGTACTGTCATTTATTTTAAGATCTGAACACTTCTTCTGCTATCCTTAAATTTCCCTTTTTCCTCTTATACTTGCTTCTTCCTCCTTCCTCTCCTCTTCTTCTAGGATTTTAAATTCTTAACAATAATTGATAACTTTAATAGTGGATATTTGAAATCTGGCACTCATATAGTCCAACAGTATTTTTCCAACAATTTATCTTTAATAAATAGAAGTATATATCTTTATTTTATGTGGTCACATCTTCCTCATCCTGTGGAACTGCTGAATCTTAGAATGTTACATTGACCCCAGCAACCTGGAATTTAAAAAAAAAGGATAAGTTCTCAGAATTGTGTGGAATTCAAGATATATTGCATAGTAAATTTAATACAAAGCCCAAGATTTTAACAATACCTTTATTCCTAAAAACATGAACATTGGTTTGGAACTGAAAAGTCTGTTAATTAATTTTGAATCATTCCATTTACTTTTTTTTGGTATCACTGACAAGAAAATGGACAGCACATCAGATATTAATAGTCACAAAAAACATCAATAGCCGTCTGTAAACCCCATCCAAGCACTGCCTCTATTTTAATATATAAATTACTTTCCCACATTTATCTAAGTCCTTCTACAAGATTGCTCTCTTAGAATGTACTACAATTTTTGAAATTTTTTTCTTTTTTCTTTTCAAAATATAACATTTGTTTTCCCACTTTTTAGGTGAACATTGGTAGATTTCCTCCAATACCTGAATAAAATATCAGTCTATCTTTGTTGCCCCTCTCTTCTTCCTTTTCCAACTTTTCCTTCCATCTATTACCATCAATTTTCTTCCTATGTAGTTTTGAATCTTAGCCCAGAAAACATACATTTTGTTTTTGTTTTTCTTTCTGCTCCATGCTGGTATATTTAAACAGGTGACGTAGATATTCATAACTTCTGAGCTAAAGTTTTGCAATAACTTCCTAGTTGATCTACTCTCTGCCTGTTGCCATTATCCTGCCAAGCTTTCATTCCTAATCCAGCACACAGCCACCAAAATACATACTTGTTTATGTCACATCCTGCCACATTTCCACACAAATTACTGTCCCTTAACAAGTCTCTACTTCGTGGAAGTTAACACAAACCCCATAAAATGCCATTCAGTGATTTTCAAAGGAGATAGAACTGATTTCAGAAACTGTTTTATATTTGGGCTTTCCCCCCCTAATAATTGGGATATTCTATAACACTCAGTATGTGGAAACAGGGCTCTAACATTTCCCTTCTACATGGAAGAACACCACAAAATTTAAAAAAGCAGCTTGCATACTACAACTTTTGATTTTCCATGTGGATGGAAGCAATCTTACCGGATAATCAGGTAAGCAAGACAAAACATAATAAATAGAAGCATAAACACTAGAACCAGTCATAATTAACTGAGCCTAGAATCTAAGTGTTTTTAACATATGATGATTAAGTATTTTAATGTTTTTATACACTATTAATTTTCCTATAACTATATAATTTAATGGAAAAGAGGTTGTGCTTTACTTCCATCAGAACATCACTTAAAATTATTGTTTACCATTTAAAGCACATCTGGCAGTCTTTCTTGTGGTATTTGAGTTGCCGGTTTAACATACGCAATCTGCATTCTTATCTGAGCTGTCACATGCAAAGACGTAATAGTGGAGATTTGAAACTACTTTTAAAAGACTTAGAAGTAGGATAACCATATAATGTATCACTTAAAATAGGGACACTCTTGATAATAAAATGATGCATTAAAATAATTAGTATTTAATATTTTTTGAAATGATTGTTTCTTGATATTTTTATTATGTTGGTGAATTATAAAGTGGTTATATTCAAACACTGTTTTCGACAATGAATTCTTTCTAAAAATAACATATATCATTGTATGTTGAAGCAAAGTAATATTATTGATTATCTAAACATTTTTAAATGGGATTTCTGTTTCCAAGGACTAAAATTACCCTTCTACTATAAACAACCAGAATATCAAATAAATATAGGAAGCAAATGTTTCCAGACATTGGACAAGGAATGAAGGAAGATGAATTCTTCAAGGAATTAACAGATGAGATGTAAATTGAATTAGGTTGAAATAAAATAAATGGATAGATATTTCTCTATCAACCATTTATAACAAGGCTGAGATAATCACAGTACTCTTCAGAATGTGTCAGATTTTTGAGGGAATGTACAGTTGTGGCAGAAATTTTTTCTAGCCTCTTTTGACTCTTTCTGCATCATTACTCTTCAGTGGAACAGCCTATCCTCCCACCGGATTTTTAGTCACCATGTTAGTTTCAGTTTATGACTTGGTAAATGTCATTCTAAACTTGCTTGATTTATCATAGTCTCCTCAAAATTTTTACCTTTGTTTTCTGAGCAATCTCACTTAGCTTCTCACTTTGAATATTTATTTTATTACTCTAAGATACACTTCAAACTTATTTATTCTGTCTTGTCACCTTTGGGATGTTTCTACTTTTTATTTATGAGCACATACATCATCTCTCTGAGATCTTCTTGGTCACTGCTTCCATTTGATAAGTGATGATACTGTGGGATAAACCACCTGAGAGGGAAGGCACACCAGCTAAGAGTCCAAGAATTTGCTTGCTCATCCAGTTTCTTTCCAGATTGCACTGAAATTTACTGGACAAAAAGGAAGTCCCATTCCTTCTTACATGTCAGTGTCTCTGGTGTAACTTTTCATATGAAAGAATCTTGGTTTTTCTTTAGAATATCTACCTACTTTTTTCTTTCTTTTTTTTTTTTTCCTCTATAGCACATATGTTACAGACCTAAAATCACCACATTTTAGATGGTAATTTTAGAGATCACATGATGATAATTTATACAGTGAAAGATAAACTTACCTAATTCTGGCAGACTGTAATTCTCTACTCTCTGGAGCCTAAATTGAATCATTACATTCCTTGTAAAATGTTTTAGGTTGATGCAATACCAATATGTATCTTCTAATTGCTTATTATTACTGCTTAGTTCTTTCACTGAAGTGGAAGCATCACATTAAACAATTCCAAAATAATGACTCCTTTAGTCATGAACTACTGTGCAACAATGTAAAAATTACTGATTTGTTGGAAACAAAACAAGAAATAGTGGCAGGTGAAAAGATTGCATTGTGGTTCTTATCTATCCTGCCTTGAAAGAACTCTACTTAGATCTGCAGCTTATTGTATTTGATTATTACATATGTATAATGATTTCTAAAAATTTGGGGTAATTTATCAAGATATCTTAATGATGCAGTTGTGAATTTATCCCTATATATGTAGCTTTCCAATTACTATAAAATAAGTTTTTTACCAGGATCACTTTTCTTTTTCCAATAGAGGAATTCAGATATTTTACTTTCAGAATGACAGTAAACTTATTTGAAAAGCAAAATGGACTCTATTACATCTATAATATCATAATAATCATACATTATTTTACACTTCAACCATTCTCTTTAAATACAGGTGCTGAACATAGAAGTTAGTGGGTGGGACTTCTTTCATTTGTAACTGTAGTATGAATGGAAAAAATACTGAAAAAAACTGTGAGAAGTAAAAGTGTTCCCGTTATACTGTGGCATCAGTGTCTTGAAACAGTTTTTATTACCATGAAAGGCAGTTGGGCCATATGAAGTTGAAGTCAAAATCCAAATTGAATTGTAAATTAAAACAAACAATCTTAGAATTTACTTGTTTAGAGAAGTCCTAATTTAATTAAGATATGTGTGCTTCCCTAGGAATTATTTTTAACATCTTGGGATTATCTACTGAGCCACTCTCAAACATGTGGGTTGTTTTTCTAATAACTATAATGAATTGTCCTAATCCATTGATACTCTTTCAGCCTCTTCAGTTTTTCTTCAGGGAATGCGTTTGGGGGAGACATATGTATAGCCTCAGAACTACTTCAGGGAATGGATTAGGGCCCAATGTTGTCTGAACTGGTTCTGAACCTACTGTGAATTCTGTCCTGCCAGTGGGCTAGACTGTAGGCAGGCCTTCTCTAAAAACTCTAAATACCTGTATATTTTATTGTGTAACACCTGCACTTTGAGCAGGTTGAGGTTGTTATCTGTCAGTGTTCCCACGTATCTTTGGTCACTCTCTGGGTCATCCTGGTTTCATTCCTTCTATTGGCTTTTATTGATGTGGTTGAACAAAGATAATGTGTGGATGGGTGTGTGGTTCCTTTGGGAATATTAGAGGGTCTCACTTCAAGTCCCTCCTTCACTGATGATTCTCTAGAGTATATAACCCTGTCTCCCTCCAGCTTCTCAAAATATCCAAGCCCTCAAATATCCTTTTCAAATAACGTTATCCATTAATTATTTGAGTGTGCTCCTGAGCATCCTTAGGCTGTTTCTTTCTTCTCTATTTTTCATGCTCCTTCATAGGAGTTGCAGGATCCTATGAGTCTAATTCTGTCTTCTTAGAGGGATGGAAGCATCTACACTTCTTCATTTCTTCCCAGCCTCCTGTCGGCACAGTTCTTACTTACCCTGATGGCAAAGATGCCTCCACAAACTCCTGATCTCAGAAGAGAACAGGGAAGAAACAGTTATCAGTCCCTATATTCTCATGTGACAACACATTCCAAGGGACTCAGACCAAGCTCTCTTACCAGTTTCTCAACATATATCGAGTGGTGATGCCAAAGTGGAACTGATATTTCCAGCTTACCAAGTTCTCAGGGGTGAGATGTTTGTCTCAGCTTGTTTCAGACAACTTCAATCTCAGGAGTGATGATCCTAGGAAATCCCTCTTTATTTGGCTTTTGTTGAAAAACAGTCCCTCTCTTTTCCTTGACAATGCTATTCAAAGGAAAGGGTCACTCTTTTTCACAGAACTTTTTCTTTGTTTTCTTTACAGAGTCTTCATAAATATAAATAAATTTATGTATTTATCCCAGACATATTGCCTTTTTGCCCACTTAAACATAACTTTATGAGGGCAGATACTTTTCAAGTCTGATTTCTGTTGCATCTCCAAAACTGTAAACAATAACTGAAATGTATAATTATTTTTAAAGCAAATTAATAAATCCATAAGTGAATATTCTCTAAAAATAATGTAAATGGACATCACCTACCCTGATCTATGAACTCTAAATTGTAAATCTGCCTAATTCAGCTAACATCCAGGTTAACCTAATTTAGGTTAAAGTTTAGGTCTTTAAAACATTTTAAATCTAGGTGAAGTAGAAGCACTTATAACTAAAAAAATTACTAGTTTTTATCCAAAGTGAGAGATAGATTATATAGGAAGTAACTGAATAGATAGTAAGTAGTAAGAATAGATAGTAAGTTTTATAAAGAACTTCAGAGGAATGTGTGGATTGATATAAACTAAAGGGTTCAGTGCAACATAAATGGAAAAGTTAGAACTAATGGAGACCTCCAAAGACAATTAATATTATTTACATGGAGAAGAGAAGAAGAAAAGCACCACAGCAATATTTGCAGAAAACAAAAACAATAGTAACAAAACTTTTGTGACATAAACAATCGTGAAGTGTAGAATTAGCAGAATGTTTTTAGAATAACCACAGTTTGACTCAAGCAGTTTATGTAAGGGAGATGTGTAAAGTTAGACCAGTTCTTGCCAAAAGAGGTGGCAAGAGTAATGCTATGCTTCTAACTTTACTTTGTAGGCAGTAAGAACATTTTGTGGATTATTTTAGGTAAATTGTTTTTGGGAGGTGTTTGACCAACAGGTAATTATATTTCTTCTTTTGTGGCTTTTGCCTTTATTTATACATATCAACACTAAATTTAAGTTACTGAATCATCATTTCATATTTCTTTACATGACCCTTCAACAATGTGAGGGTTAGGGGTGCTGACACTCAGTACAGTAAAAAATTTGCTTATACCTTATAGTCAGCCCTGAAATCCATGCTTTCTCCACATTTGTGGATTCAACCAACCTCAGATTGAAGAGTACTGTAGTATTTACTATTGAAAAAAATCCACTTATAAGTGAACCCTCACAGCTCAAATCCATATCGTTCAAGCATCAACAGTATTTTTCTTCACTTTCACCAATAAATTCTACCACCTTTACTTCTATTTTATTTTGCTTCAAGTACTTATCTAATAAAGTCATTAATAAAACATAAAACATAAAAGTCTTTCCTCTCTTCTTTGATAATTTAATTTTTGCACAAAAACTTTTAGCTTAATTTATTGCCACACTTATGAGTTTTACAGGTACCATAACTAAGTTTTTAATTGAACTAAATTACATAAAATAATCATTTTTCTTGAAATGGACCTCAATTACTTCGGATTCAAATTGCTGTTCTCTTTGTTTAGTTTCCTAATTGAAAACTTAGAAGATTGATTCTATAGCTTCTTCTATACCTGTTCCTCTAAGCACTGCTTTTGCTGTATCCTACAAATTTTGATAAGCTGTGGGGTTTTTTTTTTTCATTTAAGTTAAAATATTTCTCAATTTTCTTGAGATTACTTCTTAGACCTGTTTTTTATTTAGAAGTATATTGTTTAATCTCCACTTGTTTGGGGATTTTTTACAGATGTCTTTCTGTTATTGATTCCTAGTTTAATTCCATTGTGGTTTGAGAGCAGGCATTGTATGGTTTCTATTATTTTAATTTTGTTAAGGTGTGCACAATACGTAAGTGATAATCTATTAAAATATGATGGATTCCTCAATAATAAAAATTTCCCTTTTAAAAGGCTAAATGGGTATTTATTTACTGCTAACATTCATACTTTCAAATTGGAGAGAAACTGATGATTCATATGCATCATATGAGATGCATTTTTGACATAAATATTTTAAAATAAAAAGAACAAATACTTTAATATGAAATAACTAATAAATAGTGCTCTTCAAGACTTACTTTCTTCATAAGTAATTGTTATGGAGGTGGTGTATATATATCATTATCAGCTGGCTTGGAATAATTTTTAGCCAAATTATCTGATTAATAATTATTAAGTTCCCTGAATGGAGCTAGGCTCCTGCTATTTCTTTACCTCAAGCACCCCCTCTGCTCACCATGTTTCAGCACACTATGCTTCCTAATTTTTGAGTAGGCCAGGCATTTCCTTTCTCAAGTCTTTTGCAACTTGCTATTCTTTCTAGGATGCCTCTCCCCAAATATCCATGTCACTTACTGCCTTCTAGTTGTGGCTCAAATGTTGACTTCCCATAGAGACTTTCTTTGAATACCTCATTTAAAGTTAAATTTAAAATCTCACCTCATCCAACATTTATCTCAGTTTCCTTACTTCATTTTACTATGGAGTACTCATTACCTTCTAACTTAAAATATAAATATTTATTATTATTTTTTGTTTCTCTCTCTGCTGAAGAATTTGTTCCATGAAAGTAGGGATTCTTTCTTGTCTTGTTTGCTACTATATACCCAGTACCCATTACACAGAGGCTCAAAATTAATATTTCTGAATAAATAAAAATGTCCTCAAAGTATTCTGTTCTGCTTAATGGTTGGCTTATTTCCATGTACTGGCCTGATCCTACACTGTAATACCAGTATATTTCTCATGTAAATTTTAAATTTCCCCCCTTCCCACTTTATCCTCAATAAGTACTTATTTTTACCTTTATCACAATTTAGAACTAGAGAAAATTATAAAATGACTATTAAAATCTTTTGGGAAAAATCTAAACATTTTAATTTGAATTATTGTAAATTCATTTTCTGATTGTTTATATTGTTTCAAAAAAACTATCAAATGCCTTAACTATCAAATGATATTAACTTTTATGAAAATGAATTTCAAAGTCATTACTAATTTCCACAGAAACAAAATAACTGTTTACATTTTGAGTCTTTTCTTTCAGTTTTTTCCTCTCCATTCTTACATTATAATATTCACCACTGCCCTGTTCTTAATAAAATTTTCTTATATAACATGATAATTCACATCATATGGATGTGAAAAGTTTACTAAATCATTTCCGTTCGTGACATCCTTGTCATGGAGGCAACATTCTTGGTAACTGCCACCCTTCAAAACAGTATATCAAAAGGCTAGAGAATTAGTCAGTTAAATGGAAAAGAAAATAGTTGTGTTTTTATCATAGCAAAAACAATTAGATGCTTCATTTCTAGCAGAGGTAGTATAGCTGTCACTACAAATTAGATCTCTCTTATCAGATTACCTGGATTTAAATCCCAAATGTATGAGTAGCTAGCAGCATAACTTCAGCAAATTCGTTTCTCTGTCCTTTGTTTGCCTCACCTGTTAAAAATGGGAATTGTTTATAGGATGAATTATGTGTCTTCAAAATTCTTATGTTGAAGTCCTAACCTTCAGTAGTATCTCAATTCAACTTTATTGGGAGATGATAGGATCTTTAAAGATGTAACTAATTTTAAATTGTCACTAGGGCAGTCCCTTATCCAATATGGCAGATGTCCTTATAAGAAGAGATTAAAATACGGGTATGAAGGAAAGATCACTTGAAGACACAGGGAGCAGAGAGCCATCTACAAAGGAGAGGGCTCAAGATGAAACTGACCTGGCCAACACCATAATCTTGGACTCCTAGTCTGTGGAACTGTGAGGAAATAAATTTCTATTGTTTAAATCACCCAGCATGTGATACTTTGTTATGGTTATGGCAAGCCTAGAAAACTAATACAAGGATCATAGTTTATCTAAGTCATATTATTTTTATAATGATTCAGTAACTTATAGAAATGAATTACATAGAATAATTTATGGTAAGAACTCAATAAACTTTGCCATTCATGTTCAGTGATATTTTTATGGATTTAAAAATATAAGCTAAAATTAGGCAGGTAGCAAGTGCAACAATAAATTTCAGACTATAGATGATTTCCAGCTATTTTATTAATTGTATTTATATTATGCATTTCAAAGTCAAGTAAATTCCATTTCCAGTATACTGTACCACACAAACAAATTTGGCAAAGATGATAGTTGGTGGGTTGGGGATAGACTAAAAATCTTGCCATATAGAGGAATTTTTAAATTAGTATCTTTCCAGAATATTAATAAGAAATAATATATTCAAAATGTCCTCTGAAAGATTCAGCAGAATGACATATCTAACAGAGAGCCATAGGGGGAAACAGGAAATCTGGGTTCTCTTCCAAACTGTTATTAACTACCTATCACTACTACAGTGCTGCTGACTGTTATTAACTACTTATCACTACTACAGTAGTTGCTGCTAACAACTACTGCTAAATAATTCTATCCACTTAATGAGTTCTTACATTAAGATAGACACCATAATAATCACTTTCAAAGCAATGCCTAATTTAAGGCTCATAACAAGGGAATGAGTTATGAATTATCACTATTTTCATTTTACACATGGAAAAAGAGACTAACAAGTTCAAAAATCTGGTCAGTTTCCCACAGGAGGAACTTGGAAT
The DNA here is from genome assembly GCF_026419965.1 of Kogia breviceps. Taxonomy (NCBI): domain Eukaryota; kingdom Metazoa; phylum Chordata; class Mammalia; order Artiodactyla; family Physeteridae; genus Kogia; species Kogia breviceps. The sequence goes on along the minus strand of NC_081315.1, from coordinate 92,908,501 downwards.
AGTCAGGACTCAAGTTCAGTTATACTGAGTCTAAATATAGCAACTAAGGTGTATCGTGAACATATTCACTATATTAAGGCTTGCCTTTTTGAGCCACCACTGTAAATAGAAAAATTTGAATAACATAATATAGCCCCTTTCAATTCATATTGGTATGATGCAATGACTTCAGATTCTAATATCTTTAAATTATTCAGGAGCCCCAAAATTATTTCTCAACCACTCTTTGAAAAAAATAACTCTCTGGAATTTAAAGAATTGACTTCAGACAATGCTAATGATAAATATGTCTTACATTATTTTTTTACTGGCAAGAATTTATATCCAAAAAAATCCATAAAATTTATATATGCATTACCTGTTAGCAAAGCCAAATTTTTTAATATGAGGAACAAGAGCTTGTAAAATGTAAAATATAGAACTTAATATAATATGCACAAATGCCTACCTTTTGATGACTTAAGTCTCCCATGTTTTCCTTTGACTAAAACAGATAAAGATATAGAAATAAAGATGCATTTGTAAATTAACTTTCTTATGTAGATTTAACATAACCCTAGCATGAAGGAAAACTATCAGCAAACTTAACTTTAGCTCTCACAAATTCACTAGCTGAGGTGTCTAGGAAAAAACTATGGACAATGAAATATATGTATTTTAAAAATCTCTTAGATTTTCAGTTTCCAAAATAAAGAAAAATAAGATTCTTAAATCACAAATCTCATAGCCCTGCATCTCCCAATAAAAATGATTTTTCTATTTATTACCATTAATCTTTCAACCTACTGTTCAAAACAAAAATTATTCTTCCATCTTGTCATGAATCTGTCAAAGACACTGCTTCCAACAAAATTGACTTCTCTAATTTATGTTTCTTTCCCTGAATCTCTCAAGCCTTGTTCCCAATTTTAAAAAAATAAATCTTATTTTGTATTTTGAGGTCTTTGGGTCACAGGAAAAATGGATTTTCATTTTGGTTAAAGTTTCTGTCTGGTAAAAATATTTGTAACTAAATAGAATATTCACATTGAATATGTTCATATATATATTTTTTCAATGCATGAAAGAGAGTATGTGTTTTCTTTCTTTCTTATTTATTTATTTATTTTTGGCTGCGTTGGGTCTTCATTGTTGTGTGGGCTTTCCCTAGTTTTGGCGAGTGAGGGCTACTCTTCATTGTGGTGAGCAGGCTTCTCATTGTGGTGGCTTTTCTTGTTGTGGAGCACGGGCTCCAGGAACGCGGGCTTCAGTAGTTGTGGTGTGCGGGCTCAGTTGTTGTGGCTCGTGGGCTCAAGAGTGCAGGCTCAGTAGCTGTGGCACACTGGCTTAGTTGCTCCACAGCTTGTGGGAACTTCCTGGACCAGGGATCGAACCCATATTCCCTGCATTGGCAGGAGGACTCTTAACCACTGTACCATCAGGGAAGTCCCCATGTTTTCTTAAATAGGCCATTTGAACCCATGATCATTTTAAAACACATCAATGATTTATTTTTTAAACATATAAACATTTAAAATCATAAAATAGATTATACTTCATGGCTTGTTTTATAATCATATATTCCATGAATATCACTTTCTGTTTTGGGAAGATATATAAATGATACAATGATGATGATCTGTAAAATTTTTGTAAAATTTTTCTGTAAAATTTCTCCATTTTATTATTTTCTTTGAGGTGGATTGGATCTGTAGTTGCAGAGGAAAAGGGAGAAATTTTGCCTTTTAACTGACTCCTTAGTGACAAACATAATGTCTAGCACAATATATCCATCCACTCAGCCCTTTTGGATTGCATGTGTTAAAAGAAGAAATAGGTCTAAATAACTATATAATAATCTTATTTGTTTAGGTGTCTTGTGATACAATTTGAAACAATCATGTGGAAAACATTTAATTGTGTAACCACTGTCAGTTGCTAAGTTAAAAACAATACATATGATTGAAAAAAATGGCTAGATTGGTCATGACCATGAAATATATCTCATCAGAGTTGGCAGTGGAAATATTTGCTTTATTCAACAGGCATCATAAACTTCCCACTCTCAAAAGTGACAAGAGGTTGACTTATCCTTATTTTGAAAGAGAATTGTTCTCTTATGACCAGTGTGATATTTCCTACATATTTCTACATATTGGAAAAAAATCTAATTGTTTCATTCACAACCCTCATAAAATCAGTGACAAATAATTATCATATTAAGATTTACCTGGTAGATTTACTTGCAAGTATGTCCATAGTCATTTTGCAAATTTAACACAACACAAAATCTTATGTGTTATAAACACAGGTCTTATATCACAGAGAGAGAAAGAGAGTGAGTCACAGAAAAATTTGCCATTTATTCTGGGTAGGCCAATTATTCATTGGCAGAAACAGAACACTATAATTAGACAAAATAGCTATTTTCAAGGTTTGGAAGAATTATTATCTAGAAAAAGAACTTAGTTCAGATATTGTTGATACCAAGAGGTAGAAATTTAATGAACAATGTATATATCACATTGCCTATTATTGATACATTACATGATTTTAAAATAATCATGACTCTATCAGTACCATTAAATCAATCATATAAGGGGGTCATCTAAAATGGTGAAATATCTTGGGGAAAGTTTGTAACAGTAAATGTTAAGACTAAGGATAAATTATTAGGTTTCTGATTCCTAATATATTATGCATCCCATTGATAACTTTCATTATGTATAACAAAAATATTTCCTTTCCAACCTGAAGTAATTAAATTGAAGTCCACAGAGTTTTCAGGAAGCTAGAAAGAAAAGTTGCCCCACCGAAAATAATCTTTGAGTTAGGTTAACACTGCCATGTTGAAATAAGTTTTAGGAAATTTCAATACAACCCACCTATAAAAAAGAAGCACTTGTAGCTCAAACATAATTACTGGTAATAATTTAATATATTAAAATTATCATACTACATATGAAGCTTTGTATCATTCTTTTTTCCTAGTTAATATTGTATTTTACCTACCATGAAATGTTCTTGAAAACAATTTTAATAGCTACAAATACACTTTATGAAAAGTCATATAGAATGAAAATTTAAACATTATGATTCACATATTTAAGTTGAATGGATAAATTTTGCAGTGGAGTTTTCAATTTTATTGAAAAAATTCAATTTTATTGAATAATTCTCATCTAAAAAAATTCTAAAAAGTCTGGTTAGTAAAAAAAAAGAATAGTAAGAATAGGAACAAGTAGAAGACAAGCAACAAGCTTGATGCAATGAATGTAGTGAATCTTAGATTCAAAAACGCTAAAATAATCCCTCTCCTTAAGATATAGTGGACTATTTATAGCGCTGGACTGTCTATCTTGTCATAAAACAAGTATCAACACATATGCAGACATCTTAAACATAAAGAATAATTAATTTTCACCACAATTACCATATTACAATCAAGTTCAACATCAGTAGAGAAATGTATATTGGATATGTTTGGAAGTTAAAACAAAATAACATAGAGATAGCTTTTGTATCAAAAAATAATCTTTAAAAAATTAGAAAATACATATATTTTTTGATATATCATTTCAATAGTCATCAAAATACTATATTGCAAAATGTGTAAAATGCATTTAAATATAGGGGAAATATATCTTTTAAACCTTATATTTGAAAACAAAAGTCTGAAAATGAATGATCTAATCATCCAATGTAAAAGTCATGAAAATAAAATAAATTAATCCAAGTAATTGAAAGGAAAGAAATAGTAAAAGAAGCTCAGAATCAAAGGAATTTATAACAAAGTTTGGAGAATCAAGAAGGTCAAAAGTATTTCATTTGAAAAGTGTAATAAAAGAGAAAAGAGCCTGCCCCATACAGATTTTAATCGAGAGAGGGAAAGAATAAGAGAGAGAAATATCACAAATAAATAATATTAGGACTGAAAGGGAGCATGATTACATATACAGAGGCAATTTAAAAATGAATGAATATTCAGTCACTTTATGCCAATTAATTCAAAACCTTTCCAGAACTAAGAACTGTAAACCTGCACAAGAAATATAATCATTAAAGAAATGGAATCTATGCACTTGATATAAAATTAAATAATAGAACAAGAGCTACAGCTATTTTTGCCAGTAAGTTCTACCTACAATAAGGAATGGATTTTTACTAGTAAGTTTTTTGAATATTCAAAGATTGGAGCATATATAAATTCTTTCAGAAAGTAAGTAGAAGATGAAAACTAATTCATTTTAGAAAACCTTAAAAACCTTGTTACCTGTGATAGGCAGAATTCTAAAGACGGGTCTCCAAGATTCTTATCCCTGATATTCTATTTTATACTAATCTAAGTGCTGTAAAGAGATTTTGCAGATGTAAAGTCCTGGATCACCTGGCTTTAAGATACAGAGACTACATGGGTGGGCCGAACCTAATCCTATGAACACTTGAAAACAGATAAATCAGAGAAATTTGAAGCACTAAAGGATTCCATGTACCAGTACAACTTTGTATTGGCTCAAAGATAAAGTGGGCAACATTAATGAGGAAAGCAGGAAGCTTCAAAAAATTCAGAGCTGCCCCCATGTTGACCATCAGCAAGGAAATGGGGACCTCAGTCTTCCAACCCAAAGAGCTGAATTCAGCTAACAGTCTGAAAGAATTTGGAAGTGCTTCTGTTCTTGGGCCTCCAGATAAGAACTCAGCCTCCCCTAAATCTTGATTTCAGCCCTGTAAGTTTTTGAGCAGAGAACCCAGTTGAACCAGCCCAGAGTCCTAACCTACTAAAGTGCGGAACAATAAATGGGTGTTCTTTTGAGCCACTAAATTTGTAGTAATTTGTTATTCAGCAGTACAGAACTAATATAATACCAACCAGATAAAGACAGTTGAAAATGTTGAATATAGTCCAATATCACTTATGTATCAACGTCAAAAAATTCTAAAAAAAAAATAACAAACTTAATCCAGCAATTAAAAAGAATTTATGACCCAAAGTTTTATCTCAAGAGTATGAAGATAACCTTAAAATTAAAGTCACCTCTGAGAATATTCATGTATATAGTGGAAAAAAGAATTTAAGAGAAACAAGGAAATTTTCTGTTATTTGCATGTATTGCCACATATAGTCAGTAATCTCTGTCTTTTAAGATATTTACTTTGATGACTAGTTTGTTGAGTGGAGTTGACTTGAAGAATAAAATTAGATGATAATAAAACTGATTTTCAATTTAACTGTTAGTTTAATATTGAGCTGACAGTTTCAAATAATTTCACTTATTTCATTCTGTTCTGTGTTGAGTCACATGTTTTACCTACTTTTAAGTGACAAGTATTTTTTCTTTAGTTGCAATAATATTACTTGATCACTCAATCAGAATTATTTACTATATATTTTTACTGTTACCTCACAGCATGATTTTTTTCCTCCACTACTACATTTATAAAATCTTCCCCATTAGTTGGCACTGTATAATTTTCCTCCACTACTGGAATGAAAGTTCTTTGAGGAGAGAGCAGGTGTGTTTGTTTGTTTTTGTTTGGTCGGTTTTTGTTGTCATTGTTTTCTTTTTTTTTTTTTCATTCTTCAGCAGCTTGCCAAGCACATAGCTCATCACAGTACCTGATCATGTTTATTGATAGAAATGAATAATGTTAATTATCTTTTTGAACAGTAATACAATTAAATAGGTAAATATATGTTAGTTCCTAACAAGGAGAGCATTCAACTTTTGGCTATCATAATTATAATCCAAATTGTTTATTATGTCCCTAAAGTCTCACTTTTCTTTATTTTCACAGCATCGCAGATACACTCTGTGTTGGTATTGAACATCAAGTGGAAGGAAAATACACACATAAATTATTGAAATACCTGTTTTTCTTGGTGGTTGAAATAGAACTGGGATTAGATTTAAGTCCCCTCTGGCCCATTTTACCAATTATCTTGTGTACAAGACAGCAGCTCTGGTAACTCCCACAGGTTTTAGCATAATCTCTCACAGAGGAAATTATATTACTTCTACAAAAGTCTAGATAGTTGAACAAGCCCCCTGAGTCATGATATAGCCATATAAGCATCCTCTGGATGACCAAAACATTTCTTAATCAAGCTGATATCTTGGTAGACCTGTAAACCATTTACAAAATATGTCATACTAGGGTGTGAATCTTTACTTCAAGCTTGGCAGATAAAAATGGCTTCTCTGTGTGTCAGAAATTTTTCAAATGTCTGAGTCTAAAGAAGTAAATATATTGCTTTCCTTATTGACTAGCTTGATGGAGATGTCTCTAAATATATGTTGGTTTTGAAAGAACTTGCAGAATCCCTCTTTATTTCAGTGTTCTTTATTGCTTTGATTTTATTATATATGGTTAAGGCAAAATATTCTGTATCCCAGTGAAGAATCTCTAAAAACAAATGCAGGAAAGAGAGTTCAACTTCTATATTATATGTATCTCAAAATGGAAATTCATTTGTTTAAATAATCAAACCAGGATCATTAATTGATACACCTTTACCCACTAAAGCTTCATGAAATGACTGCTGTGCATGAATATAATAATTAAAATGTGTTGACAACAATTTAATTGGTATCCACTGAAATTGTCAAGCACTATTCAAAATTAAAATGGATTCAGTCAGACATAGTGTTATATGTCATAATTTTCAGTATCTGGATAAAAAGTAATTGCTAATATATGTGTATTTCCATTCTAAGAATTAACAAGGGCATAAATGATGACTTCTTGTGCTTTCTTTTCTCAGATTTTATTTCCTAGTAGATTAATGGTATGCTGATGTAACTCTCCATTTCTGTGGTCCTTTGTGCCAAAATGATAAAATAATGGTTATTCAGGTTAACTGTACCATAGCTCCTCTCATTCTGATCCTTCCAGGTACTTGAGTCATACTTTAAGTACTAGACAAGCATGTGGTTAGACAGAGAAGCTCTTTGCAAAAAACATGTGTGTCTGCTTAACCTTCTAATTTTTCATTTTTTCCTGTTATTTAAGGAATATTTTTTTCCAGGAAGATAAAAAAAAAAAAAAAAAAAAAAAAAAAAAGATGGCTGGGAGTCAGTGTAACTCCTAGCCAACTTGAAAGGAGACTATAGTCGCTGTCTGAAGTTTCATTTTGGCTCATAAAGTACTTACATCTAAACTTAATATAAACTGCTGAACTATAAAAGTTTGAGAATTAATATTTGAAATACTTGTCACAGGCCCAGTACTGTACAGTTAGAGCTACTAAATATTTGCTAAATGAATATATTAAGTTTTTCTTTTACTTTAATGTGGGAAACCTTAAGAGGTTCATACATTTTTAGTGCTATAATGACAAAAATACATTCAATGAAAGCAACAAAGTATGTGCCGATCATAGAGATTATTGTTCAATTGAGCAAATATGAGTTCAAGACCTGTTTGTGTGTGTGTGTGTGTGTGTATGTGTGTGTGTGTGTGTGTGTTATGTTGCAGTATGTACTCAAGATACAAAGTTGAACAAGAGGTTGACCTTGTGAAGCTGACTCTTTAGTGGAAAAACTAGACAAACTAATAATTTCAATATGACATAAATCTTAAGGGGGTGTTATATACAGTAATCCAGGGAAGTGCAGAGGAAAGACATAGATGTAACCTGAGAGTTCAGGTAAGGCATTCTGGAAGAGTTGATCCAAAACCTGAATAATGAAGTATGGCACAAAAATTTGGTGTGAAAACCTTAAGTTGAGAAAATATTAGAAGCGAGATCTTAGTCCTAATAATGATGATGTTAATGATCATAATAAATTATAATTAACAATAGATAAACCAAATTGACAGCCTATTATGTTAGAGATTTCCATGCCTTATTACATTATTAATCTTCACAGTGTAGTTACTATTATAATCACCTCCATTTTCCCATATAAGAAGACTGAGGCAAAGGAAGGGCTCATAAATAGCACAAGAATACACAGTTAATAAGTTGTGAAGCCAGTGCTTGAAATCAAAAACTCTTAAAATATTATAGTTTATGAAGTAAACTTTAAGCAATTATACACTACCACTATTATGGTAATATATATTTGTAAACATATTTTATTGAGGTAAGACACACATAACATAAAAATATCTGCTTTAACCATTTTAATATACCTGAATAGAATCTAGTATATTCACAATGTTGTGTAAACATCACAAGTATCTAGTTCCAGAACATTTTCTTCTCCCCCTATCTTTTCATATGCTCCCGACTCTAAGAGTTTATCTATATTCTTATTTTAAACCCATTTTCCCATTAAGTTGTACGGCTCATTCTTATTGATTAAAGACATATTGGCACTCTTTTCTCAAATTTTGTTTGTCTGCGCTAAAGTGTTACATTCTTGATTTTGACCATATTTGATGTTTATACAAGTCTAGATAAGAAGTTTTTGCGTTAATACTTTGAGATATTATCCCATTGATTTTCACTAATACTGTTGGTGGAAGTGCTTAGACCTATGTTTGTTTGTTTGAAGATCTTATGTATTTATTTGCTAATTTAAGATCTTCTCTCCCTCGTTGATGTTTTGTAGTTACATTATGATAGCTCTAAGTGTGGAATTATATTCATTTGCCCTGCATAAGATTCATGGAGTTTCCAGAATCTGAATAGTTTTATTTGAAATTCTGACATTTTTTCATCCATTACATCTTTATATCTAGCTTCTTCACCAGCTTATTCTCAATTTCACAGTAGATAAGTGCTACAACCTTTTACTCTATTCTCAAATCTCTTAATTTCCTTTTAATTTTATCTCTGTTTCTCTATACTGAGTTCTGAGTAATTCTACTAAAATCTGTACTCTAATTCATTCATTCTTTCCTCAGTGTCTATTCTATTTATCTTAGCTCTGAGCTCTTTACCATTCTAGAACTTTTATTTTGTTATTTTCTGAATCATATTCAGCATTTTTATATCCTCTTTTCTTTCACCTACTAGAACATCCACTTTTATTATTAAAACATATTACTCACACTTTTTAATGCTCTACCTCTGATTCTTTCATTTATGTATATTCTGTTAACTCTTGCTCACAGTAGGCTGTTCCTTTGGTTATTTTATTTTATTATAAATAAAATTTATAAGAATTTTAATGACTATTGCACTATATTATTCAGAAAACTTTGAAGGGCTATGATAACATTTGTTGCTATAATAAGGGCTATGTTTAATTCTACAAGGTATCTGGAGTATTGACAATACTCAGAAATTCTACCTAAATTTTGTGCTTTAGGTATTGGGTTCTGAAGATAATACGATTACTGATATCAAACCTGCTTCAGGCCAAATTGGAGATTATAAATCATCAAAGAAGAATTTCTATACCCACTCCCTCATTTGTCAAGTTTAATTATTGCCTCTTTGTGTTAGGAGTGCTATTTTTCTCCTAGTTGTAGCATTCATATTTTGGTGTCATGGCTTTATATTGAGGGGCTCTTGGTTTGACTTTTCACTTTCTCAGTCTGAGGGGTTTTATTTTGTTTTTCTTTATACCTGTTGCATTAAAACCATAAGCCTAAAACCTCCCAGAATTTGCATCTCTTTTCAGAGCAACTTTGTGGGCTTTCCTTTTTTAATTTTTGCTTTCTTCTAGATTTTTTATTTAACTTATTTTATATTTTTTAAAACTTTATTGCTAACTAAACTATGTGATTAAAGAATTTTCAGAAGTATTCAGCATGTTGAGGGAGGTTTCAGAATAGTCAGTGTGCCATATTGCCAGAAATAGAAGTTTTGTCCTATTTCTTCATTTTAATTAGTATTTAAGGAGTAATGTACAAAAAAAAAAGTTGGGGGGAGTTAGTAATCATCTTGATGTAAATCCTCAACAGGTGGTAAGATTTTAATTTTTTTTCTGAATAAAATTAATGACATTGATTTATTTTATAATCAGGAAATGATCTAATTTGAAATAAATTTATAGTAGTAGAACTATATGAGGTGCCCTTGCAATTATTCAAAAAGAATAATTTCCAGATAATCTCCAGATATTTCTTCTGAGTGCAAATTCTCCTTGGGAATTAGTCCATTCCTGCCTTTGCCTAGCAGTGCAGAGTTTTTCTATTATCTGCTATTCTCTGTTTCTTTGACTTCTACCCAGATTCTCCCTCCTTGCCTACCACTTTCAAATTATGACTTATTCAGATTTATCCTTTTTAATTTGGCTGCTCTCCAAGTAATTGCCTTTTGGAGCACACACGTCTCAACCTGCTCAACAATTCTTAAAAAAGTATGCTTTGCCTTCTCATTTAGCTCTGACTTGATAGAAGTTAGTGAAAATCAATAGAATAATATCTCAAAGTTACAAACAAACCTATGTTTGTTTGTTCCTAGTTCCCCCCTAAACACGAGTCACTCTGGTTCCTTGGGGAGTAAAGTATTCAAATAATGTATTTATTTAATATGGTTAATTGGAATGAGAGACAACTGTGGTTAGCACACTCCTTTATTATTGCCTCAGGTTGAAACATCTGGGTGTGAATCCCTCCTCTTCCATTAACTAATTAACTGTGTAACATTGGAAACGTTAGTTTCTTATCTGAAAAATGATAATAAAAATAGTACTTAAATGATAAAATTGTGTTGATGATTAAATGAGAAAAAAATATTAGGGCTTAGTACAGTGCCCTGTGTCTCTAGATATATGCTCACACACATGCATATGTATAGACATAAATATAGATACAATGCAAGTTATATTAGAAAAATGTTCTTCTGGATATTTAGAGAAGGAAAGCAGAATAAAGGTATTTAATAATTTAATCTGCCTTGAATATGCTCTTGCTCCTTTCCACCCAAATCTTCATTCCAGTTCAATAAAGCCATTTTAGTAATTCCAATTCCCACTGATGTCTACCTATTCCAAAACAACATATTTGTACTAAATTGCAACATTATTTGATCTCCTTTGGGAGTATACAGTTTTCTGTGAACTTGACTATAAGTATCCTAAGGGAGATGACAGCAAAAAGTTATCCTGCATCTAGCTCAATATCTGGAACATAATAAATATTTAATAATTATTTGTGTAAGGACTATTGAATGTTGACTTTCCAAACCTAAGTGTCTCAAAAGGAATCATTTTACCAGAGGTAAATTAAATAAATGGTGGACAGTCTTTTTTTTTTTTTTTCTTTTTTTTTTAGCAAGGGAACAACTAGACAATTAAAAATAATTTTTCCAATAGTTAATTTTCAAAATTTTATCATCATAATACCTGAAGCAATAGGGAAATCAATTACTGTATTATTTAGTTTACTGTTAAGGGAAAAAAAGAAAGAAAAATTATCTCATGTAAATTTCTCCAAGTATTTTCTAACACTAGTTACTCCAGAAAACAGGAGTTAAAGCACAAGGGTGAAATGTGAAAAAATTTTCACATATTGGTTGTCCCCAGACCTCCCCAGCCTGCATCAGACTCCTCCCTTGAATATCTTTAAAGGTAAAGAGAAGGCTTGATTTCTGGAGAAATGGCATCAAAGAGGCTCTGGAATCAAGAAAACTAGACAAAAGTCGAAGTGCTGGAAGCAGAGGTTTAATTAGAAATTTACTTGCTGAACTTTGAGGTGACCACTTCTTTTCTCCCACCTACTTGGAGAATTCCAATTACCACCTGTGTACCATGACTCAGAGAATCTGATGTGAGACCACAGAGAGAAAGACTACCTCAGGTTACTAATTGGGATATCAAAATAAAAAAACAAAATCACTTGTTTCCTAATTATCTTACAACAATGAATCTTCAACTTGCATCAGAATCCTCTATATGGCTTATTAAGGCACAGATTGCCAGCCTTTTAAAAGATCTGACAATTAGCTGGGAAAATGGTAAATGAATAATTAACCCTAGAAAGAAAATAAAACCTATAAGTAACAAATAACACAGTGTATCTCTTAGTTCAATAGGTAACAGTATTTTCATATACAGAGTAATCAGGCGTTTCATATTAACTTAAACAAAATGTGATAAGTTTTAAGGAAATATAAATATAGGTGTGAAAAAGGAACTGAAAACCTCATTATTTGTAAGCAAAAAATAAATCATATCTAAAATTAACAAACATCGTATCTAAAAGTAGCAGACAAACTATATTATTTGAAAACATAAATTTTAAAAACATGAGAAAAGTGAAAATATTTTTGAAAAAGAAAGTTGCTGGATCAATGGCACTTAGGAAAGGGATGGCGAAAGATGGAGGCAGCCTGTGGATTGTGGATACATTCTTTATATTTCTGTTTGGTTTATAACTATATGCATGCATGATTTTAATAAATATAAAATCATTTTCATATACATAATTTAAATCTTCTCATTATTTAATTTACAGCCGTGATCAGCTACATTATTTTCTTTATGCAAATTTCTAATATGCTAGTTTAAATTTATTTTGTATTTTTAAAGTTTTTTTCTAATACATTTTTACTGGAGTATAATTACTTCACAATGTTGTGTTAGTTTCTGCTGTACAACAAAGTGAATCAGCTATTTATATATATATATATCACCATATCTCCTCCCTCTTGAGCCTCCTTCCCACCCTCCCTATCCCACCACCCTAGGGCGTCACACAGCACTGAGCTGATCTCTCTGTGCTGTGCAGCAGCTTCCCACTAGCTAGCTATTTTACATTTGGTAGTGTATATATGTCAATGCCACTCTCTCACAATGTCCCAGTCTCCCCTTCAACTCCCTGCCATGTCCTCAAGTCTGTTCTCTACATCTGCACCTTTATTCCTGCCCTGCCACTAGGTCCATCAGTACTTTTTTTTTTTTCTTTTTCTTTTTTTTGATGTGGACCATTTTCAAAGTCTTTACTGAACTTTGCTATAATATTGCCTCCATCCTATGTTTTTGGTTTTTTGGCCGTGAGTTATGTGGGATCCCAGCTCCCTGACCAGCGATCAAACCCACACCTGCTGCATTGGAAGGTGAAGTACCAATCCCTGGACCACCAGGGAAGTCCCAATGCTAGTATTAAGTTAAAATAACATATTTAATATAGTAAAGTTCCAGAGTCAGAATGCACTCTTTTTAATTTGAATAGCATACATGAATTTACTGTGAATGTTTTATGGAAGTCATTTTGCCAGTTTTGTGTAGCTTCATAATGATGAAAGTGTGAAAACTTTAAAGGTCAATGTATAAATATTCTTCAATTACTTTTTAAAAATTATACCATATATATAATTATAAATGTACTTCTAAAACTTTACAGAACAGATAATTTTATCTTGTAAATTGCTAATTAGTTTAGTACTCAAAAGTATGTATCTTTGACTTTAGTATTGGTGCTGCAATTTACTATAGAAATAGAATGTATCTATATAGATATATAGAAATAGAATATATCTATATAGATATATAGAAATAGAATATATCTATATAGATATATAGACATAACATTTCTGTATTGGATTCTTTAATTCTTAGATCATATCCTCCCCTCCTTTGTTATTAATCTCTTTGGTGCATCAAATTCTTCAGTACTGTCCATAGAATGGTTGAGTGGGAAGTGACTTTTTGAGATTTTTGTGCATCTTTTAATATGTCTTTTCACTTTCTAATCTAGATGCTATTTTGGAGAAAAAAATACCTTATAAATCCTTCAATGGAAATCAATATTTCAGAATTTTTAAATCTGCTGTGCTAGTGTCTTCCAACTTCCATTTTTGTTATTGATTGTTATTTGTAATAGATTATTAATATATAATTGAGCAAATATTTATTAACTACTTATTCCCCAAAGAAGCTTTCTAGTCCTGGCGAAGGACACAAAGAATTGGACAATTTACTGCCATCAAGTCATTGCTAATTTTGAAATGCTGAAGGCTAAGTAAAGTTGCCAGTTTGCTTAATCCCATTGATATCATAGAATAGCCACCCAAAGGAAAAGAAGTAAGGAAATCAGGCTGGTATTCATCTACATAGAAATAGCACCTGACTTGGAACTTGTAGTAGAAAGTTGATAATTTACATTGTCCTGAAGTTCTTTCCCTTTTAGTGCCCTCATAAGAGCAAAACTGCCTGTATGATACTTCTTTCTTTGGCATCCCAAAATGTACCATATAACATTTGTGATTTAGGTTTTATTCTTTCAGAAAATTGCCAAATATAAAAAAAGACACCTTTTACAATGTAGTATTACCAGCTTTATGTTGGTTAATATTATGCATCTTACAATGCTTTCACTAAAAGAGGCTTTGAATAAGAACTAGTTTGTCAAGAACTCTTTTATATTTAAGTTGCCATCATTGTGATCCTTGACTAAGTACTCCTCTTCTCCACCCCTTCAAATAACTAAACTTAGCATAGTTTTGTGCAATTGTGATGTTTTCATTATTTAAAAGTATGCATTCTATCTGTCACACATTGTGTAGGAGTTTGCCTTAGGCTACTGAAAGCCTGGTGGAACAATGTCAAATGCACGATTCAAATAATTATTTCAATAAATAACATTTTCTCTTTCCATTGCTTTCAGGCTGCCTACTTATACAATCACATTAGTGTTTTAATATTAACTCTCTGGATTTTTCTCATGATAAGAAAATAGTATTCAAGCATTTATTACCTCTCTTCACTATCCAGACTGTGTCCAGTATTTTATTAATACTTTAAAATTTGTGACTAGTTCTGCTTTCCACAGCTTGCTACCATATAATAGTCTGCCTACTGATAATTTAGGTTTGCCAAATTATGTAGGGCATTCAGTACTAGAATCCATATGATCCAGCAAAGATCATAAGCTTGGGAATAATCACTGTCCAAATAGTCTATGAGTCCCATGTGTTTATGTTTATAGAATAAGAATTGTGATGTCATAATCCTTTATAACATCATGGAGAGCAAACAAATGCATCATTTGTCTGAATCTATATTCAGTAATAAACAGAAATTAGATGTCCCTTGTAAAGGAGAGGATGTTAAGAGGAGCTATTCTATTGCTTGAAAAATCCTCAAATTATTCTTAATGGGCTCTTTATTCGGTTATTTAGAATTTATCTTAAAATATTTATTTTCCATTACTTAAAAGTGTAAAACTGCTATAGTTTAATGTAAATAGTATGTTTCATCTTACAGATAATATACTAATGCTCATCATGCATCCTCATGCCAAAAAGATTAAATAAACTGGCTTTTGTAGTATATGGTCTAAAAATTAATAAGTGAAACATATATATAGTTAAGTAAAAATATAAGGTTTGAAAATTAATAATAGAAATCAGTCATTTTTACTGTTTGTTTTTGCAGAATTATTTTCATATTCAACTATTTTGTCTATTTAAATATTTTGAATTTGATTTTCCAAAGAAAAACATTAATATTGAGGATTTCTAGCATTTTAATGGCTGTTCCTCTTTCTTCAGGTGTTTTTTGAGTTTCAATAATACTTTATAACATTTTTCACAATAGTTTTGTACATTATATTGACAGATTTATTTCCATTGAATATTGTGCTATATATGTTGCTATTATAATGGTATTTTTTAACCTTTATTTTATATTCTAACTGGCCATTGACGTGACTGATTCTCATGAATGTGTTCTCTGTAGATTACCATATGATCAGCAAAGAATAACACTTTTATTTACTTCTTCCCCAGGCACTACCTTTAATTAATTTTTTCCTTTCCTTATTGCATTGACTCAGGCATGCACGGTACTTTTGAATACAAGGATTGATAGCAAGTGAACCACTACCATTCTTAACCCTAAAACTATATGACTAAAATTGTTCTGTCAAGTATAATATTTACTGTAGAATTTTTTGATTATTTTATTATATAAGAAAATTTCCAGATGACCAATTACATTTAAATACACTCCCTTTCATGAATACAAGTTAATTTTTATTTATTTTATTTTTTCATAGAATTTATTTTTATTTTTTTATATTTTTAAACATCTTTATTGGAGTATAATTGCTTAACACTGTTGTGTTAGTTTCTGCTGTATAACAAAGTGAATCAGCTATATGTATATATATATATATCTCCTTATCCTCTCTCTCTTGCGTCTCCCTCCCACCCTCCCTATCCCATCCCTCTAGGTGGTCACAAAGCACAGAGCTAATCTCCCCGTGCTATGCAGCTGCTTCCCACTAGGTATCTATTTTATGTTTGGTAGTGTATATATGTCAGTGCTACTCTCTCACTTTGTCCCAACTTCCCCTTCCACTTCCCCATGTCCTCAACTCCATCATCAACATCTGCAACTTTATTCTTGTACTCTCCCTAGTTTCATCAGACCCATTTATTTAGATTCTATATTAGCATACAATATTTGTTTTTCTCTTACTGACTTATTTCACTCTGTACTCTAGGCCCATCCACCTCACTACAAATAACTCAATTTTTATGGCTGAGTAATATTCCATTGTATATATGTGCCACATCTTCTTTATCCATTCATCTGTCGATGGGCACTTAGGTTGCTTCCATATCCTGGCTATTGTAAATAGTGATGCAATCAAAATTGTGGTACATGACTCTTTTTGAACTATGGTTTTCTCAGGGTATTGCCCAGTAGTGAGATTGTTGGGTCGTATGGTAGTTCTATTTTCAGTTTTTTAAGGAACCTCCATACTGTTCCCCATAATGGCTATATCAATTTACATTCACACCAACAATACAAGAGGATTTCATTTACTCTACACACTCTCCAGAATTTATCGTTTGTAGATATTTTGATGATGGCCATTCTAACTGGTGTGAGGTGATACCTCGTTGTAGTTTTGATTTGCATTTCTCTAATGATTAGTGATGTTGGGCATCCTTTCATGTGTTTGTTGACCATCGGTATATCTTCTTTGGAGAAATGTCTATTTAAGTCTTCTGCCCACTTTTGGATTAGGTTTTTTGTTTTTTTGATATTGAGCTGCATGAGCTGCCTGTATATTTTGGAGATTAATCCTTTATCAGTTGATTTGTTTGCAAATATTTTCTCCCACTCAGAGGGTTTTCTTTTCATCTTGATTACGGTTTCCTATGCTTTGCAGAAGCTTTTAAGCTTCATTAAGTCCCATTTGTTTATTTTTGTTTTTATTTCCATTTCTCTAGGAGGTGGGTCAAAAAGGACTTTGCTGTGAGTTATGTCATAGAGTGTTCTGCCTATGATTCCCTGTAAGAGTTTTATAGTTTCTGGCCTTACACTTAGGTCTTTAATCCATTTTGAGTTTATTTTTGTGTATGTGTATGGTATGGTGATAAGAAGTATTCTAATTTCATTCTTTAACATGTAGCTGTCTAGTTTTCCCAGAACCACTTACTGAAGAGGCTGTCTTTCTCCATTGTATATTCTTACATCCTTTATCAAAGATAAGATGACCACAGGTGAGTGGGTTTATCTCTGGGCTTTCTATCCTGTTCCATTGATCTATATTTCTGTTTTTGTGCCAGTACCATACTATCTTGATTACTGTAGGTTTGTAGTATAGTCTGAAGTCAGAGAGCCCGATTCCTCCATATAAATGTTTCTTTCTCAAGATTGTTTTGGCTATTTGGGGTCTTGTGTGTTTCCATACAAGTTGTGAAATATTTTTTCTAGTTCTATGAAAAATGAGTGGTAGTTAGATAGGGATTGCACTGAATCTATAGATTGCATGGATAGTATAGTCATTTTCACAATGTTGATTCTTCCAGTCCAAGAACATGGTATGTCTCTCCATCTGTTTGTAACATCTTTAATTTCTTTCATCAGTATCTTACAGTTTTCTGCATACAGGTATTTTGTCTCCTTAGGAAGGTTTATTCCTAGATATTTTATTATTTTTGTTGCAATGGTAAATGGGAGTGTTTCCTTAATTTCTCTTTCAGATTTTTCTTCATTAATGTATAGGAATGCAAGAGATTTCTGCCCATTAATTTTGTATCCTGTAACTTTACCAAATTCATTGATTAGCTCTAGTAGTTTTCTGGTAGCATCTTTAGGATTCTCTATGTATAGTATCATGTCATCTGCAAACAGTGACAATTTTAATTCTTTTCCAATTTGGATTCCTTTTATTTCTTTTTCTTCTCTGATTGCTGTGGCTAAAACTTCCCAAAGTATGTCAAATAATAGTGGTGAGAGTGGGCAAACCTGTCTTGTTCCTAATCTTAGATGAAATAGTTTCAACTTTTCACCATTGAGAATGATGTTGGCTGTGGGTTTGTCATATATGACCTTTATTATGTTGAGGTAGATTCCCTCTATGCCTACTTTCTGGTGAGTTTTTATCAGAAATGGGTGTTGAAATTTGTTGAAAGATTTTTCTGCATCTATTGAGATTATCATATGGATTTTATCCTTCAGTTTGTTAATATGCTGTATCACGTTGTTTGATTTGTGTATATTGAATAATCCTTACATTCCTGGGGTAAACCCCAGTTGATCATGGTGTATGATCCTTTTAATGTGCTGCTGGATTCTGTTTGCTAGTGTTTTGTGGAGGATTTTTGCATCTATGTTTATTAGAGGTATTGGCCTGTAGTTTTCTTTTTTTGTGACATCATTGTCTGGTTTTTGTATCACGGTGATGGTGGTCTTGTAGAAAGAGTTTGGGAGTGCTCCTCCCTCTGCTATATTTTGGAAGAGTTTGAGAAGGATATGTGTTATCTCTTCTCTAAATGTTTGAACAAATTCACCTGGGAAGCCATCTGGTCCTTGGCTTTTGTTTGTTGGAAGATTTTAAATTACAGTTTCAATTTCAGTGTTTGTGATTGGTCTGTTTATATTTTCTATTTCTACCTGGTTCAGTCTCCTAAGGTTGTGCTTCTCTAAGAATTTGTCCATTTCTTGCAGGTTGTCCATTTTATTGGCATATAGTTGCTTGTAGTAATCTCTCTTGATCCTTTGTATTTCTGTAGTGTCAGTTGTTACTTCTCCTTTTTCATTTCTAATTCTATTGATTTGAGTCTCCCTATTTTTCTTGATGAATCTGGCTAATGGTTTATCAATTTTGTTTATCTTCTCAAAGAAACAGCTTTTAGTTTTATTGATATTTGCTATTGTTTTCTTCATTTCTTTTTCATTTATTTCTGATCTGATCTTTATGTTTTCATTCCTACTCTAACTCTGGGCTTTTTTTGTTCTTATTTCTCTAACTGCTTTAGGTGTAATGTTAGGTTTTTTATTTGAGATGTTTCTTGCTTTGTGAGGTAGGATTGTATTGCTATAAACTTCCCCCTTAGAACTGCTTTGGCTGCATCCCCCAGGTTTTGGGTCATTGTGTTATCATTGTCATTTGTTTCTAGGTATTTTTTGATTTAATCTGATTTCTTCAGTGATCTCTTGGTCATTTAGTAGTGTATGGTTTAGCCTCAATGTGTTTATATTTTTTACAGTGTATTTCCTGTAATTGATATCTAGTCTCAAAGCATTGTGCTCAGAAAAGACACTTGATACATTTTCAATTCTCTTAAATTTACCAAGGCTTGATTTGTGATCCAAGATATGGACTATCCTGGAGAATGTTCCATGAGCACTTGAGAAGAAAGTGTATTCTGGTTTTTTTTGATGCAATGTCCTATAAATATCTATTAAGTCTATTTTGTTTAATATGTCATTTAAAGCTGTGTTTCCTTATTTATTTTCATTTTGGATGATCTGTCTATTGGTGAAAGTGGGGTGTTAAACTCCCCTACTCTTATTGTGTTACTGTCCATTTCCACTTTTATGGCTCTTAGCATTTTCCTTATGTATTGAGGTGCTCCTATGTTGGGTCCATAAATATTTAGAATTGTCATATTTTCTTCTTGGATTGATCACTTGATCGTTATCTGGTGTACTTCCTTGTCTCTTGTGGTAGTCTTTATTTTAAAGTCTATTTTGTCTGATATGAGAATTGATACTCCAGCTTTCTTTTGATTTCCATTATAATCCATTTACATTTAAGGTAATTATCGATATGTATGTTCCTATTACCATTTTTTTAATTGTTCTGGGTTTGTTATTGTAGGTCTTTTCCTTCTCTTGTGTTTCCTGCCTGGAGAAGTTCCTTTAGCATTTGTTGTAAAGCTGCTTTGGTGGTGCTGAATTCTCTTAGCTTTTGCTTGTCTGTAAAGGTTTTAATTTCTCCCTTGAATCTGAATGAGATCCTTTATGGGTAGGGTAATCTTGGTTGTAGGTTTTTCCCTTTCATCACTTTAAATATGTCCTGTCACTCCCTTCTGGTTTGCAGAGTTTATGCTAAAAGACCAGCTGTTAACCTTGTGGGGATACTCTTGCATGTTATTTGTTGATTTTCCCTTGCTGCTACTAATATTTTTTCTTTGTATTTAATTTTTGAAGTTTAATTAATATGTGTCTTGGTGTGTTTTTCCTAGGGTTTATCCTGTGTGGGATTCTCTGTGCTTCCTGGACATGGGTGATTATTTCCTTTCCCATGTTAGGGAAGTTTTCAACTACAATCTCTTCAAATATATTCTCAGACCCTTTCTTTTTCTCTTCTTCTTCTGTGACCCCTATAATTCAAATGCTGTTGCATTTAATGTTGTCCCAGAGGTCTCTGAGGCTATCCTCAATTCTTTTCATTCTTTTTTCTTTATTCTGCTCTGTTGTAGTTATTTCCACTATTCTGTCTTCCAGGTCACTTTTCCATTCTCCTGCCTCTGTTATTCTGCTATTGATTCGTTCTAGAGAATTTTTTATTTCATTTATGGTGTTGTGCATCATTGTTTGTTTGCTCTTTAGTTCTTCTAGGTCCTTGTTAATCACTTCTTGTATTTTCTCCATTCTATTAAAGATTTTGGATCATCTCTCCTATCAATACTCTGTATTCTTTTTCAGGTAGACTGCTTATTTCCTCTTCATTTATTTGGTCTGGTGGGTTTTTACCTTGCTCCTTCATCTGCATATTTCTCTGTCTTCTCCTTTTGTTTAACTTACTGTGTTTGGGGTCTCCTTTTTGCAGGTTGCAGGTTCATAGTTCCTGTTATTTTTGTTGTCTGCCACCAGTGGGTGAGGTTGGTTCAGTGGCTTGTGTAGGCTTCCTAGGAGAAGGGACCGGTGCCTGTGTTCTGGGGGGTGGGGCTCAATCTTGTCTAACTTGTGGACAGGGCTGCCTCTGCTGGTGTCTTTTGGGGTGTCTGTGAACTTAGTATGATTTTAGGCACCCTCTCTGATAATGGGTGGGGTTGTGTTCATGTCTTGCTAGTTGTTTCGCATGGGACATCCAACACCGGTAATGGAGTTTACCAGTGGTTGAGTGGAGCTGGGTCTTAGTTTTGAAGTAGAGATCTCTGGGAGAGCTCTTGTCAATTGATATTACATGAGTTCAGAAGGTCTCTGGTGGTGCAGTGTCCTGAACTCAGCTCTCCCACCTCAGAGGTTCAGGCCTGACACCAGGCCATAGCACCAAGAACCTGCCAGCCATATGGCTCAGAAGAAAAGGTATTAAAACAAACAAACAATAATAATAAATTAATAAAAAGAAAAAAATATTAAAATAAAGAATTTTTAAAAAGAAGAGAGCAACTAAACCAATAAACAAATCCACCAATGATAACAAGCACTAAACACTAAACAAATATAAACATAAAAATCAGAAACAAATCAGTCACAGACAGCAAACACCAAGTCTACAGTTCCTCCCAAAATCCACAGCCCCAATGTTGGGATGAATCATTGTCTTTTCAGGTATTCCACAGTTTCAGGGTACATCAGGTTGATTGTTTGGATTTAACCTGCTGCTCTTGGCTGCAGGGAGAAATTTCCCTTTCTCTTCTTTGTTTGCATGGCTCCTGGATTCAGCTTTGGTTTTTACCCCACCTCTGCATGTAGGTCGTCCTCAGGCATCTGTTCCTGCCCAGACAGGATGGGGTTAAAGTAGCAACTGATTAGGGGGCTCATGTTCATTCAGGCCAGGGGGAGGAGGGGTACTGTAGTTATAATTGGAATGCAGGGTGAGTCTGTGGTGATAGAGGCCAGCCTGATGTTGCAACAGCTTGAGGCACACTGTGTGTTCTACTGGGGAACTTGTCCTTAGATCACAGGACCCTGGGAGTGGTGTTCTTCATGGGGCCCTGGGGATGGGGGGCATGTGGATAGTGACCTCTGCTTGCACACAGGATTTTTGGTGGCTGCAGTAGCAGCCTTAGTGTTTCGTGTCTGTCTCTGGGGTCCAAGCTGATAGCCGTGGCTCACGCCCATCTCTGGAGCTGGTTTAGGCGGTGTTCTGCCTTCTGTGGGCAGACAGGGAAGGAATCCCCTCTCTTTGTGCACCCTGAAACAATGGTCTCTTGCCTCTTGGGCAGGTCCAGACTTTTCCCCAGACTCCCTCCTTGCTAGCTATGGAGCACTAACACCTTCAGGCTGTGTTCACACAGCCAACCACAGTCCTCTCCCTGGAATCTGATTTCTGAAGCCTGAGACTCACTTCTCAACCCCCACCCACCCCAGCGGGTTTGCAGACAAGCCTCTCAGGCTGGTGAGTGCTGGTAGGCACTGACCCTCTGTGTGGGAATCTCTCCACTTTGCCTTCTGCACCCCTGTTGCTGTGTTCTCCTCTGTGGCTCTGAAGCTTCCCCCCACTCATCCTCCATCTCTGCCAGTGAAGGGACTTCCAAGTGTGTGAAAACTTTTCCTCCCTTACAGCTCCCTCCCACAGGTACAGGTTCCATCCTTATTCTTTTGTCTCTGTTTTTTCCTTTTTCTTTTGCCCTACCCAGGTACGTGGGGATTTTCTTGCCTTTTGGAAAGTCTGAGGTCTTCTGCCAGCATTCAGTAGGTGTTCTGTAGGAGTTGTTCCACATATAGACATATTTTTGATGTATTTTTGGGGAGGTAGGTGCTCTCCATGTCTTACGCCTACATCTTTTTTTGTTCGTTTTTCTTGTGATATGCAGGCCTCTCACTGTTGTGGCCTCTCCCGTTGCGGAGCACAGGCTCCAGACTCAAAGGCTCAGGGGCCATGGCTCATGGGCCCAGACACTCCATGGCATGTGGGATCTTCCCGGACTGGGGCACGAACCCATGTCCCCTGCATCGGCAGGCTGATTCTCAACCACTGTGCCAGTAGGGAAGTCCATCCTCCACCATCTTCAAAGACCCCCAAGTTAATTTTTATTAGCATTGTGCTCTGCACCTATGAAGAGCATTAGTTTCCTCTTTAATGTTTAGTGCCAAGTGGGATACATTCATAAGTATTTTATTGCTAACTGAATCTCATATTACTTAATTTCATTCATTAAATGAACTACTGTATCATATTTGCAGTTACTTTTATTTAGAATTATTGGAACTTTATGTTCACATGAATCATGTATAACCTTTATTGATTGTCTATCACCTTTGATATCCAATTCATATAAATAATATAAATTGTTTTGGATAAAATTACCAATATTTTATATTGTGCAAGATTTGTATAAGACAAACTATTTTATAAAACTCTTTGTAAAATTATCTAGTGTCATTATTAAAACACTCATTCACTCTTCAAAATTATAATTGATGTATTTACATCTTAAAATATTTCTTGAGTAAATTTAATCATGAATTATTTTCTAGGAAAATAGTCATAAAAATATTCATATTGTATATTTGTAATGTTGTGAGTATATTTTCCTATAACTTTTTAGTCTTACTATAAGTATTCCCCTTTTCATTACTAACAATGTTTCTTCATATCTCATAATTGTTGACAATGTTTTGTATATGTTTGTCTATTAAGTATGTTATAATTATCATTTTGTTTTGTGTTTCATATTCCTAATTTCTACTGTCATCATTTCTATTTCATTTTTTAAATTAAAGTAACTTTTCCTATCTTATAAGTCACTTCATTTGCTTGAAGTCTTCCTAATTTATTAATAACTATGTACAGTAATATATATTTTCTTTAAATATCCATTTATATAGACAATAATGCCTTTGTTTCTTGATGATAAATATTTATTTTTGTGATTATCATTTTAATACATGTTATTTAAGAATGTGCTTTTTAGAATCCAAACATAAGTTTTAATTTTAAATAATTTCACTAT
The DNA here is from genome assembly GCF_026419965.1 of Kogia breviceps. Classification (NCBI taxonomy): domain Eukaryota; kingdom Metazoa; phylum Chordata; class Mammalia; order Artiodactyla; family Physeteridae; genus Kogia; species Kogia breviceps. The sequence goes on along the minus strand of NC_081315.1, from coordinate 92,884,533 downwards.
TTTATTTAAGGTATTGAATTTTCATAAAAATAAATGGTTATTTGGAAGCATTGAGAATTTACTAGTGGTGTGGTCATTATTTTGTAAACATTACTTGGGTATTTAAGAGAATGTGCATTCTTTATACTTTGGGTAGAAAACTTTCTATGTATTAAAAGGAAGATATATTAAATCATAAATTGTCAATTTTTGCTCTTTTGCAAAAATAGCAAAAGTTTAAGATTTCTATATTTTCATTTATTTTTCAGACTGAATCAGAACAAATATAAAATTTGGGATATTCATATTTAACTCTTCTGACTGCACATTCATATTTTAATTTAAAACTTAAATTTGCTTTATAATTTGGGACACATTGCATACATTGAAGTAAATTACTTTTCATTATTTTAATTATTCTTTAAAAATGTAAAATATACTCTCCTTATTAATACTCTTACCTTAAATTCTATTTAGTCTAATAGTATTATTGTACTAACACTTCATTGTGTTATTTATTTTTCCTCTTTGTTGTGAAATATATGATGAGTGAAAAAAGATAAAAAAGAAGTATACACCTTATGATTCCATTTTATAACATATCTGGAAAATGCAAACTAATCTAAAATACAGTTTGTGCTAGGCCACGGTGATACAATGTATGTATTACAATGGGGCATGAGAAAGTGTTATCTTCATCATGGTGTTTTCATGGTGTGTAAAGAAACATATATTAAAACTCATCAAATTTTAAAGTTTAAGTTAATTCAGTTTTGTACAATAAATTTACCTAAATAAAGCTCTAACAATGTATTCTCTTTTTTAAGATATTAAAGTCAGATTTTTATGATGTCTTTTTATGAAAATATTTGAGCATTAATATTTTATATTGTGCAAATATATACATAAGTTATTTAACATATGTTCTATTGTTGAACATTTGGTTTAATTTACAGTATTAAATCACTATACACTGTTTTCTATTGTACATAAATGAATATGTACATCTCTTACCTTCATTTTTTCCATGGTCTGAAGTTCTAGGAATTGAAAGAGTGATAATTGTGCCTGCCCACTAACAACAGCCACAAAAGACTACTAAACTGTCTTGTAGTTTCCCAGCTTTCTCTCTAAACCCTTGATAATAAAAGCTTTATAAAATTCTTATCAAATTACCCAATTTGAGTAGGCTCTCTAGTTTCTGCCAAGACCATAACTGATAACATAGTCCTCAAAATTTTATATTTTATAATCTGTTATATGTTATAAATTAAAAGATCATAGACAACATCAAATATTTATCTGCTGCTTTATTATTTTTATTATTATTAATATTATTTTAGTTTAATTGTATTGGAGTTTCCAAATTGAGAAATTAATCATACTGAGTGTGTTTGGGCTTAGCCTTTTTTTTTTTTTTTTTTTTTTTTTTTTTTGTGGTACGCGGGCCTCTCACTGCTGTGGCCTCTCCCGTTGCGGGGCACAGGCTCCGGACGCGCAGGCTCAGCGGCCATGGCCCACGGGCCCAGCCGCTCCGCGGCATGTGGGATCTTCCCGGACCAGGGCACGAACCCGTATCCCCTGCATCGGCAGGCGGACTCTCAACCACTGCGCCACCAGGGAAGCCCGGGCTTAGCCTTTTGATCAGGAAAAAAAAAAAAAAAAAAACTCCATTGAATTTATTCTCTTATTTCTATAGTTTTTTGGTTTTTGGTTTTTGGGTTTTTTTTTTTTTTTTTTTGCGGTACAAGGGCCTCTCCCGTTGCGGAGCACAGGCTCCGGACGCACAGGTTCAGCAGCCATGGCTCACCGGCCCAGCCGCTCCGCGTCATGTGGGATCCTCCCGGACTGGGGCAGGAACCCATGTCCCCTGCATCAGCAGGTGGACTCTCAACCACTGCACCACCAGGAAAGCCCATTTCTATTGTTTTTAAAAGCAAAATCCTGAAGCAGTTATTTTCACTTCCAAAGTAGACACTGTTTTTCAAGTTACTCTAAATATAAGAATTGTTAAATTATAAAACATGAATTATCTCAAAGGCACACAACTGAAGTGAAAATTGAGTCATTTAGCTGCAGGCCTGCTTCAGTAAAATGTGTCTTTGCATCCTTTTCACTTGCATAAAAGTGAACTGTGAGTAACTCCAAAGACATGCTAATTTTGGAATGATCATTACTTGCTCCCCCAAGGTCAATTTACATGATGGGAAAAGGCAATAGATTTCCCCTCACTTTTCAAGGATTTTATATAAAACAAAACAAAACAATAACTACTTCCAACACTATATTATACAGTTTTTTAGGGTTTGGGGTTTTTTCCTGTGTTCTTTGCTCTAAGTTTTCCATATTATGTCTGAAAACAAAAAAGACAGTTATTTGTTTGGAAGGCAGAACTTCCATACCATCTAAATGGTTCCCTAATGTTTATTTGGATACAAATAGAGCAAAACAGATAAAATAGAACAGTAACTTTTGGCAATATCCTAGATTTGCTAGAGAAATATTCACTCAACAAAAATATACTGGTAAGTTACTAAGTACAAGTAATATTATTCTGCACTAGGGATATATAAGTTAATTCTAAAGTAAACAAATGCAGACATATAAACAATTAGAAATATGTTCACAGTAAATAAGGGATAATAATGAGGTATAACAGAATAGAAAAATAAAGAATGCTTCATTAATTTTTGTGTGCTTTGGAATCTAAGTATGGATCTAGCTGTAATCTATGTGATTAAAATGGTATTTTTGTTGGAGACTTCTATAGGATTAGAAAAACTAGGGCAATAGTTTTAAAAACAATCAGAAAGATTTTTATTATGTTAGAGAGGCTATGATGAGAAATGGAAAAACTAAAGGAACTAATGATATGCTAAATTCAGATAACTTTACACTGTTTGTACGTGATTGATTTTTGTGAAATTGTACCTGGTGCCCTTTTCTTTTTCTTCCTTAGCTCTTTTAAAATTTTCCATTGTAAAATATCATTTTCCACACTTCAATCTGTGCTTTTTTTTTTTCTTTTTTTTCTTTTTGTTAGAGAAGAGGTTTTGGAAACATTTGCCATGGCTAAGAATGTGCTGTAGGCACAGTTTCAGCTTACACAAGTTTGAAGCTACTTCAGTACTCTCTTATGATTCCATGAAATGTATGTCTGCCAGCCAGACTTAGAATCATTGATCTGGAAGGCCTCTTTCAATCCAGTTACATGTGATACTGGCACTTGTCAGCAGAAGCTTCTTTGAGTGTTTTTCAAATCACATCAGGAAAAAAGGAAAAGGGTGTGTGTATAGGTTTCTCATGATTTCAAATTGACTTATGGCTTAAGTGAAGTTGTTTTTACTGAAGTGTAAATTTGTTTACATTGGGGAGGCTATGTCAGTATGATTCATCAAAATAGTTGTGTTACTGAGTGCTTATGGATATGAACATACAGAGGAGAGACTAGGACATAATGAACATTTAAATGTAAAATACCAAGAAGTTGTGAGGGTTTTCTGAGAGCTTTCTGTGTGGTCAAGGCTACTCTTTGCTGATCTAAATAGCTCTCCAAAGACCTTAGAACATTAGCTCCTGCTGTGGCAAGGCTGCTCTGCTGGCAGGGATGAAAACCATGCAGAAAGCTCCTGAAACATGGTCTTGCCTGCCAATACCAGTGCCTTCCTTCAGCTAGCATTGTGCTCTAGTGACAAGGGGCTTTGGGTTTGCACTGGCAGCTGGACAGCAGCTCTTGGTTGGTTAAACCAACTCTTCCAAGAATCAACTCATGGAAAGGTAAGTCTCAAATAAATTCAGACTTTATTTCTTTAATCTCCCCTTTTTTCCTGGAACAATAGTGTAATTAACTTATCGTTGTTTTGGAGTATGTTATTTCCTTATTGGCTTATTAAGAGACATTATTTTGTATGCTATTGGCTTGTGAAATATTATTACAAATTATCATTTCCACAGTGAACTTGTGTTAAATAAATTATTGTCAAAGACAATCTCAGTCTCTGAGCATAATTTGCTGAAAACAAAACAATGGGAAAGTCAGATTCTGCCAACCAATGCTCAGATGTGATAATGTGATTCTGCCTTTAATAATTGTATCAGATTTACTCTTTGGAGAGCTTATTTCCTACTGACAATATGTAGAAGAAAATAAATTGATGTAAATAAAAACTATTTTAAATACAAGTCTATTTGGCATTTATCTTAAATATTTGTGAGTCTAAGAAAGAAGATTCAGTATACATGACAAAATATTTGATAATAAATGATGCACATGATTTCAAGCAATACATTTATATGTTCAAAACAGTACTTCTTTTTTTTTTTTTTTTTTTGCCACACCTCAAGGCATGTGGAATCTTAGCTCTCCAACCAGGGATTGAAGCCATGCCCCCTGCAGTGGAAGCATGGAATCTTAACTGATGGACCACCATGGAAGTCCCCAAAACAGTATTTCTTAAATATATATTTTCCATGAATGTGTGTGGAAAACTCTATAGTCTCTCTTTTTAAATACAAATAAGCTGCTTTTGGCAACACTTGGATCTCAAAAGAAAGGGAACCTACCTAATTCTGTTAAGATGGTTGTTACTCTTATCAAAAGATGAATATGCAAGAAAACTTACTTTACATTAATTCTATTCTGATAGAAGCCAACTAGGGCTTTTTAGTACAAGGCTGATATATTTTTGTTCTGGGCATGGTCAGTCATATGAATATATAAATTTTGCTTAATATTTTAAATACTCCTGAAAAACTAAAGTACATGAGAGTAAACCAAGATATGTATTTTTATATTAACATATAGTGTATAATATAATAATATATAAATTGGGTTTTAGATTGTGTTTTAACATGCAAATCTATAGTTTTTATAAATGAGTTAAATTTAAAATAATTTAAATACAATATAAGTCTATAAATTCTTTTGTTTTCATTGGGATTTTTTACCTGTTCAACAAGTACCTAGAAGTCTAATGGTCCATGAAATACTATAAACACTATGAAGGAAGAAAAGTCTTATAAGAATCATTTAAAAGTTTTAATAGAAAATATGTAGGCCATTATTTCATTTTCCATATTAAATGAGGTAAAATTTTTCAAGTACTTTATAAACTTTTCTAAAGTTGTTATTCAGGAATAACCAATATTAGGATCAATAAATATTGAATTTTAATTTGTTATAATTGAAGTATGTAACTCCTAGAGAATCAGTGGTCCCATTGATTGATTGTATGTTTATGAAATACATAATGAAATGGATCCCCATAAAGACATAGGCAAAAAAAGTAGTTAAATCTATAGAGTTGTTTTCCTTCTATTAAAATCAGGGCAACTGTAACCCCAAACAGCCAATTGTGATAACTTGCTCTTTTACAAGCTAATGTTATTAAATCTAGAATTCCTCTGGAAGACACTGTCTCATTTCTGAATTGGGTGCACTTTAAGTATATACACATATGTATATTGATCAGGGTGGATGGGTCATGAGTCCATTCTGAGCCTGTTTTTTTCTTCTTTTAAAAATGTATCATTGCTATTTCTGTTTACAAGGGCCATCATATAGGGCACATAAATAAGGCCCTACACAGCTGTATATGGCAGCTAAATGGAATAGCATGATTCATCAGAAAAATGAATAGAGGCAAAATTACCCCTAAACTGCTATCAAATTGAATTATAATCGACATATTGAATGCTTTTTACATATAAAGTTATTTGTTGAGCATTGTAAGAAACATTATGAAGCACTTATTTATAAAAAACATTTATCTTTTTTGAGAAATGGCTAAACAAAAAGAGGTTAGAAGAAGTTTAGAAAGTTAAAACTCATTTAAGTAATAGATCAAGCAATGGCCAGTGTAACATATGCTTAAATGTCATGGGCAGAGAAAATAATTTGATTGAAGGGCCAATAATTTTCAGGAAAAAAGAATTAAAGACTAGATGGTATATTAGTTATGGTTTTCCAGAGAAACAGAATCAATAGGATGAGAGAGGGAGAAAGAAAGAAGTTAAGAAATTTTGGGGGATTGTGTGGAGAAGGTAGAGGAAGCTGGCAAGTGTGAGTTTTACAGGGTAGGTCAGCAGGCTGGAGACCCAGGAAAGAGCTGATGTTGCAACTAGCACTGGAAGCATCTGGAGGCAGAACTCCTTCTTCATCAGAGAACCTCAGACTTTTCTCTGAAAGGCCTTCAGCTTTCAGGAGGAGGCCCATCCACATTATGGAGGAGCCTCTGTTTGCTCAAAGCCTACTGATTTAAAGTTCATCTCATCTAAAAAACACCTTCACAGTGTTTTAGACTGACATCTAGGCTGACTTGTGACCAACTATCTGGGTTCCATGGCCTAACCACAAAATTAACCATCACTAATGGTGTATTTTAAGTTAGTTTGAAGAATGTTTGACTCTCAAAGTACCTGGATCTCAGATTTCTGTTTTCTGTACTACACCTTTTTATTTACCTAAGAATACAACTCAGTTTTGCAATACTCCTAACCTATTAAATTTATTGTCCTCATGGGGTCTCGTTTACAGTGTGTGAAATCAGAGACTGTGTCTCTGACACATAGGAAATCTCCTTTTAATATTTGTTGTATGATGTTACAAACCTATAACATCCTTCACAAGTAAGGTAGTCAGGTTTATTTTTTATTTGGTCACTGTGCTGATTGCTGGTTCTGGTTAAGTATCCTACTGGACAACATTTTTCTCATGCAATGATTCTGCTTCATTCCTCAGTCCCCTCTAGATTTCCACCAGCTGGAGATTTATGTAAGTTATGATGCAAATGGACATAATTAATTAATGGAAGATCACATTTATCATATGAAACATGAATTTGCTGCTAAATACTTTTTGCTGCTTTCTATTTCATACCAAATGCATGTATTTGTCACTTAATTTCCTGTCAAATGTGAGGAGTCCAGCTCCAGGCCAAAATACTATGTGATATTTTAGTTCAGATTATAGGAGATCACAAAGGCTTTACCTGGCAGGCCTCATGAGGGAAAACTGCCTTTTCTCACCAGACAGTGCACATCTAATATACTGCAGTCAAGGACCCCTGGCAGGTCTTGCAGTTTTGCATATTTGAATTTTTAGCTCAGATTCATTCCTTCATTCCCTTTATCTGAGGCCTTGGCGAGAGGTCTTCCAGGAGCCTCTGCTGAGGCCTCCTCCTTTGCGGAGAGAGAGGAGGGAAAACATTGAGGACAACTTTTCCCACCCTGACTCACTACTCAGTAGTTGCCATTCCTAGTCCTTACTCCTTGCCCTCACCCCAACCCCAGGGTCCATAAAACTCTCACAGCCTTTTGACTGGGGCTCCCTCAATAGTAAGAGGACCTCCACATCTGTGCTGATCTACCTGACACTCTACTGGTGTGCTGTTTCATGGGGCAACATGGAAGAGTGGGAGTTGGTGGTTTCTTGTGTTTTAGCCTCTTGCTTATAGAGTTACAGTAAGTGATTGAAGGCTTACCTCTTTCATTTTTGGCCTGATGCTTTAATCAGCTACTCTGATACTTGGTATCTCAGCTTTCTCTCTCAACCCAGCTATGTTCCTGACAAAATGTAGAGGCGAATTAAAATGATACCTTTAAGTCAAAGCACATGGCCTGGTCACTTTTTTACTTTACATTAGGGCTTTTCATATTTATCACTTAGACAAATTGATAAAGGTCCACACATATACTTCCACAACTAATTTAGGGACAAATAGTATTTTTTATACTTAATCAAATTATCATAATTTTATTACCATCATTTCAACTCTATTGAAATATACCTGGGAAAATTCAGTGAAAAGAAATAGATTCTTCCCACTGATACAGACATGCGCATCTATTTATTGATTCTTTATCCATCAGACAAATATGTATTGAAGAAAGTCTTGTGTGTCTTGATCTGTATGAAATTATATGGAGCATGGCTAACACAAAGATGAAAAAGATATGGCTTCTATTTTTGAATAAGTGGAAGTTTGGTGTAAGACAAACTCGTTATAATATATATACTTAATTAAAAGATGAAGAAGACGTGGGGCACCACAGAGAGGTAATTAATTAAGGACAAATAAGGTAAGATTTCATGGAGAAGATAACACACAAGCCACTTCTTAAAGGATGAATAGAAATTTTCATGGACAGAAAAAGTGGCAGATATTTTGGGAATGGGAACAACTTATACAAAAGTATAAAAAAAGTCACAGGAGAGTGAAAATGGATATCATGCCACTAAGTAATGAGAATTCAATACTACTGGGAGAAAGGCTATAATTGGTTCAAGATGAGAACAGTAACAATAGATTTTGATAAATCTAGGCACCATACTTACGAGTTCTAACTTTATCATCTAAGGATGGGATAATATAGAAATGTGCAAATGGAGAATTAATATGACAATGATTTTTAAAGTTGGGTATTCTGAGAAACTTATAGATGATGTATGGGTAATGAGGAAATAAATTATTAAAAAGAAAGCAATTTAGGACTATATATCAATAGTGAAAAGCAGAAAACCAATAATAGTTTTCACCAAAAAGCCTCATTAGTATAATATCTGAAGCTTTTAGAAAAGATAGATGTTTGGGCTCCAATCCACACTTTCTGAATCAGAATTTTAAGATGAGTGAACTGATAGTGTGTATATTAAAATTTTCAATAGTTTTATTTGATGCCCATAATTTGTAAAGAACCAGTGGAAAATTACAGTGAACACAGAAGACAAAAATAGATTCAAGACACTTTTGTGAACTGAAATCAAGATACTTTGATGTGTTCTAATGGTGGAGGTAGACTGTTGTATTGACTATGATTAAATAGACAGCAATTATATTTGAAAATATTAGAACACAGGAGAAGAAAAATCTTTGAAACAGTAGAAAAGAAATTCAGTTTTCAATATCTAGATGCTGTATTTTAACAACATAATAATCTATAAATTTATTTAATTCTTCTATGGATTCCTCACTATCTACATACATTTATACAGTTTTAAGAAGCATATTAATATGCTTTATGTAAAATTATTTATATATTACTGGTTTCATTTATGTGATATTATAGTTTCTATGATATTTTGACCAAAGGCATTTCCTTCTTTTTCCTATATAGGAGAGATTTGTAGAGATATTTGAGTTGTTGTTGTTTATTTTAATATTTTTTATGATTGGCTTTGCAGTCCATTTGAGTACTTTGAATTGATGGGTAACTTACTTCCAGATTTGATATGTGACATAATTCCATTCTGAATCCTCAGGATAATGCTGCGGACTGCTTGTAACAGGTGATTAATTTCTCATATGATGTTTACTGTCATCTCATAAATCTCCCTGGATTAACATGTCTAACCAATTTTTCTTCTCCAGCAAGGCATCTAATTTCTATCAAATTCTTGAAATGGCTTGTACTTAGTGTATATTTCTCAAGCTGTGTACTTACTTTATATTTCTGTTTCATATGATATATACTTTTTAGGAATTCAAGTGTTTTCCTGGAAATTGAAATTTTTCTTAGAACTTTTTATATTTTGAAAGTCCAGAATTGTATGAAGTAATTCTTTTAAATGTACTGAATTATTTAATATATATTATATAGTTGTAAAGATGTCACTATTACAGTTATTTAAATATTAATATGCAATTTTGACAGTTCAATAATCTGTCTATATTATTAGCTAATACACAGGCAGTTGTGCCAGAATATTATTTTCTATTTTATGAATATAAAGACTCACAATAGGAAATCACAATAAGGACTTTTGTAAATGCAAAAATTCCAGGATTTTATCTTTTAAAATGGCTTCAACCAATCACCAGAATGGGCTTGGAATTATTTATCTTATGAATAGCAATACTCTGTATTTGAAAGTACACAATCTACTTTTGGTAGAAAGGATCTTAAGATGCCCCCCATGAGTCCTGCCCTCTGCTGTATAAACCTTGTATAACCCCATCTTCTTGAATTCTGGCAGAGCCTGTGAATATGGAGATATCACTCCTGTGATCCTGTGGACTTTGATTTAATCAAAGGAGATGATCCCACTGAGCTTGATTTGATCAAGTGAGCCATTTCTGAAGTCAGACTTTGGCAGTTAAGATGGCATGTGTAGGGGGCAAGTGACTAAGAACTGCAGGTGGCCTCTTGGAACTGAAAGTGGTTCCTATCCAACAGACAGCAGGAAAATGGTTAAACAAGAACACCAAATGGGATTCTGCCAAAAATAATTTGAATTTGAAAGAGGACCATGAGCTCCAGAAAAGAAAGTTACTCAAATGACACCTTTATTTCAGCCTCGTGAGACCCTGAGTGGAGAGCTCAATTCAGCCATGTGTGGATTTCCGACCTATAGAAACTGTGAGATAATAAATGGGTGCTAAGTAGCTAAGTTTGTGGTAATTTGTTAAACAGCACTGAAAAATGAAAGATCTGCTTTCTCTGTAAATGATTTGAGTATATGCAAATATAAATTGAGAGCTATACCACACTCTGAATATAAAAATGCAAACTCTCAAATCTAAAGGTAGCCTTGTAAACTGTACTTTTGTCAGCTCGTCTCAAAAGCTGAATCCAGCTATTAAAAAGATGTTGCTTTATTTTCTTATTTGAGATACCTTATTTCCTTTGCAGGTAATGTCATTGTATTTTAAGTCCCTTTTTGTCCAGGTTGAATCAGATATTCCAGATATACCCAACAAGTAGATTGAGTTTCCTCAGTGAATGCAAAGTGAACCAAGAAATAAGTCTTTTAACTTTAACATTAAATTAGTTTCAATACTAAAAATGGAAGACATTTCTTAAGCATTTATACTGTGGAATTCACAAAAATAGTGTTACCTTAGCAACTCATGACATAGAAATTAAGCTGTCAAAATTTCGATCATTCAAAAAGGGTCACTGATCTTCGTGTCAACACAGCAGATGGAAAAGAGCTGCAGTGATGTACTTTGCCAGGTTTTCGAACTCTAATAAACAAGTCAAGCTGTGTTTATGAACTCCCTAAAATAGACAAGTGGAGAATACAGCAATATCAGTGCCAAAGTGGATTTATAGGTAGTTGGACATTGCATGCACTGACAAAGAATCTTCATTTACTACCTCCTCTTGTAATGAGGAATACCAGATTTACCCCTAAAAGCCAAGCAGAAACAACCCCTGCACTTGGCAAAATAAATGGCTTTATCATGTTACCTGTCATTAAGGAGAGATTCATTAGGTCAGGATTTCCCTTAAAGAACTCTAAGGTGCCTTTTGAGCTAATGCTTGGAGCGAAGTCAGCATGAAATTCTCCAGTCCCTAAATATATCAAGTAAAGATATCTCCATTGCCGTTTCACTGAGATAAAAGAGAAATCGAGAAATAAATGTTTAAAAAAATCCAGTGTAACTCAGTTATCTCATGCAACTTTAAATAAGTAGCATAAATTCATTCTAGTTCTTAATAAACCTTAATATTATTAAGGAAGTTGTTCCAGAATGTACATTCCACATATCCGCACTAAGGGCAACCATTTGACCATATTATATTGTATATAATAATTGTGGCCAGGAAAAGTAGGAAGGATTAGATTGTTTCTGGTAATTCTTTCAGAAACATCTTATTTTTTGGACATCTCTCAACCATATGTTTAAACAAGAGCATTTCACTAAAACTCTGGGCATCTAATCTTGGTACACTTGTATTGGTAAAAGAAAATTGTTTCAGTTTTAGCACAACTCATTCATGATTTATTTTGACTGCATTTCTTTTTTTTTTTTTTTTTTTTTTTTTTTTTTCAGTATGCGGGCCTCTCACTGCTGTGGCCTCTCCCGCTGCGGAGAACAGGCTCCGGACACGCAGGCTCAGCGGCCATGGCTCACGGGCCCAGCCGCTCCACGGCACGTGGGATCTTCCCGGACCGGGGCACGAACCCGTGTCCCCTGCATGTGCAGGCTGACTCTCAACCACTGCTCCACCAGGGAAGCCCTTGACTGCATTTCTGAACCTCTTTTCATTCTTGATCTCAAAAGAATGAATGTATGGTTGTCCAATTCTATTAGTCCAATGTAGGCTAATAAAGGCCTCCCCCAAATAGCCACACCCTACTCCCTGGAGGTTGTGAATATATTTAGGTAACAGGGCAAAAGAGACTTTATAGGTATGAATAAGATCACAGACCTTGAGAGGGGAAAATTATCTTGAATTAACCAGATTGGTATAAATCTAATTACATGGACCATTAAAAGTAGAACGATTTCTCCAGCTAGTCAGACTGATGTGGTAGAAGAAGAAGCGGGAATTATTTGAAGTATGGGAGATACTTCATCTGCCATTGTTGGCCTTGAAGATGTAGAAGGCCATGTGCCAGGGAATGCAGGCAGCCTCTAACAACTGAGAATGACCCCCAGGCATAGAACCAGCCAGTGAGCAAGATCTACAGTTGCATGAATCTGAATTCAGCCAACAGTCTGAATAAGCCTAAAGTGAATTATCCTCCAGAGCCTCTAGACAAGGAACTGGCTCTGCTGACACCTTGATTTTGGTCTTGAGACTCTAAGCAGAGAAACCAAGAGATCCTACCATATTCTGACCTATAGAACTGTGGGATAATACACTTCTCTTGTTTTAAGACATGGAATTAGCAGTAATTTTTATGGCAGCAATAGAAAATTACACCCAACCTAACAAACTGCTCTATCATGATATTTGGTCTCTGACTACATCTGATCCCACGTCTGTTACTTAACGGTTTACTCTACATTCTTATTGTTTTCTATGGTTCTTCTTGTTCTGGTTCCAAGTGTTCCCAAGTATGTTCCACATTTCTACTTCAAGTAGAAATTCCAGACACTTGAAATTCTGGCACTTACCTTCTTACTCGAGGGAAGATTTTGGGAAGTACAGTTTTATAACTGCATACATTGTTGTCATACGTCAAAATCTTAGTGCTGTGATACTCACTAGAGTGCTTACATTTCCGAATAAAATCTCTCAGAGGAGTATTCCACAGACCAACAAGATAGACCAGGGCTGAGAGCCAATTCTGGGAGTCCAGTCAGTGCTAGATATCCAAAAGAAGTCTGGCCTGTGGCCACAATCAAAGGAAGTAGGCAGAATACCACATATTGCAAGTGAGAACATTCAATTGTAAGCTTACTTCCTGGCCTGAATCTTGAGGAAATTGAGTGCTTTCTGCTTGAATGTCCTTTTGATTGCACACAGATATAATGTCATCTGTCAGTGGTTGCTGCTTCTTCATCATCAGAAGAGTCTTCTTTGCTGCCTTCTCCTACAGCTCCTCCTCCCTCTCCCCCTCTTCTTCTCTCTGAGTATTGTACAGGTGTGTATGTATATACATCCAAACACATTGCCTAAACAAGGCAATTAGGTTTGTTTTACTTATTCATATTTCAAAGACATGTTATACCTTTCTAAACACATTGGTGAGAGGAAATTATGTTCATCTTGTAAATGTGAGAGAAAAAAAACCCAGTATATTACCTTGATTCACATTTAAAGAATGAAATGTATGTGATATATTAGAGAAACTAATATGCAACTCAAATATTTTTATTTTTTCTTTTATAAAAATGTTATTATTTATGGAATGGCCACTCTAATAGACGTTAGAGATGTAGCAGTAATCATATCCTAACTTGCATGGAGTTTGAATACAGAAAAATTGTAAATGTGAAACAAGTAAAGACATTTAATAGCGGAAAAATCTCCATTCTTTTAACAACATATAGGAATATCAATGTCTTTTGATGCAAGGTGGATTGAGTCAAGATGAAAAACTGCTGAATGAAAGAATACCAAATGGTTTAATCTGCAAAGTAAATATTCAGTAGAAGTTGACTGAGCAAATTTATAGAAGAAGAAATTGCTAAGAAGAGAAGATAATACCATGAGGATCTTGAGATGGAACGTGTTTGGCACATTCAAAGAGAAGGTTAATGTGATCAGAGCATAATAAGGAAGAGGGAGAATTGGCTAAGAATAAAAAAAAGTGTAGGGACCAGATTACAATGAGTGTCAAAAAATTGTTAAATTTTATGAACTTTACCCCAAGAGCATTAGGATGATATTAAAGTCATCTAAGCAAGAAAGTGAAAAGATCAGTCATACACACACACACACACACACACACACACACACACACACAAATAAAACTAAACTCTCACACATATATATAAGTTCCCAATGAAATACTTGTAAAGCAATCTAAGAGTTGTGCAATGAAGTAACGAAAACGTGTAAACTATTTTAGTAGTTCCAAAATAATGGTTAATAAGATGTTGAAGACCCTCTACATAGTATGCTTCTTTGCTTTGGCAGGAATTCTCATTACAGAAGGTACATTGGTGATCAGAAACTCTGAATATAATATCCCAGATAATCTTTGGGGAATAATAATCTTTACATAAGTAATACTCACAGAAAGAAAATAAATGAGCTAACTGCTAATTGTGTGCTGTTAGGATGATCCTTTAGTACTTTTCAGTATTATATTTTTGGCATATATGAATTATTCTCAATGAAGTCTGATGCTCCTTCCCTCTAATTGACAAGGATGACAGTCCTTTCCTTATATTTTGTCATAGGGCTGGGGTATTCAACAAGTTCTCCCATGGGCTGTAAACAGACATGAGTCACTTCCTTGTGGAAGCATTTAATCACTGGTGCGAGATCCTCTACTTCCTTCCCCTGCCCTGCTATTGCTGTAGTTGGGAGGGCGGAGCCATAGAAATAAAGCATCCTGTATCTCTGAGTCACCACTAGAGCACCTAGTGGCAAACCAGTCTCCACATGGGTGCAAAATCAGATTTTATTGTCTTAAGCCACTAAAATCTGAGGGTTTTACTTTACAGCTATTAGGATAGCTTAGTTTATCTTAATGTATATATTATTACTATTTGGTTTTACACTTAATTTTAATTATCAGTAATACCAACTTTAGTTTAATGGTTTATTTTTATAATTACCTTAATTTTAATCAAGTAGCTAGTTGTCCATACTTATTGTGTATTTCTGATTGCCAAATGACATAAGGACTCACCTAAATTTGTTTTAGCTCTTTATTAAAATGAGTATTATTTAAGAGGTGCTGCACTGAAGAGATACCTCCATAGTTCCATGTTAAAGTCAGTTGTAAGTGGCCATTTTCATCTGCCATTTAAAGTTTATAATTGGATAGTCAGGGAGAAAAACTGCAGGCTATTGTATAACACATAAAGATGACAAGTGACATTCAGGCTATTAGGCCATTAATATACAGTAATAAGTTAATACTCAAGTTATATAAACTATTTAAAGTAAAATATATATATATATAATGTCCACCATTTTTGTTTGTTTGTTTTGCTCCCTGTAATATATAGGAGAAAGTATTCATTCCAAAATGATCACTGTTGGGCTTCCCTGGTGGCGCAGTGGTTGAGAGTCCGCCTGCCGATGCAGGGGACGCGGGTTTGTGCCCCGGTCCGGGAGGATCCCACATGCCGCGGAGCGGCTGGGCCCGTGAGCCATGGCTGCTGTGCCTGCGCGTCCGGAGCCTGTGCTCCGCAACGGGAGAGGCCACAACAGTGAGAGGCCCGCGTACCGCAAAAAAAAAAAAAAAAAAAAAAAAAATGATCACTGTTGACTTTTTAAAAATATTCCTTTCCTTGGGCATTTGTAGCATTTCCATCCTGCTGAAAATTATTCTTAATTTAATCATCTAATGCACCGATTGTGCTTTCAAAGGTTATTCCAAATGGGGTCATTCTCCATTATTCTGTACTCAATTTGTTAACACTCTTTACATTTAAACTGAAATGTGTTAGTTTTTGTTGACATTTCCTTCTTCCCTGAAAATAGGCAGTCATTAAGTCATCAAGGTACTTTTCTTAAAATGTGTATCATATTCTTCTGTGCTTTTAGTTTTGGGCTATCCTAAGTCATTCCTGAAACTTTACATAGATTTGTATCACCCACATAAGCCAAACTGCCTTCCTGGTCTCCATGGTCTTGTATATCTTCAAATTGCTGAATATCAATCTTTGTAAAGCATTGTTTGGATATTATAACTTTCTTCTCAATGGCATTTTATGACTCTTTTTATTTTTTATCCTACTGAACAAAGTAAAAATACATTTTTCTAATATATAAGATTATTTGCAGTGTCAAAGTTCCAGTCTTTTCTTTTATACCATTTTCTATTTCAGCCAAAATGAAATATCTCTTAAAAAAAAAAAAAGTTTCATTTTCCACATCCCTGGCTTGACTCACACAGTTCTCATCATCTGTGTTTCTATACTTCAAGGTATGATTTGTTTGTGAAGTCTTCCATGAAGATCTATACACAATTTGTAATAATTATGACTTTTTTCCATTGTAATTAACACTTGAATATCTTTTACTGTAAGTCCTTTGAAGGCAGACAACTGCTATCTATATACTTGGTTCCTACCTACTGCTGAATGTAGTGATTTCATAATGTTAAGTCTCAATGTCATTATGTTTGATAACACTGAAAAAAGTAGTATGATTTATTTATGACATAGTGTTCCATATTTTACTTGCATGATTTGAAAAGCATAAAATTTTATTGACCATTTTACAAGTGGTAACAATTAGAAAGAAAATGCCTGCATTAGCCTACCCCAACTGTTTTAGAACTGAATCCTATCTACTTCCCTGAAAGTCTCCCTTTTTGAAGAATATATACTTGTCTCTGTGTGATAAGGACAAAATAATAATTAGCATTTGACAATTCTGTACTGAGACTTAGAGTCTCAAATATGCACTGAAGTAATTTAAAAGGCATTTGATAAGGTGAACTGATGATTTGATGTAGGTTAAGTCCCAGCATAAACTTTCTCAAATTGTTTTACTAAATTCAAGGCACTGATTGAGAGAGGATTAAGTGGTGTTCAAGAATTACTTTATAATCTGTAGGGTAACATAAGGGCTATTTCATTCCTTTATCCTACTTTTAAAAGTTATTTTAAGCAAGAAGTAGCTCACATATCTATTTTATATGTTTTTCCTTTGCAGTTTTGCTACATTTAGGCATAGTAGGCATCTATAGTAATCTTGTTATTCAAGACTAATTAGTTTACCAAAAATTAAACACATAAGTAATTATCAGTTTGTATTATACTCAAAGACAGCTGTTGTCCTCAGAAAAGGTTTAATAATTATAAAATTATTTTTCTGATTAATCACAGTATTTACTTTTAATGGATTACTACATAATAATAGGGCTCTCCAAGTTGGCTTAACTATTATAAAAATTAAGATCCATAGTCACAGGATTATGCCCTAACTTTTAAATTAGTCATGACATAAAGTCCTTCAAAATCTGTCCCTGCTAACTTCTCCAAATGAATTTTCCATAGGTCCTCTTGCATCTCTTAAGGATCACTAAACTACTCATTCTCTCTGCATTCACTCTGTATAGTTTTTGTTTGCCTTTTTATATCCTCAAATGTTTGCATGCACTATTTCCTTTATCTGTTCTACCTGGGATGCCTTTTATTTCCTTTTTCCATTTGGGAGATTACTCTTTGAGGTTTTGCCTAACTACAGTGAAAGTCTTCATTAGATTATAACTTCTTTAAGAAAAAAAATAACAGATAGAACTTATATTATGCATCTTTGACAATCAAGAATACAATATTTTGCCAGACATAAAAGCATTTAATATATGTGTTGACAGAACTGCTTGAGGGCGAGAGGACTACTTCTGTTAAAAAATAGATGTCTAGAAGTTTAAAAGGTACAGTAAGACATGAAAGACTGCTATAGTACAATTGGGAAGGGTTCAGATTATTTTTGCAGTGTGTCTCAGCTTCTTTGTTTTAGATAGGTAGATAGATGGATAGATAGGTAGATAGATAGATCGATCCATCTAGATCTAGACATCTCTCCTACCTAGAGGTAGAAAGACAACAAAGTACCTGTTAATTTCCCACTTTACAGGTGCTCCTTTGATGAGTTTTAGAGAAGTTAACATTCAAATACAGTACTGATGATCTAAATTAAAATGAAACAAAATCACTACATGTAGAATATGTTTTAGTCAACCATGTGATCTCACATGAATGGGTGTTTTGTTTTTTGTTTAATTTATAGAGCACTAGATAGTACTCTAACTCCAGAGTCTCAATGTCTATATTTTAATGTTATCACCTGCCTTGGGTGTGTTTTCATATGGCTTTAGTCTTTTTTATGAGGGATATAATTTTTTCTCTACAGGGAGTCTGGAGTATGATTAAATGATCACAATTTGATACATAGCAGAGATATTTTTCTTTCTTTTTTTAAAAAAACCTTGTATGTAGTACTTTTTCTTACCCTTTCTATCTACCTACAAGTGTCCTTTTTTCCCCCTTTATTATTATTTCTTATTTTTTAAGTTGAGGCATAACTTACACATGTTAATATGCACAAATCTTAGCTCTACAGCTCAATAAATTTTACATATGCATACTTGAGTCCTTTGGAAGGAATTTTAAAATGGGTAAATTATTGAATAGTACAAATACACTATTTTTTTTTCTCTTAGGTCTTTTCTGAACTAGATTGTGCTTCTCTTTAATTCTCTGTGATTCATTGCTGAATTTGTGTTAAATACAATCGGTTTACACATCCATCAGCATAGTGTCTCTTGCATTGCAAATACTGAATAAATGTAAATACTAAGTAAATGAACGAATAAGTGAATAAACAAATATCAGTTTAAGCAAAGTGGTGAGAGTAACTTTCTCAAATACAGTTGTAGAAATAGAAATAAACAAAGTATTTACTGTGCATTTGGAAAGTTTGACTTGTATCAATCAGGGTCCAGTAAGGAAAGAGCAACCTGGTGATTATTTGCATGGAGAAAGTTTGATATAAAAGACTGTCTCTATAACAGAGAGTAAAATATATTAGCCAGTAAGAGAAATCTAAAGTATATAAGAATAGTGGATATAAAGTCACTAATCCTGGATCTGAGATTAAGTTCCCAATGCGGAGTGTCCATCTGTGTCTCACTGGATGGCAGAGAAGTCACTGTGGTGTTGCACTGGTGGAATTGGCTGGAAATCTATATTCTCTAGATGCTGGGAAAAATTGTTCATGGGAAGGTATCTCACCAGAGGTATTTGTCTAGGAGACATTGGAGGAGGAGTCTATGAAAAAGTTATGGCACCTGATGGCTGGTAGCTGCCAGATGCTGCAGGAGTCTGGCACTAGAGAGGCAGTGTGCACTGCAGAAACTGGGTTCTGGCAATGTTCACACAATGAAGGAGTCTGGCACTGGAGAAACCAATGTACTGTAGGAGGCTGCCTATCAGAAGCCACCGGTGCTACAGAAAGAAGCCTGGAACTAAGGAACTTGCTTATATTTTAGAAGCCTAGTCCCAGAAAAGCTGCACACACTGCAGGAACCAGACACTGGAGAAGCCAGGTAACTCTGGCAGTGGATGATGAGGAGCACAGCAGAACAAGAAAAGAAGCCCCTTCTGCTTGCAACTAACAAAGATTACCGTCGTTCCATTTAGCAAAAACCAAATATTTATAGGGCCAAACTCCATTTTCACAGAGCAGGCAAGGAAGTTTAAATTTGTAGCTGAGAGGCAATAATTTTATAACTGGCACTCTCTGTGAATGAAGGGAGGAGGAACACAGAGAAAATTAAAAAGAATGCACTCAATAATTAGAGAAATTACCTATTTGCTTTACATGAGTCAATATGCTAAGAAGAAGGAAATAAATGAGACAAGAAAGGAAGGTATATGGCATGAAATAGGAAATAACTGAAAATGAAACCATGAATACAAGAACAGATGAAAATATCAGGGACAAAATTTTAAAAGATATATACATTTATCTTGTGTTTGCAATATAAGTATAAAGTGATTTTCTACTAAGAAGATTGTCTTTCCACATTTCTGTCTCTATATGCATATGTTAGCCTAAAAATTGCTATTGAAATACAGTTTTAGAGTAATTTCAGATTTTAAATCAGAAACATGTGGAGGAGGTACATCGCTACACCAATACAGACTTTAAAAAAATTATAGTATTTAAAATTCTAAATGTATTATAAAATACCTATTTAATAAATAAAGTTCTCAGACAACAGCTTTAGGAATGTCCAACATTAGTTAAGTTTTATTATTTCTAGACAGTATCGTCAACACACTGATAGAATTTTGTAAGTGGTTAAATAATCAGGACTATTAGAACTTGAACATTACGACTCATTTCTCTGAAATATATGAAGAGCTATGCACTATAAAATTAATTATTATTTATCATGGCAAATATCGCAAGTATATTTTAACAGGAATTATGTATTATTGAATTGGATTCAATATGTATTCATTAACAAAGCAAAATTGTCCCATAACTTGGCAGGACAGTCCCTAAGAATGTAACAGGTAGGGTTTTAAAAATTATTACGATTTCTCTTCAACCATGTTTGACATATGCCTTAAAGAAGTAACTAATTTCTGACATCTCTCTTTAATGCGGTTTATACCTCCACAAAATGGATATATTTCTTATATTTTGGTGGGAAATGCTAGTAAAGTCTAATTTCAATCTCAATGATTTATATTTTCATTCTGTGATTCTTTTCTTCTCACCATATAGATTACTTCCAATTAGATTCCAATCAAAGGAGAATGTATCGAGGACATCTACATGAAAAATAAATCAAATGAGCATTTTAATGATTTAATATTTGGAATTTATGCTATATAATTTTTTAATTGAAAAGAAAATATATTTATAAGTGTATTTATAAATGACTAGTGTTTAAAACACATCATAGAGATAATATTTACAGAAATTTTACTAATAAATTAATAATACTAATGATTGTTTTTATTGTTATCTAATAAATGTAGAGTATGTTGTTTGGGAACAAAACAATACTTTGACCACTGTTAGATCGTTGAAATAATTCACAAACAACAAATAATTTAGTAAAAATGTAAAATAACTATTTTATCTTGAATCTTTTATAAATGCTTATATCACAATTATAAGTATTTTGACTAATAAAGAAAAAAATACATAGAAAAGTAACTGTAAAGCTAAACCAGTTGCATTTTAACTTCTGCATTATATTGTTTGTGTAGCTTGACAAATTAAACAAAAAGTGGTGTTTGGTGGGTCCCCATAGGAGGGATTTGAGCTAGAACAGGAACTTATTTGCACTGATAGAGATACAGTGGTGTCTCAGAGTCTAAATCACCCTTGACTTAGGAAATATAATTTTGTTGAAGCAGAATACTATTGTTTTTATCCTTACTTGACAAGAAAATGAGCAATGATTTTGTCCCCAACATAAATTGGGCTGCCCCAGTTACAAACTCATGGTCATTTTCTGTGGCCATTATTGAAATGTATTACTTGAAATTTACCAACATATGTATTCTGTGATTATGTGCTTTCTGCATCTTGGTATCCAAGCACCAGTCACTTTGCATTTTATTCTTTTAGTGCGCTTTCTGATCTTGTGCTTAGATTTATGGTAAAGTATTCATCAATCAAATTGGCATTGCTTTTAGTCACATTTGGGGGGGGGAATGTTTGCATTTAATCAATAAATGCACATGTTTTACTCCTGGATATAACTCTAGGCCCTATTACAATTTTAATAACTTATGCCGGAGGTTTTCAGAAGACTATCATTATTCTTACAAATGCATTTGAATGTTGTTGCCTATTAGGACTTGAATGAAAAGAAGGATGCACAAGGATTTTCCAGAAGCTTAGTATGCCAATACTGATACAGCTGCTACTTAGAGCTGTCCTCAAATAGTGGAATACTTGACTGCCACTGCCAACTGGATTTGCTTAACTATTATTTCCCTTTAGCCAAAGGCACAGGATGTAGGAAATCTATATCTAAGGGCTTTGGCAAAACCTTAGCTCTTTATCATTTGTGGGAGGATCAAGCAGCCAGGTGTACTGATGATTTTAATGAAGCCAATATAGAAAAGGGACTTCAGAAAAACAATATAAAGCATTATTCATTTACTTTACCCCTTGCTTGCAGTTGCAAGCATATCGTAGTTTCCTAGCCCACAAAATAGCCTGAGTTTTAATTCATTTTCACAAATAGAGGAGAAACGGGTTCTATTTAGACATCACTTACACTATATTGTGTTTTTGTTTGTTTGTTTGTTTAATATGAAGATTTTGAAGAAAAAAATTATTACTTTTCTGATCCATACAATGCCTAAAACTGCAAGATAGAAAAAAAAAGAAATTTTAGGGCTTCCCTGGTGGCGCAGTGGTTGAGAATCCGCCTGCCGATGCAGGAGACACGGGTTCGTGCCCTGGTCCGGGAAGATCCCACATGCCGCGGAGCAACTAAGCCCGTGAGCCATGGCCGCTAGGCCTGCGCGTCCGGAGCCTGTGCTCCGCAACGGGAGAGGCCACAACAGTGAGAGGCCCGTGTACCGCAAAAAAAAAAAAAAAAAAAAAAAAAAAGAAATTTTATTTTGAGGAAAAAATTGGTGATTGAAGTTAAGATGCAGTCTAGATTGTATATTTGTGGAATCAGAATATGACAGTGATCTGGAAGAGAATTTCAAAGTCCTCTACCTTTGTTCAAGTAGACAGTGTTTGGCATTACTCCAGTTCTTCTAAGTATTTCTAAATTCCAGTATTAGGAGTGAGGTGAAAGTTATGGTTAGGCTTCAAGGTGACAAGCAATAATGCTGATTAAGATAAAAGTGATCACACTACTCTACATAAAATAGATAAATAATAAGGACGCACTGTATAGCACAGGGAACTCTACTCAATATTCTGTAATGGCCTACATGGGTAAAGAACCTAAAAAAGAATGGATATATGTGTACGTATAACTGATTCACTTTGCTGTACAGCAAAAATTAACACATGTAAATCAACTATATTCCAATAAAAATTTTTATAAAAAGATAAAAATGATCAGATTGACACTGAAACTGTATGCAGCATTGGCGGTGTCAAGAACACAATGCACAGGGCTTCCCTGGTGGCACAGTAGTTGAGAGTCCACCTGCCGATGCAGGGGACGCGGATTCTTGCCCCGGTCCGAGAAGATCCCACATGCCGCGGAGCAGCTGGGCCCGTGAGCCATGGCCACTGCGCCTGCGCTTCCGGAGCCTGTGCTCCGCAACGGGAGAAGCCACAACAGTGAGAGGCCCGCATACCGCAAAGAAAAAAAAAAAAAAAAAAAAAAAAAAGAATACAATGCACAGAGAAAGGGCTGGCATTCTGCAGAATACAGATGCTACTTTAGCACACAACTCCCCACCATATCTCTTATTCCCAACATATGGGAATGTTCAGTGATTACTACCCCACTATCCTGTATATTAGATTTCAGAATAAATAAGGGAGCACTTCAATCTTGTATTAAGCTAATAGAAATACTATAAAAGACATATTTTCTCCTAGTCTTTCAAGTTCATTTCTTCTTTGGTGTATCTCACAATAGAAATGACTTTTGAATCTGTGTCTTAGGGTCAACAATTCTGAAGAACCAGTTGACAAGGAAGAATATTATCCTTTCATTTCTCCAATCAGGTAGACTATCAGCACCTTCCTTGCCAGACTGTGTTCCAGGTATCATAGAAGCTTGAAATCTAGTGAGAAAAAATTGAGAAACATTGCAGTTCTTCCTGTAATATCCATATTGTTATGACTTCTCATAATGCAGACAGGTTAAAGGTAAAATATCCATTGAGAAAACCATCCTGTACCAGAGGAGATAGTTTCATGAGATAAGCAGAACCCAGGAAAGAAAGATGTTTGAAACTGTTACCAAATATGGCAATGCATCTTTCTAACTCAAATCTTCTGTGTTATCTATTCCTCTTCCTGTAATGCCCTTCCCCAGAGTCACCTGGTTAAATATCTCGTTTCATTTGGGCCTCTTTGTAAAAATTTTGTGCAATTCACCAGTGATGTCATCTGGGTTTAGAGATTTGTTTGTAGGGAGGACTTTAAGTACAAATTCAATTTATTTAGTTAAATTTTAATATAGGTCTATTCATGTTATTAATTTCTTCTTAAGTGAGCTTTGGTAGTATGTGCCTTTCAAGGAATTTGTCCATTTCTTCTAACTTGTCAAATATATTAGCCTAAAGTGATTCATAATATTCCCCCTATTATCTTATTAATATCTATATGATTTATAGTGATTGTACCTCTCTCATTTCAGAAAATGGTAACTCATTGTTTTCTGGTCATTTTGACTAAGGTATCAATTTGATAACTTCTTAAAGAATGAACTTTTGATTTTATTGAATTTTGTTTTGTTTCTATTTTATGGGGTTCCACTATGATCTCTAGTATTATTTTTTGTTGTCATTTTGTTTTTACTTAGTTGTTTGGGTTTCATTTATTCTGCTGTTTCTTAAAAGAGAAGCAGCATGATTTGAATCCATTCTTCTTTTCTTATATATATTTTTAATACAATAAATCTCTTGCTAAGTATTGCAATATAGAATCCCACGATTTTTAACATGTGTTATGATTTCTATTTTATTAAACTAAACTCTGTTTCATCTCCTTTGGTTGATAGCTATAACTCTTTGGTTTTTTATTTTACTAATTACTTTGGGGATTATAGTGTTAATCTTTAATTTATGGTCCATATTCATGTGATATTGTAACACTTCACTTATACTATAAAAACATACTGTAATACACTTCCATTTCTCTCCTCTATTCTTTTGTTTACTGCCATCATACATTTTTACATATGTTAAAAAACACAAACTAAATGCTATCATTTTTGTTTAATAAAATTAATGCATTTTGTTATTATGTTTAGAGAGCATTATCTTTTTAAAGAGATTTGGAAATTAAAAATCCATATAGTTACATTTTCTTTCTGTTTTTCTGTTCATCTCTATTTATACCAATTATTCTTCTTCTGTCTGAAGGAGTTCTTTTACATTTCCTGAAATGAGAATAGGCTGGTGACGAATTCCTCAGCTTTTGTATGTCTAAAATCTCATTATAATTTCTTAATTTTGAAAACTCTTTTCTGTGGCTACAGACCTCTAGGTTGACAGTTTATTTATTTTTTTATTCAATACTTTAAAGATGTTGCTCTACTGTCTTCTCAGGTTTATGAAATTGTATGCAAATCTGCTGTTATTCTTTGTTCTTAGGTGCATAATATGTGTGTGTGTGTGTGTGTTTTCTTCTGGCTGCATTTTTTCTTTTTTAGTGGAATATACTTGATTTACAATGTTGTGTTAACTTCTGCTGTACAGTAAAGTGAGTCAGTTACATATACACATATATCCACTCTTCTTTAGATTCTATTCCCATAGAGGTCATTACAGAGTATTGAATAGAGTTCCCTGTGCTATTCTGTAGGTTCTTATTAGTTATCTATTCTATATATAGTAGTGTGTAAGTGTCAATCCCAATCTCCCAGTTTATCCTTCCCCCCTTTTCCTCCCTGGTAACCACAAGTTTCTTTTCTATATCTTTGACTCAACTTCTGTTTTGTAAATAAGTTCATTTGTACCATTTCTTTATATTCCACATATAAGTGATATCATATGAAATTTGTCTTTCTCTGTCTGACTTACTTCACTCAGTATGACAATCTCTAGGTCCATCCACATCTCTGCAAATGACCAAATTTCATTCCTTTTTATGGCTGAGTAATATTCCATTGTATATATATACCACATCTTCCTTATTCATTCTTCTGTCGATGGACCTTTAGATTGCTTCCATTTCCTGGCTATTGCAAATAGTGCTGCAATGAACATTTGGGTGCATGTATCTGTTCGAATTATGTTTTTTTTCAGATATATGCCCAGGAGCGGGATTGCTGGATCATATGGTAGCTCTCTTTTTAGTTTTTTAAGACATACAGTTCTCCATAGTGGCTCTACCAATTTACATTCCCACCAACAGTGTAGTAGGGTTCCCTTTTCTCCACACCCTCTCCAGCATTTGTTGTTTGTAGACTTTTTGATGATGGTCATTCTGACTAGTGTGAGGTGGGACCTCATAGTAGTTTTGATTTGCATTTCTCTAATAATTAGTGATGTTGAGCATCTTTTCATGTGCCTCTTGACCATCTGTATGTCTCCTTTGGAGAAACGTCTATCTAGATCTTCTGTCCATTTTTTGATTGGGTTGTTTGTTTTTTTTTGATATTGAGCTGCATGAGCTGTTTGTATATTTTGGAGTGTAATCCCTTGTCCATCACTTTGCATATGAATGTATCACATTCAAACTTCATTACCAAAATTTTCCTGATGCATAGAAGGGTCTAATCACAGATTTCCATCATTATCACCAGTTTCACCAGGCAGGGAAATTGTCACCATAGGGGATGATATAAAGAGGAAAACAAGGAGATCTGAAGTAGAGAATTTTTTCTGGGGTGAAATTAATTATCTGTCAGCTTCTCATATGCACCAACTAATTTAATCATCACAGAACCTCATCAAATTGTCATTTGTCCTCTTGTAAAACAAGAATTTGAAACCAGAACACCTGACTGTGAAATCTATGCTTCTGTTACTATTACATAGAGCCAAGCTGTTTCATACTTTCCATATAGTCAATAGTTGTGAACTATTTGAATCATTTGTTAGGGGATTTTTACTCTACTCTGGATCCCAATTTTTCATTAGAGAGTTTGGGAATGAGATGTGATTAAGAAAGGGTCATAGTGCAATATTGACAATTTCATCCTGATTTATTTTTACATTACTTTTTCTAAAAACACTGTCAAACTGCTACATATAGTGAATAATAATATCAGTAGTAGTGATCAACATTTCAAATATTTTTATTTTAATTGATTTTATTTGAATAAATGAATTAATAAAGATATTGTTTTCTTTTTTATGGCTGAGTAATATTCCATTGTATATATATTCTACATCTTATTTATCCATTCATCTATCTATGGACATTTAGGCTTCCATGTCTTGTCTAAGAGTTTATCATACTAAATGAAGTAAGTCAGACAAAGACAAATATCATGTGATATCACTTATATGTGGAATCTAAAAAAATTAATACAAATGAGCTTATTTACAAAACAGAAATAGACTCACAGACATAGAAACCAAACTTATGGTCACCAAAGGGGAAAGGGGAGGGAGAGATAAATTGTGACTTTAGGTTTAACAGATACACACTACTCTATATAAAATAGATAAGTGGTCCTCTCTCTCTCATTATCACTTTCTTTCTCTCTCATCTTTATTATCCATAGACTGGAAATAGCATTTTATAATTGTTGTGATTTGTACTATTATTATTTTATGTATTTACTCATATTCTGACTTCTTTGTTTTTAATATGAATGTGGATGAGATGTGTTATATTTTCAAACATTAAAAAATTAATAAATTTATTCATAAGTTGCCATTACATCACACATTTCTCATTCATTTATTCTGTTATTCATTAATTTATTCATCAAATAATAATAGAAGAACTACTATATGGAGGAGGTGTGGGAGACACCTCCCAACTATTTAGGGAAAGGATGGGATTTACTGAGCCTAAGGTGATTAGAGTACAAAGGATAAAGATTAACCTGAGTGATTGGGACTTCTTACTCTGCCTGACCAACAAAAGGTTAAGGTTGCAATGAAAACAGTTCTGTTTTACTCAAAGCTGTTGGAGAGGCCAAAAGTGGGGAGTAAGGAGTGGGTTTCAGAAAAAGAGGAACAAACTCCTGACTCCAGATGCCTTCTCATGCTTCCTGTCAATTAAATTTTATACCTCTTCTTCTTGGCAAAACTAGTCAGCATGCCAGAGTTTTCATGTTTTAGTTTGTTTCTTTCTTTGTTTTTGTTTTCTTTAATCATTTTAATGGAGTTCGCTTTACTAGAAGTAAGACTTACAGATTGTGCAACCTTAGACAAATTACTCAAATTTTCTAGATCAGTTTCTGTATCTCAAACTAGGTATAATAATATTGCACAGTTAATATATTTGTTGTATGGCTTAAATGTCTAGAACATTTCCTAATATATTGGAAGTGCACACTTAATAAATACCAGTTACTACTACCTTAGTATTAAAAACATAAAGTGGAGATGAGGAAGTTGTTGCTATTTCAAACAGTTATTACAATCTTGCTGTCTCTTTTTTCAAGGTTGTGTTTTGCCATCTGTTTATTTTATATTTGTTTAGGTACATACATGCATTCATACTCTACTTTCAGATTCCATGGTTAGTGTTTGTTTCTTTGTTCATTTCTCTGGAGCACCACAAAACCATCTACAATAAAAATGTTCAATATGTTGGCAATTTATGGACAATATTTGTGTGTTATTTTTACCATGAGATATTCCATGTGTATATGTGGTGCTAGTTGTATAAAAAAATATTTTAGGTGTCAGACTAAATCAATGGTAGTTTTCAACACTTCCTTGAGGTAGGTTTAATTTTGGTTTGTGGACAGTAATCAGTGAGACAGTGTGTTTGGGACAGAAACTTAAAGATCATCCAAAAAAAATGTTCTTCTAGTCTCTTATTCAGTATTCATATATCACTACATTGGTTTAAGCCCTCTTTTCCCCCTTCATATCTGAGCATCTCTGGGTCCCCTGCTTGAAATGATAGTACATGTCTATTTGCCCACATTTTATATCTGTTAAAAAGGAGTTGGGAGTGGCTGTGGTGATTTAGTCCTTTTACATAGATGTTATTAATGTACCATTCTGATTCTACATATGTGCGTTAGTTTAGTCCTCTGGTAACAGTTTAAACACTGGTAACAGTTTAAACACTGGTAACAGTTTAAACATACTAATTGTACGGCAGTAAATGTTGCATTTTTTAAATTTTAAGTGTATCTTTGAGAAAAAGGATATATATTTACTTTTTACTATGGGCTTGAGAATAATGGTTAAATCATAATTTATTATTTTAATTTTTTAACAATTCTCTCTTAAAAGAGTGAGGAGATTCACTAATATGTGGCAGGTTTTTTAGGGGCTTCAGGAAGGGAAATCAGATCAATGACCTCCTTATCCTATGTGAATAATGGTATTACGTCTTATTTGCCTACCTGATTTAAAAAAATAATAATTTATATCTGTAAGCCCTAGTTGTGCTTTGATATTTATTTTGACATGTCTGCTTATTGCATACCTACAATATATATCTTCTTTTAGTTTGTTTGAAAAGAAATGTGCTATGTAATTTAGAGATATCATTATTTAGTTTGAACCCTAATTCAAACACAGACACAGGCATTTGAGGAAATAGTCTCTTTTAAAAGATTTGTGTAGAACAATCTTCAGGGTAAACATTGTTGGGTCCTTGGTAAGTGAAAACTATCAATACTAAGGTTGCCACTACTAATTTTGCTTAGGACAAATTTTAATGTCTCAGGAGACATGAATGGATCTAAGTCTAGGTCTTTATAAAAGAAAAAACAAGAGTCACACATCTTACCAAAAAAAAAAAAAAAGAGAGAGAGAAAGAAAAGAAAGAAAATGTTTGGTTAGAAGAAAATGTATGTACCTTGAAATATATTTTCTCAATCTTTAACTATTTGTCAACAAATACTATTTTGATAGTACTATGTTAAAAGCATCAGGTAGACTATTAGGAACTTAAAAATATGACTGACCTCAAATATTTTACAAGAAGTTTGTGAAGGTAGGGTACATCCATGTTAGAATAAATATTTAAGCATAGTCAATATATATATTAAGGACCAAATAAATGAGGTAATAAAAAAAACAGCTCCCTATCTCCTAAAAACTCTTTATTTCTTTAAAGTAACAATCATCTTTTTAGCAACTACTGTATATCATTATCTGGAAAGTTTTCCTAATACCTAATAGTAGAAATCAAGTCATTTATTCTTGTTCTATCTCAGCACACAAGGTGAACAGCCATCACTCAAAGATGTTCATTTTATTTTACTTGACTTTTAGCCCTTTTGGAAAGTGAATCCTTAAATAGACATTAATGAAGAAACTTATAAGTCATTGTCAAAGTTTAATTTACAAGTAACTTTAAATTTTCAGTTAACCCATGATATCACACCAGTATTACAGCTGCATCTAGTTTTCTTTAGAGTAAAAACTGAGGACTGATTGTTACAGATCAAGCCAAACACCCGTGACTATGAAGAATCTGAGAAATAATCCTTTCAGATTTATATAAAGTAACTGAAAATGCTATTTTTACTCACAGTATTTTTTTGACTTCTCAGAAATTCACAGTAACAAAATCAAAGCAAATTCTATTGCTAGAGTTTTACAGAAAAAGTGAAATTGTGGTGAATAATTTTGCCAATTTTGGAATAATAAAAACAGTAAAAGGAGCATAATGATCATCTAATCTCAATTTTCTTTACTAGAAACACACAGAGCTCATATACACATGTGACACTTAACTAAAAGGCAAACAAACTTATTTTCTCCTTGAAAATATTTGTTTATAGTAAATTATGATTCAGAAATTCAAAAGAAATTGGACAATCTCAATTAACTAATCAGACAATAGTTTCCAACATATTTTTTTTTCAAACTATGGATTAGGTACCTTGAATCAACAGGATTTTAATCCATAGCTGGAAAAGGGGCAGAGGAGAAGTAAACAGCCTAGCCAATATTTCTAGATATAATCAATTTAAAAATGCCATGTTGGAGCATTGCTACATTTATTTTTCCATCTGATTTTAGACAAACATTGGTAAATTACTTATATATAAAATACTTTCTATTTTTAACCCTAAACCTAGAAATAAATTTGAAAGATACTGATGACTTTGTCAAAGGTACAAATGTTTAAGATGTTTGTAAGTATCTTAGAATGACTGAATTTCTTGTCATAGACACGTTACATATATTCCTAGATGAAAAGTTGATCTTGTATTTCAGAGTCATCTTACAATTATAGGAAATGTGTCATTTTTTCTGCTTTGGGCTACTCTTCTACAAGTGTTTTGTGTTGTGTAACCTGCAGCATTCTCTGGAGGCTCCTCTATGACCTCCACTCTCAACTAAAATTGCATGTTTTCATTTCAAAGGCTTCTTACCATCAGCATTTAAATACTTGTTTTCATCCAAAACTTAACAAAACAATCAAATAAAGATGTCAATATCCACAAGAAGTTCTCCCAAACTATTATTTTTCTCAAATTTACAGCGAAGCTTCTAATAGTCTCTCTATGCACATGCCTAGGTCCTTATCTCAAATTACCTCCCAACTTGCTACAAAGCAACTTCCACTTAACATTAGTGAAACTGTTTTGAATATGTTTAACAACCTCTTGTTTGCATAATCAATTTTTTATTTTCCTTCGAACCATCTATTTTATTTAGCAATGTTGACCACTGAGTTTGAATCATTCTATTTCTTCAGTTTCTATGATACCATGATTTTCTACTCACCCAGATACTTCTCCTGTTGGGCTTCTCTTTCCCTGTCATCATTTAATTTGTGAATCTTCTTGAAGATGTTTCTTTGATTCTCACTCTATTGTCTCCCCCAATATGGCCTATCTACAATCATGGATCCAATATTGACTACACATTTGTAATTCCCAAATCTAGATCTACAAGTCTTATTGTGCTAGTGGTCATATTATTAGTATATTTATTTTCTTACTAAATTTGGCATTTAAATCTACAGAAAGCTTTAAATGGTGATTTTCACCTTCTCTTGTAAAATAGGGAAATGTAGGAATATTAGCCAATTTTGTTTGTGGCAACAATGAGCTTGAGCTAATTAATTTCTTGGACATATTATGGACCTTATAGTCATTTGAGTTTTAGAACCACAATAAAGAAGAGAAATGTAGATTTGTAATCTAACAGACCAAGGTCTTTTGGCTAAATGGCATTAGTCAAGCCCATTTTAAGTCTCTCCCTCAATATGTAATGTAAAATAAAAAACAAAATATACATTTACTATGCTTTCTATAGGATTAGAAAAATGTTTCTTTTTTATCAATTTATTTATTAG
This sequence comes from Kogia breviceps, assembly GCF_026419965.1. Classification (NCBI taxonomy): domain Eukaryota; kingdom Metazoa; phylum Chordata; class Mammalia; order Artiodactyla; family Physeteridae; genus Kogia; species Kogia breviceps. The sequence continues at coordinate 92,852,613 of NC_081315.1, read as the reverse complement.
TGACATTTATGCATCTATGTAACATATATTATGTACCATGTACTGAGGTGAATGTTGGAGGAGGCGCATAGCTTCTGTCCTTATGGAACTTAAATTCTATGTAGTGTATGAAATAATTATGTAATGATAAGCATCATTAAATAGATAATTGTGGATTGTGCATGGCATACATGAAACACTTAATAAAAACTAGTTATTTTATTCTTATATAAATTAACTTGGAGAATAGAATTCCTAGGAATTAGAAATTAAATGCATTTACTTTAGAGTAGGAAAGTTAGAAAATTTAGCCCCAGTAAGGATTTTATTTTGAAGTTCATGCTGTAGCTGTTTCTTTTTCTATTCAAGTGTCTGTACTAAGTGCTGGGATGAACATTATCCATAACTTCAATTTTTAACAACACACACATAAAATTAGTGTGTATGTGTGTGTAATTTTATAAACAATTTTCATATGTTAATTATCAATCTTGTCCCTCAAAGAAGCAAACTATAACCTTGCTTCTCAAAGGACTAACAAATGTAAGTGGACTACCAATAAAGAAAACAGGAAATTATTTTTGCTGAGAAAAGGTAATTTGTGAAACTCTTTAAAAAATATTAGTTTTATTTCTGCATTTTAAGTTATTTATCAATATTAGTAGGGATTTTAAATACCCAATGAAATGATATTTTCTGCTATTTCTTCAGCATTATGAAAGTGTACATTTTATATTCATAGAGAGTACTCTACTAAGCAATTTCGCAAGATACTTGTTATTAACTATTAGAAAAGATAAAAGATTAATATTTTCATATCTTGTGTCTTTCACTGAATTTAAAAAATAATGTAGACCTCAGTTTCTGGTTCTGCATGTTAGGATCTTAGAATCACCATTCCATTTTAACAAATGAAAAGTTGAACAGACTCTAATGTAACAAATCTTCTTGGGTAAACCAAGAAGAGAGAAAAAGGAGACAGAAAGGGGAGGACAGAGGGCAAACCACTGCCCTCAAGATTGGAGAGACTGACAGGTGAAAACAGAGAATAACCACTTACCAGAGCAGAGACTCACAAATGGAATTCTCCAGAGGAATCAGTGCTGGAATTGGAAAACCTGAAATGTGATTGGTGAGCAGCTGGAGGCTCAATGTATACAAGTCTGAGAGTTAAAATCTCCAGGAAAACCCATTCATAGTAAGGTTCCCACAGTTTTGTAAGATTTACCTCCACGAAGTCCATTAGAGTCCCACAATAAATATCAGAAAAAATTCCCTCAGGCTTTTAGTATGCGGAGGGGAAAAGGAAACATTTTGAAATACTTCAGATTACTCTATTCTACTTTAAAAGGCATGCCCTCAGGATAAACTAGTCAACTAGAGATGAACTTGCTGGGGTATTATCAGAGCCTAACTGATTTAGGAGAAGGGAAATACCTAACTCCAGTTAACTCTAGTCTTTTACGTGGGAGAAGGAAAATACCCTACTTCAGCCCACTCTAGCGTATCTGTCCCAACTAAGGGGAGAAAAAAACCCTGAGAAACACTTATGAAATTCACAGTCCAGAGGCACTGGCTCACTGAAAGTTTAAGACCGAATCATAGGATTATAGAATGCTTTCCCTCTCTCCACATATTACTATCACATTACCAAAGGCTTATTTGCAGCAGTTTCTCTTACCTCATACATCAAGTGTAGATATAAAGAAAAAATTACATATCAAAAGACAAGAAAACAATTTAAAGAGATCAAGCAAATACCAAAACCAGACATGGTAGAGATGTTAGAATTATCAGACTGTGAATTTAAAACAACTATGATTAATATGCTAAGGGCTGTAATTGATAAAGTAGACAGCATGCGATAATGGGCATGTAAGCAGAGGGATGGAAATGCTAAGAAAGAACCAAAAAGAAATGTTAGAGATTAAAATCACTGTAACAGAATTAAAAAATATCTTTGATGAGCTTACTAGTAGACTGGACACCAGTGAGGAAAAAATTTCCAAGTTAGAGGATATATCAATAGAATCGTAAAACAAACAAACAAAACAGAAACAATCACTAACCAAAAACCCCCAAAGGTAAAAAGAAAAAGACTGATAAAAACACAAAAGGGAATATCCAAAAACTGTGGAACAACTACAAAGTTTGTAATATACATGCGAATATCCAAAGGAGAAGAAAGAAAGGAACAACCAAGTCCAGGAAGCTCAAAAAATACCAAGTAGAATAAATGAGAAAAAAAAAAAAAAACTACATCTAGGCATATCATTTTACAGCTATAGAAAATAAATAAAATTCTGAAAAAAGCCAGAAAAAAAAAAAAAAAAAAAAACCTTACATATAGAGAAACAAAGATAAGAAATACATTGGACTTCTCAGAAACCATGCCAGCTAAAGAGTGGAGTGAAATATTCCAAGTTTTGGAAGAAAATAAGCACCAACCTAGAATTCTGTACTTTGTGAAATTAGCTTTCAAAACTGAAGGAGAAATAAAGACTTTTTCAAAATAACATAAATTGAGAGAATTGATTGTCAGCAGACCTTCCTTTCAAGAAATGATAAAAGTTGTTTAGAGAGAAGGAAAATATCTGAGGTCAAAAACGCAGATCTACATTAAGGAAAAAAGAGCATTGAAGAAGAAATAAGTAAAAATAAAATTTTATATTTCTTAGTCTTAATTGATCTAACAGATAACAGTTTGTTCAAAATAATAAGAGCAACAATGTGTTTGATTATGTATGCTTATGTATATATGATATGCTTATGTATGACCATGGGTATGATAATGCCATTTTAGATACAATACCAATGATACAATCCATTAAATAAGTAATTGATAAGCTGGACTTTAAAACAATTTTAGATATCTGCTTTGAAAGGCAGTGTCAAGAAAATGAAAAAGATCAGCCACAGACTGGAAGAAATTATTTGCAAAAGACTCAGTGAATAAAGGTTTATTTTCCAAAATATATAAAGAAACCTTAGAACTCAATAATAAGAAAACAAGTAACCTGATTAAAAAATGGGGTAAACATCTTAACAGACACTTTACCAAAGAAGATTATACAAAGGGAAAATAAACATATAAAAATATGTTCCATGTCATATGTAGTCAGGAAATTGCAAATTAAAACAACAATACGATACCATTACACACTTATTATAGTGGCCAAAATCCAGAAACTGACAATACCAAATGCTGATAAGGAAGTGGAGCAATAGGAAGTCTCACACATTGCTGATGGGGATGCAAAATTGTAGAGTCATTTTGGAAAACATTTAGCAGTTTCTAAACATAAACATAAAACTAAACATAGTCTTACTATATGATCCAGCAATTGTGCTCCTTGATGTTAACTCAAAGGGATTGAAATTATACAAAACACTGCACATTTAACTTTATAGCAGCTTTATTCTTAATGGTCAAAATTTGGTAGCAACTGAACTTCATGCAGTAAGTGAATGAATAATGTGAGGTACATCCAGAAAATGGAATCTTATACAATGCTAAAATTAAATGAACTATCAAGGCATAAAAAGATATGAAGCAATCTTAAATGCATATTACTAGGTGGGAGAAGCCAATCTGAAAATGCTACATACTGTTTTATTCCAACTATTCAACATTCTGGAAAAAGAAAAACTGTGGAGATAATAAAAAGTTCAGTGGTGTAAGTGTCAGGGGGAAGGAGATGAATAGGAAGAGCACAGAGGATTTTTAGGACAGTGAAAATACTCTGTATGATACTATAATGGTGAATATCTAGCATTGTACATTTGTCCAAATGTATAGAATGTATAACACCAAGAGTAAACCCTAACTATGAACTTCGGGTGATTATGATGTGTCAATGTAGGTTTGTCCTTGGTTTAAAAAAAAAGAAATTACCATTCTGGGTAGTAATGTAGATAAAGAGGGAGGTTGTGCATTAGTGTGTGGGGGAGTATATGGGAATTCTCTATACCTCCTTTTCAATTTTATTCTAAATATAAAGTATTCTGAAAAAAATAAAGTTTAAAAAAATTTCCAAACGTGAAACTTTAACAATTAGCTTTTTACAAAAATGTGTCTAGACTTCTTCCATAGGCCCACATTATTTATATTTACCATCTGAAAATGAAGAAAATTCCTTGAGGTTGCATTATTAGAATAATCATTGAATAATTGAATTGAATAATCATTGAATTTCCCCCCCAAAATGACCTGGTTTTATATATATGAACTAAGAGACTTCTATCTTAAAATTTGAGAATATTTTCTTTAAAATTCTTTCCTAAGTAATTATTAGTCATTGCCTATGGTGGCCCTGGAAGTTAATATCTCTCATATAATAGTTTCTTTTTCATTTGTTTATTTAATATGGGTATACTTGAGACTTAAACTAGAATTTTAAGATTGTGATCAGTGGAAAGAGTAATCAATAATAACAAACTATTACATCCTTGTTGATATGCAAACATGGTAGCATCATATTGTGGGAACAGAAAGTGTAGTCAGCCAAAAGGTGGCAAAGGCCCACATAGCATTTCTTGCAAAAAGTTGTCTATTGTATGAATCCTGAGCATAAACTCAAAGTAAGGACGTATGGCAGCTGCAACCATTTCAATGCCTTAAACATGGTAGTGTCAGTGGTACTTAGAAAGTTATGATGGTAGATAAAGAGAGAAAGATCTGTTTTGGACATCTGCATTAGAATGAACAAGGTGATTTACAAAACCCCTTTTCAAATGTTGCTCTGGAGAGATATAAAACAACTCTATTTTTATGCCGTGATGAGAGCAGCTATGGAAATGCAACTTTGAGTTTTGTTGGCCAGCTTTTATATAATCAATCACATTGACTGTGTGACAGTCCAAATCAGTCATTACGATGGGTGAAAACAGTGAATCGACCTTGCTGCAATCCAGTGTTTGGGTCATACAGGCATGAACTATGTTTATATGCCTGAAGCAAATGGATGAAGGAACAGCAGTGAGGTCAATAAGTTTCACTGGCGCAGTCAGCTTTTTAGTATATGTGCTGCCGAAGGGAGCACAGCTTGATCTATTTTGAATCCCTATAGTATCAAAGCCGAGGCCCTGTGGATCAGTCACAGAGACAGCCATTCACAAACTGCTCCAGTAATGAAGCCATAGTGCTGTGGAATTTATGTGGGTATAAATTTAAGTAGATATTAAAAAGGGCCTTTATTTCTTTCCATATTAACTAATTATTAACTATCATTTTCTGTCAATCTCCTTCCTTCCAAAACTTGTAAATATTTATCTTGACATCTAATGCATATTAAAATCTGATAATCTATGAATAAAACACTGTCCCAAAATAAAAGGCAGCTTCAATATTGGAAAAAATAATGCAGCTAACTATAGTCTTCTAAAATGTTTGATATAATCTCCATTACTAAGCCAAGATGTTTGGAGAACTGTAAAAGTCATCTTTAGTTTACTTCTATTTACTTAAAAAACTTTCCTCTGCAGCATTTAGGATTTTTTAAAAATATAATTCCTATTCATTTTCTAGGCTGTTTCCAAAATCTTTATATTTCCTTTGAAATTATTTTTTGTTCACTGCTTCCCTAGGTCTTCTACTCTATCTCTCTTAAAACATCTATTAGGTTTACAAACTTGTTATGTCTTTATAGTATATTTGAATGGAGATTAAAGGGCTTCAAGAAGACAATCCTCTTTTAGACCACATTCTATTGTTTCCTAACAAATTTATTTCTTATATTTTGCACAACACATTTTATATATATATATATATATATATATATATATATATATATATATACATGTATATTATGTGTGTAGAGTTGTGCTTACTAGTGTTTGGGAGTTACTCTTTAATAACAAAAAAAACCTCTTTTTTTTTTTCTTGGCCGTGCCATGTGACATGGGGGAATCTTAGTTCCTAGACCAGGGATCCAATCCAAACCCCCTGCAGTGGGTGGAAGCGCAGAGTCTTAACCACTGGACCGCCAGGGAAGTCCCAACAAATAACCTATCTTTCATAATTGCAGAAACTCCAGACCCCCGACCCCAAACATTTCTGATTATAAGTTACATGGACTTTTTTTCTGCTTTTCTTTAATCTCAAGCACAGCCATAAATTGTTGCCTTTAAATATAGGACAGTAAAAGCAAGCTCACTATGTATCAAACTTTATAAGTTTTGTAGAAAATGAATGAAAATTATATGGATGTAAATTATATATGCATACATAATATATGTGTGCATATATATATATTCTTTATGACAGAATGACAGACATAATAGAATCTAAATACCACCAGTGATCTTACTGAATTTATTTATTTATTATTATTATTTTAAAAATTTTTATTGGAGTATAGTTGATTTATAATGCTGTTTTAGCTTCAGATGTACAGCAAAGTGAGTCAGTTAAATTTTACTTATTCATTCAACAAATGTGGTGTTGAATAACTACAATATTTTTAGGTACTATTAAATAACTCTGAGGTAGAGAAGAAAACAAAACAAATAAAAGTCTTTGTCCTTATAGTGTTAAATTCTAGTGGAAGAGACAATGAATAAACAATTAAATAATAAAAGGCATAAAATATCATATAGGTAAAAGGACTAAGAAGAAAGATTAACATATTATAGCAGTGAGCTGTATTGTCATATGTGAATGAGTTAAGAAAGAGACAGAAAGATACACAGAGAAAAAGTGTTCCACAAAGAGTTGATTAGGGCTTTGAGTCAGAAAGATGCTTGAATTAACCAAGGGGCAGGAAGCATACCAGTGTAACTCTAATGAAAAAAAAGTGAAGTCACATGTGATAGAGCTGGGAAGATAACTAAGAATAGAGTACATAAGGCTTTAAGACATACAAGGATTTTATATGTTGATCTGAATTTGATGTGTAATGGTCAGGTATTACCACAATAATTGTCAGTAATAAACCACCACACAATCAGTAGCATGCACAAATTAGCATATATGTTTCACTTCTACATGTGTAGGTTGGCTAGGATCCAGGAGGGTTCAGTGGGTGTGGTCCCAGGTGGTGAGTTAGGTCCAGTAGACCCAATGTTTCCTCCCTTCTCAGATTATTACATTTTACATTTGGTAGTCTGAACCTACCTCTATGTAAATGTAAATTATTATGGTGTTTATTTTCTTCTGTTTTCCCTTGGAAAAGCTATACTGAAACATGAATAATACTTGACTGTTTTACTACTGTCACACTTGTGACTAAGGCCAGGCATGGAGCTGAGGAGATGTTTAACACGTATTTGCAGACTGGCTTTCTTCTGCAGAGGTTTTTGAATTAAAGTCATTGTTAGGTGCATAGATAATTCTGATATACTCCTCTGTAATTCTCCACTCTTCAAACATGCTTTATATAAACTTTTTGAAAATAAAAACCATTCTGGTGCTTGTCTTGTATAAACTATAGCAGACACTGAATTAAATCAATACATAATGTTGCCCAGCTCTTTCACGGGTTACCCCCCAGACCAGGGATTAGCAAACTTTTTCCATAAAATGTCAGATAGTAAATATTGTATTCTTTGCCATCACAGCTGAATAACTCTGCTGTTATAACATTAAAACATCCATAGAAAATACATAAACAAATGTGTGTGGCTGTGTTCCAATTAACACTATTTACACAAAACAGGTGGAAGGCCAGATTTGGTCCATGGGTCATAGTTTGCTGACATCTGTTCCCAGAGACACACACATCACTTGTTTCCATATTACTCCTATCTACCCCTACTCCATTTTTCCATCTCGAAAAGGTTTTGCCTCCTGTAGATACAATGGATGAGTTCACAGATTTCTGTATCATAGGTTTCCTCACAGCTTCTTGTGTTGATATTTGCTTTCTGGTTGCTGTTTTGTGTCTGCTGCCACACCATATCTGCTGAGGCCAGAGCCCATGTTGAGAGCATCAGTGCCTTGGTTGAGGGTGACACATGATGATACATATATAGTTTGAATACTCCAAGTGTCAATGTAGTGCTGGTCTCAGAATCCTTAATGTAATAACCTGTAGGTATTCTGTCCACAAATGGAAAAATCACCTCTCTCTGACATGTAGTTCTCATGTAGGCATGTTTATACTACAATATCTCAAAGATTTGGTCCAGGAAAGTGACTTTTCAGTTTTTTTCTTTAACCTCTGGAATAATAACTCTAGGCTTAGACAGGGTTTAGAGGCTAAGCCAATGCAAAGGAACAAACAAAAATCATCCCTTTATTCCTCTTCAGCCAGTCTATTAGATGTGCTCAGAGAGTAGGCAGTGTACCCAGGAGGGGGCACAGAGTAGATGGTATTGGTGTTTGCTATTAGAAGATCAGTCCATGAATTCTGACAATTATAATAAACTTCAGATATAATAAACCCTAATGTCATCCACACCTGGTTGATCAAAAGTGTATTTATTAAGCTTAAAGTTTATAAGAAAGAAAGCAGAAAATGTTAATGGCAGAAGCTTTTAATCTCCTGTGGTTGTTTCTCTGGATAAGGGATGGAATATTTCTTGTTCTATCCATCTAGATTCTCTTTTGGATCAATCTCTCTACAGAGAATGCTCATAGAGACAGGTTATGGTCCTCAAAAAGGAAATATCCAGTTTTGGGGAGCAAGTTCAAGTCAGGAGAGATATTGGAAGTCTAAAAGTGGCCAAAGATTAAGCCACATTCTCCAAACTAACCTTGCATATACTTAAGCTGATATTTCATATCCATCTGTTTAATTCATCATTTATATGTTGCAAAAAGTTCTGAACTTCGGTGAAGACAAGCATGTAGTTTATTAGCTCCCTTGAACTCTAAAATGTATGATCCAGATATAAAGCCTGCTATATCAAGAGTTCAAACATATATAAGAAAAAAATAGAAAAAGACACCATTATTAATTTACAAAGCAAATTTGGTGTTCTGGTAACTTAAAATATCACAAAACAGAATAGTTGTTTTAAGTTTTGCAATTACCAAATTATAGAGATAGTTTCATTAATAATATACTTCATTATTTTCCTTTACATTACTTATATCATTTATTTTAAAAAGGATTCCAAGAGCACATATTCATTATAGAGTAATGTAAGAAATAAATGCAGAAGATATGCTGAATATTTTTCATTGCATTTACAAAATACATTTTCTTGCCCCAATTGATTTAACATATTGCACTACCTTAGGCATAATCCAGCTAGAAATAACCTAACTGGTGAAGTTGATATGTGAGCATTTTAATGGGTTTTTATTTTCTTAAATGTAACATGGAGAAACAAATGAGATTGAAAGTAATGACGCATAGTTTATTTATTTATTTTTTTTCTAGCAGAAACCATTACCTTATGAGAGTAATAAACTCTTTTAGAAATAAAGACACCTGTATTGATGGGTGTAAAAAAGAGAGAAGCAAAGTGACTACTGCACTAGTAAGATTTCATTTTTATTATTATGTTGAGCAGTTGATTTTCTTTGCCTCTTTTTATGTAGTCTCTGAGTATTTTTACTGCTGTTTTTTGTCTTTCTGTCATTCAAAATTTTTTGTCTATTTGCTCCACCCTTCAAGAAATTTTGGATGGCAAAAACAGTGACATAATTGCATGCCAAGGTCAAAATCAGAGGAATATACAGAAGCTAGTATTGTGGGAACAAACATGTTATGGAAAGATTTCAGGTGACTCACTGCTAGGCTTGCATTATTAATGGTTCTCTTCAAATTAATTTTTCAGTCAAGTATCTGGTTCATGAAGTTTTCCTCTTGGCAAAGTATTTCTTCATTTGATTTTCATGAAATATACATTTCATGAAATAAATTTCTATTTATTAATCTGATTGGAAAAAGCAGATATATGGCCGACAATAATTTGTATCAGTAATCAACACATTGCTAATGAATATTGTATTATACTGTTAACACTTCAATACCTTAGCAGAAAATACTTCTATATGTTACTCAGATATTGCTAGTCTTTGAAAGTCAAAAGAAATTGGAGGACTTACAGTTGTTTAAAACTATTATTATGAAATTTAAAATTATACAAGACTGTAGACATTTGAAAGCATACAAAATTGGTCTCAATTGGGGTACATACTCTGAACACTTCTTGCGAGCAATTCTTTTGTATAATTCTGTGATAAATTTATTTGCTTGTCTTTTGATCTCTTCTTACAACATTACATTTATAATGAGGTAATTAAGATAATACTATGGGAAAATTTTATAGAAATTTGTATTATATTCATTAGTGTGTATTTATTGAAAATTTAACTGTTTATATTTTACAGTGAGGTCAGAGTAATTTTTAAGTCATAAGACCTTTGTGAAGGATAGTAGAGTCCTCATGTCAAATTGGATATATTTTTGGAATGAGTACAACACTTCCTTTTAGTTAAAAAAGCAGAAAGTTAGGGGAAAATAACAGCTTCCATGAGGTTCCAGACTGATGTCTGTCATTAAACTAGCTTCATGTAACTATGGATTTGAAACATAATTCATATTGACACACATCATTAACATAGCCAGTTTGGGAACAAAGGTTATGTCATCATTACATAAGTATCCATGCAAATGAGATTCTTTGTTTTATTCAGAGGTGAGATTAATTTTTATTTTCTATTGGAAGGTCTTTTTTGCTCTCAATGTATTGCACTGGCAAACCAGTCAATATGAAGGCAAATTTAGTAGAATGCTAAATTTTAAGTGAAAGAAATTGATCTCTAAATCCAGCCTTGTTGCTTATTGTTTGACTTTTAATGAACTATTATAGCAAGTAGAAAAATAAATACTTAGTTTGGAGCCATATCCAGGTTCTTCTACTTATAAGCCACACAGCATCATAACAAATTAAACTAATATGATAATACCCAATTTATAGTATTGTTATGGGTACTTAACTAGTATATATATATATATATATATATATATATCACCTAACAGAGTGTGTGACACCTGTATCAGATACTAAGTTTAATAAATGATACCATTATTCAAAATTAAGTAGTGCATCAATTTCTGAGTTAATCCAACAATTATTCATGGTTCGCTTATGTTTTTTCTTTTATTAATTATTCAACATATAATAATATGATTATGAATTTACTTGAAGAGTTGTTGCATCAGAATGTAGAATGGGAAGAGGAAATACTAAGGATCACTGGAAGAGTGGTTGCCTAAGTGGGATCCAACTATAGCCCCAATACAGGAAAGGTTTTTTTAAAACACAGGCTCATATACCAACAACAGATATTCTTTTTTTTTTTGTTTTTGTTTTTGTTTTTGTGGTACGCGGGCCTCTCACTGTTGTGGCCTCTCCCGTTGTGGAGCACAGGCTCCGGATGCTCAGGCTCAGCGGCCACTGGTCACGGGCCCAGCTGCTCCGCGGCACGTGGGATCTTCCCGGACCGGGGCACGAACCCGTGTCCCCTGCATCGGCAGGCGGATTCTCAACCACTGCGCCACCAGGGAAGCCCCAACAACAGATATTCTTATTCACAGTGACAATACTAAGATGCACAGGTAGGTTTGGGTCCTCTGCCCCAGCTTACACAAATCTTACTGGTAAACATACCTTTGTACAGAAGCTTAAGTGTGTGCACTTTCCTTTTCAGTCTACAGAAGAATGAACTGGGAAGATATTCACTCATTTATAAATACTATCTGGGATGGGCAGTGGATGGGGATGAGAAGAGAGATGATTCTATTATTCCTCTTTCCATGCTGTTTGTTCATCCTCTTTATTCATTTCTTTCAAAAAATCCACTCATTATTCTGTTTACTATAATAAATGTGAAAGTAACAACAATGGCACCTAATTTCATCATTTATTCATATAACCCATATTGACTTAAACATGTAAAAAATTCCATTGACATTGAAATTCAGTAGGAAAGTAGAAAGGAGGAAAGTGAAAGCCTTCTCCTTTGGAGCTCATTCTTCTGTACTGAAGAGTCTAACAGGACTCCAGAGGACCTGTGCTACCCTGCCATGTCCCTGAGCCATTCTTTTAACAGTTTTTTTGTTTGTCTATACCCCCTCCCCAAACCTACCACCCTAATTCTGCCTCCTTCTTAAATATATCAGTAGCATTTAGATTCTCAAGTGAGGTCAGTTGGTGGTATAAAGTAGAAACTAGTATTCGGCATGAGAGCTATAATTCCACATCAGTATAAATGTACCCCCTGTTTTTGTTCAGTAAGGAGTGATGGATTTCCCTTAACAAATCTAGACAGCTTGAATATTATTTTTGTGATCTCATTCAATAAATGTTTGATCTGTTCCATGACGCCCTCCCAGCTTCTATCGGTTGTCAGCAATCCTTAGGGTTCCTTAGCTTGTAGACACATCATTATAATATCTGCTTCTGTCTCCACATGGCGTTCTCCCTCCTCCACATTCTGGGACTCATAGAAAGACACCTACAGGGCTGACCATAGTCACATTTGAAAAATGTGTCAAAGAAAGGAAACGCACACACACATACACACACACACACACAACAAAACAGAAACCAGCATTACCAGTTCTCCTCCTTTTAAATATCAATACATTTCTGTCACAAGTCATCTTTGCTAGCTAATATAAAATTCCATCCCAAAACATATATTGGCCAATTTGGTACCTATGTGACAACATATATTTTCAACATAACTGTTTGATTAGTACAAAATATATCAATTAAAGATGAAAAAACTTGCTTTTTAAGGTTAGTATAGTTTTTTATTTTAAAAGGTATAGATATTATCTAGTTTCCTTTCACTTATATATTTTGCACTGAATTTTCAGTGAAGTTCTCACATAAAGCTTATTGGTGGAGTGGGGTTTGTGACGGAGTGGTTTTCATATCTATGTTGCTACATGGGTAACATTTTAAAAATACTTTTATAAAACATATTTAACATTATCTTTGTTTTTAAATTTTAGGAATCCATTGTCCTCCCATCACCATCAATTTAAATGGAGTCTTCCTTCATCTGTTAAAGGTTAGCTTTTTTTCCCTCCCTTATTTTTTCCCCTTTACATTCAATTATGTGTATACTACTCAGTAAATTCATACTGTTAAGATAAAATAGTTTTCCATTTTATCATTAAAACATAGCAAAGGGTAAGAAAATGTCTCAGCATATAGCCTAGCAGAGCATACTATGAAAAGTAGGATTATATTTGTCTAATGATTAAGAATTTTGTACTAATTTGTATTCCCAAAGTTACAAAACTGCGAATTGTTGCAGAGTATAACTTAGGTAGTGAACTCTGAGCAGAAAGAAGCCTTTTATTTCCTTTAAATTTTACATTTTTTTTTCAGGTAAGACAAGGGTATTAAGGGAAGTCCCTAATTGTGAATTAGGGGTGAGAGTTTTTGAAGAGTCAATGCAGTGCTTACATGGGGAAGAACTGTTTCAGGCACTGCATAAAACAGGGAATTCAAATGGGGGTTACAGTGCAGTGAGTTTCAGAGAGGGACTTCGTGTTTTGTTACATCTCGTTGTAAAACCATGATTCAGTGATAGACTCTCCAAGAACTTTTGGGAGTCTAGGACTTCTGAAGTTCACCAGAAACATATAACCGAAAGTCTCATATAGAATAAAATATGTGATCAGGACAACTCACATGCACTGTGGCTTCTGTTCGTTCATCAAAATGTGTTATAGGAACACTAGAGGGTTTTAATTATTTCCTGCAAGGATTTCATAGAGGCCCCAAGGTGTCACTGGCTAGAAGTATATTTGGCAAAATGTCTACAATATATCCTACTATTTGCTAGAAGATACCTGAATATCAAACTAAATCCTCAGCCAGATAGAACACTGGGGTAGTCACTGCTCCAGGGATGTGTAAAGTGTAAACACCTAGACATCTGCTAGTGGTGATTGAAAACCTGGGGATCTTGATAGTTCTCTACCTATGGTTTTTTTTTTTTTTTTTTTTTTTTTTTTTTTTTTTTTTTTTTTTTTTTTCCTGTAGTACGCGGGCCTCTCACTGTTGTGGCCTCTCCCATTGCGGAGCACAGGCTCCGGATGCGCAGGCTCAGCAGCCATGGCTCACGGGCCCAGCCGCTCCGCGGCATGTGGGATCTTCCCGGACCGGGACACGAACCTGTGTCCCCTGCATCGGCAGGTGGATTCTCAACCACTGCGCCACCAGGGAAGCCCTACCTATGGGTTTGATTGTTCCTGCTGTGTCTGGGCATATCTATGAGAGACAATGATGCTGGGAAAAGTAGGATGAGGGAAGGATAAAAGGTACTCTCACACTCATAATGCTCTTTCATTCCTAGAGAAACAAATTCTTTACTGCGATATCATGTAATGTCTTGAGAAAAGTGTTTACTGAATTTGAAGACCAACGCTTGTGAACTTTTTCATTATGAACAACTGTAAAAAATATTTGAAATGTGCTTAGGGTATATATTTTTAGCGATGAGCCACTAGGCTGATAACAAAGAACCCATCCTCTCATTCATTATTTTGGCATCAGTTTAAGACCAACTGATACTTTTATATTCACACAAGCATGTATGGATTGTTAATTAAATCTATATTTATAAACACACATATATTAAAACTATACCAAAACAAGCTTAAATATATTTCAGGTACAATCAATAAGGTAAATTACAAGTGAAAGCGAAAATAAGATATTAACTGGCTAATGGTCTTCTATTTCCTTACATATTCCCTTAGCAGTATTGAAGAATTATTTGAGTATTTGAGCAGGCACTAGATTTTATACCTTATTCAGTAAATGCTTTTGATGGTATGGCAACTATAAGATAAATTTAAGTTGTAATAGTTAAAGGTATCATAAATATAATATGCATATATATACTATTTCAATACATTTCAATTGCTCTTTAGACTTAAGAAAATTTAAATTATTTCTAAACATTTATAGTCAAATTTCTGGCAACTGATTCTAAATTAATTATAGTAAACTAAATGTTAGAAGAGTTAGTTATGAATTAGCAGAGTCCAAATAATTAATTTTCATAAGTTTACTAATAACTTCAGCAAATAAATCAGACATGACAGCTTAATGTGTTCAAACTGTTCTACATGTCATTTACTTACTGTGAATCCAATGCACATACTTTAGATTTAAGTTCTCTATACCCATTACTAAGAATAGAGTCTAGGATTTATCCCTGTGCCTTGTCCATTTTCCAAAGTCTCTCAAGCCAGCAGCAATATTTCAAACATGCAGTTTTGCATGTCTGGATAAACAATTGCTATGTTTTATGTAGATGCATTAGTTTGCTAGGGTTGCCATAACAAAATGTCACAGCCTGGGTGACTTAAACAAAAGGTTCTAAAGGATGGAAGTCCAAGATTAATGTGTTGGTATGTTTGGCTTCTCCTGAGGTCTTTTTCCTTGGCTTTCAGACTGCTGCCTTCTCACTTTATCCTTACATGGCCTTTCCTCTGTGTGTGTGCATCCCTGGTATCTCTTCTTTTTCTTATAAGAACACCAGTCATATTGGATTACGACCCCATCCTTATGACCTCATTTAACCCTAATTACATCTTAAAAGTTCCTCTCTCTAAATAGAGTCACATTGAAGGTTAGGGATTCCATATTTATTCCATCCTTTTTTTGTTTGTTTTTTAATTTTTGGTTAAATACTTGAAAATACTCACATTCTCATACCTTGGAAACTTATTTTCCTACTTTTTTTTCATTTAAAATATTCTTAGTTCTCTCAGTTTCTGAATAAAGTTTGAATGTGCAGCCATTTTTGTCTTGCTTTCTCAGTTCCTGTATACATTTCATTAAAGATCTCAATCTGGGTGTTACTAACCACTGTCGGTAAACTGTCTCTGGGCTATGCTGCACTTTTGGTTAATCTAGCATATAATGTCATATAAAAAGAATGAGACACATATACTTCTTACATATAGTAACAAGAAGAAGACTTTTCCACCTATGAATCAAGCATCACAACACAATTCTAATGCTAATACTGGAGTTGAGGAATATTATCTAATATAGCTTGAATTTATAATAATAAAATAAGATATTCTCTCCAAAATGTTCATTAAAAAGTTACCACTTTTCTCTTAAGGTTTTTCCTTAAGGTTTACAACATTTCATTAATCACTCAAGACATGCATATTTTTGAAAATAGTATCCTTTTATTCTGTACCATATATTCTGTTTTAAAATACAAAATTGAAGTAACTTTCATTTGTGATTCAATAGAATAAATGAGAAGTTTGTCTTTGTTTATAACATACACATAGACTATGTTCTTTCTTTCCTTTGCAAAATCAGGGATGTAATTTATCTGCTAAATAGCATGATTGATCCTTTCTCACTGTGGTCTTGTCTGAGTTAATAAATCAAAACATAGTTACCACCTCCAAATGTTCAGTTCTGACCCTGCAATTAGCTTTCCACTGACTCTGGCTCCTGATTATCAGCACAAACCTCTACCTTGAGTTATCCCATAATTAGTAGACAATACAGTGTCATGTGCTAAAATATCCTGTCTGGTAGAACATTTGCTAACCACTGATCTGTCACATCCCCTGGATGGATCTCATGCCCTTGTTTAGATAAGAGGATTGTCAGCTCTGCTTCCCATTATATTGACGCTAAGGTGGCATCCAAAATTTAAATGCAGCAATTAAAAGTTTTTAAAGCTTTTCTTAAATGGCACCAGGCCAAATCCTACATGCAGAATGTTTGGTTATCTTTCTTATGTATGGAAAAAAAAATTTCAAATGTTAAACAATACTGAAGGTGCTACACCAACAGACCATATGCATTGAATTTTGCTTTTATTGTGAAAAAAGAAAAGAGCAGAACTAAAACATCTCTCCAACTGAATCAGAAAAAATATACCTCTTCATTATTTGTTTTTATTGGTATTTTTATGTTATTCTTCCCTCAATTATCTGTAACTTTCTAAAAGTATTTTTCCAACTTAAGATCTCAATTTTGTATCATTTCTTAATTGTATTCTACTTGTATACATTTATAGAAATTTGTAAGAATTTTACGTTCCATATTTGGTCTTTTTGCAATATATGTGATCAAGGGGCAAGTATTAAAGGTATAAGAATTCAAAAGAAGACCATTATATTATTGATAAACTTGGTTTATCAAACTGAGGATTATCAGGCATATTTAATGAACTAACACTACTGTCAACAAAAACAAATTACAGGACTAAGAAGCTTAAGATCATATTGTAGGTAGTTAAAATATTAGTAAAAACAATTTAACCTCAGTCCTTGTCTGATTATTTTTACCATTTATTTAAAAGGATGTTCACAATTGAAAATACAGAAATGGCCAGAGGTTACATTAAAAGATGTTCATCATCATTAATCGTAAAGAAAATGCAACTTAAAACCATAATGTGCCACCTTTTAAACAAACTCAGATGCCTAAAATTAAAAACAATGGATATCCCAAATGTCAGTGAGGATATGGAATAACTGAAATGACATATTGCTCAAGGGAGTATTAAATTATATAACAACTTTCTAAGAAGATATGAGATCCCTTATAAAGTTAAACATATTATATCATCTAGCAATTCCAGTTTTAGGTATTTACCCAAAATAAAACATGTCCACACAAAGACTTTTGTGCAAATGTTCATAGCAGTTTTATTCAGTCCAAAATTGGAAATAATTCAAATGTCTACCTGCCAAGAGTAAATAAACACATTTTAGCACACTCAAAAATGGAATACTAAAGAAAAAAAAGCACTAATAATTTATGCAACACATGGATGAATACAAAACAGACACAAAAGAGCACATACAATGTGATTTCATTTTTCTTGCTTCTAAATAGGTAAACTAAATTATGGAGATATATATCAGAAAAGTGTTTCTCCTGAGGTTAAAGTGAGTTTGACTAGATAGGAGTATAAAGAACTTTCTGAGGTGATGAAATAGTTTATATTTTGATTGAGGCAGTGGCCACCTGGGTATATATATATTTGTTAAAACTCACCAAACTCACAATTAAATCTTGTGCACTTAACTGTAAGTAAATTCTATTTTGTGGAAATCTTGTGCTATATAAATATTGCCTCAATTAAAACCAACAATCATCACCATATACTAATAAACAGAATAAAGAGCAGAACTGTAACTCTCTTAATAGATTAATAAATACAATCATAATAGCAACACTCATCCTTGCATTTAGTATCTGATGATTTCTCCATTAAATAATAATAAAAAATTAGCAAGACTGTTCTGAGTATTAAAGAATTCATGCATAACATAGTACCTAGATAACAGCCAGTACTCAGTAACTTATATATTCTTGTTAGATATTATCACTTTCTAATGAAATAACTTAAGTGCTAGATTTGTCTTTATAACATTAAAAAATAGCTGTCTCCGTGTATGGACCTACAGACTGTCATACAGTGAAATCAGAAAGAGAAAAACAAATGTTGTATATTAACGCATATATGTGGAATCTAGAAAAATGGTATAGATTATCTTATTTGCAAAGCAGTAATAGAGACACAGACATAGAGAATAAATGTACAGATACCGAGGGGGAAGGTGGGGGGTGGATGAGTTGGGAGATTGGGAGTGACATATATACACTATTGATACTATGAATAAAATAGATAACTAATGAGAACCTACTGCATAGCTCAGGAAACTCTGCTAAATGCTCTGTGGTGACCTAAATCAGAAGAAAATCCAAAAAGGAGGGGAAATTTGTATACATATAGCTGATTCACTTTGCTGTACAGTAGAAACTAACACAACATGGTAAAACATCTATACTCCAATAAAAATTAATTTTAAAGTAGCTCTCTCTTATCCATAACATGGTCAAAGTCATGGTAAAAATTAAAATCGATGAGAACTGCCATTTGTTATGCCCTACAAATATTTTGGTGAATTGATCAGTAAAATAATGACATTTCTCTTTGCAAAAACTTGTACCAGAAAAAAAATAGCAAATCATGGCTGAATATACTCATTGATATAAGACTGTGATAGCCTCAGAGAGTGATTTATGTAGTGTTATCCTCAAAAATTTTTTTTTAAAATATGTAAATGTCAGAACACTTGATAAGGAAAAACTGACTAAAGAAAAATGCTACCTTAATCTGACTTACCTTCTCTCGCTTTCAGTAATTATAACTGTGTTTAAATTAAAATACTTGGTTCAAACATTTTGTTTTCTTTAAATGAAAAAAAAATCAATTTCTTGTTTATAGGGGAGAATTATAATTGATTGAACTACTTAAGCCCTTTTAAACAGTATGTCAAAAGAGAACCTTATCTGTTTGCTTTTATGTAAGTATATAATACAGCATTTTTAACTATAGTCGCTAATCTGTAATGTAAATTTTCAGGAGTTATTCATCTTGTATAACTGAAGCTTTGTATTCTTTGACTAATACCTTCCTGTTTTTCAGCTTCTCAGCCCTTGGCAATCACCATTATGCTCTCTGCTTCTATCAGTTTGACTATTTTAGATTCACTATATAAGTGGTATATGTAGTATTTGTTCTGCCTTATTTGACTTAGCATACAGTCCTCCAGGTTCGTCCGTGTTGTTGCAAAAGGCAGCATTTCCTTATTTTTTTAAAGGTTGAATAATACTCCATTGTATGTTTATACCACACTATCTTTACCCTTTCATTCATTCATGGGCATTTAGGTTGCATTTAGGTGGAGGTGATATCTTATTGGGGTTTTGATTTGCCTTTCCCTGATGCTTAGTAATGTTGAGCACCTTTGGTATACCTGGTGGCCATTTGCATAAACATACAAATGTTTATTTAGTCCCTTTGCCCATTTTAAAATTGGTTTATTTGTTTTGTTTTTGCTGTTGAGTTATAGAAGTTCCTTATATATGTTAGATTTTTATTCCCATTTGATAGTATTGGGTAGGTCTTCCAGAAAAAAAAAAAAAGTGAATAAACATGTGTATACCCATAATGCATATCTTTATTTTGTTATTGGCTGTTGTTGTGTTTTGTTTTGTTTTAACTAAGAGTGACTTTGCAACCTGGTGTAATCTCTTAAAAGTTGTGTGACCTTGGGAAAGTTATATAATGTGTGTGTGTGTGTGTGTGTGTGTACATATTTCCATTCCATATGTATGTGGATATATCTGGATATATGTATGGAATATTTCTGGATATATATCTATATCCTACATATTCTTTATCCGTGCATCCATTGATGTACACTTAGGTTGCTTCCATATCCTGGCTGTTGTGAATAATGCTGCACTAAACATTGAAATGCAGATCCCTCATTGATATCCTGTTTTCATTTCCTTTGGGTATATACCCAGAAGTGTAATTGATGGATCATATGGTAGTTTTATTTTCACTTTTTTAGGAAGCTCCATACTGCGTTATATAGTGGCTGAAGAAATTTACTTTTCCATTAAGAGTGCACAAGGATTTCTTCTTTGCATGCTTAGCAACACTTGATATTCTTTCTTTGTGATGATAACTATTCTAACAGATGTGAGTGATATCTCATTGTGGTATGGATTTCAATTTCCCTGACCATTAGTTAAGTTGAGCACTTTTCATGTCTCTGTTGGCTATTTGCATGACTTTGGAAACAGGTCTATTCAGTTTCTCTGCTCAATTTTTAATCAGATGGTTTGTTTTTTACTATTGAGTTGTGTGAGTTCTTTATATATTTTGAATATTAACCCCTTATCAGATATATGATTTGAAAATATTTTCTTTTGTTCTGTAGGTTGCCTTTTTATTTGATTGCTTATTTTCTTGGCTGTGCAGAAGTGTTTTACTTTCATGCAATCCTATTTGTACATTTTTGTTTTTGTTGTCTGTGCTTTTGGTGTCATAGCCAAAAAAATATTTGTTGCCAAAACCAATATCAAGAAGCTCTTTCCTTGTTTTCTTCTAGGGCTTTCACGACTTCAGGTCTTAAATTTTTCTTTAATCCATTTTGAGTTGATTTTTGTGTATGGTGTCAGATAGAGGTCTAGTTTCATTCTTTTGCATGTCTCTGTCCAGTTTTCTCAACACCACTATTGAAGAGACTATTCTTTCCTCATTATAGTCTTTGCTCTTTTGTCAAAAATTAGTTGACCATATATATTCGTGGATTTATTACTGGATTCTCTATTCTGTTCCATCGATCTATGTGTCTGTTTTTGTGCCAGTACAATAGTGCTTTGATTGCTATAACTTTATAATGCACTTTGAAATCAGGAAGTATTATACCTCCAGCTTTGTTGTTCTTTCTCAAGATTCCTTTGTCTATTTGGCATCTTAGGCACTTGATACTAATTTCAGAATTGTTTTTGTGAAAAAATTCCACTGGAATTTTTTTAAATGATTGATTTGAATCTATAGATTGTTTTGAGTAACATGGGCATCTTAACAATATTAATTCAATGTTATTATTCATTGGTGTTCTCCCATTTTGGGGTTTTAAATACATATATTGGGCAAATTATTTCTTATATTTCCTTTAGAGAAAGATATCTTCTTTGGATTGAAAATAAGAAGATTCATGCTTTGAAGTGTTCAGCCAGAAACTGCCTCAAAGCCTTCCAACTGGGTAGTCATTAAGTCTACTAACTCTAGACACTCAAAAATAGTTTCACCTCTTCTTTCTATGATTAGTGTAGCTTCAAAAGCCAGAATATAGCCTTGGGAACTTTGCGTTCATTGCAAAAGTGGGACAAATAATACAACCTAATATGGAATTTTAATGTTTTTCTTTCATAGACCTTGCCTTAGACATT
This sequence comes from Kogia breviceps, assembly GCF_026419965.1. Classification (NCBI taxonomy): domain Eukaryota; kingdom Metazoa; phylum Chordata; class Mammalia; order Artiodactyla; family Physeteridae; genus Kogia; species Kogia breviceps. The sequence goes on along the minus strand of NC_081315.1, from coordinate 92,830,908 downwards.
AAATGTCAGCAACAGTGAATCAGTTGTGTGAATGTTTCTATTTAGTTGCCTTTCATGAATTTTTGTTTGTGTCAAAAGTGTAGTTGTCTTTCTTTCAAGAAGCAAGTGAAAAATATATTCAATCACAAATATTATTAGATAATTAGGTGAGTAGAATAAAATATTCTTTATTGGGATTTGGCTTTGACAAGATAAATAAACTTATTGAGTTTATCTCTTAAAATATTACCTGTAACATTCTTTAGTAATTATAACTATCAATTATAAAATTTTTTGAAAAAGAAAAGGTACCAGATGTCCTATTTTCTTTCTGTCAGAAGTTGCTACTCTCATCACGAATAGGAGCCAGTAGCAATTACACTGAAAACCAAGAGTTTCTTAACCAGGGTAATTTCCTCTATGAGGGTTTTTTGATACATGATGAATACGTATTTCACTTAGGTATCTAATGGATCCTGTCGGTGTCACCTGAATAGGTGAGCTCAGACTGTAGAGCATTGTAGGCTGATGGGAGCTTTGCTAGGTTAATGGTCCTTGGATGTTTCAGTACCAGGCATTCCTTTTTCCTCTGTACCCAACAGCCACATGTGGCCACAAATTAACATGCTCAGATAAAGCCATATTTGATATCTCAGTCTCAAGAGCGGTGAAGTCAGTAGAGTTAACATGGCAATTCAAACTTTGCCCTCTCTGTAGAGTATATCCATATTTCATAAGCTGGACACCAAATTTATGAGGCTAAATAAAGTTTAAGAGCAAGAATATAGTCATTAGGCTCAAAGGTTAGGTGAATATGGTTTAGAGTGAGATAATCTAGCCTAAAATTAACCATACAACAAATAACTTACCTTTGCTAAATATTCATTGTCTCAGGTAAAATGAATAAATTAATTTTTTGATAATAATGCATGATTCATGGGATTGTACTTGCCTGTTTTTAAGTAGGTGGGCAATGAATGCTTGCTGGTTAGAATCATGTTAAAACCTTATTATTTTTTCACATCTAAATAATTATTTGATCAATTTTCTTGGTGAGTGATTTCAAATTATTGAAAAATAGTATATTTTGTTGTTTCCTGATTGAGAAGCACATCTTTATATTTGAGATCTACTAATCTTGAACACACTTTTGTTATACCTCAAGAATTTTGTATAGGGTTCTTTAGTTAGTTGTTTACATAGTTTCAGAGTTAACAGGACTTCTGAGACTTCTGAGTAAGACAGTCTCACAAGAAGATAGAAATTGATGTTAAGTATATTCATATGGTATATTAAATATCCTAAGGGAATGAATTTCTTTTAAACATTATTAAAAATTAATGTCTAGGTTGAGAATTAAATGAGCAATTTATATAGACTGTATTGAAATTATTTGTTAATAGGTACATGTATATATTATTCACTTTTGATTCTTTTGATTATCTATGTTTTCTGTTTTATATAATATATATCATATATAATATATAAAATTATGTATTTAAAGTTATATATGATAAAATTATAACTAATAAATATACATAAATTTTTATTTAGAAATACACTTTTGATTGTTTTAATTGCCTATGTGTTTTCTATAATACCAAAGCATAAATAAATAAAGGGGTATATAGTTTGAGATGGTATGATGTAATACATATTAAGGAAGGCATGCATTTCAGTGAATCCATATAGAGGTCATAAAAACATTATGCACACATTTCAATATGTCTTATATTGTAGGCAGAAATATTAATTATAAAATATTTTTTAAATGAAACATATATTTGGTTAACATAAATAACATCATTAAATTATTTGTTGAAATATGTTTCACTTATACAAACTGCTTGAAGTCATTTCCAGTAGGACAATGTCACTAACAAAAATGTAGGCTTTGGAACTGTATTGCCTGGGTACCACTCATGTCAGCTACTCTCCAGGTCTATGTGACTTCACTTCATTTTTACAATAGAAATAACCACAGTATATTCATAAGTTGTTGTGAGGAACCAGATAATCTGTTTAAGCACTAAAAACAGTGTCTGGCATATGATTAAATTTCAATAAACATCAGTTATTATTAATAGTGGTAGCAGGGATTATACGACTACTCATACTATAAATAGAAAAGTACTGCATAAAATTCCCATTAGCATAATTTTAAAATATCATTGTATCTAAAATTGCTATTTTATTTATTTTTAAAATTCAACATTCATTTTGATGAGTTGCAGGGCAGGATACTCACAATAAGACATTTGGAAATTTTGGAATTTGGAAAAGAGAAGAATTGGAGTTATAAAGTAGTTACTGGTCCACGTGGTGGAGAAACCTTTGTCCAGGCAGTTGGAGACATTCCTTTTTCAGACTCTGATTCTGCTCTCCAGGAGGAATTTCATGTCTGTTGATCCCTGGGAAGCTCACCCATTGGGCAATTCTTCTTTGTTCTCTGTCCTGCATGACCACATCTAAAGTGGTCATTCTTGGGCTACCCTGGTGGCGCAGTGGTTGAGAATCCGCCTGCCGATGAAGGAGACACGGGTTCGTGCCCTGGTCCGGGAAGATCCCACATGCCGCGGAGCAACTAAGCCCGTGAGCCATGGCCGCTAGGCCTGCGCGTCCGGAACCTGTGCTCCGCAACGGGAGAGGCCACAACAGTGAGAGGCCCACATACCGCAAAAAAATAAATAAATAAATAAATAAATTAAATTAAAAAATAAAATAAAGTGGTCATTCTTGAGCACATCTTCTTTGGGGACTGAGTGATTTATTTATCAATAGCTTGTTTGCTGTTAGTACATGTTGGGGAGTTTGGCAGCTGTTTTATAGTCACAGGCTCTTTCATAGTAGACCCATGGTTTCCTCTGGCTACACAATTCCATCAGCAGTGCCATAAACATTGTTCTATTAGTTTTCAGGCGGATCCAATTGCCATATAAGAATATTGAAGGCATAACAATATCATTTTGAAGCCTACATTATTTCCTTCCTTTTATACTCCTCTGTTTCAACTTAATGTGGCTACATTGATGTCATTTTGGAATTAATCTCTCTCTCTCTTTCTCTCTAATTTTAATATCTGCTTGAAAACCGTTACACTATTTCTTGAGTGCATCTCTTTCTTCTAATATTTGGTGAAAACAGAAGGGAATAATTAATACACACAGACATAAAATCGTTATTTTAACTAGATGAAAAATGATTAAAATATTTGTAAACTAATCACACAGGTACTATTTGTCTTCTTTATACATAAGTTGAATCTGTAAAAGTGGAATAACATTATAAAATAAGACAAGTGTCATGTAAAAATGCTCAAAATTGAAAAATTTTAGAGTTATTAATAGTCAAGGGTTATGGTATATATCAATCAATATATAATATTCTTGATATTTACACTTAGTTGTATAGGATGAACTTCCAGCTGATAGCAGTGTTATTAGTTGTCTGTAATATTTAAATAATTTTAAAGTTGTTAAGTCTTCTGTATAAAACAGAGTAAAATTTCAGACATCAAAGACACTCATTTTTTAGGGATAATTCTATACATTTAAAATATTGTTTTTCCAGACACTTAAATTCTAGTTCAGTTGATTTTTAAAGAATACTTTCCATAACATTAATTCCTGGCACTTAACACAAAAGTTCATTTTCATATTGAACACAGATATTTTAATTCCTTTCTTCAAATAAGTTATATACATCATGAATATAATATTTGCTTTCATACAATTAGAAATTCCATATTCTTATCTGCATAGCCCGTTATCCAAACCACTATTTTATATTCCATACATTCCAGAGACAAGTTTTTATGGTGCTATACAAACAAATTATACTAACTACTAATAATTTTTGTTGGATTAGTTGTCCTTTTCATCCTAATATATTAATACTCCCTTCTTTACTAACTTGTTAGAGGAGCAAATTTTTATGCTAGCAGAAATAGTTTCAGAGTACATGAAGACTAAAAGAGCCCTTTGAAGAATGTATTAAATTTTGAAAACTGACACTTTTGTAAAAACAACAAAGGCACCTTCCATTTTTTGCTTTATAAATGAAGGAATAATGTTTTACCTTAGCTATGAAGGACTAATGACAATTATTACCCATCCTAATGCAATGAATACCCTGTGTATCAACCACTAAAAAGTGGCTGAATTAAAGGGTTTGCTCATTCTGTGTGATAAAGGGAAAATAATATAATCATATGATTTTGATTATAGCATGGATTCTTCAAATGCATTTCTAAACTTAAGAAAGTTTGTGGTAAACATGGTAGGTCTATTTAATAAGCAATATTTGACCATCAGCTACCAGCACATATATATTCATACTCTCAGGCAGGTTACTTCATAATCTAAACACATTGTGAAGAAAGCAGGAAACCTCTGTTCTCACCTGTTTGGTTATTGGAAAAGTCATCCCTCATGGTGTGGGTATTATACATAGGTAGATTTCTAAACACTGATGACTATATATAGTTTCTGTGTTCAAGTTTTATTGTGTTCTTTTTTTTTTTAACTTAAATTTTAAAGCCATTCTCTAAAGGAAAGCAATAATATAAAATCGATTTGCACAATAAATATTTTAAATGTAAACTGTAGATCACAGTAACAAAACACAAATATGTATAACTCAGTTCCATTGTTCTCTAATAGCTGATAAGAGGAGTTTGTGTCTATGGCCAGAAATTGGTGGAGGAAATCATATATACTGCACAATGACCATATTTTTGACAATAAGTGATTAAATACAACACATGCTTTGATACGTTTGGCTTCTCAGTGATGATAAATTTAGAGGAAACAATCCTACTGTAGAATGATTTTTAAATACAACTACTGCCAGAGATAAAATACATGAATGGGATGCACCTAAGCTATTATAATTGATGACTTTTGTTCAGGAGTATCTCCAGTCATAAAATGCGAAAGTTGATGGTTTACTGTAATTGGAAACCAGGAGTCATTAAACGATTTAATAACAATGAGTCTAATTCCCTTTGATTGTCTCTGCATGTCAAGGCGGTCCTTTTGTGGATAATCTTGTTCCCAAATTAAACACTGCTTTAGGTAATTTGAACCTGAGTCCCTGAATGGATGCTTATCTTGGGTCTTTATTTCTTCTAATATTGGTGCTCTCATGACTTCTTTTAATGCCAGTCTCATGAGCTGAATTGTGTAACTCTGTTACACAGTTACCAAAAACATTTTCTGTTACAGAAAATGTTCTGTAACATGATAGATATTCCGAATGACAACTGGAGTCTTCCTGGATATACCTATACTGCCTTCTCCTAGACTTTTTATCCCTATATCTATCCCTTTATTATAGCACCAAGCTGTGTTTTGATGTCTTCTCAACCATTCTGGTATAGTTTACCTGCACTACTATCAATGGCTAATCACCTTGCTTTATGAATTCCAGCAGCTGAATTCCTCACCATCTCACTCTACTCCCCTGACTGTCTCTGGTCATTATCTAATGAACACACAGCTTTCCAGGGCCATTTTTCATTTCCAGACATGGCCATTTCACAGAGTACTAAAGGAGAAGAAAGCAAGAAAGCAGATTGATAACTGTGAATGCTACAGATGTTAGAAATAACTAGATTGAAATGAATTAGATTCCTATTTCTGTCACATTGTCAGTAAAGAAGGGTTATTTATAATTTCTTAATTTTATCTAACCATTTGGGAAATGGTAAGACTGCATGCTGAGATGTGTTTATATTAACTATGTTGATTAATCCCCCCTCATTAGAAATTAAATATTTATAAATAGTAATAAGAGATAACAGTGAGAATATGAGCTATTTAATAATATATTTCCTTTGCTTGACTTTATATGCAGACTAAAATTAGGTCATCAGAATGTATTGCTCAAATAATAAGAGCATTACATCCTTCAAAATTCTGATGAAGTTGATAAATATGATGTGAACTAGAACTTGTGAACCATAAATGTTCACAGTAACATATTTGAAAAATACAATGTTGTCTATTTCAAAGTAATCAACTTTCTCCTCTATTGCTTGTGAATACTGAATATCTAAAATTCAAACTCATCTTGGAGGGAAATCAACAAATATATTTCTATTTAATTACACAAAAAAAGAGAATTGGTAAAAGAGAGGGTGAAAGCTCTTCATATGACCTCACTACATGGCAGTTTTATCTAGAAATGGAAAATTTATTCCCTTCAATTCATATATGCTTCCCAGAAGTCTCCATACTTCCCAGAATGTACATTAGTTATCTCAAGTATACCAATGATGGTCAATAAACATTGCAAATTTTGATCCAGTTTTACTTTTCCAAGTTTCTGGGAAAATGATTTGTCCAAACTAATTGAAGTATTTCCTCCGATACATTTTTGTTCTGAAACAAGTTAAGAACGTCTAAATTAAAATGAGAGGAGAAGAAAACCATTACCAGATTTTCTAGTGTCTTTCACTAGTCCTCACCTAATAGAAAATGAGACTTCATGTGTACTAGATAGGGACTTATGAAGACACATGATCATCAGACAAAGAATAAAGATAAGACTTTTTCCGTGCTTTGGACCAAAAGTCTGTGTCTCCCTAAAATCTGTGTGTTGAAACCCTAATCTCCAATATAGGGTATTTTGAGTTGGGGTCTTTGAGAAGTAATTAGGTTTAGATGAATTTAGGCAGGTGGAGGTCCCATGATGGGATAAGGGTCCTTTTATAAGATAAAAAGTCCAATGCTCTTTCTTTCTCTGCCATATAAGAACCACAGAAAGAATTTGGACATTTGTAAAACAGAAAGCTGGCTTTCACCAGACAACAAATCTGCTGGCACCTTGATCTTAGACTTCCCAACCTCCAGAATTGTGAGAAATAAATGTTTATTATTTAATCCATCCACCTTATGGTGTTTTGTTATAGCAGCCCCGGATGATCAGGACACTTCCCTTCTGGTTAAAAAAGATGTATTACTATGAATATTCATCCATGTTCTTTTTATAAATATCATACATATTCTGTAATTACTAAACTAACAATTTACTTTGTTCTCTATGTTTTTCATCTATTTCATTCAAATTACTTTTTGTATCATGATTTTTTTCTATTATTCCTTAGTTTACCATCACACTCAATGCCTCAAGAGATGCAGAACAAACAAAATGTGTCTACTATATACTATATAGTCTTCACTACAAGATTTACAATTTAGAATTCCTCTCTCCCTTACTATTCAATAGAAAATCTCTATTTCCTCTTTCTCCAGTTTAAAAAAATATAATTTTCTACTTTTCACTGCTGAAAATGTTCTTATAGGAGACTCTCCATTAGTCAAAAAAATGAGCATCCTTTCAGCTCTACTTGTTTATTAATTATTTTGAACAAATGAACCAAATCTTCTACCATTCTTGCCAATTTTCTGAGACACAAGAAAATTGAATGTGTATCGCCTCTCCTTTTTTTTCAAATTGGAGGTTATTTCATCTACCCTCTTCCTGTTTTGATTTATAAAGCAGCTCTCAAATTTTACTTTCCAATCTTCTTACATCTGAGAACCTTTTTCAACTCAATCTCTCTAACTCTCATCTACTGATCAATAACTGTGAACCAGAGTCTCTAATAAGATGGCAGGAATCCACCGTCATCAAAACAAAGGGGTCTTACTTTCATGACTATACATTTGGCATTGAGGAGGAGAGACATACGAAAAACCCATTGCCAAACAAATATAAAAAATACAATATTTAAAAAGAATAGTCAAAGGAAAATCAGGAAGCAGAGTGACTAAGGTGAAATACGCAATCTATAAAAATGAAAAAGACTTCTTTTTTGTTTAAAGATTTCCAGTATAGCAGCATTACATCAGATATTTCTTCACTTTATCTTTCTGCATATTTTGTATAAAAATAGGAATAGGCAAACTATTTTTAGTAGGGGAAGTACAAGACATGAAAGAAAATAAACCAAGTTGAACAAAAGAGATTACATTAGGAGTCAGAAGAACAGGGGCTAGCTAATCTTAGATCCGGTTCTAATATAATGATTTGGGCAAATCACTTCTATTTCTTAACCTATTAAATGAGGATGGTGTTCTAGGTTAGTGTTTTCAAATTGTGTTCTACAAGCCCTAGGTTTTGAAATTGAATACCGTTTTATTTGGGTGGTGTGGGGGGATGATCAGTTTACCAGATACCCTCCATGGCACTTATCAGATAAGCTGTTTATAGTGACTATATATTTGGTGTTTACACTATATGTATACATTTAGCTGAAAAAATGTTTTTCATTCTAAAAGTAAAATATCAGTCTTTACACTTTAAATTCTAATGTTCCATGATACTATCACATACAGTGTGAAGAGGTCAGGGTGAACATTTATCTTTTGCCTTTGTTTTCCACATAACACCCACTACATTTCCATACTTTCTTTTCATACTGACCTAATGTGAAAGTGTCTGTCTTTAGCATAAAATACTTCAAAATTATGCTACAAACTCTATCAATATTGCCAATATTATGCTTTAATTTTCTTAGAGAAAAACCTAAACTTGCATTCCAAGAGAAAACACAAAGAGCTATTGTCTGCAAAGATTCAAATGAATTCTTCAAAATGGAGGCAAGGAAAATATCTTTCCAGTCTTGACAATCTATAGCATGAACAGTACAGATCAAGGATTCAGGATGGTAAGAGGTGGTGGGTGGGGAGCAAAAAGACTGAGGAGTATAAAATAAACAAAAAAGCAAAAGGAAATAGAGATATTTGACAGTCTAAATGATACTGACTCTACATATTAAGAAAGGCCATTAGAGGGAGTTCAAAATGTATTTATTATAAGATACAGGAAAGACTGTATTCTTTTAAATAATGGACTGTACCTACATGTCCTTTCAGCTATTTTGAGGGCATAAAAAGGGCTCATTACATTTGTACATTCAATAACTATTAACCAGGTACTATGATAGTGTGGCAATACAGCTATTAACATATATATTTGAATTCCACCCACAAAAGTTAATAGTCTAGAACTGTGCTATACATTAACCACTAGCTCATGTGGCTATTTAAAATTAAATTAATTAAAATAAAATATGACTAGTAACTCATTTCATTGGTTATACTATATGATTCTATCAAGGGCTCTGCAGTCACCTGTGGCTAGTGTCTGCTGTTTTGGACAGCCAAGATTATAGAATATTTCCATCACTGCAGAAAGTTTTATTGAACATCGATGGAGTAGAAGACAATACAGGAATGAAATTCAAAATTGCCATTGTAATTAACAGAGTGAAATAGAAACATAGGACATTTGGGGAATATATTAACAGTCTCAGAAAAATTTAGTTCATCTGTAACTGGGATGAGTATGTGACCACAATATTTGAAAAGAAATCTTCCTTGAGAAAATTATGTTTAAGATAAAACTAAAAATTACTAGGTTGAATAAGTTTGGAGTTTAAAGATTAAATGGAGGTAGTATAAAACATCACAGGTAGAGAAAACAGAGCATGTGATTCTATAGTTATTAGACTCAACAAAGAAAATAGAAGAGTTTAGCAAGAAATATTCCCAATCATTTTGGGTAAAGAAAACTGTCGAATTTCAAGCATTTTATAGTTTATCCCAAAAGCAGGAGAATACAAAGATTTTTAGTAAGGTAGTGTCATAAACACTATTACATTTTTAGAGAGATCTATGGCAATTGAGAATAACTGGAGATGGCCAAAAGATGAAATCAGAGATTATGTAGAAGTTAATTACCCTGATCCATTAGAAAAATAATGCCCCTTTGGTCAAATATGATGAAAACTGTGACTGCAGGATTAATCTGAATCCCCAGTAATTACTGAAAATCTGTATTTGGGAGGTGAAATAGTAAGAGAGGACTGCCCAGCTGATCAGCAGACTCACAAGTGTTTTAAGACACTAGGTTTCAGAGTGGCTTGTTGCACAGTCATCATTAACTGATACAGTAGTATTGAAATAGGGAAAATTAAATAAAGAATAGTGTTTTATTAGAAAATAATTATTTAAATACATGTTTCCTAAGTTTGAAACTTTTATCAGACATGGAAATGAATATATCTTATGTAAGTGTTGGAAGCTGGTAGAAATGTCTATGGCTAAAATATACATTTCAGAGATAGCTGTATGTAGAAACTAACTGGAATACCAGGGAATGAATGAGATTTCCAAGGGAAAAAATGTAGTGTGAGACGAGATAAAATAAAAGTCCTGAGTGACTTGAACACTTAATAGAAACTATGTTGTATATCCTGAGAGGTCCATATACTTTAGAAAGCAGGCTTACCTGAAGGAACTATGTTCCCATGGAAATATTCATACACCTCAAATCCTTATTCAAATGAAGAATAGAAGACAGAAGGCACAAGAAAGAAGAAGAAGGACCCAACTGAATACTTTTTTGCGGTACGCGAGCTCTCACTGTTGTGGCCTCTCCCGTTGTGGAGCACAGGCTCTGGACGCGCAGGCTCAGCGGCCACGGCTCACGGGCCCAGCCGCTCCGCGGCATGTGGGATCTTCCCGGACTGGGGCACGAACCCGTGTCCCCTGCATCGGCAGGCGGACTCTCAACCACTGCGCCACCAGGGAAGCTCCCAACTGAATACTTTTATTCTTCATAAAAATTCTTATCAATGTCAAATTTATAGTATACTATTCAGCTAATGCAAATGCTGCTAATTTCTGCTCTTAAATAAAATAAAAGATTGTGACAAAAATGTAACTGCAATTTTTCAAGGGGAAAAACCAACAGCTTTTATTTTAGCTTTGAATATTTTTAAATTTCCCTCTGATTCTCTTGACCTGTTTTAGCTATCAGAAATACATTCACTGATGATTAATTTAACAGAAAGAAACCCATGATCTCTGCTTATTTCTTAAGCACTTTCACTCTGCTTCTTTTTGAGCTGGAAAATCTTAAAGGTGACACTTTTGCTGAGATTTATCATAAAAAAAGAAACAAATAAAACTATTAAATGTTGATATGGCACAGTAAATGATGATGTAGTATTATTAGTTAAATTCTTAAATGTTCTTGATAGTGGGAACTCTCAAAAATATGTATTATGGAAGGATGGAATATAAATTAAATGTAAGTAGTTGATTTATTTATGTAGAAATTTAAACTTTATAGAAAATAAGCTATACAGGTGAATACATTTTATCTTGACCTATAAGTTGAGGAATCATTCAACCTCTTTATAGACAATGATACAAATTAAAACAACTTAACCTATAGATATGAGATATATTATTGCATAAGTTTTTATTTGAATATTCAATTTCTTGAGCATGGTAAATTATTTTGAAATAATGCTGAAATTAATTTAATGGTAAATTATTTTAAATTTTATATGCTCCTTTCTAAGAAATACCCATCTATACCTTTAGTTGGGTACAAGACAGAATTCTACAAGATGTTTGTATTGGTTTCAAGGTATAGTTTTGATATATCAGAATGTAAATGTTTCCATATAATTGAATATTTCAGATATTGCCCTAAATCTCCTCATTTGATTTCAAATTACTTGTCTTTTACCAAACATAACAGTTAACACTGGAATGATGACTGACGTTGAACATTAAATTCTAAGTAAAATTTAAAATTCTTGGGGAATGTGACTTTTGAATATGATAAAAAATGGGTATTGATTTAATATGTGTGAAATGTGACTATCAAGGAGAAGACTTTGCAAGACTGGCTAAAGAGCTTTTGTGTATTATGGATAAAGGAATAAATAAATGCATAAATGAGAGTAACTATTTAATAAAAAATTGAATAGATGAAATAATCAGTCACATACATACTTTTTAACTGTGAGCTATATAAAGATCTCAGAATAGTTTGATGTGAATACCTCAACCCACATCTTGTTAGCAGGACTATGTAAAATGTATTCTGTGTAGTTGTATCAATGACAAAATTTCCAAACAATAAAGTTTTTATAATGGGTTCTAATTTTAATTTCCAAATGATCTAATGGAATTACCCTAAGGGAAAGGCAAGGGAAGTTTCTTTTTTATTACATATCGACATGTTTCTGAAAGTTTTGTTTTTGTCCCATTCTTGACACTAATTTTGCATCTTATGGGGCAAATTTTCATCTTTGCTTATTATTGTCTAAAATTAGAGTTTTTAAAAATGGAGCTTTGGGCTTCCCTGGTGGTGCAGTGGTTGAGAATCCGCCTGCCGATGCAGGGGACATGGGTTCGTGTCCCGGTCCGGGAAGATCCCACATGCCACGGAGCGACTGGGCCCGTGAGCCATGGCCACTGAGCCTGCGCGTCCGCAACGGGAGAGGCCACAATAGTGAGAGGCCCGCATACCACACACACAAAAAAAGAATGGAGCTTTTATCCAATGATTTATATGAAAGTCTCCTTTTCCTTCTCTTATGCTCCTGCAGAACTCTCTCGGGAGTGATCACGGCCTCAGTTCTTTGTTCTCATCTGAGGCTCTAGTCTTCACCTGTACTGTCTTTACTTTGAAACTTGGTTTTGAACTGCAGTAAAATGTGGGGTATTTTAAAGATTTTCTAAGTTACTTTTTGTTTGGAGTCTCTTCTAAAAACAGATTATCAAATGCACAGAGATGAGGACATTCAATACATCCTGGGAATGCCATTAAAAAAAAAATCCCTCCTTCAGAAACAGCTCAGGAGAATGGCTATTTAACAACTTTCACACAATATTATACAAAGCACATGAAAGTATAATTTCCTAAAATATGAGTTTCTTTATTTTCTTGGTTGTTTTAAGGGAAATGTGTAAGAGAGATTTTCCAATGCTCCCTCACACCTACAAGTCACAGAATATATGAATGATTTGAAATGAAGTAATGCCCCTAAAACAAGTACAATGGCCCCATGGGTACAGGGTGAAACTAAAGAAATATGTCTTTGACGATGAACAAAATTCAAGAACGATTTCTAAACTAATAGGTAGTTCAGTGTAGAGATTTTGTAGAATTTTTTAAGTTAAAAATAGTAGTTGAAGACTATGGATAAGAATTAGTCTGATCTTGTCTCTTTTATAATGATAATTTGTGATAAATTACTTTGAAGTCTGCAATCCAAATAAAAATCAGCTGTGACAAGAAACAGTTGCCTTGAGTACATTTTATCTACAATTTCAATGAGCTTGCTTTCTCTGTATTTAGGTTATTTTCTAACTCAGTTATCATTCCACATCTTCATTGTCCAATCTTTGCTTTTATTCTGTTTGCCAATTATTTTAGTTATTCTTTTTCAGGGTTGCAACTCATACTATACCCATCACTTTGCTTCTCCCTACATCTTATTTTTTCTCTCACTTGTGCCAAGTTTTCTACAATTGCCCTCTTCTGCACTGTTTTAAATTACATTACATATCTTCTCCTGAGTTGTGAATAATAGAGAATAATAATAGAGCATGAATAATAGATCCTGTGAATAATAATAGAGCATCTTCTCCTGAGTTGTGAAATAATAGAGTTGTGAATAATAAACCTTTCTGTATTGTTTAAAGTTATGAATTCCTTTAAAAATTTTGAATCATGGTGTGTTGAAATATTTTTTGCTTATTTATTATCCATTTTTAAAAAGTATTAATTACTGAAATTGTTCTTCTGTGTGAAGAGCAAACAGTGTGTGGTGATCTGATTCTTTTCCCCCTGATTTTGAGTTCTCTCATGGAATAGCCAGTACCTGAAGGAATGGTTTACAACATAGTGGCTTAATCCAATTCTTCTGGATCTCAGTCAGTTATTTAAATTATCGGAGGGAGTATTTCCCCCAAGAAACATCTCTCAGGAGAAAGAGAAGAAGAATTTCAGGACCTCAGTAAAACTACTGACATGAAGTATGTGAGTGTGATCCCTTTGGGGGAAGGTTAAACTTGCCACAGAATGAAGACAGGGTTCTCTACTCATGTTGACCAAGCCATAGAAGGAAGAACTACCACTAACATACAAGTGATTTGGTTCAAGCTAAACATAACAGGTATCAGATCTAATGTAGTCTTATATATTTTAGACACTATGTTTTAGCTGTGTTCAGGAATGTAGGTTCATTAACTGGACAAGATTGAACTTTTATTATCACATTATCAGTATGAATCAGTGCGATGATACTTGCTACAACAGATAAACCACAAGCTCTCAGTCACTGAATAATATGCTTCTCTTGTAAAGTGTAAAACAGGTGGGGCATGGCCAGTGAGTGGATGATCTGCTATAAGCAGTGATTAAAAATGTCAGGGAACTTCTATTTGGTGGTTCCTCCAACTTCATCTTGTGGCTTCCGTGTTCATCAAGCTGGTTTGCATCAAGACCCAGAAATGGAAAGAGCAGAGTATCAAGTTTTGGATGTGGGCCCACATCATTTTGTTAGATCTCAGGCACAATTAGCTAAAGTTAAGTGTAACAGCAAGTAGACAATTTAGTCTAGCTGAATACATCAAAAGAAATGGGTGTGGTGAGCAGCTCATTATTCTGTGCCACACTATCTTTAATTGCATAAGTGTTGGAGAGAGAAAGCTTATTGAACCCACACTCTGGGAAGGGCTATTTTTTTTCCATAAAATATTTAGAAATAATTACTTATATAAATTATATGGATGAATGACATTAGACACATTTCATAAGATTAAGTAAAATTGGTCATTAAATTGAATAGCACGAACTTTAGGAAAGCAGCCAGCTAGGCAATCAGTTAATTCAACTTTTAAATGTAGTGTGTTTGGAAATAAGTGGCACATGCTGATGTGTAGCCTCTGAGGAAATGCTTCTTTGAAGACATTAGCACTTTTCATAAAATCCAGTGTGTGTGTATGTGAGGGAGGCATGGGGGGGCTGTGGGAGATTGGGGCATGGATAAATTGTAAATGAATACATTTAGTTCAAAATATTGATCTGGATATATTGTAGAATGTCTATAAGATTTTTTAAAATATAATTATATATATAATTATATAATTATATATAATTATATAAGTAATTTTATTGCATACTATCTTATTAGCATAATTTTCAAATTATTTCTTTAATGTAGAGAGAAACCATGGAGTTGGGATCTGAGGATACTGTTGCCTTATAACACTGACTAATGAAAAGTGAGAGTAAATATTAAAGCTGGACAAATTTATAAAAATGGCATTGTAGAAGTCTTCCTCATTCCCCTTCCCTCCCTACCCAGGAAGATGTCCCTGGAACCTGGAAATACATACATGACATGGCAGAAAGAGCTTTGCAGATAAAATGAGGTTAGAGACCTTAAAACAGAGAAATTATGCTGGATTTTCCCATTTGGTCCAAACTTAGAAGCAATGATTTTCTCTGTTAGAGTACTGAAAACACGTGGAAGCAGGGAAAGTCAGAGGGATTCAAAGACAGAGAAGGACTCCTTCCCACTTTTCCATATGGAAAACACTAGAAGGAATTGGGGCAGTCTTTATGAACAAAGACTGCCTAGTTGCTAACAACCAGCAAGGAAATTGGGACCACACAACTTAATTCAGTGAACAACTAAAATATTTGAAAGACAGTTCTTCCTTAGAGCCTGCAGAACATAACGCAGCACTGAGCACATCTTGAGTTCTGCCTTCAAAGGCCACCAATGCTGCTTATATGGTTTGGTAAAACTTTAAGCTAACATTTAAAAAACATAGTAAGGTAACTTCAAACAATTTTATTTAGAGATAAGAATATTGTTTTATTTTTCATATGGCTTAAATTTTTTAAAAGAGAAGTCAGGCAAAATTTCATATTTTATTTTCCTGTATGCTTTCTCAACCTTGGAAATCCAGTTCATTATTCTAAACCAGTTCAAATGGCACATTTTGGTGGATGCTCATTCTAGCTTTTTCATTCAAAATAGTCAATTTCTCTGTCTCAAAAACATTTCATTTATATCTCTTTTCAAGAGATATAAATGTCATATGTTTCCTTTTTAAAAAATATTATGTGTTTATCCCTTTCTCTAGGTTGTAAACCCAGTATCAAACAAATAATATCTTTTCTATTGATCCAATTTTTATTTAAGAAGATACTTTTTATTGTTATTATTGCATATATCTTCTTAAATTGTTATTATTACTTTTAAACTTTGCTGAGCTATTATCAAGGAATGTGACTTTACAATTAGTATTTTAATAGATGAAAACTTTTCATCTAATCTTTATGACATACATATTGAATATATATATTTATATAAATTAATTAATTTAATTCAACTCTGTATTTTAAATATACTTAAATTATCCTTTCTCATTTTAGGGTTATATATTAAATTGACACAACCCTTTTCCTGCAAATTGTACAGTAACAAGAAGAAAAATTTATTTTTATTAATATTATTATTTTTTTTTTTTTAAGGAAGACATCCTACTCCACATCTGAACAGGCCACAGCGCTGAGCAATGGTCATCAGAAGCTGAGGCCCACTTCCTCCACTGTCCCCTTCCCCAAAATGGCTGAAAAATTTTTAAAGTAAATAATTTTTTTTTATGAAACTGCAAGTGATTTAAAATTCCAAATGACATATTTAAAAGAAAAGAACGAATAAAAAATTTAAAACAAAAAAAAGGAGTAGAAACCCAAAGAACTATATGTGAGGTGAAGCTTATAAGATGTCAGAGCTTGTCCTCAGAGAGATCTGAAAACAAACACTCCTTGATGGTCAGGAGCACAGACTGAAATACAAAACCTAAATGCCTTATTTGGAGCAGCAAGAATTGGAACATGCATTAATAACAGATGTTCCCGGTTCTCCTTGTTTATGAACACCAAGGGGGCAGATACAGGCAAGTCATTATTCCAAGAGACTGCCTGCCTTGGGGACATGGGGTCAATGTAAGACTTAAAACAGTAAACACTCTCCAGTTGAATATTTCTCTTAGGTGGAGAAAAGTGATGTCCAATTAAACTTACACACAATTCCATTTGTGTAAAACTCATGTTTCAAATATGAATAATAGAGATGGAAATAGATCATGAATATATAAAGATGCCACAAAAATAAAAAACATATGAAATATGAAAAACCAGTTGCAAGGAAATAATATCCTTCAGAAAAAATATGAGATGATATGTGTGCAAATGTATGTATACATATGTATTTATATACATCTCTATCTCTCTATATATTTATTTACCTATTCATAATGAAGGTACAATTTTGAAACAAAATATCCATGAGCTAAAATGACAACAATGAAATGGATCAACTGTATACTTATAATTTTGGACAGAAACAACCTGTAACAATGCGGAAGCAGGTCCTTGTTGCCATAAATTATCTACCCTCCAGTAAACAGACTTCACTTTAATGATACCTATAATTCTAACCCTATTATTTAAAGATGCTTATTCATTCTGACATATGATTTGAGAAAATAATTTTATTTTTATTGTATTTCTGCTTTGAATTAAATAAGCTACATAAATTTCTCTAATAAAAGCAAAGACATTTTTGAAATGCTTGATATTAAATCTATAGAAATCTGCTTAACCTTGCTTATATTCTTTCATTATTGATTTTCTTAACATCTTGACATAATGAGGGAATTCAGAAATACAACTGATAATACCATAAATCTGAGATAGTCTTATACTGCTGTGAAGTATTTTGACAACCTTGCCCCTTGCTACCCCTGAAAAAAGCATAAAAGTGTATTAAACTAAAATAACTATAGCTAATACCCATTAGTTTCAACCTAGTTTCACATAGTATTTAGAAGTTGTCCCAGTTAAATCCATCAAAACACAAACCCTGCTAGGACAGGGAAGTTTTGTCCCTAAGGGCCCTTTCTCATAACTGCAGACCCATCAGATTTTTAAGTGTTATGGAAAGTCAATATGGAATCTCCAGGGAAGCTAGTTCTTTCCCAACTTTTCTATATCTCTATTACTATGTTCACCTCATTTCAACTCTCATTCAAATTTTAACAACTGCAAGAGTAGGCTTATTTCAGAGCCTCTTGACATACATTTTTACCTGGTAGAAGATTCCAATACCCTTAGGGACCATATCAAAAATGCCCCACTTAAAAAGAATTTGCTAAATTGCATTTATGAACTCAGTCTCTATGCATTCAGCAGTACAGGTCTATAATTTTCCTCGAATGAAGCTTGGCCTTTGAGCATAGTTATACTTTGTATCAAAGTCATATGCAATTATCAAAATGGATGAAAAAAAATCAGGACGCTTTAGGCAGCTGTTCTGATCATAGAGGTCAAAGAAATGCCAACACATTATTTCTTCTATGCCCTGCCTCCAGTCTGGACTGTATTACAACCACCCAGAAAGATTATTTTCTCTTTTAAAAACTCTCCAATTATCCTCTATAGAAAGATATGCAAACACTTAATATCTTAATATAATTCTCGATGTTAAGAAAAAATAGGATTTTTGAGTAAGAAAATATATGGTTGCTGATTGTACATTTGGATCAGGAAAGCTTTTTACAACAAATAGAAGAGACCATAATTACTAAAGATGGGACAAATTAGTTTTACTATCCTCCAAAAGCAGGTAACTAATATGTGGCAAATTATAATCCATGAATATTTAATTCACCTTAGGTATTTCTCTCGTGTAACATGGCAGAGGGTATATCAAGAAATGACTTTTCTAAAAATGCAAATTCCTCTCTTGAATGCTTAACTCTTTTGTTAATCTGATGAGCAGCTCTTTATTCAGTCTTCAACTATTATTTAAAAAAAAAAAAAGGAACAAAAAAGAGTAAGAAAAAAAATCCTGCTAAGAGAAACCAGGTTAAATTTCAGTCATAATAGTTTTTAGAAATCAAAACCTGTGTAGATATTTCCTGATATTTTTAAATAAAACTGAAAAATAATTACTTCAGTTTGAAAACTCTATTAAAACTTAATATTGACTATAGAAATATAAATTATGAGATTTTGTAAAATGTCAAAATGTTATTTATACGGTAAATTTATAGAAGTTAAATATTTTTGTCCTATCTTAAAATTAGTCACAGTAAACATAATTATACTTTATTATTTTATATTTTATTAATTTTTGTGATAAAATTTTACTGCATATAGATCTAGTCCCTGAATTAGAGTCATATGTAAAGATTTATGGAGAAATGTCTTTATGCAAATGATAAAAACAAGAGAAGAAATAAACAAGTCTGATCATAAAGACACTATTTTACTATTTTTAAAAGATATCCTCTTTGTAGAAAAACAAAAACAAAAAAACACTTCCCTGAAATAAAATGCCAAGGGGCATGAACTAAACAACTGAAATATATAGTAGCTTTTACCACATTTCCTCCTAGTGAATTCAGAACAAAGTGCTATATTTTGTATTCATATCTAAACCATTTATCAGTGCATTCAAATTAATACATGTCTTCAATGTGTAACAAATTTTGATAGGGTTCATGATGATCATTGTGAGAAAGAAAACTACAGTCCAAGTGCCTAATAAAATACATGAAACATAATGGGTGTAAAATAAAAATATGAAAAAACTAAATGGATATTCCTATTAATATTTTTTCTATCTTGACTAAAATATCAATTTACCACGTCTTTGTTTTTACTTCAAAAATAAGTCAAATAGTCATCTCACAACTACCAGATTTTCTTCTTCTTTTTTTTAAAATATTTTAATTTTATCAGAGTATAGTTGATTTACAATGTTGTGTTAGTTTCAGGTGTACAGCAAAGTGATTTAGTTATACATATACATATATTCATTCTATTTTAGATCCTTTTTCATACAGGTTATCACATAGTATTGAGCAGATTTCCCTGTGCTATATAGTAAGTACTTGTTGGTTATTTGTCCTTTTAAAATTTTTATATTTATTATTTATTTTAAAAATTTAATTTTATCTTGGGGCAGAGGTGTATTTTTTTTTTTTAAATTGGGGTATAGTTGTTTTACAATGTTGTGTTAGTTTCTACTGTACAACAAAGTGAAGTAGAGTTCCTTGTGCTTTGTTTTTCTTTTGGCTGCGTTGAGTCTCTGTTGCTGTGCACGAGCTTTCTCTAGTTGCAGCGAGTGGGGGCTACTCTTCATTTCACTGCATGGGCTTCTCATTGTGGTGGCTTCTCTTGTTGCATAGCACTGGCTCTAGGCACTTCAGCTTCAGTAATTGTGGCATGCATGCTCAGTAGTTGTGGCTTGTGGGCTCTAGAGCGCAGGCTTAGCAGTTGTGGCTCATGGGCTTAGTTGCTCTGTGGCATGTGAAATCGTCCTGGACCAGGGCTCAAACCTGTGTACCCTGCATTGGTAGGCACATTCTTAACCACTATGCCATCAGGGAAGCCCACAACAGGTTCTTATTAGTTATCAATTTTATACATATTAGTGTATATATGTCAATCCCAATCTCCCAATTCATCCCACCCCCCACCCCCCACTTTACCCCCTTGGTGTACATACATTTGTTCTCTACATCTGTGTCTCAATTCTGCCTTGAAAACCAGAGATAAACCTATGCACCTATGGTCAACTAATCTATGACAAAGGAGGCAAGGATATACAATGGAGAAAAGACAGTCTCTTCAATAAGTGGTGCTGGGAAAACCAGACAGCTACATGTAAAAGAATGAAAGTAGAACACTCCCTAACACCATACACAAAAATAAACTCAAAATGGATTAAAAAACTAAATATAAGGCCAGACTATCAAACTCTTAGAGGAAAACATAGGAAGAACATTCTTTCACATAAATCACAGCAAGATCTTTTTTGACCAACCTCCTAGAGTAATGGGAATAAAAACAAAAATAAACAAATGAGACCTAATGAAACTTAAAAGTTTTGCACAACAAAGGAAACTATAAACAAGACGAAAAGACAACTCTCAGAATGGGAGAAAATATTTGCAAACAAATCAATGGACAATGGATTAATCTCCAAAAAATACAAGCAGCTCATGCAGCTCAATATCAAAAAAACAAACAACCCAATCCAAAAATGTGCAGAAGACCTAAACAGACATTTCTCCAATGAAGATATACAGATGGGCAAGAGGCATATGAAAAGATGCTCAACATCACTAATTATTAGAGAAGTGCAAATCAAAGCTAAAATGAGGTATCACCTCACACCAGTTATAATGGCCATCATCAAAAAATCTACAAACAATAAATGCTGGACAGGGTGTGGAGAAAAGGGAACCCTCTTACACTGTTGGTAGGAATGTAAATTGATACAGCCACTATGGAAAACAGTATGGAGGTTTCCTTAAAAAAACTAAAAATAGAACTACTGGGCTTTCCTGGTGGCGCAGTGGTTGAGAGTCCACCTGCTGATTCAGGGGACACGGGTTCATGCCCCAGTCCAGGAAGATCCCACATGCCATGGAGTGGCTGGGTCCATGAGCCATGGCCACTGAGCCTGTGCGTCTGGAGCCTGTGCTCCGCAACAGAGAGGCCACAAATGTGAAAGGCCCACGAAATGCAAAAAAAAAAAAAAAAAAAAAAAAAAAAATAGAACTACCATATGACCCAGCAATCCCACTGCTTGGCATATACCCAGAGAAAACCATAATTCAAAAAGACACATGCACCCCAACATTCACTGCAGCACTATTTACATTAGCCAGATCATTGGAGCAACATAAATCTCCTTTGACAGATGAATGGATAAAAAATGTGGTACATAGGTACAATGGGATATTACTCAGCCATAAAAAGGAACAAAATTGGGTCATTTGTTAGAGACGTGGATGTACCTAGAGACTGTCATACAGAGTGAAGTAAGTCAAAAAGAGAAAAAATATATCGTATATTAACACATATATATGGAATGTCGAAAAATGGTACAGTTGAACAAGTCCCAGTTCTTTATGGACCATTATCATGGTTTATTCTGTTTTGTTTAAATTTCTTTAAACTTTTGTATCTATCTTTAACAAATATTGATTCTTCCATCATTTGTTTATGCCTGTTAAAAACTGAATTTCTCCGTGTTTCCTCTGGGTACAAACTGCCTCAAAATACCTTCTTTTGTGTAGAAATATATATGTGTTTATATTTATAACTGAATACATATTTCAGAAGTATTTTAAACATTCAAAATTTCAAATCTATCATTAGTGTATGCCTTTGTAAAATCATGTTCCAAAAAATATTTGGAAGGCTGAAAATGCCTATGATTTCCTTACTTCCTAATAATATAAAGCCTGCACTAACCTTCTACAATTATTTCATCTGTCCCTCATTCTTTCTTAATTTAATTATGGATATATTCATTGATGTCCAGCATATGAAAGTAATGATATAATCTTTCAAGTGTAGAGTAGTGGTATAAGAGAAGTATTAGTACATTATTTTTCTCCAGAGTTAGGATAGAATATGTCTTCCTGGGTTGTGGGATTTTTGTCATGAGATGAAAATTTCAGTAGAACAAAAGAGAACAAATAAAATAAAACAAACTATTTTTTTCTTAAGGATTCTTGAGGAGAATGGTGTCTGTTTAATTCAAAATTTTCCAAGTCTTCTTTAGAAAAAGTTAAAAATGAAGAGAAAATAAAACTAAACATATATCTTTACTATAACTGTAAGGCAAAAAAATGTCAAAAGCATAAATTTTGCACTGTGACAAGAAGAGAGAGAGAAGAAAAAATGAATCTTTCCAAAAAAAGAAAATTAAAAATGACATAAGAAATCAAAAGACATTCAATATCTTCCCCATCATTCCACCACCCCAAAAAAGAATTTAGTAAAGAAATTTGATTTATCAAACTGACAGAAGGAGTTGCACTTCTAAATTATACTCACACAAGAATATATTGATATGATAAAACATTAATATTTAAAACAGACACTAAAAACAGAACTCGAAAAGGTAGAAGCAAAATTAGAATTTATTGAATTTATTAAATATCAATAAATAGCTGACAAAAAGAAAATCATAAAAAAATGAAGACTTGGTTTAAAAGTGCCTTAGGAAGAATAGAGTCAAATAAAAAATTAAAAAGGAATATTATAGAAAAGCAGAAAAAACAGCCAAAAGATTGAAACTTAAAAAAATAAAATTAAAAACATTTTTTAACCTCTTAAGTAAAAGATAACTGAAATTATCATCTTTCAAAATAACAATAACAAAAACCACATATTTTAGTATATAATTAAATTATTTGAAAAAGTGTTCAGATATGAATTATTTACTAACATTTTTATAAAAATTAAAAAATAAAAATAGTTGAACTAAATTCCCATCTCAATAAGCTAAGAAAATAACACAACTAACAACAAACCAGAAAGAGAAAGAAGGGAAATATCAAGATAAAATAAAAATCAATGCCATAGAGAATAGAAACCTCCAAAGAAATAATTAATAATTCAATATCCTGCATTTTTTTAAAGTGATTAAATAAAGTAGATAAAGACTTTGTTAATTCCATCAAAATGAAGAAAGGGAAAGAACAATTAACAAATTAACATGAAATTAAGAGAAATAAGTGTTGAATTAGGATTTTTAAAATTAAAAAGCATTTTTCATATATCATAAAATCTCAATAAAAAGGATGATAGATTAGAGAAATTGAGTTTACCTGATTAGAAATATAAAGTTCCAAAAAGCAAATATCTGTAGTGGAGATGGAAAACTTTTTAATAAACTATAGCACAAAAAACACCAAGCCAAATGATTTAAAATTGGAATTTAAAAAGTCTTCAAATTTCTTTTCAGAGTTGTGGGGGGTATATATGTCAACTTGAATAGGCTATGGAGTGCCAGAAATTTGGTCAAAGATTGTTCTGGTTGTTTCTATGAGGATGTTTTTGGATGAGATTAATATTTAAATGGGGAGAGGGAGTAAAGCGGGTTGTCTTCCTTAATGTAGGAGGGCCTTGAAGGCTTAAATAGAACAAAAGGGCTGACCCTCCATAAGTAAGATAATTTTTCTTTCCTGACTGCACTTGAACCCTGGCAATTTCCTGCTGAAACATCAGATTTTACTTTACCTGGGATCTGCCAGCTTTTGGACTGGAACTATACCATCAGCTCTCTTGGGTCTCTAGTTTGCTGATTCATCCTGCTGATCTTAGGACTCATCAGCATTCATAATCGGTCGAGCCAATTCTTTATAACAAATCTCTTCCTCTATATGTACATACCCTACCAGTTCTGTTGCTCTAGAAATCCCTAACTAATACAAGAATACAGAATATTAAAGGATTCAAAGATTATTTTCATGAAGCAAGTATATCTTGGCATGTAACTCTGATAAAAAAGTATACAAAAGGTAAATGACCCCATAATATCATTTATGAATTAAAGGTAAAAACATAAATAAAATCTTAACAAACCATATTTTTAAAAATGTCAAGGTTGCCTAACAAGGACTAGGGCATGAAAATGAATATTGTAACAGGTTATAACATATAGAATATCATAACCCACATGTCCATACTGACAAAAACAAATAAATAAATCACCCTTAGAGTAGAATGCTAAGAAATTTACTATAAATGATAGGTTGAGAAAAATTGGCATTTGACAACCATTACAATAATAATAAATTCAGGCAAGATTCATCAGTTAACACTAAAACACTAAGTGAGAATTTGAAGAATAATATGATATTTACATAGTGTCAAAGTCTCTCCCTTCAAGGTGCTTACTGATTACAAAAAGTAAAACAATAACTTTACAGTGAAATCACTTGTCAGATACTACTTAAACTGATCACAGAAGCTAGTATTGCCTGGAAGGGGTCTATGGAACAGCATATTATTCCTGCTATGGATGATACACTGAAAAAATTAGCATAACTTTTATGGTATTATTGCTAAAATTGCATAATATGATTCTCTTCAGAAGCAAATATCATACTTTTCCAATTGAAAGGCATTCTTCAAAATAAATGTCCTGCACTCTTCACAAATGTCAAGGTCATCAAAGACAGGCTGTGGAAATATTCCAAATTAAATATAACTAAAGTAATGTGACAACTATATGCAACATGTAATTTTGAATTGTATGTAAATCCAGAAACATTTTTTCTTCTGTAAAGAACAGACATTATTGGGCCAATAAGAAAAATGTTAATAAGATCTATAGCTTAGAAAATAGTACTAATCTTTGATACTTTCCTGATTTTGATCATTGGCTTATGGTTACAGAAGAGGATTCCCCATGTGTTTAAGGGACTTATATTGAAGTACCTAGATGTAAAGTAACATCATATATGTAACTTACTCTCAAATGATTCAAAGATAATAATATCTACAAGAAACAATAAAGCAAACATAAAGCAATGCTAGCATATGGGGAATCTGTATAAAGGGTATACTGAGGATATAAATTTTTTCTAAAAATATGAAGTTATTTCAAAATAAAATTTTTAAAAGTAGAGGTCTCCTTTTAGTGGAACTAGATTTTCCATATTTATTTGAAAAATAGATTAAAATCTTATGATTTATATCTTCCTGGTGTGATTTTACTGTTAGAGAGCTCATTTTTCAGACAATATGGAGTGATTAACATTAAAACAATGGATTTATATGGAATGAATAGAGTTGCTATTTTTATATTGAGATTTCATGACATCCATGATGGTTGAAAATAGTGACAACAAACGAACTGTGTTTAACTTTTCTTGCAAAACTGAAAGCTATGCAAACCCCCACAATTAGAATTTAGCAGAGTCAGCTTGAAGTGTAATATTAAAATAGAGATATCAAAGATGTGATCTATCCTAGGATATTTCACCACTGGGCATTTGTTTCTTCTCAGTTACAGGCATAGAGTGCAAAATGCAGAAAGACAACACAAACCAACACTCTAGACTTTGTTATAATCTCACTGGGACAGGGAAAACAAAATTGTATACATGGTCACCAAGGAAGATAAGAGTTCAAAGCAAACATCTCAGATAAAAGTGAACTTCAGAAAAGCACACCTGATACCTGATATGGTATTCTATACCTAACTTCTTTTTTTTTTTTTGCGGTACGCGGGCCTCTCACTGCTGTGGCCTCTCCCGATGCGGAGCACAGGCTCCTCCAGCTGTGCAGTCTCAGCGGCCATGGCTCAAGGGCCCAGCCACCCTGCAGCATGTGGGATCTTCCTGGACCGGGGCATGAACCTGTGTCCCCTGCATCGGCAGGCAGACTCACAACCACTGCGCCACCACGGAAGCCCTGTACCTAACTTCTGTTTGAATGAATTGATGTTTCCAATGTGCACATTTCCAGGGTAAGATTTTGTCAAGAAAAAAAAACAGAAAAAGAAAAAGGAAAAGAAAGAGAAAGAAAGAAAGAAGGAAAGAAAGAATGAAAGAAAAAGAAGGAAGGAAGGAAGGAAGGAAGGAAGGAAGGAAGGAAGGAAGGAAGGAAGGAAGGAAGGAAGGAAGGAAGGAAGAATGAGAGAAAGAAAGAAAGAAAGGAAGAAAGAAAGAAAGAAAGAAAGAAAGAAAGAAAGAAAGAAAGAAAGAAAGAAAGAAAGAAAAAAGAAAGAAAGAAAGAAAGAAAGAAAAAGAAAGAAAGAAAGAAAGAAAAAAACTGCTGCTAACGGGCTAAAAACAATGACAACAATCATTATTTATAAAAGTTAAAAAAATTGATAACACATCAAATATTCATCAATAGCAGAAGGAATAAATAAAAGTGTGTATGTATATAGCAAAATATTATACAGTAATGAAATAGAATAAACTACCTGAATTAATAGTGGTGAGTATCATAGAAGAATGAGAGACATAATGGGAAAATGTGGAATTACCCTCTATAGAATGTTCATAAATAAACAAAATGAACCAATGGTGATAGAAATCAGAATAGTCTGCACCTTTGCAGTGTGTCTAATAACTGGGATGGACCACAAGGGGGGGGCTTACAGAGTGTTAGTATGTGTTAGTGCTAGTTTTACATATTAATCTGTATGTTTTTTCTATGGGCATGTTTGCATTGTAAAAAGTAATTAAGCTGTTATTGTATAATAAGATTTTTCATTTTTATATGTTATTATTTTTCAAAGAAAATGTTAAAAACAAATGAAACAAACTACTCTTTCCTTTACAGAATACCAGGAAAAGCAAACTTTAATGTTAATTTAGTTAATGAGGATTCTGATTAAAATACACTTTTTGTAATATTACCTATTAAATAAATGATATTTGATTAGTAATAAAGATACGATATCCAAAAGTGGCCATTCCACTGACAGAGAATAAGAAAAAAGACAAATGATTGAGAAAGAGATTCCCGAGTCAGTTTACTTAGATAGATCTGTCAGGTTATATTTTATTTTAAGTGGGAAGGAATGGGGTAAACACCAAAATCAAAATGTAGCCTGTGGATATAATATGCTTCCACAGACCAAATGTACTCAGCCTTAACTTGGATTTTGACATATCTACAATTTTTCAGACTTTCATTGAGCTTATATGAGCATTCAATCTCCCCCTAACATTGTTTGGTGTAGTGGAGATTTCAAATATTGAACAATATAACTAGGTATCAACCAATCAGAATGGATGCCAACCATCCTCAGATGATATGGCCCCACAGAAGCATCCTGGCTAAATATCAACCTGGCCAGATGTCCTGCTAGTATGTTTGCAAAAATAAATATTTGTCATGTAATCTGAATCTAAAGATCAATAATATTACTACAGAAACTTGAGGAATTATGAATTATTTGTACAAAATAATCATTAATCCTTGCCTATATGTGTCATATTTGAGTAACACTCAAATATTATAATCTAAGCATATGTTATCTTGAATTAATATTGCCATAACAAATGACTAAATTAAGGTTTTCTATTTATATTTAATGTCAGATGAGTTTCCCTCTGTAGATTTTTATTTTAAATGTTTCTATTTCCCAAAAACAGTTCCAATGTCCTTCAATAGAGCGTATTCAAGTGTCGAAAAATAACAGAAAAGTAATATTTCTTGGAGGATATAAACTAGGCCTGTCAGTTCAGATCATACTCTGTTCATCCAGGTAAATCAACTCACCTAATTATTGACTAATTATCACTTCAGCAATCCTTTTAGCAGTTTCTCAGGACAATTTTTGCTTCTCTCCCATCTGATTATCAGAAGCCCCCCAAAGTTCCCTTTTATTTGTCATGTGAATTCATTCAATTGGACTTGAATGAAATAGCTCACTCAAGTACTTTTCTCTTCTGTCTTTGGGTGAACTCTGCCTTGTCTTGATTAGTGTGCAGCTTGGCTCAAACACAGCACTCTTCAAAGAGGCATTCATTTTGAATTATATGCAGTACACATTCACTCTATTACCCCTTCTATTGCATCTGTCCTTCTACACTTGTTAGAGCCTAACTGCTCTCCACAAAATTTGAAATCCAGGTTGAGGATTTCTGTAGGAGTAAATCTTTTTTAAAATTATGTACAAGGCTTATAACAAAATAGTACTAAAATAAAGTTAGAGCTATAAATTCTCAGATTTTATAAAATAATAAAATTAAACTCAAGTTCCTAAAAGTGTGGTACAAATGTACAGTACATGATGATTTTAAAGCACTATAAAGTGTAAAAGTAGCAATAAATATAATTCTACATTTCAGTGTTTCTGACAACAATCTGATATGCTAGTGTAAATATTCAGCCACTAACTGACAACAGTCTGGTTTTCACCATCTTAGAATTTTGAAGAACCTTGTGAAATTCTTTACATTGCTTGAGTGTCACTAGAAAATCATTACAAGGAAGTCTGAGTTGATTTACCTTCTTTTGAAAAATTTCTGTGAAGCAAGGATACACAATCAGAAGCATTTCCTAAACTATATACCAGAGTAGTGTTGATAGAACTATAGAGTTAATAAAAGATCCTGATATCAAAATATGTCCAACTAGTCATTCTTTCTTTTTTTACATGTATTTATTAGCAGCAATGAAGTTCAAAGAAGTAAGTGTGGTGTTAGGATATACCAGTTTGCAGAGAATGAACTCCTGATTTTAACTACTCTGCAAAATAATTGAAGATAAAAGTATTCAACATAAGATAGAATAAAGATAGAATAACTAGGAAACAACTTTTTAAAAATATTTTTGAGTCTTTGTTGACTATATATATTCTGCATTAATCAATTCATATAAATCAAATTTATTGAGAACTTATCAAGTACTATACACCAAATGAAGAGGTGAATACTTTTGACTTTTTTTTTTTTTTTTTTTTGCGGTATGTGGGCCTCTCACTGTTGTGGTCTCTCCCATTGCGGAGCACAGGCTCCGGACGTGCAGGCTCAGCGGCCATGGCTCACAGGCCCAGCCGCTCCACAACATGTGGGATCCTCCCAGACCAGGGCACGAACCCGTGTTCCCCGCATCGTCAGGCAGACTCTCAACCACTGCGCCACCAGGGAAGACCAATACTTTTGATTTTAAGGAGATTATTGAAAAACCAAGGAAACATCTGGCCATTACCAAAGCTTTTGAAAACAACTTTAAAACAATTTGCTAAAAGTAATCATATAATGGCAAGACAGTATCTTATGAGGGTATATATTATTATCTTATTTTACCAAAGTATAAATGTACAAAAGTGAGTTAAGAGGGTAGAATTTTTTTTAAGTTGTTAGATAGCTTGATAACTAGTCATTCATTCAAGCATTTAATTAGTATGTCCTTATCACTTCCTATTAGCCTGGTATGGTGTTTGGTATGGAAGATTGACCAATTGAAGAGACAGCACAGCTTTTCCTTTCAAGAACTTTCATTATAAAGTGAAAGACAGACATGAATTGGGTTGTACTGGGCAATAAGCCCAGGGATGGAGATTTCAGCTAATGTGGGATAACCTTTGTGGTGTAGTAAGGTCTATGTGTAAGGGGATGCCAGGTTCCTCCCAAGAAGGTCTAGCTTGCTTTCCTTTATTGTTTTGTTTTTTTGTTTTGTTTTGTTTTTTTTTTTTTTTTTTTTTTTTCACTTTTCTCTACTATGTGGGATGTTCAGATATAATCATATCTGGGACCGTCCCCTCCACCACTGTCATCATCACCTCTCTTTTCCACTCTGAAAGCCTAAGATGACTCTGTTTAAAGAAATGTAACAAATGCTCATTCTATATCTCAGGTTGGATAGTTATGGATTAACATTAATTATTGAAGAGTAATGAGATCCAAGATTCATATGTTTATTTAATGTAAAAAATAGAAAACTATAAATTTTACCTGGTTTGTTTCTAGATCTTAAGATTCCTTCAGACCATGAGAAAAATTTGCTTAGTGCTTAAGCCTAGGTCAAAATGTTTTACATTAAGATTTGGAGCTGACTTTCACCCATTGTAGTATGACTTACATTTGTTTAGACTCTGACTACAGTATGACTGCTGTAACTAATTTAACTAACATGTTATGCTAGTGTTAATTAACCTAATAAGTTTACAAATTCAAGGTATATTGCAACATGCTATATTCTTTGCCTAATGACAAAACAAAGGGGTAAATGGGATAAATAGATAGATGATGGATAAATAGATAGATATAATACTTAAATCATAAGTATATTGTTCATAAGACTTAAGGCACTTTCAGAAAGATGAAGGAAGAGAAAAAAACTTACTTTTTGCTTCAATTCCTGACTTTTGAAAGTAAAACTTTTTTTTTAATGCCAGAAAAGTGATTAGAAAATGACAGGAGTGTAGATAAAGTAAGAAAATTAAGTCTCTGAGGAACAGAATGGCAAAGATCTTTGATAATTAGAACCAAAACCTTTCCTAGTGACCAGTTCAAATCCAGCTGATTTTAGCAGAGGCCAAAAGTGCTTGATCTGATGGATGTTCAATATAATTCATGAAACAAAGACAAAGGAGTAGCTCTTCCTTGGGTGATCAGCAATAACATTTTCAAATCTACAATAGAAATTGGCAAATTCATTACCCAGCTTGAAAAATGTTGGCAAATATTAAAATAGAAAATGAGAGTGACCAATTGGATATAGCATAAAAGGAGATTCTTAGGAAAGTATTAGCTATTCTGTTCTCTTTTTTTTCCTCCAAGCTAAATTTGGCCTACTAATTATGAAACTAAACTGTATTTTGAGGACCATAAGATAACAAAGAAAATGCAATCTACCTCTTCTCTCCAAGTAAAAGGTCTCTATTAATTAAAATGCTTTATTGCCAACTTACTGTAAAAAATATCATTAATATTATTTCAGTCAAGATGGTGTTGAATTTAATGCTTTAAAGCCTTTCCTTGGTTCTGAACACATAGCAATGATAGATAAAATAAAGCAATGAGATATTACAATAAAAAATATTGAAAAGTCATAGCTTTAAGAACAAAAGAAGAAGAAGGAAAAACAAAAAGCAAAAACACAAAGTGGTGAGCCTGGGTGAAAATATATATCCTATTGACTCAGAATTAGCCAAGAAAATTGGGAGTTTGGCTCATATAGGTAATGAGATTAAAGGTGTCCCATTCTTTTACTTATTAGGGTTTTGATTTGGTATCCTCCTGCTTTTATATGGAGGTTAACAAAAAAGCTACTACAGAATATCGGTGTTGTGTCTAATATGAAAGGAAGCAGAGAACACAGTTGTATATCAAGGGCAAGATTTGAATGAAGATTTGGTTACTATATCTCTGATTACCCTAATAAAATTGTTTGATATTCTGAGATGCAATTGTCTGACCTAATACTAGACAGGGCCCCAAAGGTGACAGGAAAAAAAAAAGTCAGAAAATCTAAGATCCCAGAAATAAAGAAAGAAATTTCAAACTCAGTGAAGAAAATTGATCCTAAGATGGTATCCAATAAATTCAAAACCTAGGAATTTAATTTACTGTTCTCAAAATTAAAATAATAAAAAAACCTAGAGAGTTAAGTATAAATGTGATAAGATATAGTAAAAAGTCAAATAATGTAATATATCCATAAAATAAAATGTCAAAAAAGAATGAAATAAGTAAAATATATTTAAGTAGGAAGTATCATTAACCCAAAATCTGAATTAAAAAGATATAGATGGGGGTGACCTTCAAGATGGCAGAGGAGTAAGACGTAGAGATCACCTTCTTCCCCACAAATACATCAAAAATACATCTACATGTGGAACAACTCCTACGGAACACCTACTAAATGCTGGCAGAAGACCTCAGACTTCCCAAAAGGAAAGAAAATCCCCATGTACCTGGGTAGGGCAAAAGAAAAAAGAAAAAACAGAAACAAAAGAATAGGGACAGGACCTGCATCTCTGGGAGGGAGCTGTGAAAGAGGAAAAGTTTCCATGCACTAGGAAGCCCCTTCACTGGCAGAGACAGGGGGAGGGTAGAGGGAATGTATGGAGCCACAGAGGAGAGCACAGCAACAGGGGTTCAGAGAGCAAAGCAGAGAGATTCCCACATAGAGGATCAGTGCCCACCAGCACTCACCAGCCTGAGAGGCTTGTCTGCTTGCCCAAAAGGGTGGGTGGGGGCTGGGAGCTGAGGCTCCAGCTTCGGAGGTCAGATTCCAAGGAGAGGACTCAAGTTGGCTCCGTGAACACAGCCTGAAGGGTCTACTGCACCATGGCTAACCAGGAAGGAGTCCAGGAAAAAAATATGGACCTGAATAAGAGGCAAGAGACCATTGTTTCTGGGTGCGTGAGGAGAGGGGACTCCTTCCCTATCTTCCCACAGAAGGCAGAGCACCGCCTAAACAAGCTCCAGACACAGGCGCGAGCTGCGGCTATCATCTCGGACAACAGAGGCGACATGAACCATTAATGCTGCTACTGCAGCAACCAAGAATCCTGTGTGCAAACACAGGTTTCTATCACACCCCACCTTGGGAGGCTGTGCAGCCCGCCACTTCCAGGGTCCCGTGATCAGAGGACAACTTCCGCAGGAGAACACACAGTGCGCCTCAGGCTGTTGCACAGTCATACTGGGCTCTGCTGCCACAGGCTCACACCACATTCCAGTTATAACAAACGTACCCCTCTCTTTGCCCCTGCATGAGTTAGCCAGAGTCCCCTAATCAGCCACTGCTTTAACCACATCCTGTCTGAGTGGGAACAGAAGCCTGAGGGCAACCTACATGCAGAGGTGGCCAAAACCAAATAAGAAGCACAGGAGTTGTGTGAACAAAGAAGATAAAAGAAAATTTCTCAGTGCAGCCTCCAGAGCAGGAGATTAATTCCCCACAATCAACTTGAGGAACACTACGTCTGTGGAATACCTGAATAGACAAGGAATCAACCCAAAATTGAAGTGGTGGACTTTGGGAGCAACTGTAGACATGGGGTTTTCTGTCTGCAACTGACTTGTTTCTGATTTTTATGTTTATCTTAGGATAGTTTTTAGTGCTTGTTATCATTGGTGGCACTTGTTATCATTGGTGGATTTGTTTATTGGTTTGATTGCCCTCTTTTTTTTATTATTACATTTTATTTTAATAACTTAAATATTTTTCTTTTAATTATTTTATTTTACTTTATTTATTTTAATTTTTTTTATTCCTTTTTTCCTCCCTCTTCTTCTGAGCCATGTGGCTGACAAGGTCTTGGTGCTCTGGCCGGGGGTCAAGCTTGAACCTCTGAGGTGGGAAAGCCAAGTTCAGGACATTGGACCACCAGAGACATCCCAGTCCCACGTAATATCAATTGGTGAGAGCTCTCCCAGATATCTCCATCTCAATGCTAAGACTCGGTTCCACCCAACTGCCAGCAAGCTCCAGTGCTGGACACCCCATGCCAAACAACTAGCAAAACAGGAATACAACCCAACCCATTAACAGAGAGTCTTCCTAATTCATACTAAGTTCATAGACACCACAAAACACACCACCGGATGCAGTGTTGCCCACCAGAAAGACAAGATCCAGCCCAACACAACAGAACACAGTTACCAGTTCCCTCCACCAGAAAGTCTACACAATCCGCTGAAACAACCTTACCCACTTTGGGGAGACACCAAAAACCATGGGAACTACAAGCCTTCAGCCTGCAAAAAGGAGACCCCAAACACAGTTAGTTAAGCAAAATGAGAAGACAGAGAAGTATGCAGCAGATGAAAGAGCAAGGTAAAAACTCACCAGACCAAACAAATGAAAAGGAAATGGGCAGTCTACCTGAAAAAGAATTCAGAGTAATGACAGTAAAGACAATCCAAAATCTTGGAAATTGAACAGAAAAAATACAAAAAACGTTTAACAATGACCTAGAATAACTAAAGAGCTAACAAAAAATGATGAACATAATAAATGAAATGTAAAATACTCTAGAAGGAATCAATAGCAGAATAACTGAGGCAGAAGAAAGGACAAATGACCTGAAAGATAAAATAGTAGAAATAACTACTGCAGAGCAGAATAAAGAAAAAAAAAGAATGAAAAGAATTGAAGACAGTCTCAGAGACTTCTGGGACAACATTAAAAATACCAACATTTGAATTGTAGGTGTCCCAGAAGCAGAAGAGAAAAAGAAATGGTCTGAGAAAATATTTGAAGAGATTATAGTTGAAAAATTCCCCAACATAGGAAAGGAAATAGTCAATCAAATCCAGGAAGTGCAGAAAGCCCCATACAGGATAAATCCAAGGAGAAACACATCAAGACACATATTAATCAAACTATCAAAAAAAAAAAATTAAATACAAAGAAAATATATTAAAAGCAGTAAGGGAAAAGCACCAGATAACATACAAAGGAATCCCCATAAGGTTAACAGCTGATTTTTCAGCAGAAACTCTTCAAGCCAGAAGGGAGTGGCAGGACATATTTAAAGTGATGAAAGGGAAAAACCTACAATCAAGATTACTCTACCCAGAAAATATCTCATTCAGATTCAACAGAGAAATTAAAACTTTTACAGACAAACAAAAGCTAAGAGAATTCAACCTTACCAAGCCAGCTTTACAACAAATGCGAAAGGAACTTCTCTAAGCAGGAAATACAAAGAAGGAAAAGATATACAAAAACAAAACCAAAACAATTAAGAAAATGGTAATAGGAACATACATATTGATAACTACCTTAAATGTAAATGGATTAAATGCTCCAACCAAAAGACACAGACTGGTTGAATGTATACATAAACAAGACCTGTATACATTCTGTCTACAAGAGATCCACTTCAGACATAGGGACACATACACACTGAAAGTGAGGGGATGGAAAAATATATTCCATGCAAATGGAAATTAAAAGAAAGCTGGAGTAGCAATTCTCATATCAGATAAAATAAACTTTAAAATAAAGACTATTACAAGAGACAAAGAAGGACACCACATAATCATCAAGGGAGCAATCCAAGAAGATATCACAATTGTAAATATCTATGTACCCAACATAGGAGCACCTCAATACATAAGACAAATGCTAACAGCCATAAAAGGGGAAATTGACAGTAACACAATAACAGAAGGGGACTTCAACATCCCACTTTCACCAATGGAGAGATCATCCAAAATGAAAATAAATAAGGAAATGCAAGCTTTAAATGACACATTAAACAAGATGGACTTAATTGATATTTATAGGACATTCCCTCTAAAAACAACAGAATACACTTTCTTCTTAAGTGCTCATGGAACATTCTCCAGGATAGACCATATCTTGGCTCACAAATCAAGCCTTGGTAAATTTAAGAAAATTGAGATTGTATCAAGTATCTTTTCCAACTACAACACTATGAGACTATGTATCAATTACAGGTAAAAACTGTAAAACATACAAACACATGGAGGCTAAACAATACACTACTACATAACCAAGGAATCACTGAAGAAATCAAAGAAGAAATCAAAACACACCTGGGAACAAATGACAATGAAAACATGATGACCCAAAACCTATGGGATGCAGCAAAAGCTGTTGGAATGGAATATCATTCAGCCTTGAAAAGAAACGAAATTGAGTTTTTTGTAGTGAGGTAAATGGACATAGAGACTGTCATACAGAGTGAAGTAAGTCAGAAAGAGAAATACAAATACTGTATGTTTACACATATATAGAATCTTAAAAAAAAAAAAAAAGTTCTGATGAACCTAGGGACAGGACAGGAATAAAGACACCAATGTAGAGAATGAACTTGAGGACACAGGGAGGGGGAAGGGTAAGTTGGGATGAAGTGAGAGAGTAGCACTGACATATATACACTAGCAAATGTAAAATAGATAGCTAGTGGGAAGCAGCTGCATATAACAGGGAGATATGCTCAGTGCCCTGTGACCACCTGGAGGTGTGGAATAGGGAGTGTGTTAGGGAGACGCAAGAAGGAGTGGGATAAGAGGATATATGTATACATATAGCTGATTCACTTTGTTATACAACAGAAACTAACACACTACTGTAAAGCAATTATACTCTAATAAAGATGTTAAAAAATATATATATTTAAAAAATAACTAATTAAAAATACACACACACATGCACACACACACACACACACCTATATGACTGGCTAGGAACCAGCACTACCACAAAATGTGTTGAATAGTTAGCTTGGAAGTAGTTGAGGAGGAAGTTTTTAGGATTATAGTGGAGGAAGTGGCATTCCAATAAGAAATTAAAATAAGAAGTGAGTAAATAATTTACCATTAAGTGTTCTTTTTTTCCTCTAATATTTAATAAATCTGTTAACATAATATTCATTCACTATTGAAAAAGTTTTAAGAAAATGAAGTCAGGAATAAACAATCTAAGAGTAATTTTAGATATAAAAAATATAAATGTTTGGCATAATAGTAAAATCACTGTATCCCCAAATTACTAGGACAAATACCATTTAAAAGAAAACACACTGTTGGGCTCTTTGGTCTCTTTGATAAGATGAAAATTTAATAAAGGTGTCAAAACACCAGAAGTGTTTGTCTTATATGAAAGATGTGTTTCCATTATACATTCCAATTGAAAAACAAATGGAGAAAAGAAAGGCATTTTGAAACCAATGAGGTGGATATATTATTTATAAATGATACACAGTGAAGATCCCAAATGAGCAAAAGATAAAATATGAAAAGAGAAAGATAGAAAGGGAAATGGAAATTGCAGGGAATAATGAAAACATTCTGTCTCCAAACATTGTTTAGTGCAGTAACAATTAGTTTAGCAATAAAATATTTTGTAAATGTGTTAGTTTGCACTTAGGAATAGGGGAACATATCATTTCAGATTAATTTTTTTCTTGTCATTTAACAGAAAGAAAATAATGCCCTTTTTAACTAGGAGCTCATTCATTTCAGTGATGGCTTTAATGACCGTTAATCATGACAATGGCAGTGGCTGATTTAACCTCTCATGATTAGTTCAGGCTTGTTTTTGTGTATATCTAAAGCAAAAGGCAGCTTTTTTCCAGAGACTTCAATTCTTTCTGCTCTATTTCCTCTCCTACGTTAAAACTTAACATTTAACGCACACACGTATTCCTCTTACATGTCTACATATCAAAGGATGTAGCTATGTAAGGTATTAAGTACATATTTCTGAGTCAAAAAGACATGGTTATTAGTGAATTCTAATATTTTACAAAATAATCTACTTCTACCAACTTATTCCCAGATGCTTCTAACCTCCAACCATGTACAGACAGAGAAGAGAGAGTGAGAGGGAGGGAGACAGAGAGAAAGAGAAGAGGAAAGGAGAAGTTTGAGTGCTATGAAAAATATTATCTATATGATATATGGTGATTGCCTTTCTTAACATGTTTTTTAACATTTAAAAAAATAACAGTGTATCATCAGTCAGTTTAAATAGAAAGCTATAAAACTCTAGAATGATCACAATATTAAAAAGGCAAACAAACAAACCAATAACCAGTGGTAGGAACCCAATGATTCATTAAAGCAATTTCCATATGTACTAATGGAGGAAATATTGACTTTTTAAAATTTGACTTTATTTATGATTTCTGTAGAAGGATTTTTGAACTGAACATTTTTTGCATAGTTATTTTCCCAAATTTTGTCCTCATGAAAGTCATCAGAAACCTGATATATCCTATAATTAATAAAATGAACCTTAAATGTTTTAGTTATTATTACTTGGAATATGAAGGAAGAACCTAAGCTCATTCTTCTATTCAGGGAGACCTATTCTGGAAATATTTTATTTCTGTGGACTTAATTCTTGCTAAGGGAAAAAATTAACTTCTGTACTTAATTTTTAGTCTAAAAGTTCCTTTCTCTCCCCACCTCCACTCCCAGTGAGAAAATTATATGACAAGGTTTGGCTTAGGGAAGTCATCTTCTAACTAATGCGAGAGTGACTGGATGTAGAGTAACGAAAAGTTTCATTTTACCTCTATAATAAGTATTAGAAATGTATCACATGAAGATGTAATGTTTGTTAAGTGAAAATATAAATATGCAAGTTATGCGTACCCAGACATGAATGGCTAATTGATAAAGGCATTTCTTGATATTTGTCATATTTTCTGAGATCATTCTTTTCAAAATGACTTCTCTGTTTTCATATTCATTCTATCTTTAAAATCTCTGGGAGTGCTAAAAGTATAGAA
Organism: Kogia breviceps; assembly: GCF_026419965.1. NCBI lineage: Eukaryota > Metazoa > Chordata > Mammalia > Artiodactyla > Physeteridae > Kogia > Kogia breviceps. The sequence continues at coordinate 92,792,531 of NC_081315.1, read as the reverse complement.
TAAACTTTCTCTTTATTTTCATTATCTTTCCTGCCAGTTATTCAGCAAATATTTTACTTTGGTTTTCAACCATGCAATTAGCTATCTAAGTAACACACACCTGGAAAAGAAAGTATTCTCCTTATTAAATAAAATGTTAAACAGAGTGTTTCTGCATTGTGAGCTCCAAAGGATAAAATGTAATATATTGTCATTACATAAATTTCCCCATGATTTTGACAGTAATAACAATACTCAACATATTAACTGTAGGCAATGAAAAGATAATTTCTAGATACACTAAAAACACTTAAAATGTTTTCTCTTATTTCATAATTCCCAAAGCATTTAAGTTTTTTGTATCAACTCACAAACTATAATTTTAAACTATTATATCTATATTCTGTATTTCTTATTTTGTTATAAATACTACATTTTTGATGTATGTGACATTGTGCTCTGATGGCAAATATTCTTTAATATCTGCTATATATATATATATAAAAGACAGATATTACATCTATAGTTAGGAAGCTTAAAACAGGGGTAGCAAAAAAGCATGAAAATATGTAATAAGCATTCACATATACAATCAGTTCAAGAGTGAATAAAAATGTAGAAAAAGAATGGGTATTGAATTTATCAAATCTAGCAATAATGTGGGTAATCATTGAAATATGCTTGAAACAACTGCTATTCACCAGGTAACAGAAAGAAAAGAAGTTGTCTAATTTGACACTGAGTATCAAAGCTGTTTCATAAACATGAAGAGTTAAGATACAACTCAGACATGAAGAGGAAAGAGTTAGAACAAGAAACGAGATTTAGAACACAGAACGGTAAGCTTGAAGATATAGGTCATGTTTGAGTGGGGCTGAGAGACTGCATACAACTTTGTGCACCATAGTTATATGATGGTTTTTGATCCAGAGGGCATCAGGAGAGCACTGAAAAGCCTGAGTAAAGGAACACATGGTTAGACCTGCCAGAAATGAAAGGGGTTTAGATATAGAAGAGAGAACAATGTGGGTTGGTCCTGCTTGAATTGATCAGAAGCAGGACTCAGGATTTAGCAGCAGAAATAAAATGGGTAAATTAGAGCAAAAATGAGAATACAAAGAAAAAATAAGGTTAAGAGAAATTCTGAATAACATATCCTAGGAGGTAGAAAAAATGAAGGGATATCAGAATTTAAGACACATTCCTCTCAATACATACATTTGTGTTACCACCTGTATGAGCTGTCCAAGGCAGAATGCTATAGGGCAGAAACACATGAGATTTTCCATGTCATGTTTAATTTTGATCCCAATTTTTTTTCTGTTATTTCTTTCTTCATCCAGCAAATTAATTTCTTTCAATCAGTTTCCTTATCTTTTAATTTTTATTTATTTATTTATTTATTTTTGCGGTACGCGGGCCTCTCACTGCTGTGGCCTCTCCTGTTGTGGAGCACAGGCTCCGGACGCGCAGGCTCAGCGGCCATGGCTCACGGGCCCAGCCGCTCCGCGGCATGTGGGATCTTCCCAGACCGGGGCACGAACCGGTGTCTCCCGCATCGGCAGGCGGATTCTCAACCACTGTGCCACCAGGGAAGCCCAGTTTCCTTATCTTTTAAATGTGAGTGGTTATAATAGTTGACATTACATATCTCAATATGTTTTTTAAGATACAACTGAGTTCAATTTAATATATTTTTGCCAATTTAAAAATGATACTACAAATATTAACAATTGTTACAAAAGACTTTAAATTCTTCTAGATTAGACAAAGTCAGGAGTTTGCTTGTACACATATCTATTTGAGTTTTGATTAATTTACACACACATTGTATAGTTTTATATAGTTAATAAAATTGCCACTACTCCACTGAGATATGGCTATGGAGACTGCTATATGGAACAAAAATCACAAATCCAAATTCAACCCATAAGAGGTACCATGATTAAAAGCTATAAGACCAAATTTAGAGTGGCTTATGAGCTTATTATTATTATTAATTTGTGTTTATTTTCTTTTAAAAATTCCTTAAAGAAAACCTCAGCACACGGAGGAGGTCTCTGTTTAAAGAGAAAGTGAGAGTTTAGAGCCCTTTGTACTTCTGGGTCTGGGTCCCCACATCACTGGGGACAGCATCCTTAGAATGCTCTTTCAATACCATAGAGAGAAAGTGCTTCATGGCCTTAGAAGAACATCTCAGCAATATTTAGAATTATATTAATCTGAAGGCTATATCTTCTTTTCCATTGATCACCTCTTTGTCACATAGATACATTCTATCTCTATGGATGCCATTCATCCATTCATGAATATTTATTAAACCTTATAAATGTTCCCAGTGCAGTATAAATGATCTCTTGCAGATTTATTTTCCACTGTCTTGTCTTATCAGACATCTGAGTCTTCTCTGAGGAAAAAACTTGTCCTGAAATCTTTATGATCAGAGCTTATGACCTCTTCTGGCTCATGTTCCAATGACATACTTCTGGACTCCACAACTGTGGATATCTTAATATTTTCCTGAAAAATAAATTAATAAAGCCTGTGTGATCTGCACCTACTATGGCATGTGCTTTTTGTACCTCTTTTTACTTTCACTCAGAGCCAGACTTCTCAAATGAGTCCTTTCCTACCTAACTTATTATTGTGAATGTCCTTCTGAAGGTCATTAATAATTACCAGTTCCCTGTTCAGTTCTAATCACAGCTGAAGTTTTTGATGTATTTGTCATTTCCATCCATTATTTCTCCTTGAAACTTGTCTCTATTAGCTTCCATGCCCCTATATTCTCCTACATTTTTATCTACCTTTTTAACAAAAATATTCTAAATGCCCATTTCAAATTTTCTCTGTACTCCCATAGGAATTTGTTGGTGTTACTCAATTGTCCTTAGTCATATCTGCTCAACTGCACTTTCCCCTGTAGCCATAATATTTTACTTTTTATGCCAATATTGAATTTTAAATTATTTTTTGGTAAATTTTTATGTCCATATAAAAATTATCTTCAGATATTTAGGCTCTTCTAACTTTTTATTTGAAATTCCGTTTGTATTTTCTGTGAGTATTTCAAATTCAATATACATAAAACTAACCCTTTTCCCTAAACCTTTATTATTTTTTAGTTAATACATTCAGTTGATGATCTAATTTAAATACCTAGGAAAAAAGTTTTATTCTTCACTCTCACCTACCCTTCTAATTGACACTCAAACTTTCATAATGTCTTGATGTTTCTTTTTCTTAAACACATATGAACTATCACCCTTCCATCCTTAACCTCTGTGTCCACAGAAAACTGTCATAGTTTAGGTTCTCATGATCCATCACAAAGAATATTGTACCAATCTTAATACATATTTGTTTTATTGAATTGATTTGTCTCCTAATTTAGCTTCCTTTCTCTGGTTGTAAATCCTTTTATTTAAACTGTACTGCTACTATATGATCAAGTTATCCCTCTAAATTAAATCTGTCAATATACAGATGTCAATATTCCTGAACAAAATAGCTTTACTATGTCATTCCAAACACTTGGATATATCTGTCAAGAACTTACAATTGTTTTTCACATATGCAGTATTTATTCAGATGAAGGTATGTTATATTAGTTAATTTTCAAGGTTTCTGTTGGAAACAGTGTACCAGATTTCAGAACTTTTTCTTATTAGTTCACAGTTAAGGGAACAAAAACACTCCCTTATGGTTGAATTCAATAAAGACTTTTATTTTCTATGCCACAGAATCTTTCCCACCCCAAAATGTATTAACACACACTCTACCTTCTGTGCCTCAGGCACAAGACATGCATTTATTTATTGAATCTACATTTAAGTCATGGGTGAGTCAGTGAATGAGGTAATGTGGGAAACTGGCAAATTAAAAACAAACAAACAAACAAAAAGAAACATAAGGAAGAATGCCCATAGCCTTGTACCATAAATAAGTGTCTTCTGATTATGTCTATTTTAATAATTTGGTTTTTGCATCTGTTTTTGAAGAGCCAGAAAATAGTCATCTGTTCTAACATATTGAGGTATCTACCTTAGAAGGTTCTGACTTTTTGTACAAATTCTTCGTTTCATATGACATGAAGCTATACCATACTTGATGTACTTGTGGGCTATTACCTTAATGGACCTATTTCCATTCCATTATAATCATCAACTTAGTCTATAGTGAACCAGAATGAGAGAGCAAACAGAGAGTTTGCATGGGTGCATTTATCTTAATCATGAAATTGTTATAACTAAATGACTAAATCATTTAACATGGATGCATTCTTTCCCTCAGTGATAACTGAGAAAAGATGTTTCTGGAGGATTTGATTGTGTAGTAGGTGTGTGTGTAATGGAAGGACTTGACTGCGAAATCTTTTCGAGTTCACAAGTTCTACCCAAAGTTTACAACACTGAGAATCTGTTAAGGGCCCCACCATTCCCATATCCTTCTTCCACTCTCAATCTTGAACTATCAGAACTCAATCTCAGGGTGGAAAAGTAAGTCTTTTATATAAAAATGATTAGATGGTAATGCTAAAACCATATAACCAACTGAAAAGATCTTTATGCATGCATCTGCAATATAAATAAATAGACACTAGAAAGAAGAGATCAGTAAGACAACTGAACAGAGATTATGGGAGTAAAGATGTATGAGACATGTTGCTGGGGTTAAACCTGAAAAGAACATGGTTATCCACAGATACTAGAAAAAAAATTTTTAAATGTCTAATTAGATAGTTAACTTTCAGCTGGTTACAAAATGCTATTTTTCTGGCAGTAGACAAAGAATTTTAAGCAAACTATTCTTCTTAGGATAGTGACATTATTTATATTGCTAATTTCCAAAACAGAGTTCAGAATCTGACATAAAGTAAGGGCTTTTTAAAATGTGAAATGAATTGAAATTAAATTGACTTTGCATGTTATCAAATTTCTCAAAGGTATGGGAACTCATTGTAGGTAAAGCCAGGACACACACAGGTACTTATAATATTTGAAATAACTAAAAGTTCCTAGTCAGGGTTAAAATTATTAATCAAAAATATTAATGAGTTAACTTTTAATACATGTTGCTAACAAAACAACAAATTATCATAGGTAGTTGTAAGAACCTATTTCCATAATATGATAAATTATTTGAGACCTTCTCTGTAAATTATTTTCTCCCTTTTTAAAATAAATATAAGCATCTTTAATTAATTCCTTTCTTTGAGGAGTAGTGATTGAGATGGAGTATAAGGGACTCTTCTATGAGGAATTTCAAATTCTATTTATTAATATGGGTGGAGATTACACTAATGTTTTCATGTTGTAAAAAAATATTGAGGGAGAGTCTTTCAAGATGGCAGAGGAATAAGACGTGGAGATCACCTTCCTCCCCACAAATACATCAACATGTGGAACAATTCCTACAGGACACCTACAGAATGCTGGCAGAAGACCTCAGACTTCCCAAAAGGCAAGAAAATCCCCATGTTCCTGGGTAGGGCAAAAGAAAAAAAGAAAAAAAGAAAAAAAAAAAAAAAAAAAAAAAAAAAAAAAAAAAAAACCAGAGACAAAAGAATAGGGACAGGACCCACACCTCTGGGACGGAGCTCTGAAGGAGGAAAAGTTTTCACACACTAGGAAGCCCCTTTACTGGTGGAGATGAGGGATGGGCATGGAGAAGCTTTGGAGTCACAGAGGAGAGTGCAGCAACAGGGATGCAGAGGACAAAGTGGAGAGATTCCTACAGAGGGTCAGTACTGACCAGCACTTACCAACCTGAGACGCTTGTCTGCTCACCCACTGGGGTGGGTGGGGGCTGGGAGTTGAGGCTCAGGCTTCGGAAGTCAGACCCCAGAGAGAGGACTGGTGTTGGCTGCATGAAGACAGACTGAAAGGGGCTAGTGTGCCACAGCTAGCCCAGAGGGAGTCTGGGAAAAAGTCTGAACCTGCCAAAGAGGCAAGAGACCATTGTTTCAGTGTGCATGAGGAGAGGGAATTCCTTCCCCATGTGACCACAAAAGGCAGAGCACCACCTAAGTGAGCTCCAAAGATAGGCACAAACCACAGCTATCAGCTTGGACACCAGAGACAGGCATGAACTGCCAACACTGCTGCTGCTGCCACCAAGAATCCTGTGTTGCCAGCACAGGTCACTACCCACAGGCCCCTGGGAGCTTGTGCATCATGCCATGGCTAGGGTCCAGAGATCGAGGGACAACTTCCTTGGGAGAACACACAGCATGCCTCAGGCTGTTGCAATGTCACATCAGCCTCTGTCGCCTCATGCTCACCCCACATTCCAATTATGACTACCATACCCCTCCCTGTCCCCAGCTTGAGTGAGCAAGAGAGTCCAGCTGCTGCTTAATCCCTCCTATCTGGGTGGGGAACAGATTCCTGAGTGTGACATACATGCAGAAGAGGGGCCAAAACCAAAGCTGAACACCAGGAGCTGTGCAAACAAAGAAGAGAAAGGGAAATTTCTCTGTGCAGCTTCAGAAGCAGTGGATTAAATCCCCACAATCAACTTGATAAACCATGCACCTGAAGAGAAGCTGAATAGACAACTAATGTTCCCAAAATTTAGGCAGTGTACTTTGATAGCAGTTGTAGACATGGGATTTACCTTCTGCATCTAATTTGTTTCTGGTTTTATGTTTATCTTAGTTTAGTTTTTAGTGTTTATTATCATTGGTGGATGTGTGTATTGGTTTGGATGCTCTCTTCCTTTATAATTTAATTTTTATTTAAATTTTTATGTTTTATTTTAATTTTTTTCTTTTTTATTATTTATTTAGTTCTTTAAAAAATTTTTAGAGTTTTTTTTTTCCCTTTTGCTCTTTTTATGAATGTGCATGTGTATGCTTCTTTGTGTGATTTTGCCTGTATAGGTTTGCTTTTACCATTTGTCAGAGGGTTCAATCTGTTCATTTCTTTTTTTTTTTTTTCTTTCTTCCTTTTCTTCTGAACAATGTGGCCAGAAGTGTCTGGGTTCTCATTCCAGGTATTGAGTCTGAACCTTCAAGGTGGGAGGGCTAAGTCCAGGACACTGGACCACCAAAAACCTCACAGACCCAAAAAATATCAATTGATGAGAGCTCTCCAGAGATCTTTGTTTCAATACTAAGATCCAGCTTCACCCAGTGGCCAGCAAGCTTCAGTGTGGGATGCCCCATGCCAAACAACTAGAAAGACAGAAACACAACTCCGCCCATTAGCAGAGAGGCTGCCTAAAGTCATACTAATTTCTCAGATACACAAAACACTCCACGGGATGCAACACTGCTCATCAGAAGGACAAGATACAGCCCCACCAACCAGAACACAGGCACCAGTCCATTCCACCCGGAAACGTGCATAAGTCACTGAACCATCCTCACCCACTGGAGGCAGACACCAAGAATTACAGGAACTACAAACATACAGCATACAAAAAGGAGACCCCAAACACAGTAAGTTAAACAAAATGAGAACATAGAAAGATGCAGCAGATGAAGGAGCAAGGTAAAAACTCATCAGACCAAACAAATAAAGAGAAAATAAGGAGTCTACTTGAAACAGAATTTAGCATATTGCTAGTAAAGATGATTCAAAATCTTGGAAGTACAATGGAGAAAGTGCAAGAAACATTTAACAAGGACCTAGAAGAACTAAGGATCAAACAAACAGTGATAAAAAACACAATAAATGAAATTAAAAAATACTCTAGAAGGAATCAATAGCAGAATAACTGAGAGAGAAAAACGGATAAGTCACCTGGAAGATAAAAGAGTAGAAATAACTGGGGCAGAAAAGAATAAAGAAAAAGGAATGAAAAGAATTGAGGACCATCTCAGAGACCTCTGGGAATACATTAAACACAACAACATTCGAATTATAGGGGTCCCAGAAGAAGAAGAGAAAAATAAATGGTCTGAGAAAGTATTTGAAGAGATTATAGTCAAAAACTTCCCTAACATGGGAAAGGAAATAGTCAATCAAGTCAAGGAAGCACAGAGAGTCCCATAGAGGATACATCCAATGAGAAACACACCAAGACACATATTAATCAAACTATCAAAAATTAAATTCGAAGAAAAATATTCAAAGCACCAAGGGAAAAGCAACAAATAGCATACAAGGGAAACCCCACAGCTGATCTTTCAGCAGAAACTTTGCAAGCCAAAAGGGAGTGGAAGGACATATTTAAAGTGATGAAAAGGAAAAACCTACAACCAAGATTACTCTAGACAGCAAGAATTTCATTCAGATTCAACAGAGAAATTAAAACCTTTAGAGATAAGCAAAGGTTAAGAAAATTCAGCACCACCAAAACAGCTTTACAACAAATGCTAAAGAGACTTCTCTAGGCAGGAAACACAAAAGAAGTAAAAGAGCTACAATAACAACTCAAAACAATTATGAAAGTGGTAATAGGAACAAACATATTGATAATTACCTTAAATGTAAATGGATTAAATGCTCCAACCGAAAGAAACAGACTAGCTGAATGTATACAAAAACATGACCTGTATACATGCTGTCTACAAGAGATTCACTTCAGACCAAGGGACACATAAACACTGAAAGTGAGGGGTTGGAAAAATATATTCCATGAAAATGGAAATCAAAGGAAAGCTGGAGTAGCATTTCTCATATCAGACAAAATACATTTCAAAATAAATACTATTACAAGACACAAAGAAGGACACTACATAATGATCTAGGTTTCAATCCAAGAAGAAGTTATGACAGTTGTAATATTTAGGCAACCAATACAGGAGCACCAGGATACATAAGGCAAATACTAATAGCCATAAAAGTGAAGATTGACAGCAACACAATAATAGAAGGGGAGTTTAACACCCCACTTTCACCAATGGACAGATGATGCAAAATGTAAATAAATAAGGAAATACAAGCTTTAAAAGACACAATACACCAGATGGACTTAACTGATATTTATAGAACATTCCATCCAAAAACAAGAGAATACACAATCTTCTCAAGTGCTCATGGAACATTATCCAGGATAGATCATAACTTGGGTCACAAATCAAGGTTTAGTAATTTTAAGATAATTGAACTCATATCAAGTGTCCTTTCCAAACACAATGCTATGAGACTAGATATCAATTAGAGGAAAAAATTCTAAAAACTACAAACACATGGAGGCTAAATATTATGCTACTAAATATCCAAGAGATCACTGAAGAAATCAAGAAATACCTAGAAAAAAATGACAATGAAAACAGGACCACCCAAAACCTATGGGGTGCAGCATAAGCAGTTCTAACAGGGAAATTTATAGAAAAACAATCCTACCTCAAGAAACAAGAAACATCTCAAACAACCTAATTTTATACCTAAAGCAATTAAAGAGAGAACAACAACAACAAAAAAACCCAAAGTTAGCAGAAGTAAAGAAATCATAAAGATCAGATCAGAAATAAATGAAAAAGAAATGAAGGAAACAATAGCAAAGATCAATAAAACTAAAACCTAGTTCTTTGAGAAGATAAACAAAATTGATAAATGATTAGACAGACTCATCAAGAAATAAAGGAAGAAGACTCATATCAACAGAATTAGAAATGTAAAAAGAGAAGTAAAAATTGACCCTGCAGAAATACAAAGGATCATGAGAGACTACTATAAGCAACTATATGCCAATAAAAGTGACAACATGGAAGATATGGATGAATTCTTAGAAAAGCATAAACTTCTGAGACTGAACTAGAAGAAATATAAATTATGAACAGACAAATCTCAAGCACTGAAATTGAAACTGTGATTAAAAATCTTCCAACAAAAAAAAGCTCAGAACCAGATAGCTTCACAGGTGAATTCTATCAAATTTTTAGAGAAGAGCTAACACCTATCCTTCTCAAACTCTTCCAAAATAGAGCAGAGGGAGGAACACTCCCAAACTCATTCCTTGAGACCACCAGCACCTTGATACCAAAACCAGACAGAGATGTTGCAAAAAAAAAGAAAACTGCAGGCCAATATCACTGAAGAACATAGATGCAAAAATCCTCAACAAAATACTAGCAAACAGAATCCAACAGAAAATTAAAAGGATCATACACCATGATCATGTGGGATTTATCCCAGGAACGCAAGGATTCTTCAATATAGGCAAATCAAATAATGTGATACATCATATTAACAACTGAAGGATAAAAGCCATATGATCATATCAATAGATGCAGAAAAAGCTTTTAACAAAATTCAACACCGATCTATGATAAAAACCCTCCAGAAAGTAGCCATAGAG